>NC_137776.1:29131118-29731118 GCF_963455305.1 Plecotus auritus
GGTCCCGGGCTTCCCTCACAGCCCTGGCTTTGTCTGGTCTAATTAGCATATTACGCCTTTATTATCTATCTATATATATAAAAGCCTAAGAGACTGTCACAACTGAAATGACCAAACAGGCTGCATGGGGTGACCAGGCCAGCAGGGGGATTAGTGAGGGACGACCAAATGACTGAGCAGCAGGCTGCGTGGGGTGACTAGGCCAGCAGGGGGGTCAGTTGGGGCGACCAGGCCAGCAGCGGGGGAGCAGTTAGGGGTGATCAGGCAGGCAGGCAGGTGAGCAGTTAGGAGTCAGTGGTCCTGGATTGTGAGAAGGATGTCTGACTGCCAGTTTAGGCCCGATCCTGGGGATTGGGCCTAAACTGGCTGTTGAACATCCCCCAAGGGGTCCCAGATTGGAGAGGGTGCAGGCTGGGCTGAGGGGACCACCCCCCGTGCATGAATTTTGTGAACTGGGCCTCTAGTTATAGATATAAAAGCCTAAGCAACCGTTACAACTGAACAACCAGAATGACTGGTCGACCAGTTGCTATGATGCACACTGACCACCAGGGGGCAGACGTTCAATGCAGGAGCTGTCCCCTGGTGGTCAGTGCGCTCTCACAGCCAACCTCCCGCAGCCCCTCCCCCTGGCCGGCCGGCCCCCAGATAGGCTTCAATCACTGGCCAGGCTGAGGGACCCCACCCATGCATGAATTTGTGCACCGGGCCTCTAGTGTCTCAATAAAGTTGGAAAAAAAGAAAACAACACAAACTCCTTGGCAGAATGGCAAATTGTCCTATCCTTAGTTCTCACTGCCTCTCCATACCTCTCATTACATGTCAGTACCTGGTGATTACAATATATATGCACCTAAACGACCGTCCAACAGTTTGACTGTACGCCTGGTAGCTATGACATGCCCTGACCACCAGGGGGCAGACACTCAATGCAGGAGCCGCCGAGCTGTGGTGACCTGGCAGCTGTGATTCTCGGGTGACGTACTGGAACCAGAGAGGAGGAAGCCCGATTCTGGGGTGCGTCACCCGAGAACTGCCCTCTTGCAATCTGGGACCCCTTGGGGGATGTTGGATAGCCGGTTTCGGCCCAATCCCTGCAGGCCAGGCCAAAGGACCCCACCTTTAAACAAATCCATGCACCGGGCCTCTAGTTATAAATATAAAAGTGATTCTTTTCCCTCCTCTGAGCCTGGTAGATCCACAAAGGGACCACATAATATCAATTAGAATACACCAGAATTTTCAGCATTAGACAACCTTAGAACTATAAGGATGAACAGAGAAAAATAACCAAATGCATAAAAGAAGACTTCAATAGAAATGAGGCAATCCAAGAAGTCAACTAAATATTTCTCAACTTCAGCAGACTTACTGCAATAAAAGAAAGAATTGGGAGAAAATTTAAAGAGAATATTATATTTGTGAATTGATGTTAGTCAAGCACCAAGCAGCAGCTATCTGAGATCTGGAAAGCATGACTATTTTCAGATTTAAAATTGCAATGTAGACAGTGAAACTTTCATTAGAATCACCTGAAACCCCAGTCCATTAAAACAGGAGATGTGCTTCATAGATTATTCAATAACCAAGAATTAAGAAAACAGATATGAAAAAGATGACAGAAAAGAGGAGACATGGAAAAGGTATCTAGGGATCATGATGTGCATGTAACATCGTTTCATAGTAGAAAGATGAGAGGTCATACTCAAAATAACATAACAAAACTTTTCCTAAACTAAAGATAGTTTTGAGGTTGTGGGTCATAGGAGACCCTGACTGACAGACCGCCCCCCCCCCCCCCGCCCACAAAAAAAAAGAAAAAGCTATATATTCTTATGATATGTTTTTATTTCAAAAATAAACAACATTTTGCACAAAAACAGACAGAATAATAAAGATATTTTCTACAAAGGACAAAAGTATTTGTTTTATATTAAAACTAGAGGCTCGGTGCACAAAATTCGTGCACGGGGGTGTGTGTCCCTCAGCCCAGCCTGCACCCTCTCCAATCTGGGACCCCTCAAGGGTTATCCAACTGCCCATTTAGGCCCGATCCCGGTAGGATTGGGCCTAAACATGCAGTCAGACATCCCTCTCACAATCCAGGACTGCTGGCTCCCAACTGCTTGCCTGCCTGACTTCCTGATTACCCCTAACCACTTCTGCCTGCCAGCCTGATCACCCCCTAACCACTCCCCTGCCAGCCTGATTGATGCCTAACTGCTCCCCGGCCAGCCTGTTTGCCCCTAACTGTCCTCCCCTGCAAGCCTGGTCACCCCTAACTGCCCTCCCCTGCAGGCCTGGTCCCCGCCCCCAACTGCTCTTCCCTGTAGGCCCGGTCGCCCCCAACTTCCCTTCTCTGTCAGCCTGGTCACCCCTAACTGCCCTCCCCTGCAGGCTTGATCACCTCCAACTGCCCTCCCTTGCAGGCCTGGTCCCTCCCAACTGCCCTCCCCTGCTGGCCTGATTGCTCACAACTGCCCTCCCCTGCTGGCCTGATCCCTCCCAACTGCCCTCCCCTGCTGGCCATCTTGTGGCAGCCATCTTGTGTCCACATGGGGGCAGCCATCTTGTGTGTTGGAGTGATGGTCAATTTGCATATTACTCTTTTCTTAGATAGGATTCTTTTCATAACACAAAGTGATAAAAGGCAATAAAACACTGTCCACAGAGTTCTGAAGAAAAATGGCTTGGAAACAAGAAATTTATAGTGAGACGAGAAGAGAAACAGAAAGATATTAAACATGGGAAATCTCAGAAGGTACTTTAACCAAATGCATTTTTTTTTGGGGGGGGGGGGGTGGGAATTATAATCTTAAATAATAAAAGAAAACACAAATATAAAACCTTTGGCATTGTGTTAATAATTTGTTAGGGCTGCCATAAACTTTCTAATTTAAACAACAGAATTTATTTTCACACAATTCTGGAGTCTAGGAGTCCAAGACTGAAATGTTAGCAGGGTTGCTTTCCTCTGAGACCTCTCTCTCTTTAGCTTATAGATGGCAATCTTAGCTCTGTATCCTTTCATGGTCTTCCCTGTGTGTGTGTGTGTGTGGGTGTGGGTGTGTGTGTGTCCTACTCTCCTCTTCTTTTTCAGGGGTGGGGAACGTCCAGCCTGTGGGCCATTTGGTCTGGCCCTGCCAAGGCATTAGGGGTGAGTTAATTAAATTTTTGACCAAATATAGCAGGATAATTTTTAAGTTGATAATTTTGTATGGCCCGCAAATGACATTATAAATATGCAAATGGCCCATGGCAGAGAAAAAAAAAAAGTTCCCCACCCCTGTTTTAAATGCACCAGTCATACTGGATTAGAGCCCACCCTAAAGACCTCATTTTTAACTTAATGACCTCAGTGAAGACCTTATCTCCAAATACAGTTACATTCTGAATTACTGGGAAAGGGGAATTAGGATTGCAATGTGAGAATTTGGGACACAATTCAACCCATAACAGGCATAAACAGCTACACACAGGAGAAAAGTTTAAGATTGCCATTTCACAATGAACAATTTTTTAAAGAAGATCTAAATTTTAATATTTGACTCAAAAACTAGAAAACTCCAGGAGGTTAATAATAATATAAGCATGTATCAGAATATTAAAAATATTTTAAAATGGAAAACAGAGGACTTTATTGATGCTTTCTGTTTTTAGACTTCCAAGTCACAGATCTTTCTTTTATTTTTAAATACATTTTTATTGATTTTCAGAGAGGGAAAGAGAGAGAGAAACATCAATGATGAAAGAGAATCATTGATTGGCTGTCTCCTGCATGCTCCCCACTAGGGATTGAGCTTGTAACCTGGACATGTGCCCTTGACCAAAATGGAACCCAGGACTCTTTAGGCCAACACTCTATCCACTGAGCAAAATCAGCTAGGGCACATAGATAATTCTTAAACAACAGAAACCATTCCAAATTACAGAATTCATAGGAAAGCTGCAAACTCCATTCAATGAAATGAGCATAAGCCTGCTCCCAAACCCTGACAAGAATGCACTAGGGGACCAGACTGTACTCCCCTGACCCTCCCCATCACAGGCAATGTGATTTGGGAGTCACAAGCCCCAGGCCTGGTCACTCGGAGTACAGGGTATTTATGGCCATAGTGATTGGTTAGAAAAGGTTAGATGATCCATTCAAGGCCAATCAAGCCTCCTAGGAGGGACTTTTACTGAAATTATAGGGGGGGTGGGGAAAGGCACTCTGTCCTGACATCCAAAAGGCTAAGGCAGATTAAAGCCTAGAATTAGCTCTCCAGAGAAGGACATAATTTGTGGAGTTCAGTGCAAAATGAAAATTACGAGGAATTTCAAGATAATGACTATTATGGATTGAATTGTGTCCCCCAAATTTATATATTAAAGTCCTAACCCCCAGGGTCTCAGAATGGAATCTTATATGGAAATAGAGTCATTGCAGATATAATTAGTTTAAATGAGGTCATTCAAGTAGACCCTGATTCAGTATGACTGGTGTCCTTATGAAAAGGGGAAATTTAGACATGGAGACACAGAACACCATGTGAACTGAAAGACATCATGGTGATGTGTCTACAAATTTTCTGGATCTTTACAATTCCACCACATACATAATAACATGCCTCCAACAGGGCTACTTATATCTGCCTCCTACCTCTGGAGTATCCCATCAGTTAAGGATAATGTGGAATATTCCCAAGGACCACAACATGATATCCTTTCATCTGATCAAGAATGGAGAGACATCATAGTATCAAGGAATAGTCACACACTTTGAATAGTCAGGAACTATGGAATCTGGAACAATATTGCCTTCACATAGACCATAAAAAATACTTTATAGATTTAATTTAGTGTTCTGGAGCTCGGCAAACTATTTCCCTTAGGATGAGCTTTTCTCCAATCATGGCTACTCAGGCAATTACATATATACAAACCACCAGGACCTGGAATGGAGCCCAACAGTACAAGTGGAGCCACAAGAGCAAACCAGGCACATTTAAAAATAACAATATGAATAAGGCTAATAATGATCATCTCTCTGGTGACATAAAAGGTCACTGTGATCACCGGAACCCAATGCCAACTATCTTGCCTGGCATGATGCTTCCTTGGCCTTTGGGCATTTGTAATTCCAGAGCCAAGCTGCAGGCAGGCAGCAACCCCAGCTTTCACTTGCCTGCCCTCCAGTGATTGCCAGGGGCTTAGGTTGCAAATTTGTTTATATTTAGAAGAACAGGTGTGCGCCTCCATTCTAAATCAAGTTAGTGCCCTGCTGGTATCATCTTGAGCTGGAATGAATTAATGTGGAAAAGGGCATGGACCTAACTGGACTTGCTCACAGGGTTGCACCTAGCATGTGAGAGGGCATGTCATGGCTTTTGTTCCCTATCCCCTCTTTACATAAACCTGCAAGTTTCTGAACCAGTTGGTGGGTTCCTCTGAGAAAAGGTGTTACAAGGTCTGGATTCCTAAGAAGTCTCCTTAGAAGAGCAAGTTACCTCTTACCTGTGTGACTTGGGGAAGGTGTATAATCACTGATCTGCAGTGGGCCCCCACTTTAATACATCAATTCATTATGAAACAAACACCACCATGTAGGTGAATGTGCTTCATAAATGCTAACATGCTCCACAAATGCAAAATACCACAATGTGTGTAGAAGATCTTTATGAAGCCATCGGTATGTTCTACAAATGAAAACTAGGAGAATGAATGGAAGTGTGTTGTGAGCAAGGTTATAAACATCAGATACGTAACAAAATCCCAGACCAGGTATTTTTGCAGCCACCTCTTTCAATTGCCACTTCTATTAGGAATTCTGAAGAAAACATGATGTGTGAGAAAGTATAGACACTTGGTTATACAGTAAAGTCATCCTGCTAATGGCTTTAGCTCTGATACTCGCCCACTTTCATCTTCATTCAGTTCAGCATGCCATGGGAAACTGAGAGTACGTATCATTTTGTGGAATCTCTAAATGAAGTAGGTACCAAGTAGAAGCCTTTTCAATAAGTAAGGAAAAGGGCCCAGCCACAATGGCTCCATGGCTGAGCTTCAACCTATGAACCAGGAGGTCAGGGTTCGATTCCCAGTCAGGGCACATGCCCAGATTGAAGGCTCAGTCCAATTATTCTCTCTCATCGTTGTTATTTCTATCTCTCACTACCTCTCTCTTCCTCTTTGAAATCAATAAAAATATATTTACTTTAAAAAAAGAAAAGGGAATTGTGTTTCAATTTCAATTCTGTCTACACTATAATAGAAAAGATTATGGGCTCTTAAAACCTATGTAAACAATGATAAAATATCTTATGAAAAAAAAATCCTTAACTTTCATAATGTAGCCTTATCATAAGTACTTCTTAAAAAAATGTTTCCTGTTTACCAAGTGAATCTTTCTCCCCATGTTATTGATACAAAATCTTACTAAATAAGTAAAGAAAATCACATAGATATATGCTTTCCCAAACACTGGGGACAGCATAAGTACTTAGAATGCTCTTGAACTTTCTTTTGTCATTTCACCCTGAATCATGTTTAAGATCGCCTTGGTTACTCTGAAATACAGGCAAGAAGAGAGAAAAGTGTCACTCCAAATGCGTTGACCTAAAAGACCCAGGAATCCAACTATTATAAAAACCCAGAGGAAGAGCCATGGGAAGGCCTCTGGTCCTCCTCCTCTCAGGACAGGAATTTCTCCTGCCATGTGCCTGGTCATGGTGTTGTCCAACCTCCATTTAGGCAGTCAGCTCAGTGGTTGGAGCAGTCTGGGGCACATGGTCCCAGACCCTTGTGCATTGTCCAACTTCCTGATTCTCTGTTTGAGTAAAGTTCAAGCTTTACTAGCTATTAGATTCTGTAGAAGCTATAGCTATTAGATTCTGTAGAAGCTATAGCTATTAGATTCTGTAGAAGTCCAAACTCTCTCTCTCTCTCTCCCGCTCTCTCTCCCTCTCTCTTTCTCTCATTTTCTCTGTGTGTTTCTCTCATTTCAAGACAAGGAAGTCACTGACGCTTTACCATGGTGGAAGAAAAAAAGCAAGGAAGCTTTGTTTGTTATAGCCCCACAAATAAAAACATCTAATCAGGGCCATGATTTGCATAAAATAAATTTGTTAGCGCCTGGCTGGCATGGATCAGTGGTTGAGCGTCAACCTATGAACCAGGAATTCACAGTTTGAACTGGAGGCACATGCCCGGGGTTGTGGGCTCAATCCCCAGTAGAGGGCATGCAGGAGGCAGCCGATCAATTATTATCTCTCATCATTGATGTTTCTATCTCTCTCTCCCTCTCTGAAATCAATAAAAATATTTTTTAAAAAAATAATAATAATTTGTTAGTTTTGAAGGATTTGTTTTAAATGAAGTGAAACACATTTTTTTGCCTGTTTTTTTTTTTTTTTTTTTTTTTTTTTTTTTTTTTTTTTTTTTTTTTTTTACTCTTTAAAGTAGAGATATACAAATTTTAGGTTATTTTTTTTTAAATAATGAAACATGCATTTTAAACAGATTATAAGCTAAAGAGGACACTAATGAGATTGATAGAAATCGGAGCAAGAAGGTAGGGAAAAATAAGATAGGCAGATTAGAAGTCAATAAATGGAGAAAGCGGATCAGATAATGGAGAGAGAGAAAAACAGAAAGAGACAGAATGACACTTCAAGAGAGAAGGAGGAAGAAAGTGAGAGAGAAGATGTGAGGAAGTGAGGAAGGGTGGAAGGAAGGAAGGAAGGAAGGAAGGAAGGAAGGAAGGAAGGAAGGAAGGAAGGAAGGAAGGGAGGGAGGAAAAGATTTGATGTGAGTGCACTAAACAGAGGTAAATTACTCACTAGTGTCAAGGCTATCTAGGCCCTGTGACTATAGCTGCTATAATAATAATTGTGAATAATAACATTGAGTGAATGTTTACTATGTCCCAGATACTATTCTAAGTACGTTAGATGTGATCCTCATCATAATCCCATGAGTTCATTTCTATTATTATAATCATAGTCATCACCCTCAGACAGGAGAGATCTGCATTCCACACTCATTGTTGATGACGGCAGGGCCAGGACACTGACTTGGGTAGGCTCCACACCACTGGGCCACCTGCTTCTGGTCTCCTGAGGCTGCCTCTCCTGTACTCCAAGTTGACCATTAACCAGTTTTGCCATCTGCTGAGATTTCTACTAGCCTTACAGAAATTAAAAGCAATACTTTCTGCATCTAGAAACATTGTAGCCAGTACTATTAACAAATTGCAAGAGCCCACTTTGCACGTAAAATTTATTTTCTTCCTTGATGTTTCAAAATGTACTTTATAAGTTTACGGATGTTTGGCAATTTTTTCTAACTGTGTTTCAAGCTCTGTTGACAGTTCCAAAATTTTTAATTGCTTTATTGTTTTGCTGAGAGTGATTAGAGCTGCATTATTCCTTGTTAACCAGGGGCTTTAATTAAAAGTAGCATTTATTTCTGCTTATGATCAAATTCTTATTTTATAATCTAGTTAAGACTAAGTAAGAAATAATAAGAGAAGAAAATTCTGTAAAAACTAGGACTACATATTAGATGTGTATAATACAATACTGTGCACATCAATAAATGTTTAATGAATAAATGAAATTGATTAGTCATCGCTTGATAACAACTTTTAAATTGCTTTCAGCTTACCTCTAGCAGCCCCCTCTAAAAGTACTCACCAATGGAAGAATGGCTTCTAAGTGACGTCATTAAGATTTTTTTTTAAATGTTATTCATTTTCTAGGAGTCTGCTGGAATAAAGCTCGGGATTCACTCAGGAAAACAAATTATTTTAGGTACTTTAAACAGAGGTGTGTTAATACAAGAAATTAATTGTTTAGAGAGATGTTGAGCAAATATGAGATGAAGAGGCAAAAGGGAAACAGGGTTGATACTCATAGAGCAGAAGCATGCCATGGTCCCTGAGCTGGATTCCATAGCCTCCATCAGCTACTGAGACGTTGGAAGTGCTGTCAGGCTCCAGAGAGCAAGTACAGCAGGCGAGTGAGGGGCTGAGTGGCCCTTTAGGTCTAATCTGTATGGACAGTGCTAAACAAGGATGTTGCTATAGCAGAAGTGTACACCACTTTGTCAATCGACCTGAAACCTCTTGATTTGTCTGCATAAGCGGTCTACACAAACCAACTCTTTTACCCAAAAATAAAAGCAACAGAGGAACTTGGATACAGCTATTCAATAATTATCTAAGTATTAAAAAATAAAAATAGAAAGCACTGTCTATTGTTCAAAGGAGTTTTTAAACATCTCTTTGTTCTATTATCTCCTCTATATTTGATTTTTAGAAATTATTTTTAATATTTTTTACTGATTTCCTAGAAGAAGGGAGAGGGAGAGAGAGAAAAAAACATCAATTATGAGAATCATCAATCAGCTGCCTCCTGCACGCCTCCTACTGGGAATTGAGCCCACAACTCAGGCATGTTCCCTATCAGGGAATCAAACCGTGACCTCCTGGTTCATGGGTGGACACTCAACCACTGAGCAACACTGGCCAAACTATGTCTGATTTTTAACACTGTCTTTAACATTATTATTTCGCTTTAACTCTAACAACCACTTTCAAATGTAGTGATTTGCAATGTTTCCATTGGATTATAAAGTAATGATACACACTTGCCCCTTAAATGGATTGTGAAATTACTGAATGAGGGGTGTTAAGTTGTTAGAAAAGAGTTAATTAAAAAACAATGCCAATTGTAAAGTGCCACCCAGACTTTAAGAATCTCATATTAAGTCACTTATGGACGACAGGGATAATGGTCACAAATTTTATTACAGCTCTTACAGATAGGAGTTATTTCAAGGAGATTGCCTTATTTTGATCCCTGCAGTCCATTTTAAGGTTGATGGCATTTAATTTTATGTATGCGTTCAGAAAGAAATGAGATGGCTTGATGATGGCATACATTTCAGGATTTTTCTTTTATTAGATTGAAAAAGCAGGTACTTCGACTTACATTACTTGTTTGGCCCATTTTATGTTAGGTATAACAGCGACATTTTGAAAATTAACGAATGTGATCTGAAAGTTCAGCTGCATTACATTCATTTTGATCAAATGCCAAATGTCATCAACAGCCAAGCTAATTCCACTGAGGCTCAAGACGATGGTGTTACATTGGGAATGGGACAGCCAAGCGAATCCTGTCCATCAGCACAGTGGGGAATCTGCTGGGCTCATGGATTTAAAACCCTCAAAATAACTTATCACCTTAGATTCTCCTAAGTGCTCTGAGCCTCCTGACATACAGATTCCTCCTGAGATTCCTCCTCTGTCAATCCAGAAGAGTACCTCCCCGCTCCCCTCTTTGACACTCTCAACCTATGTGTTCAAATATGTTCAAGACCATGGGCTTACAAAGGTTCTATTAGCTCACAGAAGCCATTTAAGAGCAATAATCACCCTTGAAAGCTTAGTTCAGGAACCACACTTCCATGTGAGATAAGCATTGGCTAGCAATCAGGGAGTGGGCAACATTAGTAAGATTGGATGTACAACAAACCAACCTCAACAACAATGGCCATGACTTTCAGTCCTCAAATGTCCCTTGGAAGCAGCAGAAATCATGGTTAAAAACATGAAATCTAAAGACAGGTAGCCTGAGTTTACAGCTTGGCTTTATCATTCAATAAGTGCAAGACTTGGGGACAAATCACTTTACCTTATAAAATTAAAATGATAATGGTGCCTACTTCATAGGGTTATTGCAGGGATTACATGAGCACAAATTTTTAAAGAGCTTAGGATGGTGCCTGGCATATACTAAGCACTACGTACATGTTTGGTAAAGAAATAAATTTCCTTCTTGAGCCAGGAACGTCACTCCCAGCTCTGTACACACAGCACACACAAGCTCCAATGCTGAAGCCATAAATCCTTCTGAGAGAGAAAAATCACAGATTCCCAGAACCTGATTTTCAGAATCACTCATGTTGCTTCCAAACTTGGACTAATTAATTCTTCCAGAACAGCCAAAAGAGAATTCACACAAATAAACTTTTACAGAAGAGGATGCTGCTGTAGCGGAAGATGAAGTGCTTTCCTTGAGACGACCCAAGAACTCAACCTCTGCCTCATGCTGATGGCTCTTCCAGATTCACTTGCTATTATGCACAAAGCAATGCTAAATTGATAAGAAATTTTAAAAAGAGCCCATTGAAAAAATAAGACAACATATAGAGAAATGAACCCATTGTATAAAGTTTAAGCAACTTTAGAAATGATCTTTTCCTCTGACTGCTTCAAAAAACTCACAAAGTACTACTGAATGGACTTAATTTTCCATTCAGATTTCCTAAATGAACAGAGAACTAAAATATGCAGCTGGCTTAAAAAAAAAAAAAAAGACAAAAAAACACCAGTTGTGCATGCATGTTCCGTTTAAATTCATACTGATATGATTTGACTCCGCCAGGCCAGGAAAGAAAAAATGTGATTAAGGTGAGTCTAAGCGCGAAATGGGCAGCTGTGAGGCCCCTTATTGTGGAGGATGGCCCACCTGGTCAAGGTGCATAAAGGGAAGAAATGAATGTGAGAAGAGGCGGGGGGGGGGGCGGGGGGAATGATGGACACTTTCAACTCCTACTCCCCCCACCACCACCACAATGTAGCTCCTTCTGAGTTTTTAAAACAATCCATATTTCTCTACAGAAGTTTCTTCATGCCAACATGTGTTTATGCAATAATCCGTGGACTTTACTCAGTTCAACAAAGTGTCTTACAGGAGGAGGGGAAGGAGGGAGGGAGATTTTCAGTTATTTATTTAATGAAGAAATATGTATGCAGAAGAAAATCAAACTCACTACACAATTCTCTCATACCACTGTATCTAAGTGTCATGGGCTGTATCATTAGCTCCCACCCCACAGCCATCCTCTAGGCATATGAGTTCACATATGTCTTAAAAAGTCAAATTATTATCTAAACATATACCTTTTTAGCCTAGTTTTGTACTTTGTTATATTATGAGCATTTTTCTGTATCCATAAATATTCTTCATAGATTTTGGTTATTTGACTTTACCATAATTTTTAATGAAGTGCATAATTTATCTATTCAATTATATACTAATGGATGCTGTTTCTATTGTTTTCCTAAAATAAATAATACATACATTTGGGGATCTTTGTGCACTTCTGTAATTATTTCCTAATGAAAATTTTCTGGAAGTGAAAATCTTGGATCATAGTGTATGAGCATTTGAAAGCACTTTATATATGTTTTGTCTTTTCTCTAGCTCTTCTATATTTGAATAGTAACATTTTTTCTCCAATATAAAAATGTCTTGAGTTAACTATCAACCTGTTTTCTGTTGAATTCATAAATTTTACTTTTGTCTGCATTATACCATTTCCTATTGCTTTCCTTTGGGTTCTTTTTTATTATTTTATTTAAGTGGTTTATTTCTATTCTTTCTATAGAAACAGTGATAAGCACTTTAAATGTATTATCTCATTTAGCCCTAGCAAATGCTATAGATTAGCTCCATTTTACAAGTGAGTAAATGGACATAGATAAGTTAAATAATTTCCAAAGTCCACAGACCTAGTAGATGGTGCAACCTGGACTTGACCTCTCCATCATGTGCAGGAATGAAGGAGAGTGGCTTCCTTACCTGAGAGCACACATCTGTGTGCACATCCCAGAACATGGGGAGGCCCTGCTTCTCTTCACATGGAGGGCAACTTGCTTGTTTTACAGAGGACAACATTTTCTTCTTTATTTGCTTTAAAGTGTCCAAGTGATAGCAAGTGTTCATAGGAAATTTAATACCAATTATAACATTATTGATGAGAAAACGTATCAAGGTGCATCTTGTATTCTTAAGAACAATTCATATGCATGTTACAGGAATGCCTGGAAAGACTGCATTTATTGTGTCACCACCACCACCCCCAACCCACCCGACCCCACCCCACCCCACCCACCCCTGTCCATAATGCCTTTGCTGTATTTTTTCACCTGGCTAACTCTGTGTCTTTACCTAGATCATTCTCCTCCAGAGAGCCTCATTCTATGAAGTCACTTCTGAACTTTCTGCTTGTTCTCCTAGCACGCTGCATGCTATTCCTGGAAGCTCTACCAGAAGACCTTTTGCAACAGTGAGTTTATAAACTATAAATAAGTGACTGTTGGGGAGCCTTTTGTTTAAAATTGCAGTGTTTCTTCATGAGAGATTTAGCAACTTGCCAATAGAAATGTAGACTTTTCTTTTAAGCAAAAAAGCAGCTGTTGTCATTTAGGCTTAAAATCAAAGTCCTCTAGCAATTCAGACAAGGGGGTGACCATAACAAAGACCATGAACAGGGCACAGTAATGACAGACACCCACTTCCGTGGATGTAACAAGAACAGCAACCCCCCATTCGTGGGAATGGATTTGCAAAGCCACCTGTCTGCTGAGACAATATATTGAGGCCCATAAAGGCGATGTTCTACATTATCCTCAAATAGCTCCACTCCACTTAGTCACCAATCACTCTAACAGTCACTCGGCAGCCGTCAGAGGTGGGCAGTGAGAAATGACATCCATGCCAACAGCTCGGCTCCAGGATAAACAAGGAAGCCCTGAGAAGCCCTCTCTTAGCTTTTTCTTTCCTAGTTCAGCCATGGCTCAGATCCTTGGCTTAGTTTGGCAAATCTCATTTCTCAAAACAGAGTCCGGGAACTGCAGCAAAAATAATGGATGGCGCTGCTTCCTCACAAAAGCCCTCGGTGTGCTCCAGGCTGCTTCAGGCCAGTGCTGTCTGCACACAGGGTAGGCACACGTGCCTTTGTGTACCGACTTCTTTACCGCAGCAGTAAAATAAGCCCTCCCCAACCTCTGCACCCCAAGGAAACAATTGAAAGGGTCTCGCCAACTTGGCAAGCCAGTCTCACAACACTGCTGTGTGTGCTGACAGATATCACCTCTCTGCACAATTTCCACTTTTCAGAGCAACAGTGAGAAACATTGGCAACTTGTGAGATGCTGAGAGCAACTGTCAAAGCAGACCCAGAAGGACTAGGAAGGCAGTTCAAGGGGCCATGTCAGAGGACACCAGAGATCTGACAGTCATTCAGAGCTGGGGGGAAGGGATGGGAAATAGTAACACCAGACACACGGTGTGCCCTCTGGTCAGAAGGCGCATGACAGTGCTCTATGCGCACTGCAGCAAAGCTCACATTCGCAGACACCAGTCAGAGGCACTATGTCCTCGCTGTTTATCGGTGGAGTTGTCTCCCCCTCCCTGCAACTTAGTCAGAATTCTTTTGGTTGCAAGTAACAGAAACTACATTTTGAACTTGCTTAAGCCAAAAAAAAAAAAAAAAAATGAAGGAGGAAGAGCAGAGGAGGAGGAGGAGGAAGGGAGACAGGGAAAGAGGAAGGGAAGGAAGGCTCATTCAACTGAAAAGTCCAGAATTTGGGTCAGATTTGAGACACAAATGATATCATTATGGTTTAATCTTGCTCTTCTCCTTCCTTGATTCTCATTTCCTCTGTGGGCTCCACTCTCAGCCAGGCTCTTTTCTTTATAAGGAAATAAGATTTTCAAGAGTCATAACCTATATTCTTAGCAACCTTCAGAAAAAAAAAACAACATTTTTTCTCCAATATGCCCAAGGGAAAATATAGACTTGCAACTCCTTGGTTTGAATTGGCCTGTCTAGGGTCTCCTATGCATACCTGGAGCTCCAGTCACACCAAACGGATGTCGAGAGGGTCTCCAAGGAAAAGAGACACTCAGCTATTTATTTCCTAGTGTGCTGAAATTAACTATCGGACATAGGGCAAAGCTCTCAGCCATGTTTCTATTCATATAATCATATACTCATTAATTCAATGATGATTTATTTATTGAGCACCTACTCTATGCCAAGCATTAAGAAAGACATCATGCTGGGCAAAAATAGACACATCTCCTAGCTCAAGAGGCTTGACAGAGGGAATCCAAAGTTTTTTTTAAAAATCATATACCTTGTGTTAGTTTCTTAACTCTGTCATAATAAAGTAACATAAACTAGATGGCTTAAAACAACAGAAACTCATTCTTTCAGTTCTGGAGGCCAGAAGTCTGAAATTACAATGCTGGTGGGGTCAAGCTCCCTCTGAAGGTTCTAAGAGAGGATCCTCCCTGCCTCTTGGAACTTCTGGCATTTCTTGGCTTATAGGCACTTCCCTTGATCCCTGCCTCCATCTTTACATAGTCTTCTCCTCCGTGTGTCTCTGTATCCTCTTCTCTTCTTATAAGGACTGCAGATATTGTATTTAGAGCCCACCCTAAATCCAGGATGACTTCACACCAAGAATTCACTTAGCTAATTACATCTGCAAAGGCCCTATTTCCAAAACAGGTTGCATTCTGAGGTTTCCAGTGGACTTGAATGTGTGGGATAGACTCTCTAACCCACCACATAACTTGATATATAATTAGAAATTAAATGATACTAGTGACAGGAAAGAATAACATCATATGGGTGGATAAGAAAGGAGTCCAAGCTAGACTGTGGATATAGTAGTTTTCTCATCTTATGTAACAAACTACCACACACTGAGCAGATTAAAACAATATCCACGTGATATCTCAAACTTCTGTACGTCAGAACTCTGGATATGGTGTGGCTGGATTCTCTATCCAGCATTTCAGAAGCTGAAAATTCAGGTGTCAGCCAAACTGAGTTCTAGACCGGAGGTTCTGGGGGGAAATTACTTCTAAGCTCCATTCGGATGGCTAGAAGAAATCAGTTCCTTGTGATTGTAGGACTGAGGCCCCTACAATCTTTGTTGGATGACTGCAGGGTGTTGGTCTCAACTCTTAGAGACTAACCACATTCCTTATCGCAGCATCTCCTCCTCCTTCAAAACCAACAAAAGAAAGTCTTTGTGTTGATTCTTTCAAGATTTAAGTCTCTTTCTTCCAGAAAAGCCCAGTCTCTTTTTAAGTTTTACCGGATTGGTTTAGGCTCACCAAGGTTAGGTTCTACATCTGAAGGTCCACAGTCTATTTGGGTCCTTCATTACATTTGCAAAATCCCTTCACAGCAGTACCTACATTAGTGTTTAATTGAATATATATATATATATATATATATATATATATATATATATATATCCACACACACATACATATACTGAGGCAAAAGTCTTAGGGTTCATCTTAGAATTCTACCACCACAGTGGGTCAGGGAAAGCTTGCCTAAGAATGTCATAATGGAGCTGGGACCTAACAGATGGCCTTAGCTAGATGAGGAGGGAGAAGGAGGATGGTAGGCAGAATAAGAGTGAAAAGGAAAGCTGTTCTCAAGAAATGGAAGAGAAACTCACATGGCAAGAGGACAGAAAATGAGGTGAGACTGGAGAGAGGTATAGTGGATAGTCTGGGCCACATCATCCAGGGCCACATCGGCCATGAGAAGTCTTGTGGGGAGCAGCTTATTGCCACAGGCTAAGGAATGATCTCTCTCAGCCATCTGTAGAATCTGAGACTCTGGAAAAGGCCAAACCTACAGAGGTAACAGCCAAAATATTTACTAAGTGATTAGACAGGAACACCTGCCTTAGTGCTGGTCCAAGCTCCCTCTGTAGGTTGTGGCTACATTGCTGTTAACCCTCTAGTTGCTGGTTTGTAGGAAGTCCAAGAGGTTCTAGGGAGGACGCTTGGGAGGGTGATCATATCATTTATCACCCAAACTGGAACAGTTTAGACTGAGTTAGAGGATACTATATTAATCACACTAGGGTAACAGATGTAAATCAGGAATGTCCCAGCAAAGCGGGAATTATAGTCACCTCAGTCTATAGTCACAACCAAACCCTACAGTATAATAAATTGTGCTAATTTTGAACTCAAGGGGTGAATATTTACCAACTATAAAGAAAAAGAACTTTAAAATGTATTAACACAGTAAAGCCTTATCCTTGCCTGTTGACCTCATATCAGCACTGTGCACTCGAAGTTAATAGATTTGAATTCAGCCACTAATCTGACACTAATTGTCACTCTGGGAAATTGTTCTGATACCTCCATTTCCCCTACTTTGAAAGTAAGTTTATTGCTGTTTCTCCTTAATTCACTCCATGTGAATTCCATTTAAATGGATTTATGTATAAGCATGTCTTTCTTTTTCATTGTGTAAATTGCAAAATATTTCCTGTGGCTTTCCATTGTGATAGCACCGGGGAGAATTTGATAAGACAAATAAAAATTCCTGAATGAACAATAGTGAGAATTGTGCTGAGCGATACTGTATAAGGCCTGAGGCAGTTTAATCCTGGAGCATAAAGCCCTGGACCATGTCTTCAGTTCCTGTGTACAAAAGCCATTCTCTGTAGGAAGTCGACCAGCTGTTGCTCAGCTCTGCTCTAGGCAGAAAAGAGATAATCTCCACTGATTCCACGGGGGAGCATTTCTTACCCTTCCCCATCTATCAGCATTTTACCATTCCTTAGAGCCCACCTCAAATCCCACATTCTTGGGAATTCTTGACTCATGATGGCAGCTGGTGACTCTTAACCCCTCAAGTTACAGAATTCATCTTTTGTACACATCACATGATAAGTATTTTATCACATAATGCCCTGTTCATTAGTGCCTGTTTTTACAATGTCACAGTTTTGTATGACTTCTCACAACCAAATCCTAGAGTATAGCAAATTGTGCTAATCAGCTTGAGCCCCTCACTTTGGGGGGCCCTCACTGCTGCTGGGACCAGGTGGCTAAAGTTTCACATGACAGGGATGAAGGGTAAAAGTTGCCAGCTGGTTGGAAAACAGATCTGAGTCTAGTGCCCCTCCAGTCAGTCAATCATAGTGACCCTTCCACATGCACCATTAGTTTAGGTTGACTTTCCTTCTTTTTGCCTTCAAACCTACCCTTGAAGTTCATCATCAACTCTGCCTCTGTAGTGGGAAAGCACTCTAGACAGAGAACAAGTAAACCAATGAGTGTGGCTTTCTCTAATAAAACTTTATTGACAAAAACAGATGGCAGGCTGGATTTGGCCCATGGGCCATAGTTGGCTGGTTGAATGCCCAATTTAACATGGTAGCCTACCAGTATGTAAGCATGTGGAGTACAAACAGCCTGATTCCTAAAATGCTTTAATCTTATATTTTTTACCTCTCCCCCTGACCCCCCACGCCACACACATTAGGTCCCTAGTTTTCAATGACAGATAACTATAAATTTCACAGGGTGGGTCATTAAGTCCAACCTCATAGGAAAAAAATGTATACTTTTCTACTCATAATTCATATTTTCCTATTTCTGCAAACCTTAATGCCTCTAATGAAGGAAAAAGTAACATAAATAATTTTTATCCCTGGAGCCATTTAAAAATGCAAACATATGTAGAGAACATTGCCAGTTTTTAGTATTCATTGCCACACATAAGTGAGGGATGTAACCTCGCTGTTGCTGACCTGCTTCCCCATGTGCTGGCTCAATGATTGCATCAGAATTTGTGTGAATGAAAGCCTTGTTCTGTTGTCTTTTTAATAGTATTTTCCTGTGATGCTGGATTTATGGGACAATCTGAATTTCTTTTCTATCAAAGTGGCTAGCATGGTTTCTAGATTTCAGTAAGTTCTTGTTACTAGATTATAATAGAAAAATAAATGCTGGATCTCTGCTGGACCACACCAGAGTCAAAAAACTTTCATGTTCTTCCTGCCTTAGTGGGAGTCTGGGAATCAGTGTAAGTGATTTGCAGATTTTTCATCAAAGCCTCCAAGGACTTGGTCTCTTCCTCTATCAGCTGAGTAACCCGAGTCTTAACCTTGGAGAGAATTGTTGATAAGGAAGTATAGAATTCCAGCTTTCCTATAAACCTAATGACTTTTTCTTTCTCACAGGATATTGTCCTATTTACTCTCTACTGCCCTTGTTGGTTTATATCTGTTGTCCTTTTATTCTTTCCCTGAATATGGTATCTTTTTCAACTCCCTGTTTTTAGATCTTTTTTCACCACATTACTCAATTCTTATGAGTTGCCTTATTCTGCACCCAAAAGAAGTGCTGCTCCACTTTAAGAAATTCCCACAATCCCAGGGCTGTGCTTCTACCTTTTTGTCATAATTATGCATATGTTAAAATTTTCTATAATGATTAACAATCAAGGCTGGCACAGGATTTATGGGAAAGAGCATGAAGTTCTGAGCTACATGTTGATGTAACAGCTGAAGAATTACACAGAAAATCCATTAGTCACTAATTACTCACTAAACTGGCCCTTGGTGTGGTGGCTGCTTGGTCCCAGGGTCAAAGCTGAGACATCTAAGTCACCCCTACCTTTGACAATCCATGCATAAGTTTTCCGCCAGGGAGCAGGCCAAGGACAGAACCTAAAATCAACACAGCAGCACTTTCAAACATGAAGCACAAAGGCCAAAGCACTTTGAACTCCCTGTGGAAAGAAGTGTTATGAGGTCAAAGGTCAAATGGCTTTTCTTTTGAACCATAGAAATTATGTTTTCCTGAAAGGCACAGAAGAAGTTGTAATATGAAAAGAATTCCATAAATAAAGGTTATTAAAATGCCAGAAAACAGTCAAATGATAGTCATACAAAACAGAGACCTCGTTTGAATTTTAAAATAAGCCTCCCTCACCTTAATAGGAAAAACATGTTTGTTAAGCCCATGGGCCCAATTCTGCTTTCAGTAAAAATCCAGACTCCCTGCTTAAGTCAATAAAGCATGTGTGTGAGGGTGTGCAGTGGGTGTTGTCAGGGTGTTGGGGGAAGACAGGGATGGATAAAGGAATCAGATAATGTTTCAGAAACTGGAATGAAGACCAGCCTGTGTTCAGCAAATACCCATCATACCAGTAGGGCCACATTCCAATTGTTTAAGACCAGCACCCATTTTGATTGGTCAATACTCATTCATTGCAGTCATTGCATATCTAAATATATATGAGCCTAAGCAACTGGAACACTAGAATGACCAGAACAACCAGTCGCTATGATATGCACTGACCACCAGAGGGCAGACACTCAACACAGGAGCTGCTCCTTGGTGGTCAGTGTGCCCCCACAGCTAACCTCCTGCAGCCGGCCAACCTCCTGCAGTCCCTCCACCCATCCAGCAGGCACTGGCCAGCAGCTGGCAGCTGGCAGGAAGGCCCCAGCCGGCAGCTGGAAGGCCCCGATCAGTCCTGATCGCCAGCCAGGCATAAGGCCCCCACCCGTGCATGATTTTCGTGAACCAGACCTCTAGTTTTTAAATATCTTGCTTGAATAAGAGTCTCCTAAAATTTCTCAGCACCCTAAAGTGTAATTCATCTATCAATTTAAATTTTCTAGAGAGAATCTCAAACAAGGCTCAGAATTTAAAAAGGGTTCATAAATCATTTTATAGGGACTATTTTCTTCATTCTTCTTCTGAATTATATATCCATTATCTTTCTTTCACATTGTCACTTGTTATAGATCGTGAAAATAACATTGAGTATTGGATGGTTAAATGCCAATAACATACAAAATTTTAAAAGTATGATATCAAAGAAAGAAGACAGTTTGGAGTCATTTGATATTCAATTTAGTTATAATTATTATTATTAGTATTATATCAGTTCATGCAAAGAAAATTTACATTTTAAGAACTAATCTATTCTAAGGACAAGAAACACGTTGTCATATATTAGAATTGCTGTTACTAAGATCCTAACTCTGAGTAGCTCAGTCAAAAAAAGGGGTGTTTGGTGATTTAACACAGTCAGATATTAAAAAGGCAGAGGGTCCTCTAACACAAGGCATGACCAGGACTCGGGTCTGAAACACAGTCCCTTTTCCCTCCAAATCTCAGCTCTGCAGTGTGAGTCCCTGCTCTTGTGCTTCTGTGCTTGCTGGGGACATGACCACTGACAGCTCTAACGTCACATCCTTATAGCCTGTGACCAAAGAGTAAAAATGGCTTTCTCTTTCCAGCTTCCATTTTTAATATCTGGGAAAAGGATGAGGATTGGCCTGAATATTCTATCATTTCAAGTGTTATATTTGAAGAGCACTAAGAAGACAGCTTTTTGTCTTAACATGTGACATTTAACCATCATATCCATTTAACCTTTAAAAGGCCTGGATCAGTGACTTATTAAACAATGCAATCTATTACATTCAATAAGGATGAATTGGAATAGAAGACCTGCCTGGAGAATTAGAACACCAGAACTTCAAGTGTATGGCCTCTGGAGCCAGACTTCCTGGGCTTGAACTTGGCTTTGCTACTCACTGGACAGGTGACTCTGGGACAGGTGCTTACCCTCTCCAATCCTCAGAGGCTTCAGGTGGCAGACAATGATGTTACTTACCCAGAAAGGGGGTTGTAAGTATTAAATTTCAAATCAATACTTGACACTTAGTAAGACAGTCATCAAAATTTACCACTAAGTTTACCTTCCTCTTTCATTACTCAACACAGTTTTAAATCATTAATCTAAATGAGCCAGTCAAAGGCAATAAGAATATTCCCTCCAGAATAAAATTCTGCAATTTTTTAGCAGGCTTATAATGCCCATTGTATTCTGATTTCACATCATGCCCCACAGCCACCTCAGATGACCATCTCAAACTACTGACCCTTCTATGAATCAAACCCATGTTGACTCCAAGCCCCTGGACTTTTGCACTTAAGGTTCCTCTGCCAGCATTGTCCTCTCACACCCACTTTCCAAAGAACATCGTGATGTACCTTTAGGGTCCTCATTCCTGTGACTTCATCTGGCTTCCCCAAGGAAGTGCGGATCTCTTTCCTGATTTATATGCCTCAATGATAACAATCATCATCTTGTATTTTAATTGTTAAGACATTTCTTTCATTCTACTAGAAAATAAAAAGAGGTAGTTTCTCATTTAATTTTTATTTTATTCCTAGAGCCAACAATAACCAAAATAGAGTTTAATATATGCTGTTGAATGAAAGAAGAGACTCATTTTCTGTCGAACTTTGCAGCATTGAAGCATGAAAAATGCTTTCTTGATAAGACAAATATCACAGGATTGTTGAACCCAAATTTATATGAACACTAAAATATTGTTGGACAATAGATTCCCTCATTCAGTTACCTTCTCAAAGTCATAGTCATTTCTAACAGTTCACTTCTAAGGGCTTAGTGCATAATCCCACTAGTCCTAAAGGTAATATACTCTTTCATCTGAGAGGAATTTCCCCTTGTTTTAACAAGTGTGGTCAGCCCTCTGGAAATATTTGCAAATCCCAATCAGAAAGGGAGCTTGTTATAGCACACAGACAAACTGCCACATGCATGATATCACATGCAGTACAAAGGAAATATTATAGGGCTGCCTAGCTCAAACATCTCCGCACTAATATTTCCAACAGATGTCAGAAACCTTTTCTCTTTTCATAATATGATTTAGATGAATGTGCTTTTTTATTCCTTAGAAAAAAAGATGTTTTAAACTTTCAAAATACACTGTATATGTATATATCTCCCCCTAGGAAGATCAAGATATATGTATATTCTGTCTTCACACAAAAATTACTAAACAATAAAATGATCTGATATGTTGACCCCACTATAGCTCCTTGCGTTGTTTGTTTTTTGTCTGTCCACACTCATAACCTAGGATTAAATGTGAGATCTTTCAAGTAATTGCTCTGAGAATACTTTTAAATTTTCATTTACTCTAGGCAATTTGAGAAGTTAGATTCTTTTTAAGGTAAGCTTAAAATCTTAAAACACTTGCCTAATCAATCTGAAACAGAGAGAAATAAACAGCCCACTGAAATTCCAGAGTGTTTTAAAAGAATTATTCTCTTCAACACATCTAACACAATTATACCTACAAATATTCCTGAGCTCACTGAATGTGTAGTATGTAAAAACCTGAAGGGAAAAGTTTTAAAATAAAATATATCCAATAGACTACATGTGATTTTTGTGATACTTAATGATTAGCTATTTTCCCAGACTTAGTAAGGCTTTATTTCTAAAAGTAATGTAATACCACTTGCATGATTGATGAACTAAAACTTTAGCTCTTTTCTTACATGTATTCAAAAATATTTTTTGCCAAGATGCTTTCAGATACATTGTTTCATTCATTCAACTACTTGATTTTGTATAAAAGTTATGCATAATATCCCTCAACAGATATTGCAGTTATGGCTAAAGTATGCAGTCTACCATATGCAGTCATGGTTCTCAAAAATTTTACAGTTAAAGAGCAAACATGGTATATGTCCAAGAATAATGATGAGACAAAAGGACCTTGTAAAAATCAAAGCAGAGTCATCGACAACGCACATTACAGGTACTCAGAGGAGGCTGACAGACTGTAGCAAGGGAGACTCCATGGTGGCCCTTGTACTGAACACTCAACAATGGGGTAGAATGAGATGGCAACTGAGCATTCTAAACAAGAAAAAAAGAGTACAAATAAAGGTACAAAGCTGGAGGAGCCTGAGTCATATCCAGGAGTCTGCAAATACTTTGAGATAAGAAATCTCAAGATGACAATCCATGCATTAGATCCAGCCCACAGACATAGTCTACTTATTATCCTTCGTGTTATCCTTTTTAAATTAGTTATAACACTTCAAAATTGGTAGATTTACATAAAAATCCAAATACCCAAAGTCCAGCAACAGTTAGCAAACATTTTCCTATGAATACAACTGGCTGGAGCTTAGTAGAAGTATTTAGACACCCTCCAATTTGTCAGAGCCACCACCTTTCTGTCATCTCACCAGGGTACTCATTTCCATTACCCATGTGGCCTTACCAGTATATAGGTGACCCCATATATAAACCAATTAATCAGATGAGATGTTTAGGGAAATAGCAATTAATGAATAATATTTGAAAGTAAGTAAGAAAGTAAGGAGAACATTTTATACCATACTAAAGAGTTTAGACTTAATGAACAGAAATAAAAAAAGAAGAGTTTAGGAGTAAATGATCAAGATGGTATTTTAAGAAATTCCATCTGGGGGCCAGGAGTGCTACCTTAAAGTGTAGAAAGAGGAAGCCAGGAACAACAACAACCAAAGTCATCATTTATTGAAATCTATGATCTATTGGTATTCAGAAACTATTAAAACTTAATATACATACACTAACCACCCCCAATTGCTCACCACTACTTCATAAGTCTGTTAATAAAGAAATTCTAGTTATCCCCATTTTCTGAAAATCTTAGTGCACTTTATTGCACACACTCAGCATGCAATAAATGTGCTAAATTAGGTGAAACAATCAAGACCATAGAATGGAAAACAAGAAGGAGTCTTTGGGGGAACAGAAGCAAAAGGACATTTCCAGATGTACAATACTTTATCCCACTTACAGTTAAGCATATATTTAAATATGTTTTAGATACCTGAATATATTTTTAATATAATTAATAATTATCCCACTATTTTTAACAACATAAAAGGAAAAGACCTAATAATTTGTGTAATTTGTAAGGTGGAATCACACCTTATCAACATGAGCTAGGGGTGTGTGTGGATGTGTGTGCATCTGCACAAGAATAGGTAAAACGTGTGTTATGTTTCACATGGAAAAAGGTACACCTATAACCAAATTGGATCAGGTACACTAGGTTAAAAGACATTTTCAACCCTTCCCTATAAGAAATACACTGAGCATTTATCAGCAGTTATCTACTTTTCAAAAAAAATCTCAGGATGGGATCAAGGAAAGAAAAAATATATATCAGAAAATAAATAGTCAAAGTAGAAAAAAAAGGTTATAGAGTAGTTAAAATGAATCCTCTGGTACTTATAACCACCCCCTTTATTCCAAGTTCATGTTGCATAGGGTTGTGTTTACAAAAAGGCTGGTTCCATATATTCAGCTCTAAATCCAAATACTACATAGATCCTAAAAGAGTAAAGCTTTCTCAATGTGTGTGTATTATATAGTAAAGTAAAAACATGCATTTGATGATTGTAATAGAACTCATGTTTCTTATATATATGCTCATTTTGAAAGATAAGCAAGGCAAATGCCAAATTTATCTTACCAAAATAGAATCTGGCTCTGAAATCAAACATGGCAGTGATTAACCCAAAGTGCACATCACATCACTTTGCCCGGTCATAAATCAGTCTTTCTCCCTTGCTTTCAAAAATGACAACTGATAGCTAATAAAACTGGATATGTCCCCATCTATAAACCTTACTTGTTTATCTTGCTACTATTAGCTTTCTCGCCTTCAGCAACATTATCTGGGACTCTCAGAGTCTTAATTGGACATAGCTTTGGATAGACTAAAAAAGCCATGGTTTCACTTTATATTCCCCAATTTTCTTCACATCTCTTATTTATTTATCATGCAGGATATAAGAAACATTTCTTCTCATGTCATTTTAACAATGATGATTATCTGCTTTTTACAATACATGGTCTGCTGCTCCTTCTCCCCTCAATTTTCCTACTGTCAGGCTCAATGTACTCCCTGGGACTCCATGCTACTTTATAAAATAGATTCCACAAAACTCCACTGCCATGGAATATGCCACTGGACTGCTGCCTAGTAGCTATAGAAATTGCTGAACATTAAACATACTCATAGGAGAGAATCTGAGAAGTCCTACAACAGAAAAGCAGGATTCACTTGGCTTATTTTATATTTCATATTTATATTTTTATATTTGTCTTTTCCCTTTTATAAAATGACTCCCGAGACTCACCTTTTTCCTCTCCTTCTCATGAGCTTTCATCATCTCATCAAGCCTAATAGGGTGATGGTGAGCCCACAGCAGCTCCTTGTTTCATGGTCAGTGGCAGGCCCATCTGGAGTCTCAGCTCCTGCAAGTGTCCTCCTGACACTTCCACCCAAAGGAATCACACCTAAAGGGAATTTAGATAATCCTAAATTCCTGTAAAGATACTTGGCACCACAAACGTTTGCCTCTGATCTTTCTCTAATTGAGAGGTTGGAGAGCTGAATTTGGCATCTCAGTTGCGGATAATTCCTGGCACAAAACAGTTACATGATTAGATATTTCTTGATGCATCGGACAATTTATTTTCCATACTTTGCAATGCATAGTCCAGCACTGGGCACAACATCTATGTAAGGTGAAGATAATAAAGGGTTAAAAGGAAAGACAATTGCCCTAGCTGGTTTGGCTCAGTGGATAGAGTGTGAACTAAAGGGTCCCAGGTTTGATTCCAGTCAAGGACACATGCCTGGGTTGTAGGCTTGATCCCCAGTAGAGGGCATGCAGGAGGCAGTGAATCAATGATTCTCATCATTGATGTTTCTATCTCTCTCTCCCTCTCCCTTCCTCTCTGAAATCAATAAAAATATTTTTTTAAAAGGAAAGACAATTGAAAATCAATTGGGCAGGAGAATTAAATGCTGTCTTTTAGAATGCTTTCCTTGCTCCTAGGCAAGTCGGCTTCATTTCCTTTATTTGGCAGTCTGCTGGGCAAGGTCAAACCATCCAGGTGAGAGACCAGTTCAAAACTAGGAAGCCTCAGGGGTTTGATGCTGAGGAGGGCTTTCCATAAGGACGCTCAGAATGGAAACACTTCTACACCCCAATTTCCTCAAAGGTGGCAAAATGAACAGAACCACCTGAAGCAGGTATTAAGAATAAACCTAGAGCCAGAGGCAGGAAATACCGAGAATCACTCTGGTTGAGGGGTGGGGAGGTACATGGTTATCCATAAAATACTAGAGATTTCAGAGACCTTTTTTGGGGAAGGTGGCATCAGAATTGCCCTCAGAGCCTAATAAAGCTACTTTTTGCCCTCCCTAGCCAGCCCCATAGAGGTGTGAGTGCCTCTATCCAACAATTTTCTTCTAAGCAGTTTGAACTCTGATAACTGGCCTTATGAACACAGTTCTGACAATGACTGTGTAAGAAACATTTCAGATCAATGAACTCTTAGACGAAAAACGTTGGCTCCCTTTGATTCTGAGATTCTGCTTTTCTTAAAACTGTCAAGAACCTATACATATATCAAGGAAAGAATTGTAAAATTACAAATGAGCATTTCCAATTCAAGTTACTATGTCCTCACAATGTGCTCTGATTTGTTGTTCCTTCCATGAAGTTCATGTAACTGTTTTGTGCCAGGAATTATCCTCAAGGATAGAGGCAGGACATAACTTATCTATATATGTAAAAGGCTAAGTGATCAATCATACATCTATCCAACCATCTGACCGACAGGCCGGTACATATGATGTGCACTGACAATATAAAAATAAACGTTGACTTGCACATGCATGATACATATAAAGCTCTCTCTGGCACCAATTGCACGCGTGTGTTTCGATCTGTCATTGTCGATTGTGAATTTGGTTGTTTTTGTTGACATTCTGAAGCTGAAAGAAAGCAGCATCGTCAACAGAATATGTCTGAAGACCAATTATTGGTACAACATATCTCTGAAGCTGAAAGAAGCCAGCATCCCCTTCTGACACTGGCCTCCCAAATTAATTAATTCAAAGTTTCCTGTGATGCCAGCATTTGCAGTGACTATTAATAAATCACAAGGACAAACTCTAGACAGAATAGGAATATTCCTACCTGAACCCGTTTTCAGACATGGTCAGTTATATATTGCTTTCTCTCAAGTTTGAAGAGCGTGTGACATTAAAGTTAAAGTTGTAAATACTTCATCATAAGGGAAATTAGTCAAGCACTCTGAAAGTGTTTTTACTCTTAATGTGGTATACAGGGAGATATTAGAATAAGCTTAATCAATTGATCAGTCATTGTTTTTATCAATGTTGTTTCTATATCATGTTTTTGTTGTTTTTATATCATGTTTTCATTGTTTTTATATCATGTCTTTGTTGTTATATCATGTTATTGTTTATTAATCAATTTATATATTATTTTCATATACACTTTACTAATTTTCTTTCATCTCTGACACTTATAGAGAAAGGACAGATAGAGATATTAAAATACTTCTTCTAATAATTTCCTTTCAATGTGCACAAATCCGTGCACCGGGACACTAGTGATCAAATGACAGTACCAAGAAGTTGCAACAAAATAGAGGACTAACCACAAAAAAAAGTGCAGATATACCACCTTTTTGGACTCACCAAAACAACCACTCCTATGGCTTAACGTAATGTAAGTGCTTGCTTCAAAACTCTAATAAAGGTGTATTAAAAATCCTGGGTGCTATAGGGAATGACATAATCAGTTGTGTTTGGGGAAAGGCAGAGACAGTCCTGCTTTTCCTAAGATAAGCTGAATCTAAATCATGAGACTTAAGGAAGGAAAGGTGACCCCAGGAATGAGGAACATCAAGGACATAAGCATAAAACGGTGAAATTGCCCTTGTTCATATCAACTTGGCTGGAAAACAGGGAGTGAGTGGAGAGGTGGTAAGCGATGCTACCAAGGAAATAGGCAAAGGGCATAGTTTTGAGAACCTACATGCTGTAAAAAGGAGTTTAAACTTTATTCCAACAGGTAGTAGGAAGTCACTGGGGGGTTGCAAGCAAACAAGTACATTTTTCAAGAATTTCTTCTGAAATAATGTGCAGGACTTATCATGGGAATTGAGACTGGAAAAAGAAAGAAAGAGACTCTATGATAATACAGAAAAAGCATGATGAGGACCTAAATTAAGGCAGAGAAATTTGGTATGTAGAGGAGAGAGGTTCAAGTGGGATTTAATAAGGAGACTCCACTCAGCAGGATTTACTAATTTAGATAAAGGAAGTGGTGAGAAGAATGTAGCAAAAGAAGGAAAAAATCAAAGACAACCCCACACAAGACTGGCTACATAATTTGTGGAGCCCAGTGAATAATAAAATTGTTCAAAAATTATAAAAAAGTTGAAGAGAGCAACAGCTAAGCACAGGGCCCTTCTGAGTTGAAGCTCATGCAACTGCTCTGGTGGCATGTCCATGAAGCTGTCCCAGTGCTTAGGTTATGTCTAAAGTGCTCAAGTGGATAGTGGGATCCTTAATTAGGATCAAGAACATGGGAGAAGGGGGATATTGGGAAGAATAAAATGAGACATTTGGCTGTAGTTGATTTTGAAATTCCCCCTGGACCATCTCATCTGAGTGGGATATTAGTGTAAGGTAATGATTAAAGCAAGCATATTCACATCAGACAGATCTGGATTTAGGTCACAGATCTTCCTCTTAAAAGCCAAGATATCCTGGGTGAGTTACTTATATTTAATATGCCTTGGTTTTCTCCTCTGTAAGCCTCACAGACTTAAGAGAATCAAATGGAATTATTTTGAAAGTTCTAAGTCTAGTTTATAATATATAGTGTATTTAAACCATTCATAGATGACATCCTTCACTATAATTAAATTATTATGATTACTATCTAATATCTAATATATAAAAGGCCAGGGTTGCCCTAACCGGTTTGGCTCAGTGGATAGAGCATCGGCCTGCAGACTGAAGGGTCCCGGGTTCGATTCCGGTCAAGGGCATGTACCTTGGTTGCAGGCACATCCCCAGTGGGAGGTGTGCAGGAGGCAGCTGATCGATGTTTCTCTCTCATCGATGTTTCTTACTCTCTATCCTTCTCCCTTCCTCTCTGTAAAAAATCAATAAAATATATTTTAAAAAATAAATAAATAAAAGGCCAGGGTTGTAACAACCGATCACCACCAAAGGCTGACCAACCCAGAAGTCCTTCAATCAGCGCTGGGTTGCCAGGCGACCCAGCACTGACTGCCCAGCTGCAGCCTGGTGACCCAGCACTGACTGCCCAGGGGGCTGAGAACCAGAGAGAGAGGCAGGGTCTGATATGCAGCCTCAATGGCAGCTGTTGATCAGTACTTGCCTCT
The DNA here is from genome assembly GCF_963455305.1 of Plecotus auritus. Lineage (NCBI taxonomy): Eukaryota > Metazoa > Chordata > Mammalia > Chiroptera > Vespertilionidae > Plecotus > Plecotus auritus. Next base: position 29,160,876 of record NC_137776.1, read on the forward strand.
CTCTTTCTCTCCCTCTTTCTTTCTGAGCTTCACCAGCAGCCAGGCTTTTCTTTCTCTCCCAGTCTCTGTGGGGGCTGCTGTTAAGCCCCACCTCTCTGATCAGGCCAAGAGATAGGCCCAGAGATGATGACTGGCATAGGAACCGACCAATCAGAACCAAATGTGGGTGCTGTGAAGAACCAATGGCTGTCTAGGTGGTGGAGCTTTTGAGCTGACTGCATAGGAACCGACCAATCAGAACCAAATGTGGGTGCTGTGGGGAGCCAATGGCTGCCTAGCAGGTGGAGCTTTTGATGCTGACTGGCATAGAAACTGACCAATCAGAACCAAATTGGCCAGCAGAGGAGGGCAGTTGGGGGTGAGATCAGGCCAGCAGGGGAGGGCCATTGAGGGTAAGATCAGGCCAGCAAGGGAGGGTAGTTGGGGGCAACCAGGATGGCAGTGGAGGGCAGTAAGGGGTGATCAGGCTGGCAGGCAGAGGCAGTTAGGGGCAATTAGACAGGCAGGCAGGTGAGCAATTAGGAGCCAGTGGTCCCAGATTGCGAGAGGGATGTCCAACTGCTGGTTTAGGCCCGATCACTGTGGGACTTCCCCCAAGAGATCCCAAATTGGGGAGGGTGCAGGCTAAGCTGAGGGAACCCCCCCCCCCTCCATGCATGAATTTCATGCACCGGACCTGTAGTTAGTATTATATGCAGTAGACTTGTTGGAATAAACCTAGAGCAGTAAATAAGGTTCGGAGAATCATGGATGCTCGAAACAGCAGTAATGAATGGTAGTACATAGTAGTGAGAATAGAGAGCCAGTGTTAACACTGGAAGAACACTGACATTTGATTGAGAAAGGAGAAAAGGGAGATAGAATAAGTTCTGGACCCTACACAAGCACAAAGCTCAAACAAAAAAAATGAATTGCTAATGATGGAATTTTACAATAGAGACAGAACAAAGAAAAGACTGTTGGAAAATATTTGAGGACTGGATCTTCCAGTCCGGCACTCATTTACTCCATTGAAAGTTCTTTCAGATCCTGATCTCTAGATATATGCTACAAAAATTCCAGATGTGTTTTTCTTTCCTTCTACTCATTTCTGTGAAATTTTCCAGCATGTTTACTCAATTATAAAAATTTGCCACTGCTTCTAAGAGAAAATTTGCCACTGCTTCTGATATCTGATTAGTTTTACAGCACCCCACAACCTCAACTGCTCAGGAAAAGTTATCTACCTTTCATTTCAACACAAGTATCAAGTGATGAATCTTTCATATTACATTAAATACGTATCAGTATTTAAATATTGGTTCACTTTGTTATCAATTTAAATTCTAATATAATCTCTAAACTGAAAAATACATTTTAAAATTTTTATTTTTTTTAGTCACCTTAGTGTCTTATGAATATTTCATTTTTCCTAACTAAAGAAAAACTGAACAAAAATTTTGAAGTGCTCTGCTAACTCCTTTAGATTTAAGAACATAACATGGGACTCTTTTCTGTAACTGAAATACCCTTTCTTCTTGACTCCTTTAATTATACAAGTTCATAGTCTTCTAGGTCCTTTAGCAATTTAGCATTGGGTTTTCAAGTTATGTGATTTTTTTTCCATGAATAATAAAAAATTTTAAGTTAGTTATAAGTTCACAAAATTCATAAAATTAACAAGCAAATTTCTATAGGATTCTAGTAATATTTTCCACTCAGTGACGGCAACAGACAGTGTCTGGGTGAAATGTGACCAAAAATAATGTGCAAAATTAAAAGCACATTTGCTAGATTTTTAGTGCAAAGTAGAAATATATTTTAATGATTTTATTGCAGCAATATTTCCATTCCCTACAGTGGGTTACACTGCTAGTACTTATCATTCTTTAATATGCTGTGCATTTACATAGCTTGTTCATTGTCTGTCTCCAAAACCAGAATATAAGCTTCATAAGACCATTTCTTCTATCTGTTCATACTGAATTCTTAGCACCTAGAACAGAGCTGGAAACAAAGCAGGAACTCCAATACTCATGCCCTAGATCACAGTGTTGCTTTCAAACACTGCAATTTGCATTATTGATGCTTTCCCCTCTTTAATCATTTCTTCTCTAGTAGAACTTCTCTCTCTTCACAAGTATACCACTCTCCCATTCCAGATGAAAGAAAAATATCTCTCACTCAGCCCTACTACTTTGCTGCAGTCTCTTTTTTCCCTTCCCTCCTACTATCTTCATATATATATTTGTGTGTATATATATAATTGAATATATATATATATATATATATATATATATATGGGTGTACAAAAGTAGGCTTAGAGTGGTGAATATGCAAAACAGTTTATTCTTGTATTATTATTAATTATTATAGTATTTTGCATACAAAAAACTGTAAACCTACTTTTGCACACCCTTATATAAAGATATAGCACCATATATCTTTCATTCACATCTAATTTCTTGTAGCAATTTTTTGTTTTTCTTCTATAACCTACTGGACTTCTTGTGGAAGGTTATCTCCATGGCCCACTTCCTAGAACTCTGATTGTTCTTCTCCTATCTCATCTTCCTCTAGCTATGGTGAAACTCTGTCAGTAACTTCCATACACTGTCCCTAGGTCCCTTTTCCCCACAACTTCTTATTCTATAATGCCAGAGCTGTCCAATTGAACTTTCTGCTATGATGGAAAGTATCTATCTCTGTGCTTTCTAATAAGGTAGCCAGGTGTGTCAATTGAATTCTTAAAACGTGATTAGTGCCCTAGCCACTTTGGCTCAGTGCATAGAGCATCAGCTTGTGGACAGAAGAGTCCCCGGGTTGATTCCAGTCAAGGGCATGTACTGCAGTTGCAGGGCCCTCCCGGACCAGGCTCTGGTTAGAATGCATGTAGGAGACAACCAATCGATGTGTTTCTCTCTGTCTTTATTTCTCTCTGTCTTCCCCTCTCTCTTCCACTCTCCCTAAAAATCAATGGGGAAATATCCTCAGGTGAAAATTTTAAAAAATGTGATTAGTGTGACTGATGAACCACATTTTAAATTTATTTTAAATTAAATTAATTTTAATTATATTTAAATTTAAGTACACTAATTTTGTTTGAAGAGCCACATGTTATTAGAGTTACTATACTGGCCAGCAGAGCAATAGACAATATCACTGATAAGCTCATCTATCCCATGGCTTCCATTACCTAAAGTCACCACCAATTCTTCCTGATCTGATTTTTTTTACAATGCTTTCACTTGCCACTGAGAATTTAATACCTAACATGGTAACTGGTACATGAATAAATGTTTAAGCAAACAAATAAATGTATGGCATTACCATACAATGTTTGTCATATTAGGAGAACAAGGAGTATATTTGGGAGAGAGATGGGAGAAGATACTGAAAGAGAATTTAGAGATATTTTAATGAGCACTATAGTAAAGTTAAATTATAGTTAATATCATATATATAATCTACATATTAGAACACATATATATTATACAGTATATGTAATGTATACATATATTAAAGCATAGTATATGTTTACCAAAATGTAAAACCAGAAAATATTCAAAGGTATGTAAACAATATGGATATATTTTTCCTGTTAACCAAATAATAGATTAGTTGGCTAAAGTACATGTTTCCTTAGGTTTTTGTGTTTGTGTGTATGAGTGTGTGCCTGTCTACACAAACATGACCCTTTGTTAAGTGCTTTTTTATATGTAAAAAGTTCTTAATCACATTATCCCATTTAAACTTCTTGAGAACCTAAGAAGTTGCCATTTTAATGCCCCTTTAACATATTAGGAAACTGAAACTTTAATAATTTAAATAATAAGTCTAAGATTATATATCTAGTACAAGGTAGAGACCAGATTTTAATCTGCTTTTATCTGACTCTAAATTCAACCACATTGAAATCTCCCAATAACAATGTGAGGCAGGGAAAAAAATGACAAAATAATATTCCATCTAAGTGAGTATATAAACACACATGCATATCCTCTTTTTCTCTCTCTTTCTCTCAGAAACACACACACACACAGAAGAGAATTCTTTTTTATTATTATTTAAATTCTTTATTGTTGAAAGTATTATGTTAGATCTGATAAGGGTTCAATCTCCAAAATTTATAGGGAACTCATAAAATTTAACAAAAGGAAGATAAACAATCCAATCAAAAATGGGCAAAGGACCTAAATAGACACTTTTCAAAAGTGGATATACAGAAGGCTAAGAGACATATGAAAACATGTTCAAAGTCACTAATCATCTGCAAATCAAAATGACAATGAGGTACCATCTCACACCTGTCAGAATGGCTATCATCAACAAATCAACAAACGACAAGTGCTGGCAAGGATGTGGAGAAAAAGGAAACCTCGTGCACTGCTGGTGGGAATGCAGACTGGTGCAGCCACTGTGGAAAACAGTATGGAGTTTTCTCAAAAAATGGAACTGCCATTTGACCCAGTAATCCCACTTCTAGGTATATATCCCAAAAAATCAGAAACACCAATCAGAAAGGATATATGCACCCCTATGTTCATAGCAGCAAAATTTACAATAGCTAAGATTTGAAAACAGGCTAAGTGCCCACCAGCAGATGAGTGGATTAAAAAATGGGGGTACAAGCCCTAGCTGGTTTGGCTCAGTGGATAGAGCCTGCGGATTGAATGGTCCCGGGTTTGATTCCAATCAAGGGAACATACCTGGGTTATGGGCTCAATCCTCAGTAGGGGGCATGCAGGAGGCAGCCAATCAATGATTCTCTGTCATCAATGATGTTTCTATCTCTCCCTCTCCCTTCTTCTCTGAAATCAATAAAAATATGCTAAAAAACAAACAAACAAAATCAAACAAAGAGAAAAAAAAAGTGGTACAGCTACACAGTAGAATACTACGCTGCTGTAAAAAAGAAAGAACTCTTACCATTTGCAACAGCATGGATGAACCTGGAGAGCATTATGCTAAGTGAAATAAGCCATTTGGAGAAAGATAAATATCACATGATTCCACTCATTTGTGGAATATAATGAACAACATAAACTGATGAACAAAAATAGATCCAGAGATATAGAAGCATCAAACAGACAGTCAAACCTCAGAGGGAAGGCAAGGGAGGGTGGAGAAGGGGTGGGTAAGATATCAACCAAAGGACTTGTATGAATGCATATAAACATAACCAATGGACACAGACAGTAGGGGGGTAAGGACATGTGCTAGGGGATGGGTGCGGCCAGGGAGAGGTCAATGGGGGAAAAAGGAGACATATATAATACTTTAAACAATAATTTATTTTTTTTAAAAAAGAAAGTATTACATGTCTTCCACTGAAGAGAATTCTACAGCTTGATGAGCTTAAATGCTCCAGACTTGGTTTGAACCATATCTTCTTACACCACATTTTTATTATAGTAACTACTTAAGAAATTAGACATTCTTCTATAACAAAACCTATTCTAAGTGAAACCAATATCCACAATAGCAGATGTTTTTTAGTCCTTTGGCCACCTATGAACCAATCATCTTTCCTATGTCTAAGATACATGCCTATCTTATAGAACAATGTACCTTCCAATATAGATTTGGAGAATACCAGCATCTTTTGAAGCTAGGACATTAATGCAGAACCTAGTCTCCTCTGATCAGATGTACCTTCCCTGAACGTTCAATCTGGAGATGGGGATGCAAGAAACAGAGTCCAGCCCTAGTCAGTTTGGCTCAGAGGATAGAGTGTTGGCCTGCAGACCAAAGGGTCCCAGGTTCGATTCCGGTCAAGGTCATGTACCTCAGTTTCAGGATCCTCTCTGGCCTGAGCCCTGGTCTGGGCTCATGCAGGAGGCAACCAATCAATGTGTTTCTCTCACATCGATATTTCTCTATGTCTTTCCCTCTCTCCTCCACTCTCTTTAAAAATCAATAGAAAAATATTCTCAGGTGAGGATTTAAAAAGAAAAAGAAAAGAAAACAGAGTTATGGTGGAGGAAGGGGAGGTCTGGGCAATAGAATTATGACTTGCATCCAGTTTGTGGGCCACAAGTGCCCAGCAATGATGTTGATGGTCCCAGCCACTCTGACTGTAGCCTGCCATGATAGTTAATGTATTTAGTTGTGGGACTCTATTAAAGTACTGTCCCTGGCTGCATTCCCAAGCCTGTTCTCTGATCCTCTTGGAGAATCTATGAGCTACCACCTATTGCCTAATAAAGTTTACTACTTACATTAGTTTATTTCTGTTGCTTGAAATTAATGAAACTGATCAATGCACCCACCATTGGTTTAATAATCATTTTTCTGAGGATCATATTTGACAATTTAAACAGGTGTAATTCCTGAAGTTAGGTATACTTCAAAGCACTGTGGTTATTTTTCCCATGATGAAAATGCTTGTGTTGTAAGGAACTGCAGCAGGAGAAAGGAATAAACATACCACAAAGCAATCAAGTCTTTTAATCTCACAGATCTTCTGCAGATGTTTAATGGAACTTCTATTCATTCCTTTTGTAACATTTCCTGAAAAACATGTTATTTCAATGGAGAAAATTTTAGGCATGAAATGATTGGAATAACTGCAGGATTTTATGACATCTTGAAAAAATAACTGAAACTAAGAGTATTTTGAAGTTAGCAGTAACATTTAGTCACCCTCGGGGATTTCTGTTTCCTTAATCTTCTACCTTCAAAAATGTGACTTTGATGGTCGGTTTTTTTACATATGGGTGGGTGTTCCTTTGATATGAGTGTTTAATCAGCTTCAGGGATGCACTCCAGTTGGAAATCTGGAATTTTCTGTCTTGAAGGCTTTTAGGATTTTTACTAGGAGCTATATTTTCCAGAACGTCTAGACCTAGAAAAACATCATTACAATGAGTTGGCAGTAAAATTTAAAGATTTCATGAGGGACATTAACCTTTATTTTGTTAATGAATAGTAATGTACATACTGTTTCTCTTTAATAAATGAATTAGGAGGCTTCTGGAAATGTTACACATGACAAATGATCCTTATTGTTCTTGATACTTTAAGCCAAACAAATCTAATCTGATTTTTGTTCTATTCTGTTTTGTTTTGTGTAGAAACAGTAAAGACAAGAATGAGAAAAGAAAAATAAATGAAAGGAATGTAGGCTGCCTGTCAGAGTAAAACAAACTCTTTTAAAAGTGCCACCAGAGGTCCAGGGTAAATTTCTGTTCACCTTTGGCTGGACTCTAATATCCACGAGATATTTCTTGTTTCAGCATCCTCCATATCTATATCTTACCTACTTCACCTGTTCCTCCTTGGATTTCAGACTTTGTTCTGCCAGGTTCCAACTTTTTTTCTTTACCATGGCTTTTTAATCAAATGAATCTCCTGGTACCTGCACACTCATACTTGGTCTAGGGACCCACATTCTCCTCAACTTCATCTGAGCCTATTAGATCCAATGGTGACAACCTTTGTCTGTTTTTTTTCTCTCAGAGTACTAAGCCTTGGTGAAGAATATCACTCAGTGATTTTGATGATGAGAGTCAATATTAATAAATGATTTCTAAGATTATACACTAACTAGTGATTCAGTGCATGGAATAGTGAATATTGAAAGGGAATTAATTAGAAGAAATATTCCAATATCACTATTCGCCTTTTCTCCATAATAGAAATCAGAGATGAAAGAAAATTAGTAAAGTCACCGGACGTATGGCCAGTCACTTAGCCTTTTATATATAGAGATAGATAGGAATCCCAGAGTGCAAGAGGGCACTCTGCAAAGTTGCTGTCGTACAGGGTACAGAACGCCAACACAAGTGTGCAGTAAGCCTGATTCAGGGCCGACAATGCCCCAGCAGCAACATAACCCATGGCCAAAGGTGGAATCATGCAGCCCCGTGAGGAATTGGGCTCCCTTCTCTCTGGTTCCGGGGTGCGTCACCCAAGAACCATGGCTGCCAAGTCACCGCAGCTCAGCAGTAAACCAGATTCAGGGCCGACAGTGCCCCAGCAACAACATGAGGAATTGGCCCCATGAGGAATCGGACTCCCTCTGGTCAGACGGTCACTTAGCCTTTTATATATATAGATAACCCCAACAGCCCTTCTATTTATCCTTAGCCCACTCATTTTTCCCATGGTCCTCAGCAGATGCTCTAAACTTCACTTTTTTCCTCAAAACTGCCAACCCATTACCTGATAGTTCATTCATGGAGGCACTGAACCTCGCTAGCCAGGAAACATTAAGAAGATCTACTACTCGTATAGAGACAACATTCATGTCCTTACTGAGAACATGGGAACTATGCAGCCACCAAAAAGAAAAATTCTACCACTCTATTTGAAACTTCATTTATCATTTCCTTCTGTCTCTGAAGGAAAAATTAAACTCTAACTCTCCCTTTGTATTTAAAAGTAGATGGGACATTTCCTATAGAAAGGGAGAGTTGGAGTTTTAATTTTTCATAATATACCAATACATAAAGATGGGATAATTCAAATGTAACATCACAAAATAATGGAAACATATCATAAAAAATAAAAAGCATTATTATACATCCACACAATAACATATTTCTATTACAACCTTAAAACTCAAATGATTATATATTTACTTAAAATATTAATAAGAATAATCAGAATTTGAATATTTAATTTTTATAAATATCTGCAATATTGAGTAAATGATAAGGATTAAGAGAAATAGCAAGATCATGGTATGAACAAGTCTTAATTCCTTTTGCAGAGATGGGAAGAAGGTAATGGGAAGAGGTAACGGCAGCTAAGAAAGGAGGCAAGAGGTCAGAAGGAGTGAAGGGAGCAAACAAATATGTTCCAAAAGAATATATGAGCTGTCTTAACTGTACAAATATTTCTACCAAGCAACAGTTGAGTTCCCATGAAGTCATGGCCAAAACACCCAGGAGGCAGAATGAAGAAAAGTGAGAGATATTAATCAAGACATTCCATCACCAGTAATGGGGAAACAGCAGCATTTCACCCACAAGAGAACCAATCATTATGAAATGAATAGCTATCCTGGAAGTGCTTGCAGAACATTCAGGCTGTTTAACTGGCCAGTGAGTGAACACATTTCTTCACCATAGTGATTCAAACAAATGATTCCCATTGAAAATATTTCTCCCTCACACTCTGGTGAGAGTCATCTAAATTTGGTTGTTAGAGACTGAGTTGGGCTAAACATGAAAAGCAGGTATACAATTGTTAAAGAAGATTTAATATTAGCAGTCAGGAAAATAGCCTAATATGCTTTCTCATTAACCAAGCAAAGACTTGCATGGGTTTGTTTGTTTGTTTTCATCTTGATAGTTTTGTTTTGTTTTGTTTCTAAAAAAGCCATTTCCTTTTGTTCAATATTTTCTTGCCATGTTGTCCTACTGGAAAAATCCTCCTTATTCTTTAAAACATGATTCAAATGTCACTCTCTGACAAAAGAGTTGTCTAAATTCTGCAGGGAGAGTTAACCAAATCCTTATTTATTCATTGTCTGCACTTTTATTACCACATTTGTCATACCACTCTAATTATTTCCAGGTTGGCCTGTCTAGTACATGCTGGACCCCTGGAATGAATGAATGGACGAGTGAGAAAATAAATGGATGAGATGTGTTTCAGAAGGGGAAATTATTGCCTTTGGTTCATTTAACTCCAAAAAATAGCTTTTTATAAACTGGGATTTGTAATACTTTGGCTTGATTTTTCTAAAAATAAAATAATTGGCGATAACAGGTGGTTTCAGTTTAACTAACCAAAAATTCACTCTTCCAAGTCTATGTATTCATTTGTTCTTTCCCGTTGGTATCAATGGCATGCTTTGGATCAGTGACCCTTTCCTCTAAGAAGGAAAGGTCATTCAGATTTTTATCAAGTCCTGGCAATTTGCTCATTAGTTCTCTTTGTTGTTCTGCTTCTTGAGTCTTGTGAATAGCGGGTGCCCTGTTCTTCTGGGGGGAAAAAAAAAATCCACAAATGCTTCACAGAGCTCCCCTATCCTGCTTGAAATATGAACAACCCTTCATTTGATTTAAGGGAAAATAAGAAAAGCTGCTCAATATGTTCTTCCTCCTGAATTCAGTTAAACATGAAAAAGGAAAGGGTGCGTGACACTCAAAAAGCTCAAATAATTCTAAAAAATAAAACATGTGGAAATTTTAACTTATATAAAAACCAAACCTTTTCTTCTATTTCATAGGCAAGTCACAAAGTGATGTGGTCAAGAGAATACAGAGATTTTTTTTTCCTCTTCATTAACTAAGATTTTTAAAAATAGAAAGCTTTTCATATGAGATCATTAAATTATATACCCATTGAAACATAATTTTTTTTTAATTCCCTCTTATTCACCAGATTCCTAAGGCTTACTTTTGGCATACCAACTAATTTGAATATCTTCTTATAAGTTTTTTTCTTAATTCTTATTCCAAACAAAAAATTGAAGGGTTTAACACATAGAGTGACAAAATTAAGCTCTAAAACAATGACTGAGGCCCAGCTGGCATGGCTCAGTAGTTGAGTGTTGACCTATGAACTGGAAGGTCAGAGGTTGGATTCTCGGTCAGGGCATATGCCCAGGTTGCAGGCTTGATCCCCAGTAGGGGGCATACAGGAGGCAGCCAATCAATGATTCTCTCTCATAGATGTTTCTATCTCTCTCTCCCTCTCCCTTCCTCTCTGTAATCAATAAATATATATATATATATATATATATATATATATATATATATTTTTTTTTTTTAAAGTGACTGAGTTTTTGAGGACTTATTTTTGTTTAAATTCAATTTTGCTGACAGATTTCCAACCTAATAGTACAGACAATGGGAAGCCAGAAGCAAGCATTCTTCCTGCTTTTCTGGCAATAGATTAAATTTTAAAAATCTAGAAATTATATGTAAATATATTCATTTATTATTCAACAAACATTTATTATATTTTTACTATGTGACAGACATGGGTAATAAAACAGGCAAAAATGAAAAAGAAAACTCTGATGTGAAACTTACAATTTACTAGAGAGAAACAAAAATGAAGATAATAAATTGTGTGTATATGCGGGTATGTGTGTGTGTGATGTTAGATGGTGATAAATAGATAAGTATCAAGGAGAAAATTAACATAAGAAGGGAATAAGAAGGGCCAGATGCTTTATCTTACTTTAAGTATGGTTATCAAAATAATTTATATCATAAGAATGTGCACATAAAAATATAGTTTGAAAAAAACTGGTGGTGAAAAAAGCCAATTATAATCATCTATTTATTTTAATCACTAGAAACCTGGACTTTGAATGAAGGAAGCACTGAATGGTACATATTCAAGGACAATTGATCACTCAAAGTGAATAGGAGATTTAGTAACATCTCTCAAGCTTAACTTTAATAGCATTAAGCCTGTTGTTCAGGTTCTGACAGTGTACAACCAGACATAAGTGTCCTTTTACACAGAACTTTCTATTTTATATCATAATGCCAAGTCAAAGTTATAACAGAAAGGAAGAATCCACTAGAGGGAAAATATAAATCAGGACAATTTTCTCTCAAAATTAAGGGAAAACAATAATTTAGCTGAAAGATAATTACAGACATCTACCAGTACAGTGACACAATTCAATGCAATGGGCTTTCTTGCCATAAACAATACTAATTAAGTGGAATTTTCAAAGTTAAATCTGTAACACTTTTCAACCTTAAAGCAACTTTTTAGGTCATGACATTCAACTCACTCTATACTAATAAAAGAGTAATATGCTAATTACACCAGGTCGACCAGACATCTTCTGGTCATCCTGCCTTCCTTCCTGACAAAGCCACAGTGGCGGGGCCCGAGGCAGAGGCAAGTAGGGGAGATCAGGCCGGCAGGGGAGAGCAGCTGGGGGCAATCAGGCTGGAATGCAGGCAAGTGGTTAGGAGCCAGCAGTCCCAGATTGTAAGAGGGTACAGGCCAGGCTGAGGGACAACCTCCACTCCTGTGTACAAATTTCATGCACCAGGCCTCTAGTCCTATATAATAAAAGGGTAATATGCAAATACACTGAACAGCAGAACCGAACAACCAATCAAAATGTAATATGCTAATTATATGCTAAGGATGCTCAACTGCTCGCTATGACATGCACTGACCACCAGGGGGCAGATGCTCTGACCGGTAGGTTAGCTTGCTGCTCAGTCCAGCCGATTTGGACTGAGCAAGATGGGCCGGACATGCCCCAGAGCCCTCCCGCAGCCCCTCCCTGGCCTGATCGTGCACTGGTGGGGTCCCTCAGCCTGGCCTGAGCCCTCTCACAATCCAGGACCCCTTGGGGGATGTCAGAGAGCCAGTTTAAGCAAGATCCCATAGGCCACTCCCCTTGGTAGGGTGCCAGACGCAGGGCTCATGGCTGGCGAGCACTGCTATGGTAGCGTGAGCCTCTCCTGATGGGGACTGATTGGGTGTGAGCCCACAGCAGGCACAGTTGGGCCGGGATGAGCGGGAGCAGCAGGTAGGAGCTGCAGGCGGTGTTGGACTGCGGGTTTTGGCCTGATCCCTGCAGGCCATCCAGAGGGACTCCCACCCATGCACGAATTCATGCACTGGGCCTCTAGTATTTTATAAAGAAAGAAATAAGATGAATGGGGTTAAATAATACGCTCAAGATTATCTCTATAGAGAAATACAAGGGAAAAGCTCTTTCTAACTCCCATTTCATTTATTTATTGAATTTATTCAAGTATGTATTATCTCTATTACATACTGAGTCCTGGACTGTGCTGAGGATACAACTGAAAACATGGATGGCAAGCTCTCTGCCCTCACAGACATTTCCTTCTACTAAGAGGATACAGACAATAAAAAAGAAAACAGAGAAGATGATTTCACACATTGACATGAAACAAGCTTATGAGATAGAGAGTAATGGTGGGGACCACTTTGGAAAGCATTGGAAAAGCCTGTTTGAGGATTTGACATTTGATGTGAACTATGAATGACAGAAAGGACCCTGGAAAGTAAAGACTTAAAATAAAGCATTCTAGGAGCAGGTCTTAACTCCTAGCTTCTTCAAGCAATATTTTGTATGCTTTTTTTTAATTATGGCAAATAAAAAAAAATGAACTACATATTGGCAGGATTTTAAAATTCAGTCTTTGAGTTAGGTGACTGTGATTCAAAATGACACCAAAAAGTGATTTAAAAAAGGATGGCATGGGTGGTCAAATGCCATAAATTTGAGGCTCACCTGTTTTCTAATAATTGCTATATTGAACAATATTTCTGAACCATATTTATTTTAAGAGAAATATATGCATTTAAACATAGCAACAAGATTTCCTAATAAGGAAACACAAAGAAGGGGGAAGGGGAAGCTTAAAGGTTAGCAGATCTGGAGTCTTTGGTATCCAGACATGATTTATGTCACAAACAAAAGCAGTAAGCTTGGGCCACAATACAGAAGTGGAAGCCTGATGAACTCAGAGCATTGTAACTTTCCCCAATAAATCACAATTACCAAAACACCAATGATAAACAGCTAGAATCTCAGAGTATTTAAAAGCTCTCACCATTTGCTAGTTTGTTGTCCATTTGATGCTTTCCTTCAGAAAATGGTGTTTGGTAGTTCAACTCCACTGTATTAATATTTAATTGTAAACCCTTGGAAATATCAGTTACAAGATTTTAAAAGAATTTACTATTGTAAACAAGACTGGAGCACTAGAGAAAATTATCTTGCATGAATCTATTTTACAATTGAGAAGAGAAAAACGGCTCCAAGATAGCTTTAGATCAAAGAAGAAATGTTTAACTAATGAAAGGATTTTTATAAATAAAGGAACATTGTTTGTTCAAGTCTCAATCAGAATGTCTCAAAAAGAGTAGCATAGTAAACTATTTCTGTGTCCAAGGAATATAACCCAAATGAAAACAGGTAAAAATATTAGTTAGTAATAAATCCAATCCATAATTTTTTGCATAGACTTTTTTCTAAAATTTTAATATTCCATCCTTGCAGAATGCCTGCAATAACATTTTTTTTAAGTTGCTTCTTCTAGTATCATTATACAACAGCACTGGTCCCCGATTTCTGAGATGAGAAGTGAGGCACTGTGGTTGTAGAGGATGAAAATAATCAGGAAATTCTAAAATCAGGAGTAAATCTAAAAATCTTTGTTAACATTTTCTTTATAATTACTTAACTGAGGCATTTTTTACACTGTTAAAACATTTTGGTTGACCAATAGCTTTAGAATTGCCTTGACAGAGTAACACCTGAATATAAATCTATATCCCCACAGAATTTTCAATTCTTCCAAAAGTTAAACCCAATACTTATTTATAGTCAATGTTACATATATAACCTGCACAAATCAATCTTTCAGCCATCCTAAGTGGGATTTCAGTCATAATAAGAGCATGTACACCATCACTCTAAAATCACCTTCTGGTTTCATCCCCAGTGACTGTGATAAGAGCTACAAGCAGAAGAAAGGTTTATAGTGAACCTATAAATTGGTATTGTAAGCTATAATTTAATGTACAAATGTTTCAGGCAAAACTTGCCCTGAGCAGAACAGTCAAGTACAAGTGTTTCTCTTTATCCCTGTCATCTCTGTCTCCTTTTTCTGGTTTGCTTTGAGTTTGTGGGTTGATTTGAGGAAGTTTTTAAACCAAAGCATTGCTGATATCAACCAGGAAAAATAAACAAAAACACCTACAGGTAGGAAGAGCTCTATCACAAAGCTATTGCCACACGAAATTGACTCCACTGTTTCACATACAAGAAGTTTGTTCATCCCTTATGCTTGCCCCAGAATTTAAACTATACTGCTAAAGATGGCAAGAAATAGTTGAAAATCCACAGAGCCCCAAAAGTGGATGATTTTGATTGATTTATATTCTCCAAGGAATTACGTCTTTAATCTAGAGACTCACTTCACATATTTGATTTGATGAGTTAAAGCTTTTAACTCACACTTTAAACACAAATTTTGGGTGATGCATATTTTAAACAACTTGTTAAAATGAAATGTGTCCTTCCATAATGTGAGATGACTGATCATCTCATGCTCTACCTTTTCCAACACATCTAACCCCATATACTCCCACATGAAATCTTTAAGCAACGCACTCTTTTTAAAACGTATATCTTTAATTTTCCATAGGTCATATAACAATTGATAAGTATAAGTTAAAGTCTTCTTTCCACCCTTTATTTCTTTTTGTGCAATTCCTCACTACCACCATTACCAATAACCAAGTAACCAAAATTACAAAACCTAGTGGATTCTTCCAGAAGTTCCAAGAAAAGCCACACACTTTTTTTTTCTTTTTTTTTTTTCAAATATCTTTTTATCAATTTCAGAGATCAAGGAAGAGGGAAGAGAAAGATAGAAACATGAATGATGAGAGAGAATCATTGATCGGCTGCCTCCTGCACGCCCCCTACTGGGGATTGAGCCCACAACCTGGGCATGTGCCCTTGACTGGAATCAAAACCAGGACCTTCACTCCGCAGGCCGATGCTCTATCCACTGAGCGAAACCAGCTAGGGCAGTGGCCGACAAACTCATTAGTCAACAGAGCGGCAAACAGCGGCTCGTGAGCCACAGTTTGCTGACCACTGAGCTAGGGTATCCACACACCTTTTATTTTACACAATTGCTAGCATACAATATCAAGTGCTCTGTATTTCTTTGTTTTACACTGTGGGATCATTCCTTATACAGAAGAGCTTACTCATCTGATATAATAAAGAGGTAATATGCAAATTGACCATCACTATAACACACAAGATGGCCACGCCCATGTGGTCAAAGATGGCCACCCCCATGTGGACACAAGATGGCCACCACAAGATGGCCGGCAGGGGAGGGCAGTTGGGGGGCGATCAGGCCTACAGGGGAAGGCAGTTAGGGGAAATTGGGCCAGCAGGGGAGCAGTTAGACATCGATAAGGCTGGCAGGGGAGTGGTTAGGGGGTGATCAGGCTGGCAGGCAGAAGCGGTTAGGGGCAATCAGGCAGGCAGGCAGGCAGACAAGCAGTTGGGAGCCAGAAGTCCTGGATTGTGAGAGGGATATCCCAGATTGGAGAAGGTGCAGGTTGGGCTGAGGGACACCTCCCCCATGCATGAATTTTGTGCACCAGGCCTTTAGTTCTTTTATAGAGTTCAGTCTGAGAAATGGCTCTTGTTCTAATAAGAACTCAAATGAAAACACTGAGTTCTCTCACTGGTCAAGGTCTTTCTTCCTGCCTTTATGCTAAGTATTTATAATTTCCTCAGCCACAGGTCAAAGTTCCATCCCCCTTTTTGTTTTGTTTTTTTTTGTTGTTTTTGTTTGTTTGTTGTAAATCCTCACCTGAGAATATTTTTCCATTGATCTTTTTAGAGAGAGCGGAAGAGAGAGGGAAAGTCCGAGAGAAACCCATGTGAGAGAAACACATCAATTGGTTGCCTCCTGCATGTGCCCTGATGAGGGCCTGGGCCAGGGAGGAGCCTGCAACCAAGGTACATGCCCTTGACCAGAATCGAAACCGGGATCCTTTGGTCTGCAGGCTGATGCTCTATCCACTGAGCCAAACTGGCTAGGTCCAACGCCCTTTTTGTTTACTACTCCTCCCCCACAACCATGGTATATAAACTATAACTTTGGATCTTGGCCATTGTCTATTCCTGTTTCTGATGGCTGCCTAAGAATCTAGCCCTGGGGCCGTTGACCTATGCCTGGATTTGACCGTCATTAACTATAGTGTCCTCTTAAATTACATTACTTGTTAGCAATCACTAAGTCTGTGACCCTTCCCTGTTGTAGCCCTTTTCTTGTCTTCCTAAAATAACAACCTGAAATATCAACTACATTTCAGTGCTTATCCCAGCTGTTTACCCCACACACATTTCCAGCTCCTTCAGTGATTCTAGGACAAATGCTAAGATACGTATATATGTGTCTTTCTTCATGAGCCTGGAATCATAATGCTTCTCCTCTATTTCTCCTTTTTAACTACCAACGATGGTCTCTTCTCTCCTCACATGTACTTAAACAATTCCCAGAGCCAAGGTTCTCTGCTTAACTATGAAAATATTGCTTGGAGAGTAATTTCTATGACTGCCTTCTTTTAAAACCTTTTTTGACATAATCCTTCCAAAAGTTTTCAGTGCCCTTTAGAAGTTTTCTGAGATTCTCTGAGACACAAAAAGGATGCCAACAAGTAGGCATTTGTTTTAGGAACTCAAGTATAACTTCTTCCTAAAGAAGTCTACCTCCCTGGTCTTTATTTCTCTAAGAAAAGAAAAAGGGTGATTTGCATTCTTCCTTTTTTTTTTTTTTTTTTAACACTGTAATACTACTTGTTAATTAACTAAGTGTTGCTCTTAGCCTTGAGGTAGCCTCAGGATAGTAACAGATGCATGTGTTTTTGTGCTTATTTGTTTGTTTGTTTTAATACTACACAAAAACTACAAAAGAACAGAAATCTCTATGGCCTCTTCATTGCTTATCTCAGTTGATGGCAGCAGCCCTATCCTCCCAGTCACTGAAGATGGGAAACTGATCATTATCTTCAATGCTACTATATCTCATTCCAATATCAGATCAGATTGTTCAATGTCTTTGAAATCAAACCTTCTTTTCAGTCCCATGGACAGTTACCTAGCTCAAATTCTGTCTTCTCCTCTTTAAGCCTTCCAAGTAGACCTGGGAGGGGGGGATATCATGCGGGGGCGGGAAATAATAATAATAGCATCTACTTTCCCCTGTACCTTCTTTTTCTTCTCTCCAGGAAGAGGGACATTCATGTAATGAATCAGATCCCATGCATGTGCCTAGGCTGCATTTACTAATGAGCAGAGTCACTGTGAATTAATGATCACGCCCATCAGTATGACTCTTTTTTGCTTCCTCCTTTTATGGACAAGGAATGGCAAAGCGGCCCAAAACTTCTCTCACATGTGGAGATTGAATTATACAGCTGTCTCACTCATCAATTCTCTTTCATATGTATTTTAGTCCACTAATCTCGAAAGTGTCTATCCTTCCTTGAAGCTATCAGGAACATCGTGCTCAGATTAAGGTCTAGATTTAGCGAAGAGGCTACTTAAACTTCTAATCTGCATGCCTCATTCCAAGTTCATCTTACTAGAGCTCTTGGTACTTAAGGACCAAGTGTCCAACTAATAATAAAATATTGTCTTGTTTTGTTTTGTGTTTGAGCCCCAACATGGACATTTTCCTTGGAAGTCTTATAAGAGGAATGGCTATAATTTTGTTAATATTGGATTCCAGACCACCAGTCCTAACATTCCTCAAATTCATAAAAGACACAGTCCTATAGTTCATATCTAATTATGCTGGATTCTTTGATGCATCTGATGTTCTGTTTGCTTCCATTGAGTCCCACATTAAACTTAAATCTGTAGAATTTCACTCAAGACCACCCAATATCTAGGACTAAATCTACCTTTGCAAACCATGAATCCACTAGCCATGAACTTACTAAGCTAATCCTTGCCATGCCTCTCTGTATGGCTTATACTATTTTCTCTCTCAGGAAGCTTTCTTTAAACCCTGGGCCTCCACTTCAGTCACCCTACACATATGCACTGAGTACCTTCTCCATAGCAGCCTCTGAGGCAAGTCCTGTGGAGACTTAAGGCAAATAAGATATGCAAGTCCCACCACTTCTGAAAATCTTATCAGATCCTTCTAGCTGTTAAGAATGTCTCACCCAGCTAGTATGGCTCAGTCGTTGGGCACCGACCTATGAACCAGGAGGTCACAGTTCGATTCCCAATCAGGCCACATGCCCGGGTTGCAGACTCAATCCCCAGTGGGGGCATGCGGAGGCAGCTAGACGATGATTCTCTCTCATCATTGATGTTTCTCTCTCTCTCTCTCTCTCTCTCTCTCTCTCTCTCTCTCTCTCTCTCTTCCCCTTCCTCTCTGAAATCAATGAAAGTATATATTTTTTAAAAAACAAAGATTGTCTCTTTCCTTTGTACTCTCATCTTACATTATTTATGATGCCTTGAACTATAGAAATGTGCATATATTTCCTCTTTCCCACTAAATGATAAGCCACTAGTTTTTATTTATCCCTCATTCTTCCAGTTCATTAAAAAGATATATATTTATAGATGACTTTTATGAAATTAATTATCCTATTATCACATGAGACAGCCAAGCTTGAAGACTAGAGTTGATGGAAGATCTGTAATAGTAACCAGCATTTTCACTCCACTTACTTTGTTGCAAGCACAATTTGTTTCAAACGCTTTGCATACATTAGCTCAATTTTCCCTCACAACAGCCCATTAGGGCAGGTACTATTATTACTTCCATTTATACAGATGACGAAACTGAGATGTATAAATGTTAAATAACTCACCTCACAGTTGGTGAGTGGAAAAGCCAGGCGGTCGATGCTTATAGTAAATGGATGAGTAGAAATGCTCTTCATCAAGGAGGCTTTCTGGAAGCTCCAGCCTGAGTATTTCCCTGGTAATTTCTCCAAAGGGTGGCTATCCGGGGTCATTCCAAATAAATCAGCCATACTGTTGGAAAGTGAAACACTCCTGAAAAAAATATATTTATGAGTGCATTAAAATGATGAGCTAGAGGACAGAGTCCTTAACTAGGATTTGAAACACTGGGTTTTCTCTGGCTTTGTCACTTATGGAGGTGATAGTTTTGCATTGGTCACCTGTGATTCTCACTTTTCTTATCAGAAAATTGCAATAACGCCCTAGCCAGTTTGGCTGAGTGGATAGAGCGTCAGCCCATGGACTGAAGGGTCCTGGGTTTGATTCTGGTCAAGGGCATGTACCTCAGTTGCAGGCTCCATCCCTGGCCCTGGTCGGGGTGTGTGCAGGAGGCAGCCAATCGATATGTCTCTCTCACATGGATGTTTCTCTCTGTGTGTCTTTCCCCTTCCCTTCTACTATTTCTAAAAAATAATTATTATTATTAATTTTTTAAAAGTCAATGGAAAAATATCCTCTGGTGGGAATTAACAACAAAAAAATGGGAATAATACTATTTGATTTGTAGGATCTTTGGGAAGATCAAATGGGATGCTAACCAAGGAAGCATTGACATCAACAAAATTACTGCAAAAATTGAAGGATCTGTGTGTGGTTGCTTCAGTCTCACTGTGGGACTGCCGCAGGTTGGCAGGGTAATGGACAGGGAGTTTGGTGAGAAGTCCCAGTGGGAAGCTGTAATGGTAAAGGTTTGGTACAAGGCCTGCAGTCACTTCTACAATCTGTGAGGATTCCGTTTTTGCTATGTGGAGATAGCAAAGGAAGACTGTGAATAGGACCTATTTTAACTCCAGAAACTTTGAGAGGAAATGTTCCTCCTTATTTTCAGTACAGCTTGAGAACGTGTTCCAGTGAATTAAATGATTTTCAGCTAAGTTTAAAATCCAAGTCGATATTTTGTTCTTTTTTTAACTTGCAAGACTTGGAAATCACAGGCCAGAGCTGACAACATTCAGAGTTCTGAGTCAGAATCTTCACAGGGGATTCAGAAATCTCCCTAGCAACTCCTTTCAGTTCCTTATATTAAAACCTAAATCCCTCTAGCTGCAGCCCCTGTTCCTCTGGTTTGGTTTAGAAGGGAACAGCTGGCCTGCAATCTCCATATAATATCCATTCATGGATTTATTAAATCGTAATGCATATTAGCTGTGTTACATATTCTAAAAGTAGCAGGCTTTTAGCATTACCAACAGGCATTTTTCAATCCTGTGCAAAATATGCCGCTGGGAGCTCTTAGCAGATGTTTGGTAAAATTATTGAAAGAAACAAGACTTTCCCTGGATTGGAATCTATGGTGAGTAAATCGTTCAAAAACAGCCACAAGGCATCTCAAAGTCTAAAAATTAGGAAAGACCCTATTTTTGTGAATATCCTCATGCAAACAAAGTTACATAGCACAATTTAAATTTTAAATGGAGATGCCATCTTACATAGGCGAACATAGTCCCATCTCAGCAGTGATGGCTTATGCATGTTAAAATACTGCTGTTAAAACAAAGATTTCATATATTCTTACCTCTAAAGAAACAAGTTGGATCAGACTTAAAGTCACAACCTAAATAGGAAAGCAAAGAAAGAGTAAGCGAGAATAAGAGCAAGAATGAGACCAAAAGAGAAAGGGAAGGAAGAGATGGAGAGACAGAGAGAAGAAGGAAAAGGAAAAATATTTTTCCTGTATTCTTAGGAAACATGTGGCAATTTTACAACATTTTGTTTGTTTTCTTTATCACACTTTGTAAAACCTGTGCTGGGAGAAGTCTTGGAAGGAGTGAATCAAAATGAGAGGGGAATAGAGAACCAAATGAAGGAAACAATTTCCTTGGAGAAATACTAAACATTGCCAACTTGCATTGCATTCATCATTACAGGAGTTTCTTTTCGTAGGTCCTTTTCTAATTCGGAAGACACAGAAACCAGGAACTTGCTATTGTTGTCTTTCTGGAAATGGACATTTTCTCCTTCTATCCAGTGATGCTGAAATTCCTGTCACAAATATCCTCCCGGGTCTAAGTGAAAATGCATGCCACAGCAGTTGACAAAGACTGTGGGTCACGAAATTCTGTGCTTTTCTTAGAGCTTCACATTATTTTATTTCTGAGAAGAGAAGGAAGTTCTCAAATTATGCATAGCTATGAATAAAGCCTTGTAGTAAGTGATAATCAAGAAATAACGAGAGATATCAATTCCCATTGATACTCTACCAAGGAATAGATTGAGCTTTAATACTGTGCCTATGATACATATGTGAGCGAGAAACCTAGAACTGGGACTTTGAAAACAGGACAGAGGATGGTGGGGCACTTTGAGGAACTGAACCTCAGATATGTACATCATTGCATGGCACTGAGGCATTTTCTTCCTCAACACATGAAGACACTGATGTTGTCACCAAAGACAAACATCCTTTGTATGATAATACTTCATAATTATAAGTAATACATAGCCAAAGGGAAAAATTTTGAAATTACAGAAATTATAAAGAAAACATTAAAACTGCCCTGCTACCACAAGAAAAACATTGTTCACACTTTGGGACATTTTATTCCTGGGTTTTTTTTTCTTAAATGGCAGAAATTTATGGTCTAATAGTTCTAGAGATCAGAAGTTCAAGATCAAGGGGTTGGTTCCTCCTAAAATATTTTATACCCCCAAAATTTATTCTTTTCTTACAAAATTCAGATTATTCTGTAAATGCAGTATTTTTCATTTGTTATAATGTCTTAAGCATCTTCTGTGTCATTAAATGCTGTTCAAAAATTTGAAGTGATGCATATGATTTCATAGTATAACCATGATATTATTTGTTTGACATTGGGTTGTTCTAATTTTTCAACATCATAAATAAATATTCAATAAGCATCCTTATACATAAAGCTTTACCTCACCCCTAATAATTTTCTTAGGGTAAATCCCTGAATATGAAATTATTAAGTCAAGGGGAAAATGAATATTTTGAGACAGATTATCCAATTGCCCTTCTGAAAGAGCAGGCCAATTTATAGTCTCACCAGCTAAGTGACAATTGTCTGTTTTCTAAACCCATAGAAACCACTGTTATATTTATTTTGACAATTAGGATTCATGACATGGTACATAATTGTTAGTTTTACATGTATTTCTTTAACAATTAGCAAAATTGAACAGTGTGATTTCTGTTGATCGAGTATTCCCTTCTAGTGATAAAGCCAAACTATTATTACTCAAATTGCCTTGGCACCTTCTTACTCATCACAGGGTCAAATGGAAGGAAAGGTGTACTTGAATCCTGGATTTGGTTCACTTTCTCTCCATGGTAATCCTTTAATTCATAATATCAGTTTCATTCATGAAATCTTATTAACTCAAGAGGGAAGATACTTAAAAATGTGGAGTATAGTAAATTATTTAAATACTATAGTAAATGAATTGAGGTACTAAATGTGGATACTAAGAAAGGTGTATACTTTCAGAATATAAAAGAAATACTAATTTGGCTATGGGAGTAGAGGTCAGACATCAGTGTGGCTGGTATGGTCAACATTATGTTTCAACAATCTAATGTCAATATTTACATTTCAAATTATTCATTTTATTATCTTGAGTGCTGGTTATAGTTAACAATTTTAATAACAAGTACGACAATAACAACAAATTGGCTCTATCCATCTTTCACTGAAAGTATGTTGATACATCTCAGGTCAGATTCAGCAGCAAACAAACTTTGAGATGAATACTCAGGAACTTTATTGAGAGGAATATTCTCCCAATAGAAAAACAGAGGGAAGCAGAACTGGGTAGAGGGAGACATTGACGTGTGTTGTAATTACAACAGAGGTCTCAGCCAATTGAGACAAAAAGGCCAGGTCTTTAAAAAGTTTTGTCATTCAGTCTTCAGAAGTGGGCAGCCCCTGGGGGTGTGGAGGGGTATAATCTTGGGTGTGGCAGCAGCCAGTAGCCAGCTGCTTAGACAATGAGTGATTCTGTCCCCTTCATAATTGTGAACAATACAATGGTATTCACTATGGCCCACCCCTCCTGTTACTCCAATCAACTCACTTCTTATTCTCAATGTATTGCGCCTGGGAAAAGCTGCTCCAGGTCAGGTCAGCCTTGTTCCTTGGGGAAACATGTATGAGGAAGTGTAGTGGACCTTCATCAATCACTAAGTACTTAAGGTAAGTTATTTCACCTTTCGGGGCCAGTTTCTACATGTCTCAATTGGAGGTTATTATAATATCTAAACCATGGAGTTGTTGTGAGGATTAAACTTAGAAAATTCATGCAAAGTACTGAGCACTATGCCTGGCACATAGTAATATCTAAATAAATATCAACCTTCATACATCTGCTTTGCCACTGTAGAGTTAAAATGCAGTTTGATTTACTGAAATTCAGCATTCGCACTGTTTTCTACTGTAAAAAGCACATGAAATGAGATGTATCTGACATGCACTAGACTGGGGTGCAACCATGCAGAAAAAAATGAGCTGGCGTTAACTTTGATACCATTTAATCTGTCATTGGTTATAAGTTATTACTGTAATTTACAAATCAAATCTATAATTATTAAGGTAGGACATTTGCTCAGCTACTCAATGATCTGAATTTTATACCATTTGGAATATAGTTGGGCTCTCCAGAATTCAGTTATCATGCATGAAATGACTTCCTCAATATTTCTTTTTCACCTCTAGAACAAGGACCAACTGCAAACCTATTTCATGGTGTATGAACCTGCAGGGGTTTAGCACGTCTCTCTATCCAGAATGACTTTGGTCACTATAGTTTTCCTACCATGCCAGACATTCAACAGTTACACGAAAAGAAAAATCCTATGAAGACAATGGGATGGGCCCTTGCTCATCAGGAACAAGAGAAAGTATTTCTGCTCAATCCTGCAGGACTGCCTGGCCACAAAGCAATACTGCCCTGTCCAGGCTAAGCTCTTGTTTCTCTTAATATCACTGGGCTAAGCTTAGCAGGAGGAACAAAGTCGAAGCAGAGCATCAGCAATTCACATGATATTCTTGCTACCTGCAATACCCGGTGCGGAAGGTTTCATGTGAGAGTTGCCATCAGCTCCTTGCTCCCCAGAGGACAACAGAATGCACATCATACATGGATGGGGAACATGCAATTTGCAGAGTCACCAGCTCACCGCAGCGGACGCTTAGCACCTGGCTGCGCTGGGAGCTGGCAGGCACTCACCAGTCTGTGCTGCAAAATCACAGGGAGGGTTCTTTATAAACCTGTGAAAGGAGAAGCTTCATTCAAAAGGAAAGGCTATAGAGAAAATGCAGCTGCCTGGCGTATAATCTGTTTCCCTGCCTTCATCTTCCTGGGGACCCTGCAGTAAGTAATGCAAAAAAAAAAAAAAAAAAATGACCATGGTAGGGAGAAAATAGTACAGAATGAGAGAGAGTTCTTATGAGGCAAGGTGACAGATAAGCCAGTTTACCTGCAGCTTCGCTTGGGGGCTGTGGATGCATTTCCTCCTGAATTGCTGAATATTTAGACTTTATGGGAAAGTGATCAAATGAATACCTTAACCC
Source organism: Plecotus auritus (assembly GCF_963455305.1). Classification (NCBI taxonomy): domain Eukaryota; kingdom Metazoa; phylum Chordata; class Mammalia; order Chiroptera; family Vespertilionidae; genus Plecotus; species Plecotus auritus. The sequence continues at coordinate 29,185,881 of NC_137776.1, forward strand.
TATTTTGTATGCAGTCCTTGGACACTGCAGGCATTTCAGTGTTTAATGAAACATGACAATAAGGCAAAAGAAAGGTCTGTGCAGAATTTTCTCAGAAGCGCTAAGTCAAGCAGTTATTGCAAATTCAGATGGATAATACAGAACTCAATCACAGCTCATCAGATACCTTGTTGATTTTGTGTAATTTACCAAGAGACAAAGACCTGCTACACTGCAGTGTAACTTCAGCTTACAGAAAATGAGTGAAACACTGGGGAAATTGGTTTTAATAATTACAGTCAGTATCACCTAACTGTAAATCTTTCCAAGGCTGGTCACAAATGTAATCTTTGGCTAAATTCTGGTTTTCAGGTGGTTTTTGTTGTTGTTGTTGTTGTTTTGCCTTATAAAGCTTAAGGTGCTTCTGATTATTACCAAAAGTGATGATGATTTTATATTAAACTATATTCACACACACACACACACACACACACACTTCATTTGAAGCAAACATTGACAATTAGATTTTACTTGCAGAAACATGATAGAATGAGAGACAGAGAAAGAGAGGAGAGCAGTTCCTGAATCTCTGGGTTTAAATGTGTTTCTTCATGTCCTTTTCTAAAGTGTTAAGAATATTATTTGGGGATTCTTTAGCAGGACTCCAAAGATCATCACCGCCATGTTTCAGCCTCATGCATAGTGTTACAGTCTCCATTCCAGACTGAATACCAGCCTGAGCCCTAGGGACTGGGGTTCTTACTCCCTCCCACTATTTCAGGAACTCCTACTGCGGAAGTTGTTGCAGGTTTATAAGAACCAAACACCATGCTGCACTGCTTTTCTCCTTTAGATCCGTCCCTACCGGTCACCTCTAACCCAATTGGTTTTACCCACCTCAGCCTCCTCCAGCCACTTAACCCCAACCTACAATATTGAACATTCCTGACTCCTACTATTCCATTGACCCTCTAATCCTTTATTCCCCACTCCACACTCCCCTTTTCCACATTCCTTGGATTTATCAAACTTTTGTAATTCAGGATTAGTCTGCATATTTATCTTGGGTCCCTCTGAGACACACAAAATTATTCTAGTGGTAAATGAGTTTGTACACCCTGAAGAAATTGGAGGTAGTTGATCTATAAATCCAAAGACAAACACACTATGAAGTATCCTAAATGCTGGATTTAGGGTGCCAGACTTAGCAAAGAAAACTATAGGGTATCAAATTAAATTTAAATTTCGGATAAACAATATCTTTTGTATAAGTATATTCTTTGCAATATTTGGGACATACTTTACCACAATGTCTTTGTTGTTTAGCTGACAATCAGATTTATCTGAGCATCCTGTACTTTATCTAGAACCTTAGCTGATCTGGACATGGTGAGGAGGAAGTAAAAAATTCATTCATCAATAATATCCCAGAAACATACCTCCACAAAGTGACAGAGAGTCCTGCCTTAGAATTTAGGAGAAGAGAGCCTATAGCAGGAAAGACCAAACAAGGCAAGCAGCTGCCCCTCCACTGTCCAGTGCCCAGAGCCAACATCCTTAATCAATCAAGATACCCCTTTCCGGCTTCAACACAGCCCCACATCCATTACAAATCAATCAACTTTGTGTGTGAGATGAAACTTTTTAGAAATCTCTGGCTTAGACAAGGGTGTGAGTGAGGAAATATGCAGAATTACTTGAACTTAGTTCCCAGGCAAATTTCAATGGGTTTTCCTATGTTTTCAAAAATAATAATAAAAAATAAAATTTAAAAACAAAAATACTATTATCTTAAAAAAAACCATGGCAGCCCAGAGTTGTCACTAGATTGCTCAGTTGAGACCTTGATAATGAATGATTCTCTAGTAGTCGTTCTGAAAATAGGGATTACAGTCCACAGTGGGCCTCCTCATAATGCTCATTCTTTCTTTGATTCTTCCAGCTAAGTGATGCATAATCTATATGCTGTTGTTTTTATGTACATTCAAAGATGACTCATTGGCCACTGTCTAAATGAATGAGTTGAAGTGACTAAACTGGTGTATTCGCAAAATTAAATTCTTGTTTTAGTAGTGCTTCCTGATGACTCTAATTCAGGGTCCCATGAAATGCTGGCAAAGTTGTTGCCTAAGTCAAATTGAGCACAACTGGTAGGACACCAGCAGTTTTCAGGAAGCACACTTGGTTATCAGTGTGGTCTTAACTTGGTCATGGTTGCCAATGCCGCCAACTTATGAATTACTTTTGGCTTAGCTTCTTCATTTACATTGCACTTTCTTGTGGATTGTTTGGTTAACCCCAGAGGGTACAGTGATATATGCTTCCATCAACAGTATTTGAGGACCATAATTTTGCAATCACTTGACTTTAACTTATGTATATGCTGTGATTCAAAGGCCAGTCATTTCTACCACTCTGCTAAGGCAAACCACAAAAAATTTGCTTATACAGTGACACGTTCCCTCTTATTACTCTGTTTTTCCCTCTCTACAGAGTGGGGATGAATAGAATAAGGGGGCTGCAGGGTCTTCTGCCCTGCCAATCTCTACTATGACCAAAAATAGTTTAGAAATACTTTTCTAAAGCAATGACTCTCGACTGTCATCAGGTAGAATTAAATATTAATACATGGAATAACATCACATGATCAAATATTTTTATATCAAGAAAAATTCCATAGCAACAAATATTAATTTGATGACACATAAAATTTCAACTGAAAGTACATCACTAATATTTCAATTATTAAATGAAGCCTGATTTACTCTTTCCAACTCTTTTTCCACCAATATTTGTCTCCTCTTTCTTTATTTTTTATGCTTACTCACACTTAGTTGCTAGCAATTAACAATGGCAAAAGCCAGAATTTTTAAAAGTGTATCAGAAAAAAATATCTTTCAATTGACCAATTGTTTTTCTTTTAATTTTTTCCTGTAAAATGAGAATGCCAATATTCTATTTTAGGGTTACCCCACTTTGGATTCTTTAGGAGCACAAGCTGAGTATGTCACCAACTATGAGCAAATTATGAAACCAATGGAGTAGGTGTTGACCAGCATATTTTTTAGGATGCAGTAGCATAGCATTGCATGCATAGTATAGACCACATTTGTCCCTCAAAAGTTTTTCTTCAGTTGCATGTGCACAGGTATGTATGACTCCTAGGCCACAAAGTAAAATGAACTTCTTGCTTTATGGGAGGATCCTGGGTAAAAGTTTGAAAAGCATTGCTTTAGAGTAGTGCGTCTCAAACTATATTGCATAAAAATTACCTGAGAAACTTGTTAAAATGCAATTTCTGATTTGATAGGTGGAGTGTGGTTTTACATTTTGCATTTCCATAACAAATCCCAAGGGATTCTGATGCTGCTGGTTCAAGGGACCACAGTGTGGTAGCAACAGCCTAGAACAGTGGTCGGCAAACTGCGGCTCGCGAGCCACATGCGGCTCTTTGGCCCCTTGAGTGTGGCTCTTCCACAAAATACCACAGCCTGGGTGAGTCTATTTTGAAGAAGTGGCATTAGAAGAAGTTTAAGTTTAAAAAATTTGGCTCTCAAAAGAAATTTCAATCGTTGTACTGTTGATATTTGGCTCTGTTGACTAATGAGTTTGCCGACCACTGGCCTAGAGGGAGCTGCACAAGCCTTGGGCATCCACGTACACCCACTCATGATGCCCAAATAGCATGAGGAGCCACCAGCCACGGAACATGGTTGAGGTAGTGTTTTCTACCAGAGACAGAGCCTGCCTACCTTCCCTTCTGTATTGTCTCCTCTCCTTTCCTCCTTCTCCTCCTGTGTGTCATCAAAACGTGGGAAAAGCCCTAGCTGGTTTGGCTCAGTGGATAGAGCGTCGGCCTGCAGACTAAAGGGTCCCGTGTTCGATTCCTGTCAAGGGCACATGCCTGGGTTGTGGGCTCGATCCCCAGTGGGCGACATGCAGGAGGCAGCCAACCAATGATTCTCTCTCATCATTGATGTTTCTCTCTCTCTCTCCCTCTCCCTTCCTCTCTGAAATCAATAAAAATAAATATTTTTTAAAAAGTGGGAAAAGATTATTGGCCACAAGTCACTGGCATAAAATAGCTCAAAACAGGTATAGGAGTCAGCGAGACACAATTGATGAGAACTCTGAACTAAAATCTCCCCCATATCTATTTTCTATCCTGCCATTCGCATAATCCATTCAAACACAAATCTGACTGTGTCTCCCTCCTCCTAAAACTCTTCAGTGATTCCTCATTGCATGTTGATTAAGCTCCATTTCTAGTTTTGTGGATTTAGGACATACTCAGCTTTCCTCCAGCCTTATTTCCCTTCACTCCAGTCCCCAGAACTCAGCATGCCTTTCAGAACCTCTATTTGTTCTTGCATGTTCCAGTGAATTTTCTATGTGGATAACTCTTATTCATCCTTCATGATGCCCCACTACTAACCTTCCTAACTGCTCCCTTCCTGCACACACACACACACACACACACACACACACACACACACCTGGTTAGTTGAAGCAGTGGTTTCCAATCCTGGCTGCATATCCTATATAATAAAAGCCTAATATGCAAATTGACTGGGCAGTGGAATGACCAGTTGCTATGATGCGCACTGACCACCAGGGGCAGATGCTCAATGCAGGAGCTGCCCCAAGCCCACAGGCCCCAGGCCAGCCAAGGCAGATGCCAGCAGGGGCCCTCCGATCGCCCCACCGGTCACCCCACAGAGGGAGGCAACCAGTGGCAGTGGGGGGACAGAGCTGGCAAGCTGGCAGCACCAGGCCAGCCAAGGTGGGTGCCATGGGGGCCCCCCAATTGCCCCGCCAGTTGCCCCATAGATTGACCCTGATCGCCAGTCAGGCCTAGGGACCCTACCTGTGCATGAATTTTGTGCACTGGGCCTCTAGTTAGCAGTATCAGTGTGACTTCTAAAAAGTATTATGCCTGAGCTTTACTCTTAGAGATTTAATCGAACCTAAAGGGATGTGTGTGTGTGTGTGTGTGTGTGTGTGTGTGCGCGCGTGCGCACGCGCGCGCACACACACGAGCACCCCAGGGATGGCTCTGTCCCTTGGTAATACAGAATTACAAGTTCCCACATTAATCATTAACAAGCTCCATAGTGTTCACCTCATATCCTGGTACTCTAAACATACTTGTTACTCTTAAGATTTTCAGTGGAGGTTAAGTTTTGGTCAATTTAATTTCAATTATATTTCTTCCATTTCAGGATATATTTTCTTTTCAAAGAATTTTCCAACTAAACATCAATGCTCTCATCAGTGAATCATTGATTTGCCATAAACAGAGTGTGATATATCCCCTTTAACTACTAGCCTAAAGACAGCTGACCTCTATATATAATGCTTTTAGTGTTTTTAAAGCCATCCTTGAGTGCTTGGCTATATCTGGGTCAAGTGCCAAGAGAGTCTAACAACAGTATTATTATTACAGATATTATTCAGGAATAGCTGAAGAGTGATTATAAAGGCAACACAGTATGATGGGCACCCAAAGCATATTTTCTCTTTCGATTTCCATCTCCATTTCTACATCCTATTTATCTGTTATTGTTAGGGTGTGAAGTATCCTCCACAAAATAATGTTATAGATAACCAAGACTTCCCCTCTTATATGTATTACATTGAGTAGATGTTTATAACGCTTTTTTCAAAAGGGTGCAACATTTTAATTTTAATTATTTCACATTAAGTATTTCCAAATCATATATTCCTTTATTAAACAAGGAATTCTAAACTTCATCAACTCTTCTCGGTTGTATTAGCATTATAACTACCGATTTTCTTTTCTTTTTTTGAAATATATCTTTATTCATTTCAGAGAGGAAGGAAGAGGGAGAGAGAGAAACATCAATGATGAGAAAGAATCATTGATGGGCTGCCTCCTCCACCCCCACTCCCACTGCCACTGGGGATCAAGCCCACAACCTGGGCATGTGTTCTGACTGGCAATCGAACCATGACCTCCTGGTTTATAGGTCAACACTCAACCACTGAGCAACACCAGCCAGGCTATAACTACCAATGTTCATAATAAAAAGTGTAGCATTTTGTTTGGGAACTTGAAGGTCCCCTCCAGCTCTTTTCTCACCTGTTTTCCTGTGAATTGCCATCCTGCCTTCTGTTCCCACACTCCCAATCTTCACACTCACACTTGAGCCTGGAAAGTGTTTACCCGCAGGACATTCAATACCCTGTCCCACCTTCATTCTATTGATATGGTCCGGAGGCATCAGCACCTCCTGGATGCCTTCTTTGAATTTCTAAATCTAGGATTATATGGCTCTCTTGGGTACCCCCGTACTATCCCTACTCCTTTTTATGTGTTGTATGTATTTGTTTATCTCCCCTTACTAGACTGGGCACAGCTGATGGAAGGGGCTGGCCTTCATGTCTCAAAGCCCTAGTATTCACAGGTACTGGCATATGAAATGGGTGGGATATTGGGAAGCAGACTTAATGAAAGAGTCAGCACTTTCAATTATTCGGGGAATGAGTAAACCCAATTGACCATCATGAAACTCCCTTAAAGCATGATACAAAAATCTGGAACTCTAGCTTTCCTTTTCACTCATTTCTATTGGGATTAAAATTGCTAGACATATCCTCTGGATAAGCTCCTTACCTGAATAAGTTACTCTAGTTAATGAAAACTTTCATTTTATTGTAATTCTTCTATAAACATGGGGCGAGGTTTTATATGACTCCCTCCTTTCATTTATATACCTGGATTTTTTTAAGTTGGGGTGTTCTGATTCATGAAGAGATGTGAATAGGAGTGACCTCACCATAGGTGGGGATCCATCTTAACCTTCATACCTCTCCTAGACCCTGCCCTGACCCATCCCCTGATCCTTCTCCAGCGCAAAGAGCCCTTCTCTGTTCCTTTCCCCTGCAAAAGTAAAGGAGGGGAAAAAACCAATTCAGCCCCTTTTTATTGGAACTATTGTCAGTGACTACAGGGCATTAGACTGATCATCATTCTGTGTGTTTTTTATGAGAATTTCTCATTTTACATCCATACCTTCTACAGATGTAGAAAAACTATTGTGGAATTTACCTGAAAAGAATAATATGTGTCCAGGTAACTTTCATAGCATGACAGACAAGTTACTCCTACAGTGATTATATTTATGTTTTGTGTTTAGGAAGAGATTATTTTCCTAGAAATTGTAGGTTAAATACTATATATTTCTTTTTCCTTAAAGTGCTTAGAGGTAGCTAAATGTTGAGTATTATTAGAGGCTCTTAATTCAATTAATTTGACATATTTTTTAATATGCCAACTGAAATCTCTTGTACAATAGAAGATCAGAGATTTACACCCTTCCTCTTTGTCTACTCACATGCTTTCTTTTTCTTTGGATTCTCTGCGTTCACCAACTCTAAAATATTTTGCCTTAGGATGAGCTGCCAAGTAGAAGCTCATTGTTTTTATGTCAAAGCTACACTTAGCAGTGATGAAAACCCTATCAATCAGTTTCCCTTATTATTCTATAAATATATATGAGCAAGAGTTTGATTTTGCCAAATTTTCAGTAATTATAGCATAGGGTTTGTCATAAATGCCAAAAATGGCTTAGAAAAGATTCCTCAAAGACCCACTAAATCCCTGTTGGCCACCTCTAAGTTCTTGGTTTCACAACAAAAAAGAGCTAGGATGAATAAAAATTGAAGAGAAAGACAAAGGAGGTTACAAAAAAACAAAAAAACTTCAAAGTTTACATTTAAGACATATCAGGAATAAAAAATAGCCTCAGCATTGTATTAATTCTTTTCTCAGACTAAAACTCTAAGAATTGGTTTACTTATTATGTTTTGTTGCTATTGTCATCCTATCTAATAAAAGAGTAATATGCAAATTGACCATTACTCCAACACACAAGATGGCCACCCCCATGTGGTCAAAGATGGCTGCCCCCATGTGGACACAAGATGGCCACCACAAGATGGCCTGCAGGGGAGGACAGTCAGGGGAGATCAGGCCAGCAGGGGAGGGCAGTTAGGGGTGACCAGGCCAGCAGAGGAGGGCAGTTGGGGGAGACCAGGCCTGCAGGGGAGGACAGTTGGGGGTGACCAGGCCAGCAGGGGAGGGCAGTTGGGGGTGATCAGGACTGCAGGGAGAGTAGTTGGGGGCAACCAGGCCAGCAGGGGAGGGCAGTTGGGGGCAACCAGGCTGGCAAGGGGTGGGGAAGTTAGGGGTTACTGGGCCAGCAGGGAAGGGCAGTTGGGGGCAACCAGGCCTGCAGGGAAGGACAGTTAGGGGTGACCAGGCTGGCAGGGGAGGTCATTTAGGGGCAATCAGGCCAGCAGGAGGGATCAGTTAGGCATTGATCCGGCTGGCAGGGAAGTGGTTAGGGGTGATCAGGCTGGCAGGCAGGCAAGCAGTTGGGAGCCAGCAGTCCTGGATTATGAGAGGGATGTTCGACTGCCCGTTTAGGCCTGATCCCACAGGGCAGTCGGACATCCCTCGAGGGGTTCCAGTTTGGAGAGGGTGCAGGCTGGGCTGATGGACACACACGTCTCCCTCCGCCCTGTGCATGAATTTCATGCACCGGGCCTCTAGTCATTTTATAAATATTGATTTCACAAGTATGGGGACAAGTAGCTTCCTGCACTAAAACTGTGCCATTGTCCCTCCCTCCAGAAGTTCCATTGTTAATGAATGAATGCGAATCAATATAGCCCAGAATTGTTATTAATGTTCGATTTACATATCTACCCCAGGGAACTATTTAGCCCCATTCTTTCTGATACTCAGTTGCACATTTGTCCTTGGGTGTCAAATGAGAGAAATTCAAAAGGAATTTGGGACTCTTGCCAAATTTTCTGAATTCTTGAATTTGAAATTTATAAGCAAGATGAATCAGAAAACCAAAGAAGGAAGGGTATCCTCTGAGCAGAAAAACACTGGCTAATCAAAGAAATGCAATAAAACATGTCCTCAGGTCAGGGAACTTGACTGGGTGGGGAGAAAGGTTGCTTGCTGGGTTGTTACAGTAAATTCCTTTGCAGAGCAACTTTGGAGGACTTTGACTATGTTCCCATCACATGGCTCAGCCAGGATGTCAGTTTGTCCAGAGAATAGCACTAGATGACCTTCTAACAAGAGACCTAGGTCAGCACTATTCACAGCTTGTTTCAGGAACTGGTGCTGGTCTTGACACTTGTTTATTACTTGTCCATGGTACATGAGAATGAAAATTGAAAGTATTTAGAAATTCTTTAGTGAATTTACTTACCTGATCAGCAGATTTGTGTTTATATATATTTCATTCCTTGGAAATAAAAACTGAGGCCTTGTCCTTCACCATATATAGTTTAAGAGGCACTTCTAGGTTGTAACCATCAAGGCTGTCACTGGTGATGGATATAGCTCTGGAAAAGGGCTATTCAGACACAAAAGAGATGGCTACCTAGGAGCCTTCACAGTTTGAAGTTTGTTTTTCCAGAGCAGTAACCCATTAGGGAGGAGAGTCACCAGAATTACTGCACAGTAAACATCAGGAAGAAGTTTGGAGGAAAAAATTTTTAATATTTTTATTGATTTTTTTTAGAGAGAGAGAGAGGAAGGAAGAGGGAGAGTTAGAAACATCAATGATGAGAGAGAATCATTGATCAGTTGCCTCCTGTACCCTACTCTAACTGGGGATCGAGCCCACAACCCAGGCACATGCTCTTGACTGGAATCAAACCTGGGGCCCTTCAGTCCATAAGTCGATGTTCCACTGAGCCAAACCAGCCAGGGCTGGAAATTTTTTTTTACATCACAGCTTCACAAAAAAAAAATGAGAACATAATAATTTCTAACTGGGAAATAGTACTTGACCTCCCCAAACTAGGTTTGGAGTCCAGACAATTTTTTAAAAAACTCTAACTGGTATCTGACCCTTAGAGTTTCAGCTGAGAGGCAGTAGCTTAGTAACAGATGCTTCATGTTGCAGGTTCATTATCCAGAAGAATTATAAATAGGATTAAGAAGACCATGGGTTGGAGTGTTTGTTATTTCATCAAAAAGTTAGATGAACTTAGACAAAGCATGTCAAACTTGCAGCCAGCAGGCAGCAGGCCTTGTTTACTTGGACATGGGGATTTTCATAAGAGAAATACTGCTCTGGGATATTTATTCTAGAACTTTCCTTTTTTTTAAAAAAAAAAAATATATATATATATATATATATTTCTTTATCGATTTCAGAGAGGAAGGAAGAGGGAGAGGGAGATAGAAACATCAATGATGTGAGAGAATCATTGATCTGCTGCCTCCTGCATGCCCCTGACTGGGGATCGAGTTGCAACCCGGGCATGTGCCCTTGCCGGAATCAAATCTGGGGCCCTTCAGTCCGCAGGCCAATGCTCTATCCACTGAGCCAAAATGGCTATAGCTAGATATTTTCTTAAAGGTATAAGAGAAAATTCACAAAACAGAACATGTAAGAACTAGAAGCATCCAAACCTATGAACTAAGGTGGACCATGTCAGCATGATCTGCGGCTGGCAAAGTTTGGACTGCTTGCTGAGAGCCAAGCAGTTTTCAATGGCAATCTATGAGTAAATATCATAAGACACTGTCAGAGAAAACTAAGACAGATTTCCATTTGGTCCCATAGGACAGATTTCAATTAGAATGCTACTTCAATTGGCTTTATGCACATCCCATATCCATTAAAGTCCATCTACTTTATTTTGAGTCTCAAAAATATCCAGTGCTGCCAAAAGGTGAACATTTTAATACTTGCGTATCTGAAATGATATCCTTAAGCATCTGAAAAAGATAGTGAATGTCATATCTGCTCAGACTCATTGGTCCTAATTGCCTGGAAATATCAAAACTAACTGTGGGAGGAACTATCTAGAAATCTGATGGGCACTGACTTTCTATTTCTTAAAGTAGGACATCAATAAATGAGCTTCAGTCTAATGATTTATTTTATTTGGATGTATACTTGAGGCTTCCATGAATATGTTGCTAGGGTCTATGAAAAAAGAACATGCATTCTGCAACTTCCCACCCAGATGGGACTTTAAGAGATACTGTAGAAACCAAAGGGAAGGTTGCCAGAGGGGGTGAAAACAGGGGGATGGGTGAAAAAGATGAAAGGGAGGATAGTCAACAATATTGTGGTAAGTTTTCATGGTGACAGATGATTACTAGAATTAGTGGGGTGATCACACTGTAAGGTATAAAAATGTGAAATCATGCCCAGCTGGTGTGGCTCAGTGGTTGAGTATTGACCCATGAACCAGGAGGTCACTGGTTTGATTCCCAATCAGAGCATATGCCCAGGTTGCAGGCTTGATCCTCAGTGCAGGGTGCATAGGAGGCAGTTGATTGATGATGTTTCTCTCTCATCGATGGTTCTAGCTCTAAAAATCAATAAAAATATATTTTTAAAATGTCAAATCACTATGTGTACACCTAAAACTAATATAACTAAAATAATATTATATACCAAATATATTTAAATGTTTTAAAAATGAATTTGGAAAAAAAAAGGAAAGAGAGATGCTGCACAACACTGTAAGATTTACCATTCCCATTCGATTCTCATTAGGGCATTTGAATAGCACTATATGCAAATTTCCAGAAACTTACCTATAACACCACCCAAAGTAATATTTCAGAACTTACTTCCCATTTTTTTGGTGTTTGATCAGGAACCTAGAGTGAGCACTGAGGTGTATTCTAGCATTACCTGTGAAGAGTGGGATGGTAGCATTTCTACTCGATGTGCCAGGAGACTAAAGAAATAAAGTCCTACCTCTCTGCTTGTCAATGCTGAATAGAAAGAGCCACCTATGAAATGAGGGCACATTGTCCAGAATGTTACAAAGGCATTTGTTAGCTTCATAAACTGGATGCATTCAGAAAGCCTAAAATGGCAAGCAAGTGGAAACCACTCTCTACCAAGTGATAGAAGACAAACTCTGAGCCCCTGATAAACAATTGATAATAACTTTTATCAATTGAGAAAGTGGTGAGATAACTAAACAAAAGATGTCTAGCTTTAGAAATTGATTAATAACTTAAACATCAGTAAAATTTTAGCCTAGAAAAGAATAATTCCCTTTATCCCAAATCTAACGCTCAGTGATACATTGTAGTGCAGGGACTCAGATGAAAAAGAAGCCCCCTTTGCTTAGATGACCCTACCATCTGTCCACTGATATTGGGGATAGCCCCGCCCCCCAGGTCAAAGCAAGCTGCCTGAGATTACTGTGTTTACTTGTAATTCAAATGCAGTTTACCGGTTATTAACATGCATAGTTTTACAAATGCATAAGTGCTTTCTTATCCTAGGAGAAAAATGATAATAGAAATAAATGTGATGTTTCCATTTTGCCAGATGTGTTTTCCTTCAGCAATTATTTAGAAGAAAAAATGTTTTTCTCTTCCTCCCCTTCTTACTTCTCCTCCTCCTCAATCTTCTCCTCTCTTCCTCTTTCTACTCCTCCCCCTTCTCCTTCTTGTTCGTCTCTATCATTTTTACCTTAGAAAGATGTCAGAACCAGCAATAGCAGTCCTAGAAACACCAGGAGGAGACGGGGTTGGCAGGGAATCCTGTTAAGGATGCTACTTTTAGAAAATACAAATGAGTATTCAACATCAGTTGTGAATTGTTTCCCCTCTAACACCAGCTCCCAGCATCCTCCTGCCAACCACCAGTGTCATGAGTGGTTCCCAAAGAAGTGTGTGCTGCTCCCTTTATTCCAATAACATAAGCAGTCACGTGAGTGGCAGCAGCAGACACGTGGTGAGTTTCTTCCCTTTATCCCTTCCTTTGCCCAGTAAAAAATCTACATCTACCAAAAAAAGGAAGAAATTAGACAAATAATTGTGCTTGAATGCCATTTCCTTCTAGATAGAGACGACTTATGTCAGAGAAAGCAATGGGTTCCACAGAGTGCCAAGAGGAAGGGAGTGGGGGGAGGCAATGAAGGCTTAGGTCCTAAATCTGAATATCAGTTTCGAAAAGCTCTCTGTTTCTCAACTTGAATAAGTTCATTTAACCTCTCTGCTTGCTTTTTACCACCCAGATTGGAGGGACTAATTCAAAACAGAACTAATCTGAGAACCCCACTGAGGTTAGTGTTTCTAAAATGCTTCGCACTGTATAAAAGGGGGATCTAGGTGCCAAATGCTATTACTGTCCACCCTGCCATGTTTGAAATTGACCTCTAACCTTTGATTCAAGGGAGTGTGAAACCAGCGTTAAGAACTATGTAATGCCAAACTGGCTACAAGGGAAAACAGAAAAAAACAAGCCTGGCTGAGTTAAGCTCTAGCATACCACAATTTCACAGTTGAACCAAAAGTAGTACAAATTCAAATTGTAGGGTGCAGAGAGCCTAAACTTTGAAGTCAATACCCTGAAAAATAGAAGGGGGAGCTTTTTTGTATGTGCAAGTTAACCCTTAGGTAGGGCAAGATTGGGCAACAAAATTCCAGCTACTGCTATAAGCATGCCTCTCAAGTTCCTGTATAATAATATGACAATCACTGCAGCTCACTTTTAGTGACCCCTACTATGCACCCTGAAGTGTGCTGAATGTTGAGCAAACCTTACCTCACACACGGCTCAACACTACTCAATAATGAAGAGTGTATATTATTCCTCCTTCACACAGAGAGCCTATAGAGACTAAATACATTGTTTGGTGATCACTTGGAGACTAATTAGATAAGCCAGGATCCAAACTCATGCCACCCAACCCCATGTAGCACAAACCACAACCAAATGTTTATTTGGGGGCGGGGGGGTGTAATATTTGGTTGGCAACCCACAGATAGATAGCCAGTAGGATGCTGCAGACACAGTACCTTTCTCCACTTGCCTGGCCCTCTGAGACCATTTACCCCTCAACATTCTCACTTCTGGAGCTGGAGCTTAAAGGTTTTTATAGGAATGTACAGGAGACAGATAAATCTCTAGCCCTCATTGTATCTTCTCTGTAAAATTCAAGTAAGTCTATCAACTACTCAGCAAAGTCTCTTTATGCTTTTAAGGGTCTCTCTAAAGAATTTTCTTATATCTGAGGCTGCCAGGCATATTTCCACTGTACTTTCTCATTCTTTTTCTTGTTTTATTGGCAAAGGATTATCTACCACCATGCTCCCAACTTCCCAGGAGAAGGACTGAGTCCTGAGTAAATTTGGCCATGGAGCTTCCATTACTCCCACAAGCACAAAGTTCCTCATTTCCTCTGAAAGACACAGTCGCCATACCTCCCTCTGTGTCCCCAAACTGCCCTTAACACTGTTGACAGCTTAGAAAATATCCCAAAGAAATACAGCACTTCCCTTAACTTTTCTTTTGGCTTTCAGCTACTTTTTTCGTCCTTTCTGGATTGTCCATTTCATTTCCAAAAGGTCTTGGAGAAAACTACTTCTAGGTAATTAGAAATCTGAGAAAGGTTTTCATCTAAAAGCCAAAACTCAAAAAATAAAAATAAAAAAATAAAAAATAATGACCTGTCAGTTTAAAGGGAGAGATATTTTATACAGTGACTCAAAGTTCTGTAGCCAAAATCTTCTCTCCCAATCATGACAACCTCCCTATTCAGTGAAAAATATTTAAGAGTCCCTTCTTTTTCAGAGCTCTGCTCTCACTGCTACAGACATAAAAATATGAGGTAGTGACTACCTGTACTCCCAATTCCTTATGAAGTGTTGCTGAGAAATTGTGTGTACTGTGCATGATCAGAAGTTGCCTTGTTTCTCCTACCAAAGCATCTTCTTCTACATTAATGAGCCTTAACACCATCTAAGTGTCTGCTCAAAGCTAAGGAAAGTCAGCAAGAGAAAGATCAGAAAGGACTGAGGTAAAACTTGGCAAGGTCAGTGGGACCTAGCAGAGAGTCCTGCATGCTTTATGAGGTCCCGAAGGTAAAAGGAGGGGTAAGAACAGAGGGAAGAAAAGATCAGTGAAAATCCAATTTGGGGTGACTGGCTCAGTCAAAGACAATGGGCAAACCTAAAAGAGTTGAGTTCAAGACCCAAGCCCAGAAGTTCAGGCTGGGCAAACATCAAATCTAAAAACCTGACTACACAACTAGAATTCTGGGATTCAAATGAGAAAAGGGGAAATTGCACATTTCAGAAAACTTTAAAGCACCTTTCAACAACTGGAGTAGGGCAGCTGAACCAAGACAGCTGCCTGACCTGAAACACCCTCTGAAATGGGTTCACCAGAGCTAAGGGGAGGTGTTTGAGCACAGGTAGAAACATAGAGGCCTGGGACCTGCTCTCAGGGACTATGTTGTCTTCTCAAAGGCAAATATGCTGGAAAATCCCCAGTGTTCATGCAGTCTGATCACTTGTATAAATAACAATAATATTGTCTTTATTAACTAGCACCAAAGTGTGTACAGTCAGTAAATGTCAATTCTCTTCTTTGCAGGACTATATTCCTATTAGAAAAGAACAGTCCCATAGATCGAACATCTTGGTTCTGACCCGATTCTGCATACTGCGCTCCAATAGCTATACAGAACAACTCTGCATGATGAAGCTCAGACTCGGGGTGAGACTCTTGAGCATCTGTCTGAGAAATATCATTTTCACTTCTGCCAAGATCAGCTAACTTCTGCTAATCCAGTTAAAAAACTCAACCTCTATCCCTCATTAGTTAAATCTGAGATTAGGGAAGGGTATGATAGAATAATGGCCCTCCGAAGATATCCACTCCCTAATACCCAGTACTTATGAGTATGTTGTTACATGGAAAGGGAGAATAAAGGTTGCAGATGAAATTAAATTTGCTAATCAGCTAACCTTGAGATGGAGAGATTATCTTGGATTATCTGGATGGGTCCAATGCAGTTACAAGGAATTTTTTAGAAGTGGAAGAAGGTGACAGAAGAGAAGTCAAAGTCAGAGAAAGAGATGTAATAATAGAAGCAGAAGTTGGTGTGATATAATGTGAGAAGGACCCTCAATCCCATGGCTGGCTTTGAAAATGGAAGGGGGCCATGGCAAGAAATGCCAGCAGGCTCTGGAAGCTGGATGAGTCAAGGTAACAGAATCTCCCCTACAACTTCCAGGAAGAAACACAGGCCTGCCAATGCCTTGGTTTTAGCCTAGTGAGACCCATATCAGACTTGTGGTCTCCAAAATGGTAAGATAATAAATTTATG
Source organism: Plecotus auritus (assembly GCF_963455305.1). NCBI lineage: Eukaryota > Metazoa > Chordata > Mammalia > Chiroptera > Vespertilionidae > Plecotus > Plecotus auritus. The sequence continues at coordinate 29,202,009 of NC_137776.1, forward strand.
TTGTTTTAAGCCACTAATGTGTTAAATTTACTACATAGAAAACTAATACAAATAACTTCCAAAAGGTACCAAATAGTTTTGAACCATCAATTAAGCATTCATATGCAGGACAGGAGGGTCTGCTATGCAGAGAGATGTTTCCATATTGAAGAGATCGCAACTGATGTCTTCCCACATGGATAAGATCACGAGGCCACAAATGACCTTTTGGGTATAAGGAGTGTGTTGCTGTGTAATATAATAATGAAGAACCTAGGTTGGCAAGTCAGAAAAAAAAATAGTTAATGAGAACTGCCAACACATAATTATCCAGAAATCATTATACATGCTTTTTATTCTGGGGTGTAGATTGTTGGAGGAATGCAACTTTTCTACCCCCTCCTTCTTTGCTCCATCTCTTAGACATAAGAAGGGGGAAAAGGACCAAGTTTGTATTTTTCAATTCAGTAATTACACCACTAAACCTTCGAAGAAGCAGAGTTCTAGATGGAAAATGACATTGTTTCCTGCTTCTTAAATCCACTATTTGCTTTGGTCAAAGAATCAGGTAATCCAAACCTTCCAAAACAGAGGAAGAAGTCATAATTCCCAATCTATATAGAAACATGTGCATTAAATGCTATTTTTAATACTGGCGAGTACTACTTCTCATGCTCAAACATCTCATCATAAAGATGTCATCATTTCATTTGTCAGCTTTACTAATGGAAGGAGAGGAGAAGGTGGAGAAAGTCATTCCAAATCAGCTATGAGAGAGCCCGCTACTCTCACATGCTTCCTACTTATGTGATGAATTATTTGGAAGATATTTTCTCTAAGTGAGCATTGATCAATCCTACCAAACAAAAGTTATCTTTACATCATATTATTAAACATTTTTCTTCTTAAGAAATGCACAGTAAAAGAGGTAGAAATGTATTCCATAAGAAAGCTGAGAAAATAGGAGAAGAATATTCATAGCAAAGGAGGATCATGGTGTCACACAAGCTGCATAAGGCCCTTTTGTATCCCAGGGGCATGTGAGGAAACCATATGTATGTTGCAATGTAATTGCGTCATCATTTCTCTGAATCCGAGGGGAGGGATTTGCTCTACATAAATTGTGGTCACAGAAGCTAACTGAGCTCACTTCTTTTACATTTGTGGCCAGGAGAAGAATTGCATGTAATTATGCATCTTTGTTGGCCATGCATGGAAACAAATCCTGGAAATAAAACCAACTATTCCATCAGGTTCTCTAAGCACATAAATTTATGAGACCTCAAGAGTGTGAATTTGGAAACTCAAGAATGGTGCTTCCCCTGAAATGATTCCCCAAGGTGTGTGGATCAACAGAGAATGGAATCCTTCACTGTGTGTGACAGGGAGCCAGAAGAGAGTACCTGGGTATACAATCATAAATGAAGGACTGCTTTAGTCACCTAATACATCTACAACAACTGTTTTGGCACCCAGGTATTGAGTCCACAAAGACTTAATTTAACAGTGCAAATACTCAGCATGTAGTGTGTATCTGTGTATGTTTTTAATGACCTACACACAGGCTACTATTTTATAGTGGCTTCCAGCAGAGAGAGAGAAAAACATGATTCGACTATAGAAGCTGTCTATATTTAATATTTCTGTTAGTTTTCTGTCTGCCAGTCTGGCAGATTGGCCCAATTGGAAAAACAACATCTATGATTGCTGAAGCAGTTCCTAGCTACATTTGGCACCCTTAATCACTGCACGACACAGAAATCCCTGTCTGCAAGTCTAAGGCAAAAGAGGCCAGCCTTTGTGTAGCACCAAGACTTATCTGTTTGTCTTTATTTCAAAGTCCAAATTCTAATGTCATTACTCAATTCAGTAGCATAGCAGTCCACAACATTTCACAAAAACAATGCAAACTCTATGCAAATCCTTGGGCTAACTAGATGTCATCAGTTCCATGTCACTATAAAAAATGAATCTGTCTCCTATTTTCTGGTTTGTTTTGTTTTTCTAGGTCAAGAAATAATACAACACCCAAATTTTCATCCACTTCATTCGAACTCTATTTTTAACAGTAATAGAATTGAAATAATTTTCTATAAAGCAATATGTAACAAATAAGAAAAATAAAAAAAAATTGACATTGTGTGCTTTTGATTACTGTTTGGCCAAGAAAATTTCTAAATGTGGTGAAAATATTTTAAAAGTACCAAACCTAAAAGTGGAAATATCAAGTATGAAACTTGGCCCTGTCTCTTAGTAGCTCGGTGAGATTTGACAACTTAGCCCTCTGAGTCACTCTGTCTTACATTATTGGAAGATCAAATAGGAGTCTGTGTAAAGGAGCTGCTTGTCAAACACAAAGTGCTATTCAAATGTAGCATATTATAGTAGAAAATGAAGAGAAAACATAGTAATCTGTAGGTATTATTTACATCAAAGCTTAATGTTGAATAAATATATAGTACTTAAAAAGAAAAAAGGTGGAAAATCCTATTCCCAACCTTTATCAGTGTTCATCTGTGCTCTTGTTGAGTAAATAAACTGTAATATTTAGTCCCACATCTAATCAGGTCCTGAAAATTCAGCAGGATGTGAATGGAAGTTTTGTTTCTATGCAAGAAATCCTGGCAACTAGAACATCTCCACCCCCCCCCCCCTGCCCACAGCACATCAACATTCCATATCACAAATTACTGGCATGGACTGACTGCAGCATCAGCTACCTCACCCTTCACCCTTTGGCTGCCAGTGATGGGAAGAACACATTATCAGCAGAGACAGAATGACCCAGGCCACAGGCCAGGGGAAGAGTGTTAACATCTTGAGTGAGGCTTTGAATTGGTTATAAGGATAAAGCCTGAGCTTTGAAGTCCAACTATGCTCATTCCAATCATGGGTACACTATTTTCCTTTCTCGGCTGTAGATTGGCATTACGATCTACAGGATACTAATGCTGTTGTAAAGTTTAATAAGCTAGTTTCTGGAGAGTACACAGAAAACAATTCTTACTATCAGCTGGGACCTAATGGCCTGCCCAAATTTTCTATGCCTGAAAAACTATTAGTGATGAAACAAGTGAACATATGAAAAGATATATTATGTTATTGATAACATTTATATGTGTTTTAGAATAAATATATTTTTGCAATAGAAAAGAGCTTCATTCCTCCTCCTCACACATTCCTCCTTCCTGCACCTACGTATATCCAGCAGGATATCCCAATGGGAATTTCTCCCACCTCAACAGACACCAGATGCCAAAGTGAGTGTGTGGTGGATATGGGCTAGCATAGATAGGTGAAGGAAATAACAAACCTGAGCTTCTTAAACCACGCCCTCCACCATGAGTAAATAAAAATGGGCCTGAGTATAGAGATAGGGGATTTTGTGGACTATCTGTACTGGAGAGGGCTTCTGCCATGGAGAGTCATACTCCTATCTTTTGGAAAAGGTTCCTACCTTCTAAACTGTCCCTCTCAGAGTGACCTGCATCCAATGAAAGATCCAGTGGCATATAAGATCAAGCTATTTCAACCTGTCAGGTCAAATGCAAAGCAGCTGGGGCTCTCCTGAGCCTCCTCCCAGCTTAACTCCCTCTGCCTAATCCTGTATCATCTCCTTCCCTTCAACAGGTATTGATCCCAAAGACCTTTCCCAATAAATATATGTATAAAAGCCTAAGTGATGGTTACAACTGAACAACCATTACTAACAGACCAGTCGACCAGTTGCCATGATGTGCACTGACCACCAGGGGGCAGACACTCAACACAGGAGCTGGCCCTGGTGGTCATTGTGCTCCCATAGCTAACCTCCTGCAGCACCCCCCCTGACCAGCTGCCCCCCACATCAGCCCCAATGTGGGGCTGGCCGGCCAACCTCCTGCAGCCCCACCCCCCGGCAGGTGGGCCAACCTCCCATGGCCCCTCCTCCCTGCCAACTGTCCCCTCCCCCAATAGGCCCCAAAGGGGGCCAGCCAGCCAATTTCCCATAGACCTCGATCGCTGGCCAAGCCAAGGGACCCTACCCATGCATGAATTCGTGCACCGGGCCCTGGGCCTCTAGTTTTACATATTAAACTCTACTTAGAGTCAGTGTCTAGGGGAAATCAAACATGAAATAGTGTGCTCTAGTTGTTTCCTTTCAACTATATCTGTCTCCCACTCTGTAAGTGCCTTGAGGGCAAAGATGGGACACATTTTGTCATTGCTGACACATGGTACCTGAGAAAGGGCATAGGGCTTTTATTTAATATTAGAGGCCCTGTGCACAAAATTCATGCACGGGGGGGGGGGGGCGGGGTCCCCTCAGCCTGGCATGCACCCTCTCCAATCCAGGACCTTTCAGGGGATGTCCGACTGCTGGTTTATGCCCACACTTTTAACAGATGACAGCTCCATTGTTGTTTCTTTCTTTTCATACTTAAACCCATTGGAATTAGTAGGTATTCAAAGTGTGTATACATTTTGGGGGGACACCCTGTATATCTCTAGTCAGTGGTGAAAGGAACCAATGGCAAGTTTGGAACCCCCAGACAGGGAACCTCACTCACTCCCCACGTCTCCCCACTCCACTTTCCACCTTTGCAGGCAGCGGGAGAATCAATGTTTTTTCTCATTAACTCAGAAAAGCACGTCCTGTCACCCACTGCCCAGCAGGAGCATGCTAGGCCCCAAGTGAGTGAGGCTCAGTCAGGGCAGCCTTTGCTCAGGGGCGCTGGCACCCTGAGTGCACATTCCTCCTCTATAGTCACCCGACTCTCCCGCCATTTCACTGACAGGACAGACCTCCTCGCCTCCTCTGGGTTCCCGATCTCTAACACTGACCAAAGGAACCTCAGCGAGGGCCGCCCTGCGCCCACCAGGTGTGTCTGTCCACACCTGCTCCCACCTCAGCACCTGCATTAGCCCATGGAGGCAATCTCGTCACCACACTGGCCTCTGCAAGAACATGGTGTCACCACTCCACCCTCTCACTGTCATCTCACAGGCACCCACCCTGAGCACCTAGACATGCTCCAAAGAATGTGAGCGTGCTGAAGGGGACATGCACATGTTGTGTGGTGGACGTAGGCACGTCAGGGTTGACGGAAGTGCAGTGGAGGAGCAGGGGGAACATGCGCGCGCTGTGGTCCGGGACTCTTGTGGGCATGCATGGGTGACAGTGCACTGGGAGACATCCACACGCAAGCGGGGGGAGAGGGTGTGTGCACCAGAGGACTGCACACATCCGCAAACCAGTGAGGCGCAGCCAGGAGGACATCAATCTGGCCTGCCACAGTGGCTTTCCCTGCAATTGTGCACCTTCTGGGCCAGGTGCAGCCACTCCTCATCACTGATGGCCCACAGGCACGGCTTCAGCTCTGCCCACAGGCTCTGCGTGGTGCTGCTCACACCCACCGCGGTCATGTGGGGAGTACAGGCTGCCCTCTGCCGGCCCCGCCTCCACCGCCCCCATCCCCACTGCCACTTGCCCAGGGCTGGCCCAGGGCAAGTGGCAGTGGCCATCGGGAGCGCTCACAGCTGCCACTGCTGCCATGTGGGGAATACAGGCCATCCTCCACCAGGCCTGCCTCCCCTGCCCCCATCCCCACTGCTGCTTGCCCAGGGCCGGCCCTAGGCAAGCATCAGTGGCCACCGGGAGTGCTCACAGCCACTGCCACCGCCATGTGGGGAGTACAGTCTACCCTCCGCCGGGCCTGCCTCCCCCGCCCCCCATCCCTGCTGCCACAAGTCCCCGCCCACCCGCGCCTGCTGTGCATGCAGCCTGCTGAACGGCATCCTGGACAATTTGCATATTCCTCTATTATTAGTATAGATGACATCAAGACCAGGACAAGAAAATGAAATGTGTGATTTCTAGTTGGTGCAAGGAAGATTTTTCTATGCAAGGATCGCTTTAACATTTGGGAGTTTCTCATTGTAAAGAGAAAGTTGTTTTTAATTACTCTCACTTCCATGGGAAGAGCTTTTTCCTCAGCACTCATAGCCTATGGCTCCAACTTCATTCATATCTGTAGAAGTGGAGTTACTTACCTAGTCATCAGGTAACACTGTGACTCAAGAATGCTCACCCATTTCATTTACACACATAGAGAGATGTCTCTGGAGTTAGAGTCCTGGCTTCTCTCAACCTTCACTCTCCCCCAGTGGAGGAGAAACTAACTTACCAGTAGGTAAGTTTGGTAAAAATAAATTGATCCTTTCTCTTCCTCAATTGATTTGGAATCCACCTGCCTAACAAAAGCATATTGTCTTCTCTGATTCTACAAGTTACATAGGGCAGGCCCAACGTATGAGATATAGCTCAGCACCACTGGAGAATAAGTGGGTATGTCTTCTTTAGGGGCAGAATATTAGCAAGCACTTGGCAAATATGCCTGTATTAGTTATCTATTGATTGGGAAAATATTACCCAAAACTTAGCAGCTTAAAACAATTTATTATCTCACAGTTTCTGTGGGACAGGAGTCTTGGTATGGCTTAGTGCAGGCGTCCTCAAACTGCGGCCCGCGGGCCACATGCGGCCCGCCGAGGACATTTATCCGGCCCACTGGGTGCCACTGCCTGTCCTGCTTAGCAGCCGACTCGTCCTGGGCCCGCAGTGCGCATAGGAATTTGTTCATAGGGTGTTTTTTTAACTATAGTCCAGCCCTCCAACAGTCTGAGGGACAGTGAACTGGCCCCCTGTTTAAAACGTTTGAGGACCCCTGGCTTAGTGGGTCCTCTGCATCAGAGTTTTTCTGGGCTGCAATCAAGTTATCAACCAAAGCTGAGGTTTCATCTGAAGCAGTGGTCGGCAAACTGTGGCTCGTGAGCCACATGTGGCTCGTGAGCCACATGTGGCTCTTTGGCCCCTTGAGTGTGGCTCTTCCATGGCCTGGTAAGTTTAAGTTTAAAAAATTTGGCTCTCAAAAGAAATTTCAGTCTTTGTAACTTGATATCTGGCTCTGTTAACTAATGAGTTTGCTGACCACTGATCTGAAGGCTTAACTTGAGAAATACCTGCTTCTAAGCTCACTGGCTATTTACAGGATCAGCTTCTTGCAGGATATTGAACTGAGGGCCTCCATTCTTCACTGGCTGTTGTCCAAGGCTGCCCTCAATTTCTTGCCACTTGCTTCATAAAGCCAGTAAGGGCTTAAGTTGAGAGAGTCTGCTAGCAAGATGGAAATTACAATCTTCTGTCTATAATCATTGTTACCATATCCTATTGATTAGAGCAAGTTACTAGGTCTTGCCCACACTCAAGAGTAGGGGATTGCACAGAGATGTGAATTCTAGAAGGTAGATGTCACTGGAGTCAAGTGATAAACCTTCAACAACCAAAAATCATAAAGGTGATATTTTTATCCCCATCAGTCTGATTCCAGTGTCCATACCAGGCAGGGAAGGAGGATGTTATTTATTGGGTCCCCTCAAAGCAGCAATACTGTACCTGAGATTATTCAACTCTCAGCTGGACATCCTGTTAGTGGCAAGGAAGTTCCTTTCTTGACTATGTATTTACTCCAGTAGGAAGAGATTCTCACTGAGGATATTAACCTAAACGTGTAGCCAATACACACTGCACTTATCCTTACAGAAACTTGAGAGAATTGACCCTGTGCTTCATACAGACCAATGATCTCAGGTAACCTCATGCTAAGGCCAAAGACATACTTGTCATGCCAGCTCTCAGGAGGCAAAAATACTAAAGACTCCTGTGACTGGAGAAATGGCCCTGGAGACCATGTGACTTACCAGCAGTAAATTTGGCAAAAGAAATTGAAACTGTCAGAGCAGCATTAAGTGTGCCACATACTTATCAGCACAGAGGTCCTGTCCATATGGAAGCAAATCTAGAGGACAGGATTGACTGAGTTACACAAGTTCTCCTGTACTCAGGGGGCATTCTCAAGTGCCATGTGACTGACATTCCCACACTGGAAAAGGACTCCAGAGCTAAATTGGAAGCACCTGAGGATCACTTGGGACACTTCTATAAACTTCTCTTTTAAGATATTGAAATTAGTAGTCTCTAATAAAACTATGGCTATCCTAATATATAAAAACCCTGGGTTGTAAGGTCTGGTAACAACTGAGACTGGACCAACCAGAAGTCAGTCCTGCAGTCAGCGCAGGATTGCTGTGGCACCCAGCACTGACTGCTTCTGCTGCAGGGGTGGTGCCCCAAAACTGACTACTAAGGGGGCTGTGAATCAGGGCCAGAGAGAGGCCTGAAGAGAGAAGCAGGGACTGATTCGTTGCCTCCTTGGCAGCTTTTGATCAGGACTTGGCCTCTCTCTCTCTCGCAGTCTGGCCAGCAGCCAGCCTCCATTTCTCTCCAGGCCTCCACAGGGGCTGCTGAACAGCCCCGCCTTTCTGATCAGGCCCCATTGATAGGCCCAGAAATGCTGACTGGCATAGAAACTGACCAATCAGAACCAAATCTGGGTCAACTGTGAGGAGCCAATGGCTGCCTAGGAGGTGGAGCTTTTGACGCTGACTGGCATAGAAACTGACCAGTCAGAACCAAATCTGGGTCAACTGTGAGAAACCAATGGCTGCCTAGGAGGCGGAGCTTTTGACACTTATTGGCATAGAAACTGACCAATCAGAACTAAATTGGCCAGCAGAGGAGGGCAGTTGGGGGCAAGATCAGGCTGGCAGGGGAGGGCCATTGAGGGTGAAATCAGGCCAGCAGGGGAGGGCATTTGGGGGCAAGATCAGGCTGGCAGAAAAGGGCCATTGGGGGCGAGACCAGGCCAGCAGGGGAGGGCCATTGGGGGCAACCAGGCCTTCAAGGGGAGGGCAGTTAGGGATGAGATCAGGCTGGCAGGAGAGCTGTTGGGGGCGAGATCAGGCCAGCAGGGGAGGGCAGTTGGGGGCGAGATCAGGCTGGCAGGGAGGTCAGTTAGGGGTGATCAGGCAGGCAAGCAGAGGCAGCTAGGGGCAATCAGGCAGGCAGGCAGGTGAGCGGTTAGGAGCCAGCAGTCCCAGATTGCGAGAGGGATGTCCCCAGTTGGAGAGGGTGCAGGCTGGGCTGAGGGACCCCCCCACACACACACTCCATGCATGAATTTCGTGCACCAGGCCACTGGTTTGTATATAAAGTCAAAGATACGTAAGCCCACCATGAGAGCAGAATCTGGGTTATGCCCTTATCATCAGCACTGGTATATTGCCATATGCATAGGATGTTTTATAGACATGTGTTTAGTGTTTTGATTGCCAAGTGTTTGTTGTCTGTGGTTGTTTGACTCTTAAATAGCCTTTTAGAATTCTTGGTTTTTACCTGTAGTACAATATATGTGATTGTCACATAAGAATTCTAGATAGGTGAAGAACTACTCTGCAGTTTTTAAATTATTTAATCAAAAATATGTATCAATAATTCCAAGATGAGAACCACAGCCAACAAGTGAACTAGAGAGCTAAACTGTATGCATGGTGGTGGTGAGATGTGACATCTTGTGTGCAAATGGGAAAATAAGTTCTCAGGAGAAATCTCATGTAGCTTAGATTTCACCATGGCTTGGTAAAGGCTAGACCTTTTGGTTCTGCAAATACATACCACTTCTCTGGGAAATTATGTTACCTTGAAATTTCAAGAAGTCATGTCCTGGTTACAGCATTGTACTCAATCTAGAGTAGAACTGTCTATCTTCTAGAGCAAGGTTGTTGTGATGTTTCTGAGATTATGTCAATGTTCTATTCTGAGCTGCCGAGTACAGCAGCTACAGGTTATGAGTGGCTATTGAGCACTAAAAGCTGTGGCTGCTGGGGCTGAGGGCTGAATTTTTAAATTGTATCTAGTTTAAATTTCAATAACTACATGTGATTACAGCATAGCTAATAGAAATAGAGATACAGATACAGATTGAAATAGATCTACAAACAGAATCTGCATTTTAACAAGATTCCCAGGTGATTTGAATACACATCGAATTTGTGAAATGCTGTTTTATAAGGCTGATTAGTTCCTTGCTCTCTGAGAGCATAAAACCTCCAAACTTAATTTCTGAATACAGTATTATCCCAGGACTCTTTTTAGAGAAAAACCTAGAGGGGTAACTCCAGAATTAAATTTTCTAGAGTCCTTGAAAATATGATTCAACCAAGACCCTCTTTCTTTACCATTAGGACTGGCTTGATATAAAAGCTTCATGAGTATATTTGGGAAAAGATTTTCACTGACCTTGGAAAGAGGCCTCTGTACTGCACAAGAAAGTGCCACTAAACTTCTTGTCATTGAAATCAGTTTGCCAACTCTTTCCCTAATAAAGATCAAACTTCAGAAGGTTATATCCTGAAAAACTTATATGAAATTTGCACCAGGCTATCAGAAACCACAATATTAGTTATCTGAGTACTAAGTGTGATAAGGAAGGGATGAAAAAGGAAAATTTAAGTGGAAAGGTAGGAAAATAGGGGAAGTGAAGGGAGAGAGAAGAAAGGAAGGCTGGCATTCCACATAGAATGCTATGCAGGTTATGATTCCAGACTCAAAAAGCCACTGTGATCCATAATCATATTCTATGGAGAGTGTCAGCAGTCACTTTGGTAAGCTAATTCTCGGAGTATTAGGTACAGGCACTGATAAGGTCTGAGTGCCTCTAAGGGCATCCATATGCAATCATTCTTCAGCACAGTAAGTAATTTATACCACAGCCTAAACTGTCACTTAAGGAAACAACTTTGTGCCAGTCTATAGTGGACATTTTTGTGTGTGTTTGCTTATTATCAGGCTCTGCATGCATGTACCCTTTTTCTAATATTAGCTCCAGAATATTATTTGAGTATTTACTTTGGACCAACTATATTGCTACTTCCACTCAGAAGTGGAAAACATGGCACATGCAAACCACTGGCTTGGTGATGGTGACTGGTCCACGGAAGTGCACAGAAGTCAATCAAAACTAATCAGAAGTATGGACTTGGGCTGTAACTTCTAGGAAAAAAAAAGACTCTTCTATTTACTTGGACTTGAAACTATAAAGCATTAAATTAGGCAGCCATTTGGATACAAGGAGAGAACCTGTATGAGAAAGGAACCTGAGTCGAGAGAATGAGAAGGGAGATGTCATCTTTTGAGCATCTGACTTAAGCCTCACCTGAAGCCAGCCCTACACACTGTTCTTCCCAAATGAATCCTACGAAATAAATCTACTCTCGAAAATATATCCTAAGAGGAAAAAAGAAAAAACTTTGGCTGAAAGTATAGTCAAGAACAAATGGTAAACGCAGTGCTGAGTATAATGTGGGATAGAGTGCTCTTGTGAACATTAAGCTTTCCTACTTCCTTCCTTCTGTACTCATACAGATTTCTGGAAATAAATGCATAGCCCAGAAATAAAGTTCAATAACATGCTCTGTCATAAGCAACTTTTAAAAATTAACTTGTGGCCTGGCTGGGTGTGGCTCAGTGGTTGAGCGTCCACCCAGGAACCAAAAGGTCACTGGTTCAATTCCCGATCAGGGCACATGCCTGGGTTATGGGCTTGATCCCCAGTAGGGGGCATGCAGGAGGCAGCCAATTAATATGTTTCTCTCACATCATTGATGTTTCTATCTCTCTCTCCCTCTCCCTTCCTATCTCTCTAAAAATCAATAAGAATACATTTTAAAAAATTAACTTGTGATCATCAAATTCTCAGGTGTTCTCATTATTTATGACAACAATAACATTATCCATCACTTGGGTGAAAAGTCCCAAGATTTACAAACATACACCTTAACTATTTATTATCTCTATTTTATAAATTCAGCAAAATTCCGTTAAATTATACGAAGAGCAGTAGCACTTAGGGTACACACTCACAGTTATTTTGTCCTATTATTAAAATCTGCCTTCTATAGGGAAAGCTATGAGAATAGAAGAAATTAAGAAAAAAATTTAACTGGGGTTTTCCAAAGAGTTGGAAAAAATTAATTATGCTTAATACAATTACCTATTAGTGAAACAATGTTTGGAACTGAGTTGGAGTCTATTTCATATAAGATATTAGTTGGTGTAAAACATGCAAGTAATGATCATAAATCAGCATCAGGGTTTCTGATGGTGCATAATGTAATACCAGGCAGGGAGTGGCATTCTATCTTGAGCCACTGACACCCCTAAAGGAAATGCCAGTCATATGTTCCAAATCACAAGTTTCCACAACACCAAAGGCATCCAGCATGCCATTGCTTTGGAGACTTTATGCAAAAATGCATCTGTATAGGGATTCATTTTAACATGGATCTTTTTTAGAGGAAGCTGAGTATTCTATATCAAATTAGGAATGAGACTTGTAGCCAATGAAGATGGGGGAATGGGAGATACCTTATCCCTTACTGTTGGCAAAGCCAATTAGGCATATCTTTGTTTCATGACAGCTATATAAAGAATTGGGGAGTTGAGAATGTGGTCATTTAATATGGATGTGCAAACTAATTCTTTCTGTTGGTTCATATAAACAACATTTAGAATATCCCATAGATGTTCTTTGGCCTCACTTCCCCACATCACGTAAGGCAACAATATTTAATACATGCATTAGTTTTCTGTCTCTGTTCAAAAAAAATCAATGCAAGAGCTTATTCAAACAGAGTATTTCAGATGTGTCAAGATGTTAATCCTGATTCACTGGATCATTCAATTCAAAACTAAAATCAAACTTACATTTCCATTATGTTCTTGATGACTTTGACTTTCTGTATTTCTGCCATGTACTAGCAACACAGTAACTGTTCCGTATGCAAATTTGGGGCCAATTTAGTAATTAAAATTAAAATTAATATTTTGCTTAAACCTTTGCCATTTATTTATTGGTCTGTCTCTTGCACTAGAATGTGAGCTCCTGGAAAACAAGGGCTTCATTTGTGTGTAAGTTGCCAGCATCATATACACACTGAGAACTCAAATGAAATAAATTTAGCAGTGGTTTCTACAGAGAAGTATACTAAGCATTTTGGTGACTATTTTATTAAGGAAGTCACACAAGTAAGGTTAAGTAGGATTCTTCTGGACAGCACTCATTTTTATTTGACAAACATGTTTTTTGAAGTTTTTTTTAAAGCACAAGCCCTATGGCCATAATTGCTAGCATTTATTGACTGCTTGCTATGAGTCAGGTAAAATGCTAAATACCCTCAATACAGTGTATCTCTCTTCTCAACTATCCCACAGAGTAGTAATATTAGCATTCAAATATTACAAATAAGGAAAATAATACTTTCTTAAAAATCAGAGGATTTAATTACTCACCCAGTGTCATACTGGAGTGCTCATTCTTCACCATACTATGCTCCAACCTAATAGGTTCTGTATATTGAAGACCATAATAAGTAATAGGGGAATGCTAAATCTGTGGGAATAGGTGTTATAGGTAAAACTTTAATCTTTCTTTTTACTAGTTTCCTAAATTAGATCAACCACATAAACTCCTTCAATCCCAAGGGAATATGTGGAAATTGATTATATGAGACTAGAGGCCTGATGCACTAAATTTGTGCAAGGGGCTTGGCCCTTGCAGCTGTAGTGGCTTGCCTCAGCCCATGCAGTCACAGCTTTATCTGGAAGGTTGTCCAGAAGGACGTCCAGAAGGTCGTTCGGCTGTCCAGTCTAATTAGCATATTATGCTTTTATTATTATAGATTATTATAGATTTTAAGTAGGAAATTCTTTGGCTCGAGTACGTTGGCACATAAAACACCATTAAAAGGTGCAGTTTGCTCAAAGAAAACAGGTGTACAAAGGGGGCAATGAATCAAGCAGCCACCTGAGATTGGTGAGTCTGAAAAGTTAGGTTAGCATGGGACATCAGTGGTCCCTATTATGTCAGTGACTCCTCCTACATGTCCCAAGAGATCTAAAAACAACAAAGGGAAAAAAATTTTTGAGCATGTGCTATGAGAATTGAACATATTTGGCTGGACAGCTATTATCTTACACAGGCAATTCATTAATAGTGACTAATATACATTTGGACACAAAATGTTATTTACTTGATATTTTCACATAAATGTTACAACTGTTAATATTGATGGATTGTTTTGTAATATGAAAAAAGGAAAAATTATTCCTCTAAACCAGTGGTCAGCAAACTCATTAGTCAACAGAGCCAAATATCAACAGTACAATGATTGAAATATTTTTTGAGAGCCAAATTTTTTAAACTTAAACTTCTTCTAATGCCACTTCTTCAAAATAGATTCGCCCAGGCTGTGGTATTTTGTGGAAGATCCACACTCAAGGGGCCAAAGAGCCGCATGTGGCTCGCGAGCCGCAGTTTGCCAACCACTGCTCTAAACTAACAGTAGGAAAACCCAACTTTTAAAGTAAGGGTAAATCCATTTTCTTTCTTTCACATATAATCTATATTGAATTCAAGAGTTGGCAAATAGCATGTGAGACCATTTAGGAAAATACCATGAGGGCTGCATTATTAAAATTTTCTAGAAATCTCACTCTATTTTTTGAGGCCTCTTCAATAAATTCAGGAAGAGAATAAATGGGTATGTGAAACTAATTACTTAACAGAGCAGGGAGGAGGTTGAGGCCAGCTTTAAAAAAGCCAATAGTAGGAAGCACCTCATCAAAAATAATTCATTAACTAATTCATCCCTGTAGGGTATGCAAGCCTTGTCCTCATGTTGCTATTGTTTTTCAAAGTAATGTAGACATTCACAAAATATTAAAAATCAAATTGCAAAAAAGAGTTCATAATGAAAGGTATATTAATTAGAAAGGTATCTATCAGGCTGCCATAACAAAATGCTGTAGATTGGGTGGCTTAAACAACAAATTTATTTTATCACTGTAAGGCCAGAAGTCCAAGGTCAAGGTGCTAGCGTGGTCGGTTTCAGGTGAGAACTCTTCCTGGCTTATAGATGGCCACCTTCTTGCTGTGTCTTCACATGGATGGAGGGATCTCTTCCTCTTTTTATAAGGCCACAGAACTATCCAAGTAAGGCCCCACTCTCACAACCTCATTTAACTTTAATTACTTTCTAAAGACACTATCTCCAAATATGGTCACATTAGGGGCAGAGTTTCAACGTATGAATTTGGGGAGAGGACACAATTCACTCCATTGCAAAAGGTAATAGCTTCTTCTCTATCTTTACTACTTCCTTAAGAGCCAATTAATTTCAAAAATGGCTTTATTGTTGTGACTGCATCTCTGTGTGCCAGGCATTGTAAAGAACTTCGTGATTTAGTGTTGCGGGATAACAAAGTACACAACAAGAGAAGCTCTAAATTCTGTCTTCTCAAAAAGCTAAATGTTAAGATAGATATTTCTCTCTCTCAGAGGCCTGTGTGCAATAGCTTCTATAACTTCTTTCAACTCAAGAATTCTGAAAAATGCAACATACATGGAGGCCACACAACCTGAATTACCAGTTTGGTTAGGAGGTGAGGATGGCTGTCTCCTGTTATCAACTCTCTTCTTCTCCCCTATGGTAATAGAGTTTCTTCCTTTAGTTTTGGTTGGGATCATGGGCAACCTGCTAGAGACTACATTACCAGCCTTTTTTGCAATGGGATAGGAGTGAAAATCATCTGTGTACAACTTTCAGGTTGTTTATTTAAGACAAAGTGCCATGCCTCAGACCACTTCTCTTCCACCTTATTATCAGCAGTGCTGAGCTGTGCATATAAATACATCAATATCCAACTTTGGTCATCCAGAAAGAGACTGTGACCAGTTGGTGGGAGATAAAGATGGATGGAAACCCAGTCCCTTGATAACTTCGGGGAGCTAGATCAGACAGATGGTTACATAAGGAATCAAAAACGTCTCACTTTTCAAGTCATTCTATTTTAGGGTTCTCTCTTTTTTTCTTTATTGTTGAAAGTATTACAGATGTCCCCTTTGTTTGTTTGTTTCCCATTGACGCTCTCTACCCTGCACCCACTCCTCCCAGGCCGTCACCACTCTACTGTCTGTGTCCCTATCCCTGCCTTTCCTCTGAAATTTGTCAGTCTGTTCCATGCTTCTATTCTATATCTCGGATCTATTTTGTTCATCAGTTTATTATGTTCATTAGATTCCACATATGAGTGATATCATGTGATACTTATCTTACTCTGACTGGTTTATTTCACTTAGCATACTACTCTCCAGGTCCATCTATGCTGATGCAAATAGCAAGAGTTCTTTCTTTTTTACAGCTGCATAGTATTCCATTTTGTAAATGTACCACAGCTTGAGCATCTTAAACTTTGCCTTAATGCAATTGCTTTAATTCACCAAATAATTGTCAACTCATTTTCACTTTCTTCACATTTATTAAAATCATCAAAAGAATGATACCAACCATAGTTTCCAAATATTCCCATTATACCAAAATAAAATTTCAGGTGCTATATTTCTAAACAACAAGTTACTGGGCAGATGCACAGAGTAGCAGTTACTCTAATATTGGGCAAAGATAAAGAAAGAGCCATGGAGAAACAATACAATAACTCCTGAAATTTCTGCTCCCATATACTTACTTCTAGTCACATTTCATTAGCTTAAGTAAGTCAATGACAAGTCAACAAAAAGTCTGATTCAATGGGATGGTATGCATTCCCCTTCCACAGAGAGGCACTGTAGCTGTTATAGCAATGGGTAGGGATATACAACCCTCTTACAAAGAGGAAAAAACATCTCCACTACAACCAAATAAAACAAACTTTAAATGTCTCAGTTAAAAGCCAAAGAACTTAAATGGGTTTCAATTTTATTCATATATTTTCATCTTTTTTCAGTAATGGGGTCTCATAATGGAAGACAAGCACTATATTTATTTAAGACAGACTTTTAAAAGCCTTTGACAATAATGTGCTAGCCTTGTTGACTCCTGTAAGTAGACCCTATGGTCAGATATTCAAACATTCATTGCCTTATATCCTGGTATTCTTACCTCCTTACCTCTAAACTCTATCCTATATTATAAAAAGCCTGTGGTTGTCATGCCATCATGCCGTAATGACCGATCAGCAGGAGGCTGTGTGCTGTGAGGTGCATGCGGGTGGGCAGGGACTTGACACTGCGTCCCCACAGCCGCCAGCGGGGACTTGACCAGGAGGTGCATTGGGAGAGTCCCACAGTGCCGGCCCCACAGGTTGGGACTCTGGGACTCGAGGGAGTCCTGCGGCGCTGGTTCTCCAGGGGCCGCGCGGCAAAGAGGGCGCAGGGGATGGGCGCCAGGCAAGCGGGGGTGGGGAGCATGGCATGGGTCCCCAGGTGGCAAGCAGAGGTGATCCCGCCGCAGGGGGAGGGGCGGGGGCACTGTGGCCTGCGGCAGGGGGAGTTGGCGCACAGGGGAAAGGTGTGAGCTGGGAGAGGAATTGAGGCAGAAGGTAAAAGCTGTTACTAAGGGAAAGAGCCAAACGGTTTGGAGCAGCCAATGGGTCAGACACTCAACACTGGGGTGAGAAATAGGGACCAGCCACACACAAATGAGCTCACGAGGCCTGAGGGGGCAGCTCGGGGAGGGCGTGGGCAGGGCCACGCGATTTCGCACACTGGGCTTCTAGTAGCACAAATAAAAACTACTTGCTATGGAAAGGATTCCTATCATTTTTTATAAAATTTGTCTCTGGCTAGAGTAAATGCAATCTTAATTAATTCACAAATTCCACATATGAAAATTTAAAATGGCAAGGGTTTAGTGCATGACTATATAAACCATATATTGTCTTCTCTTCTTTACCTTTAACTACATTAGCAAAGTAGTATAAAAAGTATTAGGTTATTAATATTTATAAAATCAGATATTTATGTTAACTAATCATTTATGCATAGACAGCTACAAATGATAATTTTATTTAAAATGTATAAAATTAAAAGGAAGCCCAATGTGAGTAAATGTAGGGCTTATATCTTAAAAGATCATTCAAAATTTATACTTTTAAGAAACAAATCAATAGAAGAGTTCTGATTTTGGTTTGGACATAGGAAGTTGCAAGACACTATTGCTCTTACATTAATAACCAAAACAAGCCATATCAGTTACAAAATCAAAGTATTCTGAACCCACCAGTGATGAGAATGCAAAAAAGAAAACCTCATAGAGAACTAAATTCCAGAAAGCCATAAGTATTTTAGAGGAGACTAGGGGCCCAGTGCACAAATTCCTGCACCCTGAAAGGAACTGTGGGCCACGAGGCTGTGGTGGGCACAGGGATGGGTCTCAGCCTATTCTCCGTGCCCCCACCTGTCCCCTCATGCTATAGCCCCTGTCTGCCAGCATCCCCACTCCCACTGCTGCCACTCCCATGTGCTGATGGCACGGGTCCCAATCGTACCTGATGACAGTGTAGAGAGATTGGGACCAGCATCAGCAGTAGGTGCAAGCGTGGCTGGCACCATCAGCAGGTGTGAGTGGTGGCTGCTGCCCCGATTGCCCCTCAGGAGCAAGGGGAGGTGGAGAAACCGATCGGGGCTGGCACCGGGCGCTGGCAACGTGTGCGAGCCGCAGCTTCAGCACCGGCAGCGGGTGTGAGCAGGGCTGTCACCAGCAGCAGGTGTGAGTGCCCAGCACGACCGCGGTGTGTGAGAGCAAAGAATTTTCAGTAACCACCAGAGGCTCGCCCCAATGACAACAACCGGCGCCCCGCCTTGGTCTGGCACCCCCACTAACCTGCTCCACCATCCCGCCATGGCCGATGCCCACCATGTTCTGCACTCTGCCACCTGCTGCTGACGCCCACCACGTTCCGCACACGCCCCCTGGTGGTCAGCGCATGTCATAGCAACCGGTTGTTCGGTTGTTCAGTTGTTCTGCTGTTTGGTCTATTTGCATATTAGGGTTTTATATATAAGAGAACTATAGCTGTTCTCAATCCTGGTAAATGAGCAATAAAGGAATCTTCTACTTACCGTAGTAAGCAGAAAGCAAATGAAACTTCAACAACTTATAACAACTGTGTGTGGGCTAGCAGGGAAGATTACAATCCCAAAAAGCCTCAGCCCTATGGTTCTTCATTTATCAAGTAATTGGGGACTCAAAGGTTGGGGCCGAGGCAGAAGAGCCAAGAAGAATCTCTCTGATATGTTCTGGGTAAAAGGATCGGTCCCTAGGTGATGTTTTGAAATCTGGCAGGTTGGCTACAAATTACAGAGAGGGATCTCACCAGGATGCAGAGCAAAATCTCTGCAAAAGGAAAAATTCTGACTCTGTTCCAAATACTTGAGGCAAGTAATAAATTGGATCAAACTGAAGCTGCAATGAATCCCAAACCAAGCCCAGTGTCAGATTAGATTGACTCAGACCCCACATCTACCAATTTACACATGAAGGGGCGTGTTCTTTGCTGGAGAAAAATATAATTTACTTCAGACTCCGCTGTTATTATGTACAAAATGTTCTGTATAAAATAAAAAAATTACAAAGTGCACCAAGAATCAATGAAATGTGACTCATAATAAAGAGAAGAAGTGGCAAAATAAAGACAGCCTCAGAGACATCCTAGATGTTATAATTATCACACTTAAAAATAATTGTAATACAATTTAAAAAGAATCCAGTGGGAAAGGTGAAACACATGCATGTATAAATGTAGACTTTGAGCAGATGCACAGAAACTGTCAAAAATAATTAAATAAAGTGTTAGAAACTAAAAAATCAAAAATGAGGAATTTATTATTTTTTTAAATATATTTTATTGATTTTTTACAGAGAGGAAGGAAGAGGGATAGATAGTCAGAAACATCGATGAGAGAGAAACATCGATCAGCTGCCTCTTGCACACCTCCTACTGGGGATGTGCCCGCAACCAAGTTACATGCCCTTGACCGGAATCGAACCTGGGACCCTTTAGTCCGCAGGCTGACGCTCTATCCACTGAGCCAAACCAGTTTTGGCAAAAATGAGGAATTTATTTAATTGGCTTAGAGACAAACTGGATTCCTCAGAGGAGAGAATCTATGAACTTGAAGCCAGGCCATTAAAAGAATATAAAAATGGAAACAAACACAAGAAGAAAAAAGAGAAGTAGAGGGAGGGGCTAGGAAAGATAGAAAGAAGAGTGTTCCAGATTTATAGAACAACATGAAATTATCAACATTACAATAGCAATTAAGAGTTCTAGAAGGAAAAAGAGATTAAACAGAAAATAATGCTTGAAGACATGGTGGTTGGGACCTTTCTAGAACTGATAAAAAAATAATCCAATATCCAAGAAGCTCAGTAAAAACCCTAAGCAAGATAACCATAAAGCAAATTGAACCTATACAAGTTATAGTTAAACTCCTAAAAACCAAAATTGAAAATAAATCTTAAAAGAAGCCAAGAGAAAAGACATATTACATATAAAGAACCAATAATATAAAGAATGTCAGACTTTTCACCAAAAATAATGGAACATAAATGACAGTTAAATGATAAAGTGCTGAAGAAAAAATATAATAAACTTAGAATTCTATACCCAATGAAATATTCTTTTAAAATAAAGTCAAGTGAATATATTTTCAAACAGGTAAAAATGGAGAACCTATTTCCAGCAGACACATACAAGATATAATAAAAATTACTTTAGGCTCTAGCTGGGTTGCTCAGTGGATAGAGCATCGGCCTGCAGACTGAGGGGTCCTGGTTTTGATTCCAGTCAAGGGCACATGCAAGGGTTGTGGACTTGATCCCCAGTAGGGGGTGTGCAGGAGGCATCCAATCAATGATTCTCTGTCATCAGTGATGTTTCTTTTTTTTTTTTTAAATATATTTTATTGATATTTTACAGAAAGGAAGGGAGAGGGATAGAGAGCTAGAAACATCGATGAGAGAGAAACATCGATCAACTGCCTCCTGCACACCTCCCACTGGGGATGTGCCCGCAACCAAGGTACATGCCCTTGACCGGAATCGAACCTGGGACCCTTTAGTCCGCAGGCCGACGTTCTATCCACTGAGCCAAACCGGTTTCGGCCAGTGATGTTTCCATCTCTCTCTCCCTCTCCCTTCCTCTCTGAAATCAATAAAAATATATATATTTTTAAATTATTTAAAGGAAAATGATATCAGATGTAACTTATAGATGAAATAAAGAATAATGAAAGGAATACATCTTGGTAGATATAAATTAATAATGTGTGCTATTATTTAAAAGACTATTGACCATTTAAAATAAAATAACATCTATGTATTGGGAGGAATCTAGCACATGTAGTGAAGTACAATGTACAACAATGATAGCACAAATAATGGTGAGAGGTCAATTGAAAGTATACTGTTGCTAAAGTTCCTACACTGTTGCTTTTATTTGGAAGGAAAGTGTAAAAACATAAAGATGTATATTGTAACATAGACTCATTAATAAGAAGATAATCCCCAAGTTTTTTTTTTTAATTTAAATCTTTGTTGTTGGAAGTATTACATAAGTCCCCCCCACCTCTCTATTGACCTCCTCTAACCCACCTCACTCCCACCCCAGGCCTTCACCATCCTATTGTCTGTGTCCATGGATTATGCATATATGCGTTCAAGTTCTTTGGTTGATCTCTTCCCACCCACCCTTCCCCACATTCCCTCTGAGGCTCCACAGTCTGTTCCATGCTTCTATGTCTCTAGATCTCCAAGCTCATGTTAAACAATTATTTCTTCATGCTTAGAAATTTTTCTCAATTTCAGCTCATCTCAGGAAATTATCCATTAGTATGGATTTTCATGGCCACTTGAAAATAAATGCTCTGCATCTGTATTCAGAGGGTGCTATCCTCCCATTCAACCAATTTAAACTCACCATGTAATTTCTATGTTTTGGTGGTGATGGCAGTACTATAAAATAAGCCTGAAACTAGGTGGATTTTTAAATTATGAAAATTAAAGACCCAATTTACTTGTCAGTTCTAGGCTGCCATCAATTACTGCTTATAAAATTCCCAAAACCCTGCCCTCCAGTGGTAATACCACACCCACAGAGAAGAGGGGCTCCACTGGGATCATTGGGCCCACACAGGATACATATAATCTCACTGAAGGGTTTGGACCTTATGCCTCCTGTCTGTTCCCTCAACTTCCCTTGTCTCTATCAGGGATATGCTGAAAATGAAAGAAGTTGAGCTTTATAAACCCATTTTAATGGATAATGGTGTTCGGCCAAAAGATATATACAACTGTTTAAAAAAAAAAAAAAAAAAAGAGGACAGGAAAGAAAAGGGAAGGTTGGCAGTGTGGCAGTGGCGAGGGGGGAGCAGTTTTAATCCTTGTGAGCTGCTGACTCTTCAGTCTCTAAAATGAGACGACCCACCCGCCTCACAGGATTGTTCCATAGACTTTTGAGATTAAATAGCAAATATCAAAAAGTGCAACTTTTGTTTTTGTTTCATCTTCCTCAGGAGGGATTTGTGATATTCTTTGAACTTTGAGACTTCTAATGACATTAGACATCAAAAGAACTAATTCCCATTTGGGCACTGGGATTGGGTGGAGAGATTGCAAGTTTTCTCCTGTTTACCCCAAGGGAGAGCTCAATGCCCCACAATATTAAGCAGGCCAAAGCACTTTTCTTTCAGGGCAGAAATCATTAGAGCACAGAAAAGGAAATCGCAGATCACACTTTAGACCTATTGAATCGGGAAATGTTATTTGGAGCCCAGCAATTCCTGTTTGACCAGCCCTCCATGGGATTCTGCTACTTATCTCACTATTACCAAAAACTACAACACCTCTATAATCCAATTCCAAGAATCCCACACTCTCTTCTCAATTTAACTCTAGTGTCCTGGCCCTAACAGCCCTTTGACACTACCTTGAATATATCTTAAACACCTACCTATTTCATATTACACATATTCATATCATTCATTTTACTCATCTTTCAAAAAACTCAGCACTGATTAAGATCAAACTTTAACCCATTTCTGGCCTATATCAGAAGAGCTAAATATGGCTAAAGAAAATCTAACATCACTTTACATCTGTGGCCACTAGCCTTCCTGCTGCAAGGCAATCATTAAAGATTTCCCTACTCTCCCCCTCCTTCCACTCCCAAGTGATTATTATGAAATTCCACACTTCTTCCCCAGTCTTCACTCTCATCTGAAGAGTTTGCTTCCTATGTTAACGAGAAATCACAAGGATCAAAACTTCTGCCATCACCTACCCACCTCCAGCATCTACGCTCACCCTCGGCCTGCCCTCCAGCTTCTCCCGATTGTGTCCACTTCTGTCCAAAATCAACCTCTTCTGCTTGTGCATAGTTTCCATCCTCTCTTGCCTGCCCAAGGACACTGTTCTAGTAACTAGCCACTCTTTTCTGCTTCATCACTTTTTCCCTCCCTGCTGGATCATTCTATCTGCATAAAGCATGCTGTTATTCCTCCTATTAAAAAATAATAATAAAACCCTCTTGATATCATTATATCTTCCCCCTCTAGTGGGTGCCCCATCTTTCCTATTTATAGTGAAATCCCTCCACAGAGTTACTTATACTTGTATAATACAACTATTCATGTCCCATTTTCTCTTAAATCCACTCATTAGGCTTTCACTCCCACCACTCCAACAAAGTGTTCCTATAAAGGTCAACTCTGACGTCTTCCACTCGCTTGACCTGTCAGCTGTATTTAACATGCTTTTTCTTCTCTACCAGTCCTTCCTTCCCTTGGCTTCTCGTGTTCCTGCCACCTGACCAATCCCTCCTTCTCTGTCTCCATTCTCATCAACCTGGCCTGTATACACTGAAATTCCCTAGTTTTCAGTCCTTACTCTGATTTTCTTCTCATTCTTCACTCAATACCCTCTCTCCTGATCATCTCTAATGTACCTATTTGTGGCACAGGTCACTTGGCAACTCCACGCTGGTATACTCAAATGTATACCCATCATCTCCACTGGTTTAACAGTCATTGAAAATTCAGTGTGACCTAAATTGAACTTCTCTTCTTCCTCAGCCAACAGCTCTAAGTACAGTCTTCCCACCTCTGGTAAAATCCAAAATTTTCAAATCTCCCTTCTTTTTTTTCTCTCACATCTCAAATCCAATCCATCAGTAATCCTATTGATGCTGTCCTCAAAATATCCCTCAAATCTCACCACTTCTCACAGATATCACAACGCCAAACCACATATACTCTCACTTAGACTATTGAGACAGTTTCTCAACATCATCACCCACCTTTTAGTCAAGGAGTCAGAGTAATCTTTTAAAAACAGGTACAATAGTACCCTTGTATCTGCAATTGCAGTTACTATGGTTCAAAATACTAAATAGGAAATTCCAGAAATAACAAACATATAAGTTTCAAATTGCATGCCATTAGGAGGACCTCACTTACTGTCATCACATAGGCATTGTATCATCTCACATTTTAATAAGATATTTTGAGAGAGAGACCACATTCACATAACTTTTATTACAATATATTGTTATAATTTTTCTATTTTATTAGTAGTTGCTATTATTGATCTCTTACTGTGCCTAATTTATAAGTTAAAATTTATCATAGGTATATACATGCACAGTGGGGTAAAAATATGTTTATAATTGTGAGTGCGAAAAACACAGCTTATTCTTGTATTATTATTTATTAACTAGGAGCCCAGTGCATGAAATCACATGGCCCCGCCCACCCACCTGCCACCCTGCCTTGACACCCGAACCTCTCCACACAGAGCTCCAGCATGCCTGGCCCAGCCCCCGACCCCTCTGGCCTTCTCTGGCCACTTCAAGCCCTGCCCTCAGTCCCTCCAGTTGCTGGGGCTGGTCCTGCCTTCTCTGGGCACCTCCCCGCTTCCACCCCATCCCCAGAGCCACATGGCGGCTCCACCCCATCATGGCGCCGGAAGAGAGTGTGGAAGCCTCCCCCCTTCTGTTCTGTGCTCCTTCCACTAGCAGGTGGGCAGCAGGGCACTCTGAGTGCGAGCAGTGGGTGGCAAAGGACTGGTAAAGGGGACACTAGGGCTCTCACCCCCACCCTCCCTGGCAGGGGATGGTCCCGCCTCCTCCTGGCAGCTCCCCACTTCTGCCCCGTCTCCGGAGCAATGCTCCACCGCTGAGCACGCACAGGCAGCCTCCTGCAATCACGTTATGGCATTCCAACCATTAGCATATTAGCTCTTTATTATTATGATTATTGTATTATTTTCCATATGAACAACTGTAAACCTATGTTTGCCCCACTTTGTATAGAAAAAAGACATAGTATATGTAGGGTTCAGTTTGATCTGTAGTTTTAGGCATGCACTCGGGATCATGGATAGTATTTCTCACGAATAAGGGGAGATGAGTGTAACAGAATATGACATTTCTCTGCTCATAACTCTACAATGTCTTCCCATCTCATCTACTTGAAAGTCCAGAGTCCTCACGGCTCCACATGATCTAACCTGTACTACATGACACGACTGATACAATGACTACTACTGTCCCCTTCAACAGTCCTGCCCCAGACATGTTTCTCTCCTGCTGTTCTTAGAGTAGTCCAGCTGTGCTCTTAATTTAGGGCCTCTGAACTTACTGAAATGGATGACTCCCTTTCTCACTTTGTTCAAGTCTTTGAAAAAAAAAAAAGTCATCTTCTCTGTGATACTGGCTTTACCATCCTTATTCTTCCTCCTTTGCCTTATTTATCTTCATAATCCCTATCTACTTCTAAAATGCTATGTAATTTGCAAGATCATGAGTTGTCTACAGGTAGAAGACCTGTTGTGTTTGTTTGTTTGTTTGTTTGTTTGTTTACTGTGCTGTTGAGCTTCAATTATGTGGGATGGGATGCCTGGAACAAGTAAGTAAATAGCTTTTGAATGAATGAATGAATGAATGAATGAGCCAGATCTCTAAAAGTGGACAATAAGATAGACACTATGCTTACTGTAGACCAAAATGCATCATAAAAGCTCATGTCATTGTGCATTATGACTCACGTCTTTTCCAGGGCATTTTTTAAGCAAATTTAAAAATAATAATAACTGTTGCTTTTGCATGGGAGAAAAAAATGGAAATTGTTTTCTCACCTGGGCCAGTTCTACAATCAAAGATGCACAATATAGATCACTTTTAACGTAGCAAATACAAAATATTTTTCCCTAAATAACAGTCAGTGCAGGTGGTACCAACATAATAAACTAGGGTAATAATTTCTCCAAGTTTCAACCTCTCCTCCCCAGGTCTTGGCATCAGAGATGGCTCTCATCTACCCTCAGGATACACATTAGTCTCTTTACCCTTTACAAGACAACTTCAGGCTTTTAAGTTTTAACTTCTAAAATTTAACTTCTCTATTTTGTCATTACATCACACACACACACACACACACAAACAAACAAACAAAATAAATAAAAAAAAACTAAGCTATTTCCTAAAAAAGACAAATATTTAGGTCATGAATCCAAGGCCATAGCTGAGAAAACTAGGACAAAGGGCACGTTTTCTTTGGTACTCTGTCAGGCATCTACCAACTTTTTCTGTAAAGGGCCAGAAAATAAGTACTTTAGGGTTTGTGAGCCATATGGTATTTGTGACAACTATTAAATTCTGCTTCTGTAAGGCAAAAGCAACCATAGACAATATGTCAATGAATGAGTATGGCTGCATTCCAATAAAACTTTATTTACAACAACAAGTAGTGGGCCATATTGAGCAACTAGCCTGTAATTTGCCAGCTCCTACTCTATGTCTTCTTTGTACAGTTAATCATTCTTTCAAGGGTTTGCAGTGCCTCTTAAGTAAATAAAGCCATTTACATGTTTTATAATCACAGCAATTTGTTGACAGTTATAATAATATTGTTCCAGAGTTTATGAGTTCTGAGTTGTACTCAAATCATTTAGCTTTCCTTCCCAAAAAAAGCACTGGAGAACATTAAGGCATAGCAAGTGAGAAAATAGTGAGAATTCTATTGAACAGTTTTTAAAAAGAAAAATATAATGAGTACAATTATACAAAATAGATATCCACTATTCATATAAAGTTTGTGAGGGTTTTTTGCATTTGTAAAATGGAGTGCTCGTGAATATGTTTGTATGTCTTTATGAAATTTTCTATGAATATAATTATTGAGACTTGGCAGTTAGAAACACAAGGATCAAATTTGCAACCATTATAAAAGTTGTAAAAAATATAACTATGTTGGGTAGAAAGAAACATTTAAATGTAGCCTCAAATATCAGAGATGAAGATGAGTTAAAGTAGATTTGGGAAATATAAGATACTTTCACATCCATTGACCTTTATCTCTTTTAAGTTTATCCAGAATAAGTGGTATGAAAAAAAGTGGAATGAAAGAAAATATAGCAGAACCAGCCATGAAAAACATTGTCAGATCAATGTGTTAGTTTAAAAAAAAAAATGTTATTGTTGTTGTTGTTGTTGATAGTGAGATAAGAATAAAAGAGAGAAAACAGACTGGTAAATTAAGGGCCGATAAGAATAATAGATAATACTTATTCAGCACTTACTAAGTGCCAGGCAATGTTCTGAGTGTGCTATGTATATTAACTCAATACTTCAACAACTCTATGAGGCAAAAACAACTATTATGCCCTGATTTTCAGATGAAAACAATTGAAGAACAGATGTGTGAAGTAATTTACCCAATGTATCCATCTGGTAAGTAGACAAGGTGGGAGTTGAACTTATAGAATGTGGTTCTATAGCTCATGCTTTTATCGACTTGACTACATTGCCTCTAAAAATTATAGGTTATAAGGAATTTTTTTTTTAATTTGGAAAATGTTAACCCACTAGTAAGCAAAATAGAAAAAGCTAGTGGAGAAAATCAAGAGAGGAGAATAAAGCAAAATCTCAAAACAAGGCGAGAAAAGAACTCAGGTGTAATCTTGGAAAAGAAGAGACACATTTTTAATTAAGTTTGAAGGAAAGCCATGTTACAATGAAGATTAGAAAACTGCAGTGGCTCACACCTAAGTTCAAGTGAAGAAATCATTGACTCACTCATTGACACAAGGGTATGAGCCTGGAGGGTATGAAAAGAACTGGAAATGTCTCCTGTGGTAAATATAACAGGGTCCTCAAAGAGCTAAGTAAGAGGACAAGCTCAGGGCTCAGCTGGGGCCAGGTGGCGTGGATTTATAATGGGCCCAAACAATTATCATTTTATGACTTCTGTAAAATATGCCAATTATAAATCAATTTTCTATTCATTAAGGCAATTGCTCTAGGGACCCATTAATCCAATTCAGTTCTATGACTCGATAGGTACTAACCAAATCCCTTCTTAAGAGATTCTACAGATCTTCTTACTCTATTTCATCCTTTCTTAGACACAGAGTCATTTCAGATTTTATCACCTCAGAAATCAGGCTGTCTTATACTTGATGATAAAATTGGGAGCATTTTGCCCCAGTGGAACATAAAATAATGTTGTATCTTATAATCTATAGCATATCTGATTAGATGAACCACATTATTTATTTTGCCTTCAATTAACAGGAACACTTCCAAGCCATGGAAAGACTAGAAACTTAACCTCAACACTACTCAAGATTTCTGTAGCTTCTTAGCCTACCTAACACATACCCACATGTGTTATTTTATACTCACACCAATCCTATAAGTGTTTATTCTCAATTACTTTCACAGAAGAGGAATAAGGGGTTCAGAGGAATTAACTGTCCTGCATGAGTTCACTAACCTATGGAACCAGGAGTTGAATGGAACACACCAGCACTGCTCTTAGACTATCCCCATTTTGCTCTGATAAAAGTCCTAGTGCCCTACATTTAACTAAGGGAGTAAACACTACCTGTAGAACTTTGGTTATAATTAACAACCTCTTACTCATCAATGTAGAGAAAAGGCGTATACAGTTGTCCCCCTTTATCCACTGGGAGACACAGTCCAAGATTCCTGGTGGATGTCTGAAACTGAGGATGGTATGGAACCATATATATATATATATATATATATATATATATATATATATATAATCTTTTTCCTACACATGCATACCTATCATAAAATTTAACTTATAAATTAGGCACAGTAAGAGATTAACAACTATTAATACACTGTAATAAAAGTTATGTGGATATGGTCTCTCTCAAAATATTTATTGTACTATACTCATGTTTTCGCTGAAAGGAAGTATGTACTTTAGAGCTTAATAACTGATTTAGTAACTGAGACAGCTATTAAGTGACTAATGGGTGGGGAGTGTATATTGTGTAGATTTGCTGGACAAAGGGATAATGTACCCCCCAGTCCACATGAGATTTCATCACATGACTCAAAGCAACACACAGATTAACACTTATTAAGGTTTATTAGTAGGATTTTTTATTTAATATTTTCGGACTGTGGTTGATCCCGGGTTTCTGAAACTGCAGAAAGCGAAAATGTGGTTAAGGGGTGACTACTTTGTAAGAATCTCACCCAACCTCCCTCTGCATTTGTGAACAGAAGGAAGCATAGACGCTGTCCGCAAAGGCACTTTCTATCCTATTTTTTAGTTCTTTTAATTTTACAGGCCACAGTCATCAAAATCCCAGGGTTTTCGTGCTGACAGAAGCCTTCTTGTATGCAAGAAAAGAAATTTAAGAAGAAAAAGAGCATGCAAAAACCTGCTCTGCAGAACTGGAGCAATACTTTGAGTTGATGAAATGAATAAAGATAGCCAATGTCATTAAACAGCCAGTGGAAAAATAACTCTCAACTCCAGATTTATTTGAAGACTACCAGAAAGACAGAGTGAAACAAAACACGAAACTGACACAAAAGTCTGTTACTTACAGAGAACTCAATTAAATGTGTCATGTCAATTGGCAATGAAATTATAATAGCCAACCCTTCTTTTCAGGCATCTCAAGATACTGTTTACCTTACATTACCCACAAGCGGGCTGCAATGATGGTGAGCTATCCTCAGATTACCAGGCAGCCAAGACAATTTGGACATTCATGCAAACAAAACAGTCAAACTTCCATTTTGCCAGTCTGGCTGGAGAACCAGATTTATTTTGAGATTTTGGTGACCGAAATAAATAGACTTGCAGTCTGCGAATGGGCAGTGATGAGGGTTGGATTATGGCCAAGGGGTGGGAAAAGGCCAGGGGGAACACTAAAGAGAGGATAATAAATGAATTTCTGAATACAGTCTGTCACATAGAGACTCACCCCAGTGCTATTGTAGTCTCATGCTATTAGACAATAAAATGTATTGCTAAGGGATAGTAAATAAAACAGCATGGCACTCACTGAGGCAGAAAAAGACTCAACAATGAAAAGAATATGGTAATTTAATAAAATCAATGGAGGAAAAATGGATTAGTAAATAACTGGTTTTGGAACAATGGACTAGTCATTTGGAAAACCAAGTAAAATTGAATCACTACTTCTTTTTCTTAAAAAAATTCCAGTTGAATCAGAAATCAAAACGTTTTAAAAAATGGAACTGTAAGAATACTAGGAAAATACATAGTAAAATATTTTAATAATCTTGGGGGAAAAGACTTTCTAATAATATTTAAAAACTCATAAAGAGAAAGATCAATACATTTGTATCCATAAAATTGTATAAATTTCTCTCCACTTGGTTGAATCATTCACATACCAAGCTTAACATGTCCTGAGGAAAACTCTTCAATCCCACTTCAGTCCTGCCCCACAATTCTCCTCTTTGAGCACCCCCTCCTCTGTACATAATACTCCAGCATCCCACTTCTTCAGGCCAAAACTCTGAGATTCATCCTTGGTATCTTTCTCTCCCTTACTTCCCTCATCCAATCCATATCCTATTTCTGTAGTATCTATGTCAAAAATATATTTTGACTCCATTTACTTCTTTCCCACTCTACAGTCCCCATATAGTTCAAACTACCATCATCTTCCATTGAATAATTCCAGGAGCACCTAGTTTGTTTCCCACTCCTACTCTTTTCCTTCTCTAATCCATTCTCTAAAAATTGCCAGCATGTTTTTTTAATGCAAATAAAGTTATTGTGGTGGATACTGAGATGCATCACTCAGATTCTGCTTCAATGAAGGACTTGTACAGAGGTTGGGAATGATGTTGGCCCCTTCAGGGTTACCTTGCCTGGGGAAAGAACTACCTTTCCCCAGGTCACATGCTTCCTGAGGAAGCCCATATCCAAAGATGGTTCAATGTGAATGTCTAAATGCCCAACCATCTCAGCATCACTGGGACCACTCTGAAGAACTACTACTCCCCATAAGGTCAGCCAAGGCTGTCACTGAGCCCAAACTCCAAATTACCTTCTCTCTCTACCCAATCCTTCTTCCTTCCCCTTCTTCCACAGGTGTGACTCTTAAGAGCTCTCCTTAATAAACAATCTTACTGCTCAACTCCATGTCAGAGTGTATCCTCAGGAACATAATCTACAGCAGCCTTTTACTTCCCTGCTTGTGATCCTGCAGTGGTATTTTTGGGGTCCTGCTGATCCAGACAGATTTCTCTTTCTCCATTCTCCTGTTCCAGTCATGTTGAGTCTCTGTCTTCAAATACACCAAACTCCTGCAGGCTTCAGGATGTTTGCCCTTGGTGGATCCAACATAAGGTTTCATCCTCTTAAGGCATCCAAGTTACTATAGACTGTGGAATGCAGATCACTGATAGATAACACATTTCATCACTTTTATAAAGCTTCTTATGCCAAACGGCTCTATCTTAGACAACTTGATATTCTCTATAACAC
The DNA here is from genome assembly GCF_963455305.1 of Plecotus auritus. Lineage (NCBI taxonomy): Eukaryota > Metazoa > Chordata > Mammalia > Chiroptera > Vespertilionidae > Plecotus > Plecotus auritus. The sequence continues at coordinate 29,233,553 of NC_137776.1, forward strand.
CTGGCACAGAACTTTGCTCACAAAAGACGTCCAATAAATAAAATGTGCATAGAATTGAATTACTAGTATATAACTTGACAACAAATACTAAACTGCAGGGCCAAGTCTCTATCAACAAGGGCACACTCAATCAGCTCTGCTACAAGAACTAAAGCCAAACACCAGTGGAGGAAGGGGATGAAGAGACAGGAGACAATTGATATATAAAAAGTGTAGTTGTCTTATAAAGTTGGGACCAGAAATTCTTTTGTGGCAAACTAATGCATAACCTCAGCAGTGACTCATACTCAAGGTATTTAAGGAAGAAGCAAGAAGTATATTGGCCTGTCTTTTCTCAATTTCTATTTATCACATTTCAGAAACTCCCTTCAGGAAAGTTTTCAAGTTTTCTTTTGAATGATTTCATACTAAGACCTTATTTCTTCTCCCATTGAATCTTTGTGTGAGTGAATTCAAAGGAAGCAATATTCTACCTATTCACAGTATATCCTTTTTCCCTAATTCCAAGGTCTGTTACTTAATCACACTTTTCTTTCCATTCAGAATTCCTAATAACAAACTCCATCATTTTGGTTTATTTGAAAAAGCATAGCCAGTTAAGATTAACTATACATTCTTGAATCTAACAACTGTAGCCCTTTAAAAAGAACTTCCTTCTTAGATGGCATCCTATCTAATAAAGAGGTAATATGCAAATTGACCATCACTCCAACACACAAGATGGCCACCCCCATGTGGTCAAAGATAGCTGTCCCCATGTGGACACAAGATGGCCGCCACAAGATGGTCAGCAGGGGAGGGCAGTTGTGGGTGATCAGGTCAGCAGGGGAGGGCAATTAGGGGTGACCAGACCTGCAGAGGTGGGCAGTTGGGGGTGATCAGGCTTGCAGGGGAGGGCAGTTAGGGGTGACCAGGCCAGCAGGGGAGGACAGTTAGGGGTGACCGGGCCTGCAGGGGAGGACAGTTGTGGGGGACCAGGCCTGTAGGGGAGGGCAGTTAGGGGTGACCAGGCCTGCAGGGGAGGGCAGTTAGGAGCAACCAGGCCTGCAGGGGAGGGCAGTTAGGGACAATCAGGCTGGCAGGGGAGCAGTTAGGCGTCAATCAGGTTGGCTGGGGAGTGGTTAGGGGGTGATCAGGCTGGCAGGCAGAAGTGGTTAGGGGCAATCAGGCAGGCAGACAGGTGAGTGGTTGGGAGCCAGCAGTCCTAGAATGTGAGAAGGATGTCCAACTGCCTGTTTAGGCCCGATCCATGACTGCCTCGAGGGGTCCCAGATTGGAGAGCATGCAGGCTGGGCTGAGGGACAACCCCCCTCTCCATGCATGAATTTTGTGCACCAGGCCTCTAGTTAAAAAAATAAGTAGATTGACCTAAATAACTAAAAATTCCAGAAAAATAAATAATCCACTTACATTCAAAAGATCTCCAGTAGAAGAGCACCATGACTATTCTGGCAGTATTATATCTCCTTAATCATGAGTAATATATTTGTCTTTGACATTTAGAATTGATTGATAAACAGATAGCTTATATTTTTAAAACCATTGGGGAAAAAAATCTCCTTAAAAACATGAGAAACCTGGACAAAAAAAAAAAAAAAAAAAAAAAAAAAAGTAATAGAAGTTGCTGGAAGAGAAGGAATAACAGATCACCTCTAAAGGAGCCAGAAACTTAATTATCACTTTTACTGAAATCCAAACACCTGGGTTCTTGTTTCAAGGAGACCTACTCACCGAGTATGTTCATGACTACCCTTATGTTTGCAACTGAAGATTAAAAACTAAATATTATTTGACAAGTTTTTATATGACGACATAAAGAGTGGCTAGAGCCTGGCTGTTGACTCAGACATGTCTGCCAACCTCCTTTGCCTGCCAAAATATAGCTTCAGTAAGCACACATAAATTTTATTTTTAATAAATAACCACAAAACGGTTTCATAAACAGACTAAACTGTGGATAATTGTAGCTTACAATGAATATGTGTTACAGTTTCAGTACTGAAACTGGCACACCCCAGCTCCATCTTATGGATTGATGGCAAAGAGGCTCCTGCTGGAACAGCGCAGTGATTTTCTTGGGAAGAGGCCGACGGCCTAACTACTTCGGCTTCTGCCTTCTCGCCATTGCCCCCCTGTTTGTCTCTGCAGACATTAGGTTTTAGAGTCCTGGGAATTTAAAAGGATAGCTGAGGTCTCCACTTGGTGTCCCAAAAGGGTCTTTGTGGTAAGAAAAGTTCTTTATGCCCTGACCAACATGTAGACACCTATGATGGCTTAAAATGAATAAATAAAGGGCATTTGGGGGAAATAAATACTGATGTGATGAGAAGGAACCAGTGAGAATAAACTGTTCTTTCTAGCTAACTTTTCTTGGAATTTATGTGTTCCTTCTACTCAAAGGATCCTTTTGGAAGTGTGTTGCCTTTCCCTCTGCTGGCAGCATTTTTTTGGTAAGTAAATCAATGATTCCTTAAGGAAAAAAAAGCAGCTTATTGAAAGCTTAATGAATGTTTTTTTTTTTTTTCTTTAGAAATGAGCTTTATTTTTAAGCTTCCTCGACCACACGTGTGCTTTGATGAACTTCCCTCCAGCTCCAGGAAGAGAGGTCCCCACTTCTACCACTTTCAGCTCCAAGCCCCCAAAAAATCTCCTTCACTTGGCATCGACCCCAGGAAACACAGAGGGAGAAAAGTCAAAGGGGGAAACATTTTTAAACATGTTGAGCTTCCTTTTGAAGATGAGGGGAGTTTTATCTCTAGTAAAAACAGGCCCTTCTATGAGGAAAAAAAAAAAGTGATGATTGATCAAACAGTTTTCCGAATTCCAGGCATGCCAAGATATCGCTGGGTTAAATGGTGGAGATGACCCCGAAGACCCCATGCTGTTTGAAAATAAATAACTCTGGCGACACGATCCACATTCCTATTGTACTCGGCAATCTTATATGTTTTACATTCTACCTGGGGTGACCTTTCACTCATTTCTTAGCTCATAGCTGGATTTATTCAGCCCCTGAGAAGACTTCTTGCCAGATGTATGAAGCTAGGACCTAGCATGGACGGAGCAGAGCATGTGGTGAGGAGGGGAGACAGAGTAAAACAGTAGTGCTGACACCAAGAAGCGCCCAGCCTGAGGACACAGAATCAGCGGAGCTATGGATTAAGTGCCATATGAGCTCAGGGAGAGAGTGACTCATGCTGCCTGAGGTTGATCTGCACCAGGAGGAATGCCTTGTGGTGTTCTGTGACCTATGAAGCATTGGCAGCCTGCAATGCCTCACCATTCTGTTATGCTCCTCAGAACTGCCAAGGTTAGATTTCTCTTCCTAACCTCAGTCCTCCTCCTGTCTGCAGACTTTACAACCCCCAGCAATATTTCTCTTAGCAAATCCTCACTTGACTCCCATTAGCCAATGTTTCTATTCCTCACTCCAAATTAAATCAACTCTCTCTCTATAGCTCTTGGTAAGCAGCTATGTGTAGAAAACTAGTGAGGATACAGAGAAAACAGGGTATCTGTTCTTCAAAAGGTTTATAAATCACCAGGAGAGTTAGGTATTTAAAATTTTAATGGGGAAATTAAATTAACAGAGGTACAAGTGAAATGTTCCGAGCACTTTAAGAAGTGGTCTTAAGTTTTGGTTTGATGGGGTCACAGAAGTTTTCACACAGGTTCTGGATGTAAACTGAACCAAGAGGCACGGACACACTTCATGGAGCTGCAAGAAACAGTGTGAGCAAAGGACTGTAGATGCTTGGGTAGGTGGGTAAGAGTGTCGCCAGAGCACAGACTGCATAGAGAAGGACAATAACAGCTGCTGATTTGGACCTGATTGAATCCAAACCAAAAATAGAAGTGACTCTGTGAATAATGAGAATCATTCAGAGTTTTCTTAGCCTGGCCAATGTTGCTCAGTGGTTGAGCATTGACCCATGAACCAGGAGGTCATGGTTCCATTCCAGGTCAGGGCACATGCCCCGTCTCCAGGCTCCATCCCCAGTAAGGAAGTGTACAGGAGGCAACCGATCGATGATTCCCTGTCATCATTGATATTTCTATCTTTCTCTCCCTCTCCTTTCCTCTCTGAAATCAATTAAAAAATATTCAAAGCTTTCTTAGAAAAAAAAATGATGTAGACTGACCTGTGATTTAGAGTGGTAACTCTGCAGTGAGAAAAATTGATTGGAGAGACTCGAGTCAGGAGTTAGAATGGACCCCTGTCATTAGCCCAGTTACAGTGAGAATAGAAAGCTGTACAATAAAGGGTCCTGTTGAGGCTAAAATAAGTGTTTTCCTAGTGTGAACAGGCTCCACTGTCACATTTCAACCTTCCTGCTGCCCTTCCTTTCAACAATTAGACAAGAGACCAATGGAATCAGATATTAATCAAATAAAATGTTCTCTGTTGAGAATAGTGCTGTCCAATAGAAACTTTGCAATAATGGCTATTGAGCGCTTGAAATGTGGCCACTGTGAGTCAAGAATTGAATTTTTAATTGAATTTAATTATAATTTACATAGCCCCATGTGGCTAATGTCACCACATTGAACAGTGGCAGCTCTAGAGAATAAAATTTTGCTGAGTCAAGAAATTCAAAGCATTTCTGAAAATTTTACATTATTATAGTTTAGTGGGCTTTGCTGGATTTCAAAGGTGGTGTCTACCAGTGGTTTACCAACATATCAAAAGCTCCATATTAAAAGATAATGAGATGCAGTGCTTATATTTAGCTCAAAGATAACAAAACTTCAAAAACATTTTTAATTACTTATAGGGCCATCTAATCTCCAGGTCTACTTGGATAGCCTATGGATGATAAGATCATGGAATTCAGGAAAAGGTTGACTAGTGATCTCTGACTTCACAAAAGATGGATCTGCCTTCTGACAATACATTTTCCAATAAAAGTTGCTGGGTGAGTCATTGCCCCAATGTAACTAAAGAAGTACAGCAAGATGACCATGGTGTGTAGTCAAATGTTTTTATAAGTTGATTTGTGGTGTTAACTTTCTGGATCATCAAAATGATTTTGTTCAATATTTTTTTCCTTTGTGGGTTTGGAGTAAAGAATTACAATCAGTTCCTAAGTCTTTGACTTTGAGTTTTCCATGTAGTTATTTCAAGAACATCCCTTTTGCAATTTTCTTAGAAACTGATTCCTTGTTATATGAATTCAAATACACTATATGCCATGGCTACCAGTCAGTTATCAGGATGCATGACTTGTTGGGCACTTCACCCTTATGGGAGACTAGCAGACTAAGAAAAAACCAAAATTGGATAACTTTTCACTTGCCAATCTCTCTAACACAATATATGAGAGAAGCACAGGAAGAAATGTAGTAGTAGATTTTGAAACAACATTTAATTTACACATTAACAATCTCCAATAAAACAAGTATTTAGAACATGTCTAAAATAATATGAATCTCTGATAATCTTTAAAAACATTTAAACTGATTAACCTTTTAAAATGGATTGCCTTGAAATGATAAGGAAAGAAATGAATTGTCTAAAGCCACAAAGATAAAATAGTGCTTTTTAAGCTGCAGGTCATGACCAAGTAGGTCAGGTAATCAATTTAGTGTATCTGAACCAAATTTTAGAATAGAACAGAACGGAGTAGAATAGTAACATCAATGTATTGATCAGACATATTAAGGGAAGAAAAATGCTGTATCAAAAATTCTTTGTCAGTTGTGTTTGTGTGTGTTCTGCGTAATGATTAAAAAATATGTTTTACCCTAGCCCAGTGGTCGGCAAACCGCGGCTCGCGGGCCACATGCAGCTCGCGAGCCACAGTTTGCCGCTCTGTTGACTAATGAGTTTACCGACCACTGCCCTAGCCGGTTTTGCTCAGTGGATAGAGCAAGACTGAAGGGTCCTGGATTCGCAAGGGCACAGGCCTGGGTTGTGGACTGGATCCCGGGTGTGCAGAAGGCAGTCGATCAATGATTCTCTCCCATCGTTGATGTTTCTATCTCCCTCTCCCTTCCTTTCTGAAATCAATAAAAAAAATAATTTTTAAATAAAAAACAAATAAATATGTTTTACAGAGCATTACTGTACACAGAGCTTGAAAGCCACTGGTTACCAGATGGCAGGACTTGAAGATTCTCGTTGAATATATTGTTCCATGTAACAAATATTTATTAAGCATCTATTTTATACCTAATATTGGATTCAGTTATGAGAACACAAAACTGAATACATGGTTAGTTCCTTCAAATAATTTACTATCTAACAATACATATGCACAAATAATTATAATGTAATGAATACTATGAATGATATATGCAGAGGAATGCTGGGAACATGACAGAGGGAACCTCTACTTCTTCAGGTAATAGAAAGCAGACAGGAGGCATAGACAAGACTGCCCAGAGTGGCATTTGATTTCATCTGTGAAAATTAAGTGACTTGGGGTTCTGGCTAGGTTAGCTCAGTTGGTTAGAGCATCATCCCGATATACCAAGATCGCAGGTTCGATCCCAGGTCAGGACACATACAAGAATCAACCAATGATACTTGATAAATAGACCCAGAGACATTGGAATATGCAACAGACTGACATATTTCAGAGGGAAGGGGCAGAGGGAAGCAGAAGAAATTAACCAAAGAACTTATCTGCATATGTGCATAACTCATGGACACACACAATAGTGCAAGTGAAGGCCTGGGAAAGGGGTGGGAGCTGGGTGGAGGGGATCAATGGGGGAAGAAAAGGGGACATCTGTAATACTTTCAACAATGAAGATAAATTTAAAAATAAATAAATTTTTTTAAAAAAATTCAACCAATGAATGCATGAATAAGTGGAACAACAAATCGATTCTCCCTCTCTCTCTCCTTTTCTCTCTCACTCTCTCTCTCTCTTTCTCTTTCTGAAAAAAAAGAGAAAAGTCGGTGACTTGGGAGGACAGAGAAAGACATTCCAGAGATAGACTATCTCATACAAAGGTTGGGATGTGAAGTTCATTGTGCCTACAGTCTGGGGTGGCACTCAAATTTTATTGCATGGCTTGACCATTTAATAAGGCCTTCAAACCTAGAGGTATAGTAAAAGTTAAGATATTTTATTTCATTACTTTTGAATTATTAATAATATGGCAGTGTTGATTTAAATCTGAAAACCATCACTTTTTTTAAAATATACTTTTATTGATTTTTCAGAGAAAGAAGACAGCAGAGGGATAGAGAGATAGAAACATTGATGAGAGAGAAACATCATCTATAGGCTGCCTCCTGCACACCCCCTACTGGAGATTGAGCCCGCAACCTGAGCATGTGCCCTGCCTGTGAATCCAATCGGTGACCTCTTGATTCCTGGGTCACCGTTCAACTGCTGAGCCACACTGTCTAGGCCAGTGGTCTGCAAACTGTGGGTCGCGAGCCACATGCAGCTCGCAAGCCGTGGTTTGCCGCTCTGTTGACTAGTGAGTTTGCCGACCACTGAGCTAGGCAAAGCCATCACTTTTAGGTGCAAAGTTTTTCAGAAGGAAGAGTTCAGCTCGAATAGGTCCAAAGTTATACTTCCTCAGAAAGAAAATAAAAATTATCCTACATAATAAAAGCCTAATATGCTGTGTCCAGTTGGCCATTCAACCAATCAAAGCATAATCCCCATATATAAAAACCCTGGGTCCATCACTACCGGAGGTTCGACCAACCGGAAGTCAGTCCTGTAGTCAGCGCTGGGTTGCCATGGCGACCCAACACTGACTGCTACGGCAGCAGGTGCAGTGACCCAGCACTGACTGCTGAGGGGGCTGCAAAATCAGGCCCAGAGAGTGGCCTGAAGAGAGAAGCAGGGTCTGATCTGTAGCCTCTGTAGCAGCTATTGATCAGCACTTGCCTCTCTTTCTCTCCGGGCCTGGCCAGCAGCTGCACCTCCATTTCTCTCTAGGCCTCCACTGGGGCTGCTGATCAGCCCTGCTTTCTGATCAGGCCCCATTGATAGGCCCAGAGACACTGACTGGCATGGAAACCAACCAATCAGAACTAAGTCTGGGTGAACTGTGAGGAGCCAATGGCTGCCTAGGAGGTGGAGCTTTTGACACTGCTAACATAGAAACCGACCAATCAGAACCAAATTGGCCAGCAGAGGAGGGCAGTTAGGGGAGATCAGGCTGGCAGGGAAGGGCAGTTGAGGGCGAGATCAGGCCAGCAGGGGAGGGCAGTTGGGGGGAACCAGGCCTTCAGGGGAGGGCAGTTGGGGGCGATCGGGCCAGCAGGGGAGCAGTTAGGTGTTAATCAGGCTGGCAGAGGAGCAGTTAGGGGGTGATCAGGCTGGCAGGCAGAAGCAGTTAGGGGCAATCAGGCAGGCAAGCAGGAGAGCGGTTAGGAACCAGCAGTCCCAGATTGTGAGAGGGATGTCTGACTGCCGGTTCAGGCATGATCCCACAGGGACCGGGCCTAAACCAGCAGTCAGACATCCCTCAAGGGGTCCCAGATTGGAGAGGGTGCAGGCTGGGCTGAGGGACAACCAACCCCCCAAGTACACAAATTTCGTGCACCGGGCCTCTAGTATGCTAATAATATGCTAAGGCCGCTCAACCGCTCGCTATGATGTGCACTGACCACCAGGGGGCAGACAGTTGACCAGTCGACCAGTTGCTGTGATGTGCACTGACCACCAGGAGGCAGATGCTCCGACCAGTAGTTTAGCTTGCTGCTGGGGTCTGGCCAATCAGGATTGAGCCAAACCGACTGGACACGCCCTGGAGCCCTCCCATGGTCCCTCCCCAGCTGGCCAACCTCCACATCCCTCCCCAGCTCTGGTCATGTGCCAGTCCCTAGGCCTGGTCTGCACCCTCTTGCAATTGAGGACCCCTTGGGGGATGTCAGAGAGCTGGTTTCAGCCCAACATTATAGCTGGTCACTGTGATGCTCACTGACCACCAGGGGGCAGATGCTCAATGCAGGAGCTGCCCCCTGGTGGTCAGTGCACTCCCACAGGGGGAGCGCCGCTCAGCCAAAGAGCCCAGTGGTGGTGATGGTGGTGGCAGGAGCCTCTCCTGCCTCCGCGGCAGTAGGACATCCCCTGAGGGCTCCCAGACTGCAAGAGTGTGCAGGCCGGACTGAGGGACCCACCCCCAAGTGCATGAATTTCATGCACTGGGCCTCTAGTTTGTATAATAACAGGGTTTAGCCATATACAGCTCCAATCCCTTGCTATTGGAGGTATGAAAAAACAAGCAAATATTTATTAGAAAACAAAAAAGCACATATAAGAAAATCAAGAAAATTAGATCACACTATTTCATACTTATCACTGTTATAGGACATACATCATTTAACTTAATTTCACACTTATAAAATTACATTATATTAGGGGTTGGGTAAATTGAGGTCCAGATCCAGGTATGTGTGTCATGAACAATCACAAAGGTCTTTTGGAGACTATGGCAGGTGTCCGTGCGCTGTAAAACAAATATTTAGTCGAAGGCACTTCTTCAAAGTAAAATTTTTTGTTAATATTTATTTTCTTGGCATCATTTACATCTGAGTGTGAATATATTTGGTATTTATTTCAAATTTCTTTTCTCTTTTCTTTTCCATGTTATCTAACAGGAATTTTTCAAATAGCATTTCACCTTATGGGCATCAAATGACGCAGCAGAATCTAATGGAACTTTACATATGTAACAGGGTAATCACTAGAGAGATAATAAATTGTAACAGATTGGGCCAATCATCTTAATCATTCTAAATCTTTATTGTTGAAAGTATTACACATGTCCCCTTTTTTCTCCCATTGACCCCTTATAGCCTGTCCCCGGCCCCCAAGCCAGGCCTCCATCACCCATCTTAATCATTCTAAATGTTGTGTATGTGTATTCTTTCTTTAAGATGGAAAAAAAAAAAAACCAACTTTCCTTTTTTTTTTTTTCAAATAATCTCAAAGAATGAAAATGACCCTTGTATTTTAGATTGTATAAATTTCATGGGAATTGGTATTGTAAAGATTTTGACATGGCCTTGAGGTATAATCTTACTCTTCAAAATTTTATTTTTTTAAATAATGATTTTGATTTGAAATGAGAAAATAGGTAATAACATTTCCAAGTTTTACCATAGCAGTTTTAGAACAAAATTAAACCTTCTTGTTAGGGTACCCATTAAATTTTTCAGGTCTTTAGAAGGGAGAGGCACAGTAATTACAATTGCAGTCTCTACCTAAGACTTAAAGGTCAAGCAAACCCAAAAGAATTGTAATTTTTTAAAGCAGCTCCTAAGGGTTTTCCAGAATAAGAAAAGTGATTATGAGTTAGTGCGTGTTTGGGTTCGGTTTTAATCCTGCAGGAGTGAACATTAGGCTGCACATATATCTCTTGGAGCAAAAGCTTTATCTCCCTTCTCCAACTGCCTGAATGCTGCAATGTCAGATTTTTCGAATTCTTCTCTACCTTGGAAGTATCAGATATTTCCATGAGCGCCAGGATGGGTGCCTTTCCTTTCAGCAGGACTTCAATTGTGTACCTGTTTACATAGCAGAAGCTCTGTAATTTAATCCCCACCACAAAAGACAATCATTATGATTAAATCGGCGCTGGTTTAACAAGGTACACCTAATAAGCACTTCTACTCATCAGATCTTGCACAAACAACATTCTTTCCTTGTGCAACATGTAAAATAACTCAACTTCCGCATCTTCTTGCAGACTCTGACACTAGGTGCCATGTGCTGTCTCTTGACCGACTGTTCAATGGAAAGGAGAAGAGACACCACTCCAACCCAGAGACTGTGGCCTCAGGTCCACATAGCCTAAATGAACGCAGGGAAGGAAATGAGTTTTTCCACTGTTTACTCACTGTGGGTTTTTGGTATACCATACCACAAAAGACATGTCTCTTAAAGCACACAAAAAATGTGCCTCAGAGAACACAACTTTTTCCAAACTCAACTGGTTTCTCCAATTTTTAAATTTCCTCCCCCTTATATTCTTCTTCAAACAGACACATGCAAATGTACACACACACACACACACACACACACACTTTAAAGAAATCAAGGAGAAAACCAGAAAGGTCTTATGGAACACAAATGACAGGAAGACAAAGCTTTAAGGAGAGTAAGAGAAATCTTGTTAAAAGGGAACACAACCCAGGATAAAAAAGAAGCCTACAGAAAAAGAAACAAAATATTTTTCAGCTCTGTAAACAGGAAAATATTTCAAGGGAGTGAATAAGCACCCAGCAGAACTGTACTTTGAGTGGATTTATGAACCATCATGTCCTTTCAAGCCCAAAGAGGAACACGTGGACCAGCTTCTCCTAATCCAGTGTCTTGGCTGTTTCTGGATTTCTGTCACCATATCTCACATTTCCTTCTTTCTCTTTACATTTTATCTCCCTCCTTCTCAGGAGGTGATTAGAAGGTGGGCCCTCCATAAATGACTATTATACCTGCTGGGTTGAGGAATGCAGACGAACATTTCAGGAATTCTAAGCAGTCAAGCAGCATTAGGCTTAGGCAGAGCTGTTGTTTGTAGGACAGAAAGTGAGTGAGCCTGAACACAGGAATAATGGAGCTAATGTCCTCAGAAATCATTGCAATTTATGTTTTCCATTTTGGGACAATGCATGGTTAAAAAACACAAGGATAGCGTTGCAAAGACACAATAAGGGCTTTCTTCTATTTTGTTGCTTCTGTAAAGAACTTGTTTTGATATATTTCTCCCATCCATTTCAGGCTTTGGACAGAGAAGCAGACCTCTCCCAGAGTTTTGTTTTTTTTCTTTTGTTTTGTTTTTTCAAATCCTGCCTTCTGCAGCCACCCCATATTATGCACGCACAGTAGCTCACATCCCCAAGAGTTGTTTTGCTGCCATATCTAGAAAGAATTATGTATGAAGATATCAGAGATCCCCAAAATTTATATTAGAAAAGAGAAACCAGAACAGAAAAAAATATATATATTTACATATATGTATATATTTACATATATAATATAGATATTTGTATATATGCATAGCTATATCTAGATAGCTATATACATATAGAGAGATGTTTTATTTATTTATATATATACTAGAAGCCCAATGCATGAAATTCGTGCAAGAGTAGGCCTTCCTTCCCCCAGCTGCTGGCACTGGCTTCCCTCTGGCACCCAGGACCCAGGTTTCCCTCACAGCCCTGGAAAGATGCCCAGTCTAATTAGTATATTATACTTTTATTATTATAGATAAGTATGCTGACATATGTGTGTGTGTATATATATATATATATATATATATATATATATATATATATGTGTGTATATATATATAGTTAATCTTCTTATTTCTCCCATCTTGCCTTTTTAGAGCCCTGTGGCTGTTTTTGCATGCATATGTCTTTTCACATAAAGGTACTATTTACAATGCACCATCAAATAGTTACACATAATAAGTTATAAGTTTTTAATGATCAATTCACTATCCAACTTTTGGCCTGGTCCTCTAGGACCATATCTAGGATAGCCACTCATGAAGGGAAAACAAATACATCCACAGGGCCTTAAACCCTAACCTAATTTGCATGTGGTCCCAACAATTAGAGACTAGAGGCCCGGTGCATAAATTTGTGCACCAGTGGGGTCCCTTGGCCTGATTCCTATGGGACTGGGCCAAAAGTGGCTCTCCAACATCCCCCAATGGGTCCCAGATTGCAAGAGGGTGCAGGCCTGGCCAAGGGACCCCACCAGAGCACGATTGGGGCAGGGAAGGGACCATGGGAGAGCTCCAGGGCGTGTCTGGCCCATCTTACTCAGTCCTGATTGGCCGGACCCCAGCAGCAAGCTAACTTACCAGTCAGAGTGTCTGCTCCCTCATGGTCAGTGCACATTATAGCAAGTAGTTGAGTGGCCTTAGCATATCATTAGCATATTATGCTTTGATTGGTTGAATGACCGACCGAATGACTGGACACTTAGCATATTAGGCTTTTATTATATAGGATTATTTATACTGACATGAAGTCTCCTCTTTCCCTTATCCCTTCCTCCAATTCCAATGGTCCCTCCTCTGTTCTAAGTGTCAGAATGGCTGTCCTACATAGGGTGATCCTGATTCTGTTGCTAATAGTAATGGAGATGATAATGGTGGTGGTAGTGGTGGTGGTAGTAATGCTGATGGCATTTCCTATTGGGCAGTCATTAAGCAAACATTTTTCATGGATTATCTTATTTGATCATCACAACAACTCCATTAGGTAAGATCTGTCCCCATTTAACAGGTCAGGAAACTGAAGCACAGAAGTGTTAGATAAATATCCAATTCAAGGCCACACACTAGTAACAGAGCATGAATTTGAGCCCAGACAATAGGATTCCAAAATTTGTGCTGTTAACTCCTACACTCTCCTCCCAAAATATTTATTATATAGGATTTCAGTGGTTCAGCAGGACCTGAACCACTGAAAAGTATGGGCCCATCTACAAGATGCTCAGGCCAGACACAATGGGGGTGGGGTACAAGTACTTAAGTGTGCATATGTATTCAGCTGACTACATTTGGGCAAATTTAGAGCCAATTGCTACACAATTGATTGGGCTATGGAATGATCCAAAAATGTAAGGGGCCAACACAAGCAAACTGTTTCACAGTCTGGCTATTCCTTTCACACAGACAAAGCCAGAATCCCCGTGAGCAAGGATAGCTCCACAACAATGCAGAGAACACGGGCATCTCCTGGGTGTATTCATCACCACCCTCCCAACAATATACCCAAAATACACACTATCAAAGACATTTGTATTCTAATACTCCACCCGAGTCCTGAAATAAAATGTAAATACAATATACAAAACCATGATCACACAGGAAATTGAAGAAAGATGCAGGAATATTTTCATATCAGAGTTCTAGAAAGATTAAAAAAAAAGTTCACAAGACCACAACTCTCTCTCTCTCATACACACACACACCCTACAATGACCTACCCAAATGGCAGGCAAAAAAACAATCAGAGCAGTAGGTGAAATTAGTAGAAAGTGCTTCAAATGAGAAATGAAAACAAGAGAGGAAAATCTTTCATTCAATCTAGACTATAATCATTCATTTAATAAATATTGAGTATTAAGCCTTACAAATATAAGTTAAGGAGCTACCAGTCCAGTGCAAGAGTTAAACACACACACACACACACACTGACATCTTTTTAAATCAGTCTTTTTGGGGGATGACTGTGTATCTACATGCATACAGGGTGTGGCAAAAGTAGGTTTACTGTTGTTCGTATGGAAATAATTAATAATAATGCAAGAATAAACTCTGTTTTCTGTACTCACAACAGTAAATCTACTTTTGCCCCGCCTGTATAATTTTCTGAATGGATTTGAAACACAGTCTATTTTATACAGGGATTAAGTTCTGTTTGGGTTGGGGGTCTACATATGTCTCCTCACCTTTATTAGTGGATGGTCAACAGTTAATTATGGCTAATTTCAAGTATCAATAAATCTTGGCTTCACATTGAATCTCTTTAATATTTTTGGCTTACTTCCTGAATATCAAACATCTGTAACCTGACCTCACACATGCTTTCAAGTAATTTCAATGAATGTATACTAGCGTGGTATGAGGGGCTATTACAAAATGTACAATGCCTGTTCCTTCTTAAAAGAATCTTAAAATTATTTATAGTAATGAGACACCTAAACAAGTTTACCATAAAAGTGACTCAAATTACTGTGGGATTTAGAAAAGTAGGACAATTAGTTGAAGGAATTAAAAAAGACAGTTTAATTTAAAATCTTTACATTGACTGTTTTTTTAAATAAAATAAAATAAAATTTGCTATAATCCACAAATCTTTAAAAAGATAATATTTAATATCCTTCAAACACCTTAGCATTTGCTGGTGTTTAAGAAGTTGAAGCAGCTGATGGACTTAAACAGGACCTCTTTGGTGGCTATGAGTTTGTCACTGGCCATGCCCACACTCGCAGTGCTCATGGGAAGAGCTCTAGCTTCAGATAAGTTTGAGTCAGAGATTCAAATGAAGGCATTCGAATAGAAAATTCTCCATCTCTTGACTCTGCCTCCTACTGTGTTGAGTTCATTTTCAGGCTCCATGCGGTGACTCCTGACAACTCTAGGCTTAGTATCTCCTTCGTTCAGTCCAGTAGGGAAGAGAAAATATTTCTTTCCAGGAGCTCCTGCACATCTTTGGACTTACTCATTCTCATCTCTGAAACAAACGCTGTGGTTAAGTGACTTTGGTGCACTGAATGGCCTCACTTGGGTCACAGACTCTACCTCTAGTGTCAGATACGACAGCCTACCTGAATCAAATGGACAGAGAGTGGAAGAGGATGGTCCACAAAAAGGATATTTCAAACAAACATCCTCTAAGACCTTCATTCCACTGAGGAAGTTCCTATACATGAATCTTACATTCTAATCTCACATGAAGCAGCATCAATGAGTAACACAAGAGAATAAAAATGTAATTTTAATTTTTGAACCAAAGCCTTTCTATAAATAATTGATTTTAAAATCTATGTTTGACTTCCAATGCATGGTTCCACAGCCCCTTGAATCCGCGTCCTTTCCTGACGTAGACCCTGGATCTGTAATCCCTCCTCCTGAGACCAGTCCTGCATTCGGCTCCTTCACGAGGCTCCCCTTCCACTGAAGAGAAAATAAGTGCTGACTCTTCAATCAAACGTGCATTGAAAATAGAAAGAAATTGAATCCCTTAAACTTACCAACAAATTGAAGCGAAACAGAAGAAGTATATGAAAAGCAGAAAAGAACCACTACACATCAGGTGCTTGTCCATCAGCCCTGCCCTGTTCTCAAAGCTTTGTACTGAACTCTGAAAAATGTGAAAAGGCTCTGAGATCACTGTTTAGCATCAGGAGTGAGGAGAAGGGGGAAGTAACTTACTGAATGTATCCCAGGGCACACGATGCTCTTTTGCTAATAATGTAATAGTAAACCATGACCAATTGTCTGTATCCACAATTAAACACACTCATACACCCTACCAAAGCATACACACTTCTCCTCATCTGCTTTTTCAGATAATTATTATCATACTTTTAGAATAAACTTGTTTATCTAAGCTTTTTATTTTCAAATTCTCTTTGGAAGAAAGTGGGGTTATACATAAACCATAGTGTATTGTCTGGAAAACATGAGGTCTTTAATAAATGTTTTATTGGTTGAGTTAATATTCCCAGTTAATGGGGCACATTTGCCCCACTTGAGCAGGGCACATCATAATTTAACAAGGCTCAGTAGGAACCTTTCTGGAGACAACGCCATGACTCAAAGGAATGACTAATATTACGAATTCCAGACGTTATGGTAGATGCCAAGGGGAGAATTGTCATAGCTTGTGTTCTATTTGAGGACTTCCCAATTTCACTATTTATCTTGCCAACAAGTAGGCAAGATAAATGGGTTTCATCTACATTAAATCCACGTATACTAAAATAACAACTTCCAAAATGTTTCATCAAATTCACCAGCCTCATACAAATTACATTTAGTTTCTAAATACAATTGGTTTCCTGGCAAAACTATTGCACTCATAGAAAATGATAGGTAAGAACTCATATGTGATTTAAAACTTACAAAAGAATCTTGCATCATGCCTGACAAAGTTATACATTTATATGGTGACAGCTCTGACATATCTAAAATAATAAAAGCATAATATGCTAATTAGACCAGACGTCGTTCCTGACGAAGCCGGGGCTGCGAGGGAAGCCCAGGTCCCGGGTGCTGGAGGGAAGTCGGTGCCGGCAGCCAGGAGAAGGAAGGCCTGCTCTTGCACAAATTTCGTGCATCAGGCCTCTACTTCTAATATATATGTCCAGCACTACACATTGAACAACTCCAGGGGAGTTCCCGTTCACACCTTGTACTTCATGTGAATGGTGGCTCCGGGAGATGTACAATGCAATAGCCCAATCTATGTGTCATTCTCTTAAAATGCAGAGTGTGTGTGTGTGTGTGTGTGTGTGTGTGTGTGTGTGTGTGTGTGTGTATTTCAAGCTGGATTTAGTCTTTTAGAAATTTTTCCTCTACTCAACAGATAGTAAATTGGCTTAGAATTTTCCAATGTATTTGTAATATGGAAGCTACCCCCAAGCCATTCATATCCCCTTACCATCGTTCTACTTTTAATTAGTTGTAAGTTATGACTAAATTTTCCAGACATAGGTGACTTGTTCATAATTTTATTTAAGTAGTAATAAGACTTGGGGAAGTGTGAGAGAGAAATACAGACAGACTCCAATACCGATTTATCTCAAAACCATGGCAATCATGAACAAACTTCTTTATAAATCAGGAGAGCAGGTATCCTGCCAATATCAGGAACTAAATACTGTAAAAGTCACTTCCACTTCCAAGTCTTACTATAATTTTGAAATTGGACATTTAATTTAAAGAGAGTAAGAACTTATTAGTTGGTAATGATCCACATGGTAGGTTCAGAAATACACAGAATTTATCCTCAGTGGATTCAACAGCAAAACTAGGTAAATTCTACTGTCAAGAGTTACTTACAAAAGGTCAGAAGCTTACAAGAAAATGGGGAAATCTGACAGATGGTGTAATATTTTTTCTTAACTCAAGTTAAGGTGAATTAATTGTATAAAACTACCCGATTACAAAAAAGAAAACCAAGCTGGCCTCTAACTGGAATA
Source organism: Plecotus auritus (assembly GCF_963455305.1). NCBI lineage: Eukaryota > Metazoa > Chordata > Mammalia > Chiroptera > Vespertilionidae > Plecotus > Plecotus auritus. Next base: position 29,251,201 of record NC_137776.1, read on the forward strand.
ACACTTAGCTAATCTATTCAAACTGGATTTCAACCAATTTTCCAGGGTAGAAAAGACTTATGACTGGTCACTAGTTCCCAGTACAAGTCTCAGTTTTCAAAATATTTCCTTTAAAAGAAAAAAATAAAAGGGCAGAACACCAGTATTGAACTTTAAAGAAAAAAAAAGCCTTTGCCGCATATATTCCTGGAATCCAGCTTTGTGCTGTCTCACTTTTTCCCTTTACTTTAACATTTCTGTAAATAGGGACATTGTCTAACTAAGATGGTCCTTTCTTTGTTACAGGTCCACCCTCATTTACTTCCTGGAGAAATGAATACTGAGCATCTATAACAATGCAGCCTTTCACCTACTAATGCTCACTACTAAAGAAATCCATTTATTCCTCCCTTATTTCTTCCTATATAGATTTTCCTATAAAATGTACATTCTCACTCTGTGCTGATTTATAGCTATGAGAAATCAATGTCTTTCTTAATGCTTCAGAGACTTAAAAAAAATAACCCATTTTCAACAAAATAATATTCATGGAAATAATCTGCCTGTGAAAGATTACCCAGTTGTCTTTTGAACCTGTTACCATGACTTTGCTCTGTGGTGCATTTTGTCTTTTCTGACTAGACAGTGTTTATAAATAAAATATTTCCACTAGTAAACCAGATAAGAAATCTGGCCACTTGCTAAGACAGTGACAACTAGAAGTAGAACATGCATTTGTGTCAAATTCAACCTCTTCCCATCGCTCTAAAAAATATTGGGGGATGAACAAGTTGGAGTTTAACACCAACTCAACCAGGAACTTTGTTCCTGTTCTTAAGATCTCAGGTCATTCAGTGGGGGACATGGAGCCTGGAAGCATCCACCTGATACAACCATATTGTATAGATAATACCACTGATGTCCAAAGTGGTTCAGGGACATATCCAGACATACCCAACTCACAGGTGGTTCATGCCTATAACAGAACAACAGTCCTTCTCCTAAGTCTCAAGCCAGTGTTCTTGGTTTTCAAATTATCCAGTAATATATTGACATGCAAATAATCTTTTAATAGGTGTGCTGCTCCTTTTGTCATAAACTCAGGATAAAATTCCATTTCAGAGGATGGTCTGACATAATCACCAATAAATAGCTGATCAAGGAAAAGAGAGCTTTTCCCTCTGCCCTGGAAATATTATCTCCTGCAAATCCACTCCCTCCCTGCCCCCCCACCCCCGCCCCAATGGGAGTTCCCATCACACAGAGCAGGCAGTGGTTACTCTATCCCTCTACACATCATTTTACTCCAAAAGTCTTTCTCAGTAGAGCCATCTCAGAGAGGAGGCAGTCCATGCTGTGACTCTTCTGTGGGAGGACAGAGAAACCCTGAGAGATGCCTGGGAAGAGCTCACCTATAAGCCATCTGCAGATCCTTCCCATTCTCATGAGCCAAATCATCCCACTGCACATGTTCATTCCTGCCCTGGGCCATAAAAACTGGAATGCTGTTGGGTCCCAGCCACATCCTCCTTATATCCATAAATAAAACTTATTCCTCTCCCCTGACCCCCAGAGACAATTTCTGAATTGATTCAGGGCCTGGTGGGGAAAACATGGAGATGGGGTCACCTGGCCCCCTTTGAAGCTCATGCAAGGAGGGCAGGAGCGACACATCTCATGGAAGCTCAGCATCAATTTGGAATGTTAATAAAAGGAATTAAGCCAGGGCCAATCTTGATCTTATTTGTCTTGGGCCAAAACTAAGTGGACATTTCATTAAATTGCAGCAGGAAAGAAACCGGGTGTTATTGGCCCATCTGATTAAGCCATGAATAGATTCATGGAAGAGGTGAAAATGGTTACAGTTCCTTGGAGAGGAGCCAGGAGAGACGGTTATGGAGTTGGCGAGAGGAAGCTGGCTGGAGGCAGTGGGCCTGGTGGCCCGGAACCAAGAGCTACATGTGGTGTCTAATCCATCCTGTGCCTCCTACCAACTCTGTGCTCTTGAGAAATTTGCTCTGCAGTGTTTCTCTATGAGGTGGGGGTAATCATTTTTGAATAAGGTTGTTTTGAAGACTGTGTATGGGAAAGCACTCAGAGAACAGTGAAAAACAATAAAAAATTAAAATTATTATGTGAAAAAAAAAAACAACCTTAGAAACATTAAAAGATCTAGATAACTTAACACAGTAGTATTTCAGGCTGGTGAGTCCATGATGAGCCCTAAGAGGACCTGACTTGCATAGGAAGTGGAAGGTCTGAGGGCAGGACTATACCAGAGTGGAAGAACACCGAGTGATCAAAGTTCATCCCACCACTCGCCTTTAAATCAATCCCTTATAAACTAAAAAAACAACCCCCTGCCTCCAGGCAGGCCAGCCTGTGCCAAGCTGCGCAATGTGGTGAAGCAAACGGAGTTTGTATCTAAGCCCCCGTTTGATCTCCATAGACAGCAATCGGATTCACTGCACAACCATCCAACAGCACACAGCAATGCTAGGGCAGCCTCTGGTTCTGTGCAAACTTGGGACCTGAGTTTTTCTGCTCCAGATTCTGCCCTGGAAAGCTATAACTATACCTATGCTTACCACTGCCACCTTGCTTTAAGGATTGTGTTACATACATGCAAACACTTAGGGAAACACACACAATGACTGAGATCATCATGGAGCAGCTTAGTCTAGGTCTCTTCCACTCCTTCATCATAATGCAGCTTGATGACATTGTATTTGTAGCCTGGAGGAACAGTGGGTAACAGGAGCCATGTGCTCACTAGCTCCTGAGAAATGCCACAGCTTTCCTCTTGTTATTCTTCTGGCTGTGGGAGTTCACCATTTGTATTCATGTTTTCTATAATTACCCAGAGGTGATGGTGATATTTTTGCATATTTAATCAATCTCATAACTGAAACTTGAAACCATGCACACATCACCTATGATTTAATTTCTAACCACTGACCTACCCCCCTTGCAAGTCTCTCATGCCTTCATTTCATTTCTCACACATTCCTGTAATTTATTCACCTCAAGATGCACTTCAGTCTCATGGAATCATTTCAACAGACCTTTGGTGCCTATTTAATTGATTCTTTCTGGGTTTTAATCTGCATCTTTGACGTTGCCACCCTGATTTCTTTGAGTATCCTCTCTCTGTATGACATATGTTTATGCTTTAACAGGTTTCCAATATTCTGGAAGACTTCAGAGGCCAAGGTTGAAAAAAAGGGGCTATTTTCAACAGAATCCTATTTGATTGGCTAGGCAACTGAGCAAAACCAAGAATAAGTACTCTGGCTTCAGAAAATATACAGGGTCATCTTTTCATGCCCAGCTACCCAGAGCCAACCTGACCAGCTCTTAGGCTGGCCGGGGACTGCTAGAATGGGGAGTAGAACACATTGATCAGCCAAAGTTAGGGTTTCCTGTGAGGTGTTTCAATTTGATATTGCCTCCGTATGATTTAGGGACCCACTGTTTGTTTCCTCTGTCTTTGAATTTGCTTTCTGTTGCGGGTAGGAGGTATGAGGATGGAGAGCACACAAGTGAATTAATAAATTGGTATGTTTGGGAAAGCAGGAAAGAGACAAGTGGTTCAGCAACAGTGCGTGCTATGGTGCCACTGGGAACAAGATTTATGTTTTCAAATTCTGTGTAGATTAAGTGAAAAAGGAATTTCATACAAGATCCTAAAAATTAATACCAACCATGGAAGATCCATATGATAGGAAGAAGAGGAGGCAAGGTGCTGTGATTCTAATTTCATGAGCCCATATGGCAGATAATCCTATAAGGCCTTCCCAGTTCCCTTCAGGGGGCCCTAAATCTGGGCGTGACATACCTGAATTATTTAATTTTTACTAGGATCATGCCACTGACCTGATACAACCATTCCATTTTTAATTTTTCATTGATATAACTAGAGCCATAAGATGGAAATTATTCCAAGTGGTATTATGCAAATGAGTTAATATTTTTAAGTACCCAGAAACTCTACCATATGACAGAGAAGTACTGAATATTATGAATGCCACATGCATTTATTATGTTCTTCAAAGGAAAAAAATATTACTCAAGTTTTAATCACAAGCATAGAATCATTAAACTTGCGATGTGGATGTGTAATTTCTGCCAAAAAAAAAAAAAATCCAGAAATACATTTCAAGCCTTTCATTTGTTTTAATGAGCTTCAGAACCAGCTATTGGCACCCAATTTTTAACATGCATCCATTTTCTTATTGCTGTATTTAAACACTCCTTCATGAAAAGCGCTCAATTTACTTCAAATGTACAATGTCTTTTTAATAAACCAAGACCTCGTTATAATGGATAGGCTGCCTTAATGGATTATCTTGGGGCAATTAGAAGACCTAGTTTCTGACCATACATAGGTCATGTTATGGGTAATGTCAATACCTCCTTTATGGTTTTATGAAATCTCAATCACTTGTGGGTATTGAAATAGTAAATGTGAACTGGGGCCTATCTTTCAATAGATCCATATATATTCTGCACTTTAGGTCTTAGGCATAAAATTTCCCATTCATGATTCTGGGATTTCCAGTTGGCCCCCAACAAAAGTAATGGCTATTCAGTTGCTCTTTTGTTTCTGAATCCACCACTATCGTTAAGTTGATAGCAGAGGGGGCCAGAGCTAAGAAGTGTGGATCTGGATACACCAGAGATAAAACTTCATGGAGATTTTTTTAAAAAGGGAGGCGGAAATTCCTCTGAGGCCAAGAATCATACAATTGGAAGAGGGAAGAGTCCCAGTCTTTCTGCAGTGTGGTCATTGCACAGAGATGCCAGGGAGAGTGCCTGAGTGTGGGGACCTCTCTCCACTCACCATGGAGTGTGTCCAGGAGCATGACTGCATCCACCTACAAGAGGCATTTTCTGGGTCACAGGAAGCTTCTTAATGCACATTTAGAAGGAAGAGCCAGGTGCTGGAACCCTGATACTAATGACTGCTGTGCCCAGAGCTTGAGTGATGAAAGTAAAGGGAAAGGAGTAAATGGAGATAGTAAGAACAGTAGTTCTTAGTTGGACAGAACAAGTGGCAATGATACAATATACAGGTATATTCTGTATCTTAATATAGGCTAAGGTTCAGCTTTAAATCTTTTTTTTAAATTATATTACCACTGTAATTTCAGTGGTTAGACATTGCTTAGATGTTCTTATTTAGCACTTGGAAACATCCCCATATATGATTTATATTTAATGTGTTTATTAACTTATATTTATTTAGCATTTTACAATTTCCTTTAAGGGCAAATGCCATATTATATGTCTTTGTACTTCCAGCACTGTGCATACAAAGAAGTTCTCATAAACATTTATTGATAATGACACACTCAAAAATAGACAAGAATAGATAGGCATGAGAGAACCATTAACATGTCCACGCATGGAAGAACATATACATACTCGAGACACACACTAAACCATACTCTGATCCTTCCTTCAAAGATTAATATAAAGAAAATAATATTTATTGAGTGTTTACTATGTCCCATTCAATAGCCTAAGATTTAACATCCAGTAGCTCAATGTATACTCTTGACAGAACTTTGAATTAGATACTGTCATTGCAGATGAGGAAACTGAGGTTCAAAAGATTTTAATACATTTGCCCAAGATAAGGGAGTGACCAACACTCAAAACCAGAATGATGCTATGTACCAACTGGAGGGTAGAAAAAGGGGGCATGCATTTCCCCCTTTTGACCTGGGTTTGTCAAGCAAAGTTGCCAGTCTATCCCCAATCTCTTCCACATGACCCAAAGGAGGCAAATCAGATTCTGTCTGCCTGAAAGTTGATCCTAGACAAAGGGAACAGACACTGGATATATCCCAGGGTGACATTCTTCCTTTCTAACCTCCAGAGTTAACCTGGTTCCTTCAACATTTTCCTCAATTCTGTAAAGAACCCCACAGTCTTCCACTAAGTTCTTTTTCTGCTTAAGTAGGCAAAATTGGTTCCAGATGAAGTACCTTCCCTGAATCATCCTGAAACATCTTAGAGTGGCAAGAATAAGACCCAGAGCAAACCGGCAACTTGATCAAGCTTCTTCTCAGAGTCATTTCTCCACCCCCATGCTCCTTGCCAAATGGCAGCTTTTGTCACCGAGTTGCCGAAACTTAACGAGGGCTGTGTAAAGGATCCCTTACAACATCTCAATTTTTTCCAGGCTTTTCTTCAGCTGCATCTGGCTTTGCCAAGTACCATGATCAATTCACTATCAAATGCAACTTCCACAGCACTTGGTGGTTAATCGTTTACGGTTTTGCCTTGTTCTTTGTTTTATGCGCTCTCTCTCCCTTTCGTGTATTTGTTCCTTATTTTTTATATTCCTCATGCTGCTCAGCATAAGGTTAGAACTCAGGTTGATCTACAACCACTAATATAGGGTAATTGCCTCCTGTTATCCAATATTTTAATTTCAGTAGCCACTGTGCTAAGGAGAAGGGGCACCTTGTTGGTAATTAGTGTGGAGCTAAAGCATTCTCCAATCCTTCGGTATCCCCTTTATGAATACACCCATTTCATAAGGACACAGAGCAAAGGACTTCTACCTGGCTTTTATAAATACCAGCTACCAAATAACTCAATTAGCACCATTCAACATTCCAAAGCCACCCTAAAATGTCGCTCTTTAGACCTGTATTAAATATGTTCAACCCTCTATCTGATCTTTGTCCCCACTGTTAACTCATGTGATTTAATATTCTAGAAAATGAAATGAGGGTAATTGCAATCAGGAAGAAAATCCATTTATATTTGCAATTTTGAACTTTATACCGAAACTTGCATCACTGAATACAACCCAAGTAGCGTTCTAACGTTCTGCTTTATCTGCTAGGAATCTCTCAAACTCTATCAGACACTCAAAAATGAGCATGCAGCCACCCAAAGGTTTAAATAACAAAGTTGGAAAAGGACAGCCAAAAACAATAAATTGGGCTCTGTGGTCTGTGCCAGACTCAGCCATGTATAACTACTGAGCTGGAACAAATAAGAGCTCTGTTGAAAATGGTAATAAGAATATCTAAAAAAAAAAATTAAAGAATAAAGTCAAGAAAAATCACAAAAGTTAGTTCTACAATTTCTAAAATACAATATTTCTAAAACACCAATGCATCAATTTAAAAAATGGTATCACGACCCATGTGGAACAAATTAAATGCCAATGTAAATAAGGAAAAGATCATTTTAATTCAGGCTGAGAGCTTCTGACTCTGAGAAAGAATATCTTGGTAGAAAAGAGCTTTCCAAAATTTCCCTAGAAGCACCATAAAAGCAAAAGGATCAGGAACACAAACGCAGTAAGCTGGGGACATTGCAAGAAATAGCTCACCTCAAGCATTAAACATTTTTTAAGTTTTTTGTCTGTCCTAAAATATCATGAATGTTTTGCATTACTGTTTAATATATGAATATTTATTATAATTTACTTATCTTTGAGGCACTCTTAAAATTTTTTTTAAACTTTGAGTAAAATTAATACTTAGAGAAAATATGTCAGATTGACCCTAATGTTCCTTGAACTCTGGCATGCCCCCACTTGCCCATTAGGGCATAAATAGCCCAGATTAATACACATAGTTTTAGAAGAATGTATATATTACCCAACCTACTGGCAAGCAACTACTAACTAATTACATTAATATGACACTAGGAAGCAGCCTAAGATATATATATTCCTAGAAGATTAGTTAAGGAATTGTGATAGAAAGATCCAAAATAATAATGGCTTAAATAAAATACATGTTTCTTTCTCATGTAAAAGTGTTGGCTGATGTTGCTAAAGAGCGACATTTTAGGGTGGCTTTGGACTGTTGAATGGTGCTAATTGAGTTATTTGGTAGCTGGTATTTATAAAAGCCAGGTAGAATATTAATCAATACATGTGCCGATGCTAAATCGGCACATGTATTGATTAATATTCTGTAGAGTTATCAGGCAATTAGAAATGTAATTTAATATAAAGAAGCTCAAATAAAGTTTAAAGTAAGAGTGGTGATTAAAATCAACGAAGCAAAACATTACACGCAAACATTCTAAACCAGCTGGTATTACCAATGGACCTTTAAAAACTTTAAATCATGGGCACTAGAGGAAACTGCCTTCATGAAAAGAAATATATTAACAACTTACAGGCATAACTCCAAGATGTTGCAGCTTCGGTTTCAAACCACTGCCATAAAGCAAGTAAGGTAAAGTGAGCATTGCCGTAACGCCAGTCGTAATCTTTCTTGCTGGTGATGGGTTTCACCTTACATTTGTAAAAATATGCAACACCTTTGAAATGCAATAAAGCAAAGTGAGATAAAACGAAGAATGCCTGTATTTATTTCCAGGAGAGTCAAATGCAGCAATGGAACTTTATTGGAAAACTTGCTAAGATAAAAATTCATGTTAAAAAATAAAACTTGGGTTAGTAAATTGTTGCAGATTAGGTTTCAAAGGAAGCCTACTCCCAGATGGAGCTCATCTTGCAGAACCTTGACTAAGGAGTGCCTAAGGCCTCACACCTGTAGAAGGAAGGGAAGGAAGAATTGGGCAGAGGAAAAGTTGAACAGCAATGCCGTCACAATGAAGGCCTCCTAAACCAATGCCACGGGGGCGCTTCAGATGTGGATTGACTTGTCAAAATTGTCCCAAATTGGAGTGAGAGTGACAACTCTCCTGTCACCACATTAATTAGTCATTGAATGTGGACAGTTCTGGAGGAATACATGACTTGGTAAAGTTTTCTTCATCTGAAGCAAAACATGAAGGATACTAAGATATGATGCCTGTCTTCTAGCAGCATTTACAGCAACTGGGAGGATAAGCCTTTCAAATGTTGCACTTTCCTTTCCCTGAGAGGTAGACTTTGAATCACAGATTAGCATAAAGGATATTTAGGGAGGGTTCTTGAACACCCATTAGAAGGACAGGAAAAAAGCAAGAGCTGTGATACATCGCAGGGAAGAACTCAGCCAACCCTGTAGGAGGTTACAGTATGGATGGACCTTCCAGTGGGTTTTCTGTTTGGGAGGAAGGGTGGGGTCTTTATCTCCTATACTGATCAGTGGCTGGATGTGGGCCATCAGAAGGGGACATGACCTTGGGTGAGGCATTTTTCTTCTGCCAAGGCAATTTCCAGTGTGGAATGACAGCTAAAGAGGGTTGTCTGGCGGCACTCCCAGCAGCTGGGGAAGCAAATCCTTCAATCTAGAAAGAGGCTCTGGGTGCATATCACAGTGTCCACCATACAAATATACTTAATATTTTCATTTCATGGCCAAGGAAAAACTTAAAAATAAATCATTTTTTATATGAAGAACAGATTCAATAATTTTAACCATATGAAACTGAAAGCACTTGTTTCCTTCCCCCTTTTTTTCAAAGCATATTTGCTAAAACTCACATAAATTAAATGTGGGAATGATATATGAGTCTCTACTACATAAATATTTCTCTCACTCCTCCACTCTATTCTTGCCAGCAAATTCCTGCCTTGTTTTCCTGCAAAAAAAAAAAAAGAATTAAAAAAAAAAACAAACACGGCCATCAATCCTTAGTTCCCACACCTATTCTCCTTTAGGTCCTGTTCCCAATGACTTTTTAAAAATGCCATCCCTTTTCAAGTTGAAGAACCAAAGAACTCTCCACCTGTCTCCTCAATTTTTGTTTTTGCACAGTTCATACACTCACTGTATCACGCCCCATCCATCTTTTACAGCTCCCTTTCCCCTGTCAAAATCTCTACATCTTGCATATTTCATGTTTACCCATTTTGAAAATGTCTTTTTTTTTCTTATTAAATTAATTGCGGTAACATTAATAACATTATATAACTTTTAGGTGTACATCTTTATAATATGACATCTATATACTCTATTGTGTGCTCACCACCCCAAGCCTAGTCTCTTTCCATCATGATGTATCTGGTCTCCTTTACACTCCTTGTTCTCCCCCACTCCCATTCCCTCTGTAGTTACCATTCTGTTGTCTATGAATTCTATTGTTGTTTGTTTGTTTGTTTTTATTTTATATTCCACTTATGAGTGAAGTCATATGGTTCTTGTCCTTTTCCATCTGACTTATTTCACTTAGCATCATACTCTCAAGATCCACCCATATTGTCACAAATGGTAATATTTTAGCTTCTTATGGCTGAATAGTATTCCATTGTACCACATCTTCTTTATCCAATCATTCATCGAAGAATATTTAGGTTGTTTCCATGTCTTGGCTATTGTGAATAATGTTGCAATGAACATGCTTTCCTAATTATAGCCATGATTCTATCCTTTTCCATTGCAAATTTCTTAAACTAGCAACACACAATTATGGACTCATTTCTACAACTCCCCAATGGCCTGAAATCCAGTATTACTTCTGTTCACTCCCTTCCACCCAAAAAAAAGGGGGGGGGGTGGAGGGCTAATTCCTTCTCTTGGAAAATTAAAGATTTTTTTCACAATCCTCAGGGTTGACCCTTAAGCACAATGAGGCAGTGAACACCCCCTTTTTTTTCTGACACTGTACTTGACTGATACCTTTATTTCCTATCTCCCACCATTCATTTCTACTTTTCTTTCCTTCCCCCAGCCACAAACTGGGGAAATTCTCCCAAGCTATCTTTCATCCTCTATCTAAAGCAGTAGAACATTAACACTATACTTTCTCATTACTTTAATCATTGCTCATGTGCTGGTGATTCACATCTGAGTCTCTATGCTATCTTCTTGAGGAATTCTAGCCTGGATCTCTAGCTGCCTCAGGGACATTTCAACTTGCACAACCAAACTGCATCCCAAAATCAATATGGCCAAAACCAAATTCACCATTTATGAAAAAGAAGTCTTCCACCTCAACCTCTCTAGCAGTTTCATTCTACTTGCTCTTTGCAAAAAGAAAATAAATTGAAGACATTTAAGAACATAATGTATAAAGAAAAGAAAGTAAGAAAGGCTACCTCCTAATCTTATAGTCACTTCTTCCACACTATATGTCATCTTTACACTTTTAGTCCCTTCATATTTCTTTTGATCCTGTATGCTGTTTTTGAATTTAAATAAATGTCAATATTTCCCTCCCCTTTTCAAAAATGTTACCCTAATTTTCTAAATAGTGCAATCCAACCTCATGAGTCTAGCCCTTAAGAGCCTCCTGAAATTAATCCTACCCTTCTTGGCCAAACTCATCACACTCAAGCTTTCTGCCCTGTGCCTACTCTCAACTCAAAAACTTTCCTCATATTGTTTTCCCTAGAGGAAATGACCTTCCCTACACATTTATTTTATGTATAACTACTTTTCTCAGGATCCATCACAGGTTTAAACTATGAGGCATCTCTTCTAGGCCAGTAAGATACTCCTCTTATCTATATTTCTGTAGTAAATATCAACTGTTCACTATAGTAGCTTGTCACTTGCTACTTTATGGGACATATAGTTATTCCACATGAATATATTTTATCTTTTCATTGTGTTATAAGATCTTTTGAATGCTTCAGTCACATGTTATAGACATGAGAAAAATTCAATACATGCTTTCTGAATTAAGATTAATTTTCACCCATGTACCTATATACTAGTACTATAAGAATAAAGTTACTGGAACACAGAATTTCCTGTCGAAATTTCAAAAAAAGATCAAAGTAGAAACAAATTCATACCTATGTATTATTAAATGGTGAGAACAAAAGTGGTAACATATTATAAATTAAATTATTCACAAAATTTAAAATATTTTTTTATATTGTGCGATTTTTCACTTTTTCTAATGAAATAAGGCAAAGTTGTAATCAAATAGCTGAAACGCTGGATAGTAGAAACATTGTTCTCTTACTTTTTCTCACTTAGAACTCACCTACCATTGATGGATTATTCTTAATGTTAAGTAAACTTTATATATATATATATATATATATATATATATATATATATATATATTCCTCTGAACAAATCCTATTTAGTTTCTTTATATACTTTTTATTAAACAAGACCACACAAATGGGTAGGAAAGAAAACATTTTGTCAGCCTTACGCTTGAACACTCATGATAAAATATTTTTGCCAAGAAGAAATAGACTAAACATACATCAAGCCAAATGGAGATGCTTATTTTAGTGACTAGAGGTTCTTCTTATGATTTAAGACATTATACCATAATTTGAGGATAAAGAGTGTGAAACTGCTTTATGTTTCTGACAATCACTGTTCAAAAATCTGTATATCCAAGAGACTACAGAGTCTTAAGTTTTATTTCAACATTTTAAACTAATGTTACAAAACATTTTTAGAGTAAACTCACTTTTATTGCTTTTTTTTACTAGTGAAATAAAAAATAAATTGCGATTTTCTACTTGGTCATCTTTGTTTTAGCATTGCCCATCCCAAAGTTCAAGCACAAAAATGCATTTCTTTGATACATACAGCATTGCCATTACTCCTTCATCTGGTCAGAATTTTTCAAAAAGGACTAGTGTCTACTGAACACTACTGTTTCTTTGGAGGCAGGAATGGTTTTTTGGGTGTGGCATAGGAGTGGGTTGGGACAGTGGTAACCTTTATTTATTCATTTAGTACATTTCTGAGCACTTTCCATGTTCAAGGAACTATACTAGATGCTGAAGATACAGCAGTGAAAGAGACACAGTCCTTATCCTCATCAGATCTGCATTAAAACGAGTTGGAGTACATTAAGCAGCTAATTACACAATAATTTAATCATACCTGTAGTAGGAGTAAATAAATTATGTCCTGTTAAACAAAAAATACTCTGCAGCAGTAAAAGACACAAAGGGTGGCCCTGATGGGTGTGACTCGGTTAGCTGGGTGTTGTCCCATGCACCAAAAAGTTGTTGGTTCGATTCTTGTTCAGGGCACACGTGCAGGTTTCAGACTAGGTCCCTGGTAGGGGGCATGCAGGAAGCAGCTGATGGATGCTTCTCTCTCCCATCAGTCTTTCTCTCCCTCTTCCTTCCTCTCTCTCTGAAAATCAATAAAAATGTTATTTTTTAATAAAAGGGAATATATTATATGAGTCCATTTATATAAAGTTCGCAAACAAGTAAAACTTACATATGAGATAAGTCAGAATGATGGCTTGGTTGTGGTGGGTAATGCACAAGAAAAAGCACATGGGCCCCTCCTAGGATGATGGAACTGTTGCTTCATTGGGGCAGTAGTTATAGGAATGTGTCCACTTTGTGAAATTTTATTGAATTATATGCTTATGATTTATGTGCTTTTCTGCATGTAGGGTATATGTTAAAACCCTGAACTACTATTTCTTTTTAGCTTCTTTTCCTTGGACAGCCAACAAATAGACAAATGTTCAAACAGCCAACAAAAAGAAGAGGACGTGTTTCCTTCCCCCTCTGAGATCTTGGCCCATCGAATCTCAGTGTGAGGATGAGTCTGCTGCAGCAGCTAGAGACAGTGGCAGAAATCACATAGTTCATTGGTTTGCTTGCTTGCTTAGGACCACATGAGATAAAATACACTAAATTCTTAGCACACAGCCAGGGACATTGATATTTGTGAGATTAAGTTGACTTTGTAATTTATCACCCAAACAGGACATTTTTTGAGAGTCAAAGAGACTATTCTTCATAAACACACTGGAGCACAAAAATACATTAAAATTTTCCCAGGCAAGCTGTACAGTATGGTCAATGTAGAGCTAAATAAATGATGACATGTATAATTATTATGCCTGAGCTAGCCTTGCCATTAGCAAGGATATTAATAGGCAATATTTTTGAAAAATTATAAAAGTGGGGCAGTAATATATTTGAGTGAAGCAATTATAAGTCAGTAACAAAATATTATCTCTGTGAACAACGCACAACTGCTCTTGCACTCGAAAGAAGAATGTTCTTAGTAAGAGAGCCCCAGGAGACTGTAGTACCAATTGGAAGATGGCTCTGGATGCTCACATTTTTCCTATTTTTGAAGACCAAGTTTGAGAATTGAATTCACAAGATCAGAAATCATAGCTCCCTCATTTCTTTCATAGAACATAATCTATTATTTACCATATTTCTTCATATTAACTACTTCTGTACATAATATACATTTTATTTATAAATGGGAAGCCCAGTAGTTCCAGTAGCATGGCCTTACGCAAGCATATTGTTGTACATTCCATAGCACATTACAGAGAAATGCCCGGAATCCCATTAGTTGCGATTTAGCACATTTAACACAAGTTCTCATGTTTACGCCTAACTGCAACTGCATCTTTTCTTGCTGGTACCAAGGTCGCTGGGTGGGCCTGAGACTGGGTGGCTGAGTGTGGCAAAATAGCAAGTGACTGGAAAAGAAGACAAAGGCAAGTTTGGGTCCCACATGTTGTGCTCATTTCCTGTGTAATATTGGAGAGACTTGGGCTTCGTCCCCCTGATGTCTATAAACATGGTTTTTCCTTGGTTTTCTAAGATGACATCACAAACCAACAACAAGAAATTTCTGGATTTTTTTCCCAAAAGAAGGAAGAGGTTTCTGTGCTCCGTGCCGCTCTCTCCTTAGTTTACTGCTTTTGTGTAAAGTTGTCCTTTCTATAAGAAACTTTTTTGCTAAGTCAGAAGCAGAGATCACTGGACAAGGTCATTGGTGTTGGGTGTTCCTTCTCTGATCTTCCATGTTGTCTAGTAGCTAAAGACATTCAGAAAGTTCCAATCTCCTAGAGAGTCTACACAAATACAGTATTTTGTTTTCTATATTTTGCCAAGTTCTGTTCTCCCACATTCAGTGTCTAAGAATATTTGGTGTGAAAAATAGCAGATTAACTCACCATCCCTTCCCCACCTTTCTTGCAGCTTGTTTACTTCTTAGATTGTAAACCTCTTGAGGGAAATATGTGGAACATTTTTTTTCCATTTATAATACCCCGGCTTAACCCCATGGGTACATATTTATTGACTAAAATATGTACCCACAGAAATAAATGGACAACAAATCAGCAGCCCCAGACTGATGGCCAGCCCAGATCATGAGTTAGGTCTGTGAGCAGACAGCACATCCTTGTCATGTGTCTCATCTCTGGAGCCTCATTAATACACAGACTTTCCAAAGCTGGACAAAGGGCCATTTTGGAGGAGATGGTAGCCTAAAATGTCCCTGGCTCCTCATCCTCCCCACTACTTCTGGAGGAGCCCAATAAACAAGAGCATCTGGAAGAGTCCAGAAGGGAAGGGTGAGCATGTACAGGTTGTGGCATTAGGATAAAGAGCCCTTCTCCCTGTTGCTGGTCCCTAGACTTTATCCTAATGCCACAACCTGTACATGCTCACCCTTCCCTTCTTAGAGTCTGCTAAAAATAGCATATGATGTGAAGTTTTTATTGCATAATAAAACCTCTGTATTCTACACCCAAATGTACAACTGCAGAACAGGTACTTTATTTCTCTATAACTGAGAAATAGAATCTGACCTATAATCTAATCACTCATGACACCCTCTCTGATGGGTGGAAGGGGGGAAAAAAACTCTACTTCAGCCCAATAAATTAACTTTATTTGAAGCAATAGGCTGAATAGTATCTTGACATAAATACCTGGTTTTTCAGGTCCTCTTCTCTAAGATGGTTTCTGACTCCATGAGATAAGGACATGACTGACAGCACCTTATGACAGAAAGGATAGACTCCTTGAATCCACATGTGTCCTCTGGGTCCCCCGGGGCCCTGCATCTGAATGGCTGCCCAAACAGCCCCCACCTGAGCCTGCTGCTGTCTTCTAGGCCCAATTCTTAGGCATCTTCCTGTAGCTGGGGCCTGTGATGGTAGCATTCAGGGCCTGCATCTCCCAGCTCCCTCTGTCTGTTATGCACACTAGCTGATCTGACTTCGCTTCTCCTCTTCTAGACTCTCCCATATCCTCTGGCCTGAAGCCCTTAGCCCTTCCAACCTCACCAGAGAAAGCCTCCTGATCCCACTCTTATATAAACAGTTAGGTCTGCACTTTTCTCCTGTTTACCTATCAACCAAAAGTTTAAAGTTCCTAATAAGAAAAACTCTCACCTGCCCCACTGAAACCAGTATGTTTTACTTTACTTTCTCTCTCCTACAACTCATGTTTTGACGTTAAGATGAAAGCATGTTATATACACCAATCACCTTCTTCCCAGCCTTTCTGGGGAAGCTTTTCTAAAGTCAGCATTCTAGGAATAAGCCTTTTAAATTTCCTTTCAACCACTGAGTTTCTAATAATAACCACTGAGTGATTTTTTTCAATTCAAGAAGATTACTGATCTGGTGTGTACTAAAGACTCTTATTCTTCTTGATACATTCATGAATTCATGAACTTAACCCTTCCACAGCTTTCTTCTTATCCCTTGAAGTAGTTCAAAATAAGACAAGAGAGAATACGTTTAGTGCAAGGCATCTTGTGTTACCTACTCACGATAAATACTAAAAAAAAAAAAAAAAAAAAAAAAAAAAAAAAATGTTCAAACCTCATGCACACATTCCCTGAGGTCCATTGGAAACTTACCTGCCTTTTGATTTTAAACTCTTGGCTGAAAAAAAAATACAGATAGAGGAAAACAAATTATTTCCTTTTCCAGAGCCTAAAACACTTGTACAATGTGTTATCTGTTTTAAGGTAAGACTTAACTGGAATTTAAAATGTCCCTTTCCAACAATCACATACCTGTGATATCAGATATGACCACAGCATTTCTTCTTGGATCATCATCCAGAGGGCCCTGAAGCCATGCTTGCTGAGACTAAGCCTACTTGGACATCGGCTGGACATCTCCAGGTGTTAGTTGATCACCAAAATGCCAGTCTCCCCATGTCTTTCTCAAGACTTTCAGGCTCATGCACTATCTGTAGAGATTTCTGGTGGAAAGGGTACAGGAGATCAAAATATCAACTTCAATGATGATATTATTATCATTAAAGTGGGGAGACAGAGGTCTGGATTCAAGGCCCTAAGAGCTTCCTCCACCTTCCTTCTTGAAATAAACAATCCCCAGGTCATGGGCAGATCAGGTATAAGGGAAAAAGGAATTGCTCTGATGAGAGCTCCACTTGAAAGAGAGAAAAGTGGGCAGAATCTCAGACTGTACATCTCCATTAAGCTGATGGCCATTCATGCCTATGTCAGTTTCCTAGGGCTGCCATAACAAAGTACTACAGATTAGGTGGCTTAAAACAACAAAAATTTATTCTCTTACTGTTCTGGAATCTAGACGTCTGAAATCAGGTGTTGGCAGGGCCATGCTTCTTCCTGGGCCTCTCAGGAAGGAAATTTCCTTATCTTCTTTGGCTTCTGGTAGCCCAGGAGTTCCTTAGTTTAATGCTAATAACTCCAATCTCTGCCTCCATCTTCACATGGGTTGTTTTCCCTCTGTCTCTCCCAGTCTGCTCCACTTCTTATAAGGACACTAGTTGTATTGGATTAGGGCCCACACTGATGACCTCATCTTAGCCTGATTATGTCTGCAAAGACCCTATTTCCAAATAATGTCACATTCATAGGTATTGGAGGTTAGGACTTCAACATATCTTTAATGCAAACACAATTCAACCCACAACAATGTCTATGACCTTTAGCACATTTATCTCACAGAATGTTGCCTTCCAGTGAGTCAGATAAAGTGTGCCCTCCATGGGAGGGTTCAGTGAGGGGAAAAAGAAGAGCAAAAACGTTCAAAAAAGACATTTTCTTATTTATGGACAAGAGTCAAAGGAAGCAAGAATAGAAAAGAAACATGGCTTATTTTACAATTCCAGTGGATGAATAGGGACTTGATGAATAGTCTCTACTGTTTCAGTAGCACCTATGTGCTCATCTAATTATGGATACAAATCATGTAATGTGCTGAAACTAAATTTGCATGTTTTCATCATTTATAAAATTCGGTTGACCTGAATGAAATAACTGATTTATGATTAAATGTTAAACATGTAAAAAAGAGATTTAAAAAAGCAAATTCAAAACAGTAGCTATCAAATTGGCCAAGATTTTAAAAAATCCATAGTAAGCTTTGTTAGTGAGGATATGGATAAAGAAGCCCTCTTTTACATCATTTGTGAGAATGGAAATTGCAACTTGTGGACATTCATTGGGAAATACATATTGAGCACTGTATAAAGTCTTTCCAGTTGATTCTGAAATTCCTCTTCCAGGGATTTATCTTGAGGAAAATCTAGTGCATGTGTACCAAGTTTTAGTGGTAAGAATTTTCATCACAATATTGTTACTAAATAGACTTAAAAGTAAATAATAATATAGTTACTAAAAATAAGACATGTAGAACAAACAAACTGTAGCTCACAGATTAAATTTGACCCACTGTCTGTTTTGTAAATAAAGTTTTATTAGGACACAATTGCACTCATTTATTTATACATTGTGAATAGCTACATTCTAAGAGTTAAGTAGTTGGAACAAAGATAGTATTCCCTGCAAGTCATAAAATATTTACTATCTAGCCCTTTACAAAAACTGTTTACTGATCCCTGCTATAGAAAAAAATGCATATTATATGGATGACATTACCAATTGTGTTTTAAAAAAAGGAAAATTACAAAATAATGTGCTCAGTATGAGTCTATTGTTTTAAATGTGGATGTATTTATTTAAATATTTATGTGTAAATGTGTATATAAGTCCAAACACCAAAAAATGAAGTCATTATCACAGAAAAAACATATTTTGAGTTTCTTTTTCTTTTTTTAATTTCCTATCTTTTTCAGAATGTCTGCAATAAATATCTGAGCACTAGAAACATCTGCCAAATCAACTCCAGAAAAAGTGTCAAGAAAGATCCACATCTGGCAGAGTAGCGTCAAAGTGGAGTTTAGTTTTTATTTTAGTTAGCAACTGATCTGACTTAATGTATGGTGGGTGGTTCTGAAGGAATGGAGCTCTGCCTAATTTTGGTGAAATTTTTTATGTATTGTTTTTAGACATGTGTCATATAACTCTCACAATCTAAATAGAAAATAGCTGATTTGGCTCAGTGATTATAAGACCCCTAAAATCACAATTCGTCTGTCCTTCAAAATCAACTACAATCTCATCAAGATGGTTCTTTATTCTTTATTGATCTGTTATTTCTTTGACACCAAAGAAGAGAACCGCCTTAGTGAGAAAGCAGCACCCAATTCTGACTTGTGTATGAGGCAGGTCCCCTGAAAATGTGGAGTGAGGCATGAGATGGTGAGTGAGGCATGAAATTATAATCCAAAATTCTTCAGTTGTTTTCTATCATATTTACAGTAATAAATTCTGTTTTGTCTATGTTGAGGTTTGATTTCTCTCCTAGAAAATATTTCATTAAACCAGTATGTGTTCATGGTTCCTTTCATCTCTTTTGAAATCTCCTCCCATCACCAAGTTGCCAAGAAGCCTTTCCAGATAAGAATGCAAAGGGTATCTGAAAAGAATATAAAACCAGACCAAATTCTTATGGACTAAAAAGCCTAGGAATGCATAAATTACATAGATTGTGTGTTCCTGTTACACACAATTAAACTGACTGTCAGTGCCAGCTGTCTTTACATCAAAGGGGATATTCTGAGCTCTGCTAAGAACTAGCTATGTAACTATTTAACATTGTTCTTTAACTTTCTCAATGTCCACTCATTATATGTAACATTCAGGTTTCTTTTAGAAAAAAGTAAAATGGTCAAGTCAATGTTGTTTCTCTGATTTATTTATTAATACTCATATTAATGCTCAAACATAGTAAACAACATACAAAACTATTTTTAAATCAATTGTTAATAGAAATTGAAAACAAAAAGGATCCAAACTGAACAAGAGTACAAATAGGACAATGATGTGTGTTATTTGGACTAAAGCTGATTCTGCAGGAAATCAAAACATCCAGCTGATTTAATTGAAGAAAAGAGAGACTCAGTCCATCCAGATGTCTGGCATCATAAACACCAAACACAGGGATGACTGATTGAATCTTTGACATGATTCACCAGATGTTTCAGCCTCTTGGAGATAGACTAAAAGGAAAGGATTCAGAAAGGTTTCAAATTCCTTTATTTCACCCCGGGTATTCAGTGTGAATCGTCCTTGTTTCCGCTTTAGTTACCTTCTCCAGCTAATCCCTGACCCCTTTGGTAACGTTATATCATATTTTCTTTCAGACTGAATCTTGGAGTATTTGGATAGAGTCACCAATTGAGAACCAAGTGGTAATGTAGGAACAATTTCATTTCCTTTCCCCCCATATATATGGCATCATGCGGCCCTTTTTCCTGGGAAGACCACAGTGCATGCATGATCCCGGGAACAGAGGCAATAAAGATGCCTATACACATAAAATCTAACCAGATCAGCTGAAATGATAGATCCAGGAGGCATATTCTGAAATGGTATTATTAGCTTGATTGCTCTGCAGTTCGAACAGTCACTGTTCAGATTGCCTATAATAAGCTTACCCAGAATTAAGCCACTAATGAGTTGATAGTGAGATAAGCTCTTTCTCAAAGGAAATAAGTTAGACTGACAATTACTGAAACAAAGAGAGAATACAAGTGGGTTCCTTCATTATGCTACCCCTGAGGATCTCAAGTTTGTCTGAATTCTGAATTGTGAGAACCCAACTCTTGTTCTCAAGCAAACTAAATGGCAGAGATCATCCTGAGTGTGAGCAAAAAAGGTTCTATACTGGGTGGTATAATTTAAAAGGAAAATAGATGAGTCCAGTCTAGCTCCACCTCTGGCCTGAATTTCCCATCCCTTCAAATGACATGATAACATTCATCTTGTACCTCTGGGTACAGCTTAATGTGTACTATCTCAGGTGCTTGGCTTAATCATTTTTAAGGAAATGTATTATTTTACCCATTTTTCTTCAAAAAACTAGAGGGTTTTGCTAAGGACACATTGAACAATGATCCCAAACCCAGATATTCTAACTCCCAGACTTATGAAGTACCACAGTTTCCTCTGAAAATAAGTTAAAAAAGAATTATTGAGACCACTGAGTTCAGGAAGATACAAGGCAAAATGCACACCAAAGAATTTTATGCATCAGGTTAGTCTGTGGATACCCTGAACTTCAAAAGGGGTGAGAAACAGGACAAGTCCAATCTCATGTATTTGAAGACAGACCACACAGAGCCAAACTTTCTAATTACTATTCAAATATTCTGGAAAAGAATTTAAACCTTTCTGTCCAAAAAGCAATATAACTAAAAGAAAAGTCTATTTTGTCTCTTCTATCTCTGAATTTCTAAGTATTATTATCTGTCCTTCCAGGTTCCAGTGTAACTTCTATTCTTAGAGGCCATGTCATCTGAAGCTGTCTTTTGATATCCAAAATCATATTGAATGACAGTGCAAGCACCTGAGGCTCTTTTCTGTCCAAGAGGGTCCCAAATCTACCATTGTCCTGCTGATTTCATCTGCTTTCACTATCAACACCTTTCTGTATCCTCAGCCAACACCAAAACTTTCAATTTCGTCACCCGTAATCAACTCATCTCAATAGTCATCAACATCACTGAAGCTTTGAGAAGAAAATCATGGTCCCTCTGATGAGCACTTTTATTTCCTAACATCATTCCTTTTTAGCAACTGTTGTTTTTCCACTGCTGAGCTGTTAATAATTTGACTTGGGAAGCACTGGTTTTGTTCAGGAGACAGAAGGAGAGGGAGGAAAATCTAGGTCAGAGATTTTATTGTGGTTTTGTAGGAAAGATGAGGCAGGACAGGCTACACTTGGGATTTGCTAGTTTGAATAATTCCAGGAAGCTTTGGGGCATAGTTGTTTAGTACGTGGCCCTGGGTTCACTTAAAGCAGATTAACTTAATTTAGTGTGTAAGAGTTTGATAAAAGAGATGGTTGGGGGGATGGGTTTTAGATTGGTTAGTTTCCATACGAAAGGTGTATTCCCTGGTGAGCCCTTTGTTGTCTCTAAAAATTGGGTAGCCTTGGGAGGGGCTGACTCCCCAGTCAGCTAGGCCACCAAAGCCAGAGCACCAAAAATACAGGAAGGGAGAAAACAGAGTTAAGACAATTGGCCTTGTGAATGGATGTCAAACAGACAGATAGCTTAAGAAAAAAACACAACATGGTGCCTCCCCATCATTCTAAGCCACAGATAACTCCTGCTAGAGAAGTCCACCCTTGACCCTCAGTCAATTAAATGATGGAAGAAGGGAGATTTTTTTTTCCAGTAAAGTCATTCCAACTTTTCTTTCCCACAGATGGACTTAGCCTCTGGTCTTTACTTCCCCTTGACTTTCACCTTCACTTTCCTGGTTATCTGCTCAAACAGGCATCAGTGCCATTTGATAAGATCCATTTAAATGTAGTTGCTGGACTTCTGGTTCAGGTAGCAGGAATGAATCATATCTTCTGTCACAGCCAGTCCTCTCCAACCTCGCTTCACACCTGCTTTACCTTGATTTCATCCCCTACTCACCAGCAGGCAAAACCAACATGTTCTATCCTCCTAGTTTAAGACAGTCAGACATGGCCAACTTGATAATTATGTTTATGACCAAAATAGGGGTTGTTATTTGAAATAACAAAGAATAGCCCAACATGGCTGATCTTTCAGTTTTTTATAAATATGTTCACTAAACACATATAATAAAGCTCAGTGCCTTTGTTGTTATAGATAAGAAACCTATTATGAATTAGTAGTGAATTACCATTGAGTTAAAAATAAAATTCTACTTCACAGGTTTTTTCTTTTTTTTTTGGATGCTGTAGAGGGAGAAATGGGAGATCCCATACAGAATTCTTATTTCTCCATAGTCTTAAAAACTGAAAAAAACATTGCTGCCTTAAAAATCCTTCTAAGATTCCAACCATGGACTAATAAAAACAATAAAAATTCATTAAGAATTCAAGCTTTTAAAATGGCATCTAATTTGGCATGAATAAAAAAGCATCTGGGAGACTTGAAACCAACACTTGGGTTACGTGGGCTCTCATTGGCTTTATGCCACTGAAAGTGCTCATCTTTAAACATGCCCCAGAAATGCACTTACATGATGTGGTAGTATTAGCAATGTAGTAAAACTTGCTGTATAATGTAATAGATTTTTACAAGGGCAAAGAAAATATGTGATAAACTGTTTTGCTCCTAAATTGTTTGTGAACCCCATTGCCCTATGGATGAAGCTGTTCTATAATTACTCTTGTTAGAGATTTTACTGGCCAGCAATGCCAGATGAACTCTTATTTTCATTTATGGGAGTAATGATTCATAGGGTGCACTGAGCAATCTTTCATCAATTAGGTACAAAGAATCATAATCCCATCTTGATTTGTATCAGCCCTGGGTAGAAACTACTTTTGCCAAGCATTATAGTTCATCAAGACATGTTATTTATTTTTTTCACAACCATGCCCAATTCTAACTCCATTTCCTAAGACAAAGTACTGCTCTAAGTGGAATTCAGGAAAACAAGGTAGTTCTAACACGCAGTAGATTCTACCAGGGAAAATAAATCCTGTGATCCGTTGCTGTGTTAAGATTAAACACCAAGACTAGGGGAAAATATATTCTAGTTGGAATCCATAGTGGCCACAAATGATAAAATATGACTCAAAATAAATATCTCTTATTTGGTTTGTATGCATGGTATTTTGACTTTACTACACAAAATCTTTTAACTTTCAGCCAACTGTCAATACAAATATGCAGATATAAGCACAGTAAAACTGGCATCATGTACAATTTCACATAAATGGAAATATTTTTAAATGTGCCAGGATGTGACATCATGCAATATTTCAGGATTGCTTTTCATGCAACCCTATTTACTGAGTTTGATTTTCAAAACAGCAAACTGCTTCCAAAATGAGCAATTCTTCCCTATTCCACTAATTGGTGTCTACAGCAGCACACTCTCCTTTGTTCCAGGCCCAAGTAGGTGAATGGTGAATTAATCTGTCATGACCAGGGACGCATTTGCACTTATCTCTGCCTAATTTCCCCTCCTCCTCAAACTTAGGAACATCAGCACACATCTTTAGACAGTTGGCTGGGCATTGGGTGCGGGTGGTACCATGGCTCTGTCCTCAGGGTCAACCTATAATCATGACCTTGTGAAAGCCAACTGAAGACAATTTCCATAGGTCATCAGGTACTGCAGAACTAGGAAAAACAGGCAATTTCTGGGATACTTTTCTCTCATAGGCAATTCAAAATACAACATTACTATAACTTCCTGCTTTCCATAGGTTCATTTAAAAAAGGAAAAAGGTTATGTACATAGAAGACAAATGTCACCCCGATACTGCCTCAGATTTAGAAGAACCTTAATCACCAATTCATAACACCTTTTATTATGTTCAAGTATACTGAGGCAACTATGAAACGATAGCAAGGAAAATAGAAAACCTGGTCACTCTTCAATAATCAACTCATGTGTGATTGCAAAACGTGCATTGTCAAGATATATATAAATACTAGAGGCCTGGTGCACGGAATTAGTGCACTCGGGGGAGGGGAGACCCTCGGCTCTGTCTGCACCTTCTTGCAGGCTGCGAGCCCTCGGAGGATGTCCAACTGATGGCTTAGGCCCGCTCCCCCAAGGGAAGTGGGCCTAAGCCAGCAGTCGGACATCCTTAGCGCTGCTGCGGAAGCAGGAGAGGCTCCCACCACCAACGCTGCACTCGCCAGCCATGAGCCTGGGTTCTGGCTGAGCGGCACTCCCCCTGTGGGAGCACACTGACCACCAGGGGGCAGCTCCTGCATTGAGCATCTTCCCCCTGGTGGTCACTGCACATCATAGCGACTGGTCATTCTGCTGTTCGGTCGATTTCCATATTAACCTTTTATTATATAGGGTGTGTCTATTTCCCCAGGTATTGGATTCTAGGAAATAAGTATAAAAATAGCTACCTTTGAGTCCTTGATGAAATATAAATAGAATAGTACAAAAGGTTGCTAAACTAACATTATTGCAGGACAATAAATCTATTGCTAATGAAACATACATCAAAAATCAATACTGCTTCAGTGAGAAGATCTCAGAGTATTCTTTTATATTCAAGATTTTGTATGCACTGATTCGTTAAAATGCTTTTAACTGGAAAAAGATATTACAAGAGGAAAAAACACTAGTAGTATATTATCAGCTATTGTTACTTTATGCATACCCTCCAAATCATACACATCATTGTCTACATGTCATTTTATTATTTTACTGTGAACATGAACACCTTGCTTTTGTTCTTTTGTGATATGGGAACTACTAGGTTGAAAAAAGATCAAATGGACTAAATATTAAAGAAAAATTGATCATTGAGAAAGATGTAAGTACTGTAAAATATAAGCTCTTACAGCAATAAAATGTACTTGTGAGAAAAATACTTGGAACCCTTGGACAGAGCTGAGTGAGGCTTGTCCAGGAAAACATCAAATACTGGAGCATTTTTTTAAAAAAAAGTTCTGGAAAAAGCTATTTCCAATGAAAATTATCAAATTTACCCCAGGGCAGATCTAGATTTTGTGGGGCCTTAAAAAAAAGAATGTAAGAGACAAAATTAAGTATAAAAGTTAATATTTATTTATAGTGAGAAAATAAATCACAGAAAATCACAATGTTTTCAAAGCTGACAAATAACTAAATCTGGATAAACAGCATTAAGTTTTCATTAATTAAACATCTTTTATTAATAAAACATCTTTATAAGACTTTTTTCCTACATTTTTCCCACATTGTCTTTGATGGCCTTTGCATATGAAATCTATGTTGTAATATCATTTTCTATAGTGCAAAATGCACTTTCTTCTGGAATGATTGGATAAAATCTAATTGGTATAATTGACAGTTTATAAAACTCTTCAGTTTCATGGTTAGTTTTTTGTAATTTGATGTAAATGTTTAAGTTGTCACACTTGGGAATATCACAAATGAATATATTTCTAAAATGATCAATAATGGTAGCTACTTCCCTTTCTATCCTTTATATTTCACTTGAATAACCTATTGAATACATTCTCATGCCTATTTTTAAATTAATCAAATATCTACTTCTTTAATAAAAGCATCAAGAAGTTAACTACTTTATATGCCAAAAAATGTTAACCTTGTAAAATAAAAATAAAAATGCATTTTTATGGAAACACAGGATGAAACTTTGTATAAAATGGCAAGCTGTAGTCAAGTCTGAACCAGGAGCACTTGAAAAGTAATGAGGAAGTTAACGAATTTCTAAGGTTAAATTAACCCAGTTAACAACTGATGCATTTTAAGAATGTTTCATTTCATTTTCTTCTGAGGCAATCAAGACCTATCTGAAAGCAAATATAATTCATTGAATATGATTATAATGATAAAAGTTACTACAGTACTTACAGTGTTTTGTAAATGAGTGGACCAACTCCTATTATCTTACAATGTTTTGCAAAGATGTCATTATTTTGTGGCACTAAGTGGTTTTAAATCTGAAGATTTCTTTTTGCCTGCTAATTCAGGTCAAATCAGACAACTGTGCATTCTCATCCAAAACTCAGAGCTCTTTAACCTCCTGTGGGTAAAAGTCATGGCTGATAAATATTTATAGAACTCTGCAGCAGAGCTTCTGTTTGTTAGAAAAGTCGCCAAGAATGACATGACCCCCAAATTTCCTGGAACCATGTTCCTGCCGTGATCTATAGAGTTCAGAGGGCCTTGCCTCATTTCAATATAAAGCCCTCGGGAGGGCCTTTAAAAACCAAATCCATTTTTTATGTTTGACACTTACTTCACATTGGAGCCATAATTTGCGTATTTTTTTATTTTTTTTATTCTGATGAGATAAAATTTTAAATATGAGATGATATTACAGGATATAAATATTAAAGTGACTAAGACTGACAATATTAATGAAATAAAAAAATTGCTTATCTTTGAATTTCTAGTTTAGTAATCCCTTTTATCCCCTTTCTCACCTATATTCCTCCATACACACTCTACCCTCTTTCCACTTAGTTTTAAAGCTAACTTAAACACTGTCAATGCACTCCCTGCTCTCCTGGCCTTGTCTGGACCTTGCTCCATAATTTTGCCCTTTTCTATCTAATTTTCACTCTCCTTCTCTACTGGTTTATTTTCCTTCATCACTAAATGTGTTCAAATGCCTCCCATTCTCAAGCACCTACCCTTTATCTTGTGTCTCTTTACTTCCCTCTCTCTCCCATTCCCTCCAGGACCAAGTATCTAGAACATGGCCTCTTTTAAAATTTCTCCTTCATCCTCAACACACTCTGATTAGGCTTTAGCCCTTACCAATTCACTCTAACAACTCTCACAGCCATCACAAAAGCCTTCCCAAGAACATCTCTGAGGCTTTATCTTATTTCAGCTTTGCAAAGCATCTCCTGACTTCATTTGTCTGAAAGTTCTCCCTTCATTCCAAACACTACTCTTCTCTGATTCTCCCTCTGTGATTCTCTGACCACTCCTTCACAGGCTCCTTTGCTGTCCCTGTAATAGTGAGATGCCCACACAGATGTCTGCAACCCTCGCCTCTTCTCATTTGTTATCTTCTCTCTCAGCTACCTCATTCGTCTTTATGATGTCAACTCTCACCTCAATACTGTTGGCTTTCAGGGCTGTCTGCATCCTAGGCCTCTTCTGTATATCTAGCTAGACATGCTCTTTTACAACAGATATCACACCTATAGTTATTGTGTGAAGCCTTCCTTTCCCACTAACAGTAATCTCCATCAGACAAGGACTGTCTTGTTCATTGATGAACCTCCAGTACCTGTACAGGGTGGACATCTGAAAGGGATTCAGTGGAAAGCATTGATGTCCCAGAGATACCTCCAACTCAATATGTCTAATATCAATTCTCTAACCTTGAGACAATACCCACCTTTAAAATTGGTCTTACTTCTACATTTCCGGTCTTGATTGAGTTTAACACCCTTTTCTTCATTCCAAAACTTAAGAGCAAATTTCTGACTCCTCTCTCTCTTATCTCCCACAAGAAAGCATTCATCAAGTTCAGTGGATCCAAGTTCTTAAATATTTCTTTAATATGAATCTGCTCTTTCTTTTACTGCCATAGAATCTTAACTTTATCCAGTTTACTGTTTTCTTCCAGGCTGTTTTCTTCCACGTCCCCACAAGTACCCAGGGCTCTTTACAAAATGAAAATTAGGCCACATCACTTTTCTGTTAAAAGGTTTTCAGTGTTTCCCCAGCAGGTTTATGATATATATGTATGTGTTTGTGTATGTGCATTGTATGAGTGTATATGCATATGTAAATGTACATGTGCATGCATATGTGCCTGTCAGCCTCCCTGACCTGGCCCCGTCCTACCTGTCCAACTCATTCCTACAGCTCTCTCCTCTTCTTCCAGTTTTACTCCAGCAATATCAGATCTGTACCATTCCCCAATCAAGGTCAATATATACTAGTATATACTGCAATGTCAATATACTGGATTCCATCTACTCGTGGGGTTTTTCTTGATCCTCACAATTCAGTTCAGACACGCCATTCTCAAAAGTGTCCCCTCATTCTTCTCTCTCTATAGTTACTTGTTCCTTCCTCCATGCTGTTTTACTTCTTAATATTTACTTCCTCTGTTGCCTTGATGACTATGGACTCTACTGCACCATCAATCCCAATCCGTAGACCTTTAGTGTCCTCCAGGGAACAGCAATAACTTTTTTGAATAGATTTTATTTGTTAGAGCAGTTTTAGGTTCACATCAAAATTGAGCAGAAAGTACAGAGAGCTCCCATATACCCACTACCCCTCCCCCCACAAAAAACACACACACACATAGAGCTCCTTCCACTATCAACACCCCTCACCATAATGGTACATTTGTTATAATCAATGAACCTGCATTGACACATCATTATCACCCAAAGCCCATAGTTTGCATCAGGGTTCCCTCTTGGTGCTGTATATTCTATAGCTTTTGACAAATGTATAATGGCATGTATCCACCATTAGAGTGTCATAGAGCGTAGTTTTACTGCCCTGAAAATCTTCTGTGCTCCACCTATTCATCTCTCCCACTAGCCCCCGGCAACCACTCATCTTTTTACTGTCTCCAGAGTTTTGCCTTTTCAGAATGTCAGGTGGTTAACTCAGACAGCATATCACCATTTCAGATCAGCTCCTTTCACTTAGTAATGTTCACTTAAGGCTCTTCCATAGACTCAGTGGTTTTTTATCTTTGATTTCCTGGGACTTAAGGTAGTTCTGGTCACTGAACAGATACTAAACAAATTTTAGTTGCTTTTGTCTTAATTGTTTGCATTTGTCAGTCCTTGAAGATACATTATTCTATCATTCTTTGACCTCTATCTCTCATTTTAAAAGAAAATAAAAGTATCAACCAATATGATCTTAAAAAATCCACTTTAATTTATCTGTATTAAGCTTTTATGCAGAATCTTTAAATGTGATGACTACTGTTTTCCAAATGCAACGCTGAGATTTACAAATACGCATCTGTACTTTCCTTTGACTTAGAAAGAGTATGTGTCCATTAATGATTGAATTTTTTTGTTTTCTTAAAATTGTACCCTCAATTGCATTTACTTCTGTACATTCTGACCATCTTTCCTTAGTCATCTTTTCCATTCAGAATCAAAGATCCCAGGAAGGCTAAGTGGACATCTCAGCCTTAAATTGATCATAAAATCAACTGAGATTTTATCTACAGCAGTTATCCTGCCAACCCTGATTGGATTTTCTGAATTCATTATAATGTTAACAAACCAAATGACCATTGCACTGTATTTATGTCATAACTAATAGTATTTTGAATTTATGTACACAAGAATGTTTGCCTAATGCTACTTATTGAACCTGATGATTTGTATTGCCATAATTCATCGTCATGGGCATCCATCTCGATTGCCTGAAAGCATACCCATTAACCTGTTATTTCTCAAATGTTGGTG
Source organism: Plecotus auritus (assembly GCF_963455305.1). Classification (NCBI taxonomy): domain Eukaryota; kingdom Metazoa; phylum Chordata; class Mammalia; order Chiroptera; family Vespertilionidae; genus Plecotus; species Plecotus auritus. The sequence continues at coordinate 29,281,040 of NC_137776.1, forward strand.
TACATCAGAATCCCTGAGGGTGTTCATCAAGATTAACATTCCCTGGCCACACTCAGTAGACATGAGAACCAGCGACATGCACTTTAATGAGCATCCCAGGTGATTCTGGTACAGATGGTGTGAGGATCTGCTTTTGGAAATGGAAACATGGCACCTCATATAAAAATGCTTGCAAGCAGGTGGCTACTAGCTACAAAAAAAAAAACCCTCTCAGTGAAAGTAATGAGATTGATCATCTGTTAAATTTAATGCTCTATCCTAAATGAAAATTACAGGAGCAAACCTAATTGATTTCTATGTGTTAATTAACAGGGGGGAAATAACCAAAATGTTTCTAGTACCACAATCTGCATGATGACTTGTACTTAAAGAGAAAATGGCTATTTTATTAGTATGGTTACATCCTTAGGGTGAGGAAAAATTTCAAGTCTGAAACCTGAGCAAATTGCTTCCTATAAAAATAGGCTAGAAATCTTGAGAATTTATTCAAATAGGCAAAGTTCTGATATGTCATTTTTCCCATGACACTAGAAATATGCTTACTTTGCCAGAAAATCAGCAATTACATTTAAAACTCTCCATCAGTACCTGAAATGTTCCCATGGCTGGGACTATTTCATTGAAAACCAAATAACAACGCTATTTTTCTTACCTTCTTTGCCAAGCCCATTCCCTTTTTCATCACAAACTCAGGCACATGTGACTTCTTTCTTACTATTTTATGCTTTTTGCCAATTACTTGAGCTAGTGAGATAATCTTGCTATTCTTAATCTCTACTCTTATTTAAAGTAATATTAAATAACAAAAGCATGTTCTGGATTAAGAGAAAAAAATTAGTACTTTATTAGATCAGAACAGGAATAGTTAAAGCATATTGCAGCTTTTTAATGACAGCACATTATCATCAAGATTCTTAATAATATGGACCAGAGATAAGCAAATGGCCTCAGAGCTTTTTGAAAGTATGATTATGTTTACCTTTATTCATGAATATGAAAATGCTGTAAAATCTTTGAAAATGCATAATCCATGGAAAGTCAAGAAATTTTAAAAAGCCCCGTGATACAATAATGCCTCACTCACTAACCTGAACCTAGTTTAGAGTTGGACAAAGATACAAGAAAATGAATGGATTAAATATTGATCTGCAAAGCAGAGAAATTTCATTTTAATGAAAGTAAAAGTTTTAAAATAGGCTTCAACTAATAGGAAAGTCATAAATATGTTTAGCAGATGGATTTCAGACACTTGTGTAGTGGTTGCACACACTTCTATCTTTAAGAACATGCCTATCAATAATATTACATGCTCAATGTCAAACCTTTCCCACAGAAGGGACCTTTCTCCTTTCACCAGCCCTCTCTCTAAACTTCTGAGTGTAAATTTCCCAAAGGAAGAGGAAAATACATTAAGAAAACTGAGATTACAATGCGTTATTTGTTTTCCAGATGCATAGTTATTAAGAAAAGTATTTCAGAGAGAGTCACAAGAGAAGAAAACATAGGGAGTTGAGTAGTTACAAGAAAACATTACATTTTAATAGACCCTAACTGATTGCCAGTAACCTGTCTTCCACCACTGGGATTGAACTTGACTATGTTGGCTTATCCCACAGCAGGGCCACAACTCTTTATCAGACCGGTCTCCACAAAAAAAGTCAATTTTTCATATAATTAAGCGATAAATAGTTAACGAACACCTAGCATTTGTAAGAAACTATGCCAGCTTTGTTCAGATTTCAGAAATATTCACGAATAATTCACACCATTAAGGAACTTAGATGTTCTACTAGAGAGGGAAGACAATATGTGCAAAGTCTCAACAAAGAAAGTTCTAGGTTGGTTAGCAGGAGAGAGACCTCAAATTTGTTTAGGAGATAAGAGGAGGTTTCTCTGAGGACATTGCACTGATGTTAGGTTCACAGAACTGAAAATATTCAGATCAACAAAGATGAGGAGGAGGGTGACCTGGAAGGGGTCACCTGCTTGAGGAAAGCAGAGTAACAGAAAAATGTGGTACAGTAGTGAGCAGATTTTCTGGAGGGAAGATTATGAGAGAGAGAGAGAGAGAGAGAGAGAGAGAGAGAGAGAGAGAGAGAGAAAGCGAGAGAGAGAGCGAGGGCACGCTACTAAGGAGTTTGGACATAAGGAAAGATGTGGAAATAGGAAAGGATAAAACAGAACAGTTCCTGAGCATTTGTGATGCTCTGGGTACTGAGCTAGAGCCTGTGCAAAACTTACATCACTAAACATCAGTGCAGAATGAGAATTACTCTTGACAAATGCTGGCATGGTGTGTCATGTTAGGGAGGTTTGGCGCTATGAAAGTGATTGTGGGGACACTGGACAAAAGGCTGTTTCAGAAGTAAAGGCAGGTATTTAAATCCAAGGTATCAGGAGAGAAAAATTAAGGAATATTTTTTTCACCATATTTCCATGTCAATATGTTCCTTTGAGAACTGTCTGAGTATGCATATGATCTGAATATATCATATTGGAATATATGATCAGAATATATCATATTTGAGGGTTTTTGAAGAGAAAGAGGTCTCCAGAGCATAACTTTTTAAGCCACCTTAATTTCTTGATCAATATTATAAATGGAGAAAATAAACTATTCCTAATTTTTCCACTTTTCTTATTATTTTCACTAAAATTACCTTAATTAAGATAAAGTCTTTTTCCCCAAAGAGTTACAAACCAATAATTCATTTATCAATCACCTTTTTAGGTATATTTTGGGGGGTTTGATTTTTGTTTCATTTTGTGTGGTTTTTTAATAATAAATTTTACCCTTTAAGATTCTGTTAATGTGACTTTTCTTTTATAACCAGTAATTCTACCAAGTTCAACTTACTCAAGTCATATTTGTAAGGATTGAAAAATTATGACAAGAAGATTTGATTTTCTATCAATTTGTTGAAAATATCAAAGTTTACCATTTGCCTTTTTAGCACTAACATAAAAATCAGACATTTGAACTGAACAAAGGTAATGTGTGAGAATGGATTTGACTTGAATGTCAGAATGGCATCACATGGAAAGTTTCTGGCTGCACACAGAGATGTGGGGTTAAAACTAGTCAAAGCGATTTAATCCTTTTGGTTAGATGCATTGAGGTGTATATTAGCTTTCCAAGACCTGGGCACTTGTTAACATTTGGGTCAGATAATTGTTGTGAGGGGCTGCCCTGTGCTTTGTGGAATGTTTGTCAACATCCTCAACCTCTACCGCTAGAGGCCTTAGAAACTCCCCATCTCCAGTCATGACAATCAAAACTGACTTCAGATATTGCCAAATGTCCCCTCGGGGCAAAATCGTTACCAGTGGAGTACCACCAATGCATGTGAGCTTTAAAGGAATGGAAGGAGAAACAAAGAAAGAGAAGGGAAGTACAGGGGCAGCATTTAGGGTGGGGAGGAGGGAGTGGGTATATCAAGATGAAGCACAGAATATAGAGAAAATATGATGGGAGACTCATCAGGGCTTAAGCTTCCCAGTAGAGACCAAAGTGATTTACTATGAGTGAGCTGACAAAGGACAAGGACACATTGGAGGCTTTAAAAAGAGCTAGAAAGAGGGCTACAGGGATATGTCCAAGTCTGGACTGGGCAAGGAATTAAGCATAGCCAGATGGAGGCAGGGGAAGATATTTCCTAACAGGTCAAAGGTCAGGTTGTCCAAAAGGCTAGGACAACTGGCAATGAACAGCTGTGCTTAGCGTCTGTGATGAAAGGCCAAAAATGTGTCCATTCCTGCCCTACTCCCCTCCCTACTCCTTCTGTGTCAAGCTTCATCACAGCATCAAATACTAGTACCCTTGTGATGTTAAAAAGAATCACAAGTGCATTTATTAAGCACCTACAATTAAGCACACCGTTCAGAGGCATTGCAAGAGTGGATCTTTATGAGGATATTAATACTTTCCTTCTACACTCAGAAGTTATCCTAAATCACTTGTCTTCCAGTCTGCATTCCAAATATCAAACTATATGCCTTTGATCCCCTTAAAAGGGGAAGCATCCTGCCCTGAATCCAAACAAGTCAACAGTAGAACAAAGCATCTTAGAGACCCCTGGGCACCGGGAGACATGTTAAAGCTTTTCTCTTTTAATACAACACAACCCAGGACTAGTGATGGCAACAATTTCTGCTTTATTCCTCAGCAGGTTACAACTCTATAGATAAACCATTTATTACATAATCACTTGCTAAATATCACCATCTCCATTCTGTTTTGCTTTGGCCTTATTATCATTCTAAGCATTAATAAACCCAATACTCGGATTTACTAATTGTTAAATAATTAAAATAGAAGACCCTAGTCAATTCTTTAAAGGATTCTTTTTTAAAGACTTTTTAAGTGACACGTTTATCAAAAACATTGAAATTGCAGAACATCTGCTGGCACGCTGCTTTGGAGGCATTGTTATCTACTGTAGAAAATTCAGGTAATGCATTTAAAAGATTAAAGTAGAAAGATCACCATGACAGCTTACAATGGTACCGCTCTCCACTTCCCTCCCTTAAATCTGATCATCGGGCTCTGTAAAAAGAACCATCACATAACATCCATGGTGAGTATCAGTGAGAAGATTTATCCATTCCATAGGCATAATCCACTCTCCTCCCATTGAGTTAGCATCCGGCAAACCGGCTGGAAGGATTTGGTGGGAGGACACACCCCCGGGCAAGGTTTCTTGATTCTCAATTGCTGTGACGACCCCCACATGACTCCGGGTCAGCACTGCGCTCACCAGAGTGAGGCACTTGGTCTCAGGCGCCTGGTCTCGGCTCCTAAGCACATGCAGGTGGTTTTTTTAGTCCTGCTTTTCGCCTGTCTCCACCAAAGAAATAACACATCTCTATTTCCTAAAGGCTCTTTGTTCTATTCGGAGGTAGAGTAACTTTTTCCAAAATTTATACAGACATTTATTTCCATGCTTTCTAAGAATGGGACATTTCAGAGAAGGAAGCCTGTTTGTATTTCTGTCTGTCTGTCTGTCTGTCTGTTTTGATCTCAATTTGTTTAATCGGTACAACATGTTAGAACTTCTGTTAGACCAAGGTTTAATCTCAGCATAGCTATTTAGAAAAACTGCTTCCTTGCACATGGGCAGCAAAGCAAGAACAGGTTTGTCAAAGTACAGGGTGTGGAACGAATTCCTGCTCCTTGGTGGGGCTCCGGGTCTAACTCCATCAGCATTCTCTCTCTCTCTCTCTCTCTCTCTCTCTCTCTCTCTCTCTCTCTCTCTCTCTCTCTCTCTCTCTCTCTCTCTCTCTCTCTCTCTCTCTCTTGCCAGCAATGTTTTGGATGAGTTAGGTCTATTCCTGCAGGTACAGTCACCTGTCTAGAACCTCAAAGGCAAAACTGTCTGTGATGTAAACATTTTTCAGACAAGGCAGGGCTGCCCCCCTCAGAAGACATGCTAAGGCTTTTCACTGTTTTATAACATGTGCTGTAAAGAGAAAAAACATATTTTTTAAATGGCCAATGATATGCAGAAGAGGTGTGGTGTCTGAGCTGGAGCCAGTTGTATTTGAAATATTTTTTTTTCTCTTCTTTTTCATGACAACACATCTAATGCCCAAATGAAACAAAAGGCAAGATCTCTGCAAATCTTTCTTGCAAAAGCTCAGAGGTGCCCAAGCAGATGTAGCTCCTACTTTTTTAAAATACTTCCATGCAGTTAAAAACTTTGAAAATTCTGTTTCTATTCACTTGTTGACAGATTACTAACACTCGTCAGAAACTAACTTCCTGGAATCTCCTGATATTTGATGATTCTAGGAAATAATTTTACTGGTTTTTATCACTGTTCCTGGAAACTATAAAGAGAGAACAAGTTTGTGGCATTCAAGACATACTCCCACTGGTCTCTTTGGTAAAGCATCAGCCCACTGAAACCTAGCAGACATACGCAGGACTGGTTCACTTAGAGACAATTTAGTGTAAAGTTAGACAATGGCTTTCTAATAATAGGACCCAAGACTTGTCATTTCTGTGTAAGCTTGGGCAACAATTTATCCTCTCAAAAGCACAGTTGTCCTATTTGTAAAATGGGGATTGAAAATAGTGCCTGATTCTTATTGTTCGTGGAGGGTTTGTTAAGACAATCCATGTATAGAGAGCCCTTAGTGTCTGGTGCACAGTAAGCTTTCTTGATAACTTTAGCGCATTGTTATTAAAAGCCAAAGCTCCAGACATTTACCATGTGGCATTGGTTTTATAATTATCCCATAGCTGGGGGGGGGGGGGGCGTTGACTGTAATAAAATTGGTACAAAATGATGCTAATAATAATGGCACATCTAATCAGACACTAAATTAAAATCTTCAAGTAGGGAGACTTGAGGAATGCACATATTTAAGAACAACAAAAATTTAGGAAAGCTTAAAACAGCTGGAGAGATTGATTTCAAAGTAAACAATACACCAATGGTGTCATTGATCAAAACAATAATATTCAGGAGAAATGAGAGAATGTGCAAAAAAGCTTGGTAACAAAAAAAAGCACATCTCTAAATACGCTTTCTGAGATACTCACATACCATGGTTACATGCCTGGCTTTCTCCGAAAGTGGAATGCTCAATTATTGACATGGAATACATGGCCTGGGATCGGCCGCTGAAACCATAGAGGTTTGGTTAGAATGAGAGGTGGCATTACAGCACAGACGTCAGAATGGTTTTTTGAAAGAGCTGCACCACATTCTATAGTATGGGGGGCCAGGGGGGGCACAAAGCAGCAAAGGACAGGCTAAAGAGTGAAAATTCACAATTAGAAAATTGAAACCAGTCTGATGACATTGCTCATTGCTTCAAAACTTTAGCCATCTCCTAAATACCCAAATCGGTCTGATCCTCTCACTGGGGGAGCGCAGGAGCTGGCTGGCTGGCTCCACAGTCCTGTTCAGTGTGGACATAAGAGACTGTGGAGAATTGCTTCACCACAAAAGCAGTTGGAACAAATTAGTTCCTTCACTGCTGTAGTTGGGGACAGAAGCAGGAATGACAGAAATGGGACAGATGTGATCGCCCGTGTGGGGTGTGCAGACCTCTCTGGCTGTTCTCTTTCTCCTCACTTTTTTTGTTAGGACAAAATCTTTTATAAAAGAAAATCAAACAGAGCACAGGAATCACCAATGTCACACAATAAGGGAGTGATAATATCTATTTCCAGGAACACCTAAAGGGAAATGTTGCCATCACTCTCCTGGTCACCAAGAAAAATTCAAGCCCAGGTAATAGAAAAGTGGTAGGATTAGAACTAATGTCTTCAGTGTTACAGCCTATTATTGCTATAATCAATGTGGAATTATAATAAATTGCCTTAATTCATTTTTCTGTAAACTTATACTTTGTTCAACTGGAGATACAAGCTCATTACTTAAAGTCTTGTAAACTAGAGAAGCATAGAAAGAAAGAAGCCACCACAGTGTAAAGAGAACACAAAGATACGGGTGTGTATTTCCTTTTCTGATCTGGTGTATATGTACCATGTTTCATCATGTAACCATGGGGTTCATTCATATCTCTTAGTAGCATAAGTGTTCCATGCACTAAGTACCCTAAAGGTGTTGACTTATTTAGCCTTACAAAAAATTCCATACAGTAAAATCTACAATATTTCCATTTTACAGGTGAGAGAAACTGAGGCCCCCAGAGATTTCATGATTTGCCCAGGAAGTGAGGAACAATTGAAGGATCAAGGAGTAAAATACAAGCAGTCTGACTCTACAACTCACATCCTTAGTCTCTCTGACTTAGTGGCTCCTCTGATAACAAGAGTCATTTACCAGGGTTTATCAGCATCAATACACATATTTCTGAGAGTAGTGGTAAACTTCATCCAAAAAATAAAACATACTTTTCAGATGAACTTATGGCTAATTAAAAATATATTCTCATAACAATGAGCAGCAATTTAATGAAAGTATTTGCTTTTAGGCTCCATCCAGATGTCACTGTAAAAAGAGGCAACAATTCTTCAAATTCCTGTAGCTTTAACGTGGCAAGTTTAAACACATTTGCCAGGATGACAGCTTGCCTCTGAACTTGGGAGTTAAACTGTGTTTTTGCCCCCTCTCTAGTGCCACCAGGTATTATAACAGTCGTCTGGTAGCCTGGTTTAACTATTCATTCATTAAAGTCTGTCTAGCCCTGCCAACATGGCTCGGTGGTTGTGTGACGACCTATGAACCAAGAGGTCACAGTTCAATTCCCAGTCAGGACACATGCCCGGTTGCAGGCTTGATCCCCCATGTGGGGCATGCAGGAGGCAGCTGATCAATGATTCTCTCTCATCATTGATTCTCTCTCTCTCTCTCCCCCTTCCTCTCTAAAATAATTTTTAAAAAAATTTTTAATGTCTCTATAGGGTCACTTTTTCCCCAGAAAAATTAGATGGTTGGCATATTTTTAGTGTGTTAGTAAATGTCTTGTTTTTATATTAACAGCTATTTTTAAGGCTTGGCTAAAAACAAAAAGGTCATGCAACAACTTTTTCCGTCAAAATTCTGTAGCCATAGCTCCATTGTATCCAGGGGGAAAGTCAGCCTAAGGCCAACTTAGCTTTGTTCTTTTGTTTTTCAACTATTTTCTTTTTCTGCATGAATGCGTATAGTCTTTTTCTCCATCCCTGTAATTCACATGTAACAAACTTCTCTTTTCATTTAATTCACTTTGAACGCAGTGAGCCCTTTTGATCTGCTCCTTCATTCTTTTTCAACTCGGGAAACTTTTATTTAATTATATCTTTGAATAATTGTTTCTGTTCCCCTTGTGATTTACTTTTTCCCTGGAACACCTATAATCCTCAGGGTGGCTCTACATTCTCCATTCTCCACTCCTATCGTTGCCTCTCATTGTTCCCAACCCCTGTTTTTCCTTTCCTCTACATCCTGGTAGAACTTCCCAAGTCTTTTTATTATTATTATTGTTTTATAACACCCCCTTGATTTATTTTAATGCCACTTCTGATTTTTACTGCTTTAATTCTATTAATGCATCTTTATTTTTCTGCAATATGTTTCTAATTTACCCAACTACAATGTTATCTAATATGGACCCTGTTCCTATTTTGTGGTAACCCTGTCTTTTTTTTTTTTTTAATCCCATAGGTGATGCCAGTTTTTTATAATTTTTTTCATTCCTCAGGGGTCTGATCTTCCCTTGTGTCTCCTGAATGATATTTTTCTGTTTCAATAATACATCTGTCCAGACCCAGCATCCAAAAGACAGGATGCGTCTGTTAACTTTGGCTCTTTTCTTTGTCCATTTGGGTCCTGGTCAAATTTCTTTCTCAGATCTCCATGTGGATGGCAGATGGATGTGCTCCTAGGCTAATTCCCTTCACTAACACATATGATTGTCTTGAATGAGATGGTAACTTCTTAACACCATTGTTTAGCTCTCTCTTGCTTTGAACAAATGGATCATGGAAAAAAAAAAAATACAATAGACCCAAGATCCTCCCTAGTTCTGCTTTCATCTGCCTTTGTCCTCTCTCACCACCACCCCCAACCTCACCTCCCTTTTCCTTTATATCAAGCTGCTTTCTAGGAGTGTTAGTCTGGGGTTAGAAAGAGAAGTAGAAGGATTGGGGTGCCTGCTGATACCAGAGCAGCTCTTGTGTTTTCTGACTGATAAAGACTTTAGTTCTAGGTTGGTAGCAGATGATGGAAAATGTTTAATAGGGTGTTGTGCCAGCTTTCAGGACCACTCGGTATTCTCCAGGTCATTCCACCAGCCATCAACACTCAGTTGCTCCTGTTCTATCTCCTGGCAATGAGGACATGGTTCAGTTTCAGGTGTGGAACACAGTATAAGTTTTTACCTTTTTCTGTAGAAGAGTTTTGGGGACCACTAGCCAGATGTTTTCTTTTTTAAAAAAAATAATTTTGTTATTGTTGTTGTTAATCCTCACCTGAGGATACTTTTCCATTGATTTTTAAGAGAGACTGGAAGGGAGAGGGAAAGACGGAGAGAAACATCGATGTGAGAGAGATGCATGGGTTGGTTGCCTCCCGCACGTGCCCTGACCAGGGCCGGGGATTGTGTCCTTGGCCAGAATTGAACCCAGGACTCTTCAGTCCATGGGTCAACACTCTGTCCACTGAGCCAAACCAGCTAAGGCCAGGTCTTATTTTTAAACTGGAAGTCCTGGAGCAGAGACTGAGGAACAAGATTTCCTCTGCCCTTATTACATTAGTTGTGATGACAAGGTGGACATGGCAATACATTAGCCAGGGCCATGAGACACCTGCATTCCTTTCTGACAGTGTCATGGAGAATGATCAAAACTCAGACACCTGGACTATTCTAGCAGCATGTGGCACTGACAATGAGTGAGATGTGGCTTCGGTGACAGTCCAGAACAGCGTGGATGTGTCTGTGTTTGAAGTGTCAGAGGGGATCTGGGGACAGCTTTCAGCACTGGCCCAGGGTGACACAACTTCTTTCCAGCAGAAAATTCAAGAGAAAAACAGGATTTTTTTTAATCTCCAAGATTTTTTTAAAAAGGGAATTAAGACTAATTATTATATAATAAAAAGTTGATTTAGGAAATAAGACCAAGTATGAAAAATTTGATTTTGTATCAAACTGACACTGAGTATTCAGTTTTGTGATTGGCTATGACAGTCTACAATTCCCTTCAAAAAAGACTCCAGAATTCTTCAATTTTGTACATATATAAAAGTAATTTGGTCAGTTTAGGAAGAATGGTTACTATAGTGTATAGCTTATATTTTCGTAATTTTATGCAAATGGTAAGTACTAACAATAGTATGATTCTAGATATTTCAATAAAATATTGCTAGAGAGAAAAAGGCCTGTTACAGATGAAAAGTGATACATTTGGGGAAAGAGGCTAATTTCTATGGAAACTGAAACTTAATGTAAACACACATACACATAGACACATGAACTTCCATTTCCATATTCAAGTAACAGTTTGGTCATATGAACCCTGCCACTTAAGCAGATTTGAACTTGGCTTTCCTTCCTCATTTAATTTGGATTTCTAGTATCAGCAAAGCTAAGCATAATCTGTAATTAAGAGAATAATGCAGGAACTGAGAAGACAAAGTAGAAATTTAAAATTAAGATTAAGTGAAATTAGTTTCACTTAATAGACACACACACTAGCCTAACAATAGTAAGCTTATTAGTTCTATTGATGTGAATTCATAAGAGGATAAAAGGCCTATATTAAGATTCTGTCTTTGAAAAGGTTTCTCATTATCCATCCAACTGCTTGATGAAACATCATGTTGAGGAAAGTCATGCTCTTATTGACTTTATTTTTTTTAAAATAAATCTTTATTCAGATTATTACAATTATTTCTCCTTTTTCTCCCCATATCTCCCCTCCACCCATTTCCCACCCCACCTTCTGCCCTTACCTCCCCCCCACTGTCCTCATCCATAGGTGTATGATTTTTGTCCAGTCTCTTCATGAACCCCCCAAACCCCTTTCCCCCTGAGAATTATCAGTCCACTCCCTTTCTATGCCCCTGATTCTATTATATTCACCAGATTATTCTGTTCCTCAGGTTTTTAATTCACTTGATTTTTAGGTTCACTTGTTGATAGATATGTATTTGTTGTTCATAATTTTTATCTTTACTTTTTTCTTCTTCCTCTTCTTTAAGAATACCTTTCAGCATTTCATATAATACTGGTTTGGTGGTGATGAACTCCTTTAGCTTTTTCTTGTCTGTGAAACTCTTTATCTGCCCTTCAATTCTGAATGATAGCTTTGCTGGGTAGAGTAATCTTGGTTGTAGGTTCTTGCTTTTCATCACATTGAAAATTTCTTGCCACTCCCGTCTGGCCTGCATAGTTTCTGTTGAGAAATCAGCTGACAGTCGTATGGGTGCTCCCTTGTAGGTAACTAACTGTTTTTCTCTTGCTGCTTTTAATATTCTCTCTTTGTCTTTTGCTCTTGGCATTTTAATTATGATGTGTCTTGGTGTGGTCCTCTTTGGATTCCTTTTGTTTGGGGTTCTGTGTGCTTCCTGGACTTGTAAGTCTATTTCTTTCACCAGGTGGGTGAAGTTTTCTGTCATTATTTCTTCCAATAGGTTTTCAGTATCTTGCTCTCTCTCTTCTTCTGGCACCCCCATAATTCTGATGTTGGTACGCTTGAAGTTGTCCCAGAGTCTTCTTACATTATCTTCAACTTTTTGGATTTTTTTTTTTTTGCTTTTTGCTTTTTCGGTTGAGTGTTTTTTGCTTCTTTGTATTTCAATTCTTTGACTTGATTTTTGTGTTCCTCTTGTCTGTTTTTGGGTCTCTGTATAATTTTTTTTATTTCAGTCAGTGTATGTTTAATTTCTAGTTGGTCCTTTTTCATATCTTCGAGGGTCTCGTTATATTTATCGGCCTTTTCTAGGATATTCTTAAAAAGTCTTATAACCGTGGTTTTGAATTCTATATCCAGTCGTTTGTTTTCCTCCATTTCTTTCATTTGTGATCTGATTCTTTGACGCCGCATTTTCACTGCTTCCCTGAGTTGGTAAGGTAGATTTGTGTGCTAGGTTTCCAATATGGCCCAGTGGGTCTGCCTCCCCAGTTAACCTGAGGTGGACACTCTTGGTGCACCCCTTTGTGTACTGTGTGTAGAGCCTTGTTGTAATTAAGTCTTTATTGTTGTTGGTATCACTGGGAAGAATTGACCTCCAGGCCAGTTGGCTGTAAGGATCAGCTGTGTCTATGCTGGGAGAAGTTCGGTGCTGGAGACAGCCTTATAGGATTAGACTTGCCAAATTGCAATAGCCTCTGTGCTCAGCTTGGATGGGGTGGAGTCTCAGTTTTGGCTTCCCGTCAGCCTTGCCCTTGCCGCACGTGCGTGCCTTCAGACCTCTGCCTTCCCGGCTCCCGAGTCTTTGCCCGAGAGTCCAGACTCCCCCTGTAAGAGCGTGGGTCCCCAGGGGCTCGCCCGGAACTGGAGTTCAGTGCAGTCAGAACTGGGGTTCAGTGCGGTCTGGGGCTTCCTTCCCCCTTCCGCCAGAGAAAGTCAGCCAGGCTCTCAGCCGCCCTTCCTCTCTGCATGCACAAAGACCCTTTGCCGTACCTCCAATTCTCTGTGAGCTTTTCTCTTTCCTTCTAGTTGTAGAATTTTCACTCAGCCAGCTTTCCTGTGGTTCTGGATGGTGTCCGTTCTGTCTTTTAGTTGTAGTTTTGAAATTGTTGTGCCAGGCAGCAGTTTAGGTGTTTACCTATGCCACCATTTTGGTTTCTCCTCTTATTGACTTTAGAGTCTTATGACACCATGATCATCTCCCAATGTGGGGTGGCCCCACTGAAAAGTGAACCATCACATATGCAAAAAAAAAAAAAAAGCCACAGTAAATATTGTATCATCTCCCCATTCCCAAGGACATCCCAGGCCATGACAATTTCTAAGTGGTTAAAGTATAATAAGGTCCTTCTGAAACTTAAACTTTAACAATTCAGGTTTGCTACAAGATAGAACCAATGTTTTTTTTTTTTTGGTTTTTTTTTAGTGTTTTTTTAATGTAATGAATGATCAATTATCGCCTTAAGGAGGAAATAGATGCTTACTTGGTAGAGCATTTCAGTTTACATTTTAAAATAAGCATTTTTGTTCTTTATAAGATCTGGAATTTTTTTTTAATCCACAAGTAATTTACTCATTCTATAGTCTGATAAATTGGTTTTTAAGTATTTGTTCACTATTCATGCTTAAGAATGTTTAAAAAGTCTGAAAAAACTTCATATCCATTGATACAGATAAAAGCAAAAGTATTTTCTAGAAATAAAGAACCAAAATTTAAAAAACAAAAAAGCATCACTCATTCTTTATAAATCAGTTCCTTGAAAAAGAGAAGCAGGTCTGTCAGCTTATATGTTAGCTGTAAGTCATTTATTTTGCAGTGGTTTAAACTATAAATCATGTTTCTTTATGTCTAGTCGGTAGCAGGTATCTAAAAAGCAATCTCAAGAGAGATATTGTGTTCTGAGCACTCACTTGATTTTGGAACATTTGGACTTAATGTTAGACGTGAGTTTCTCAACAGCAGCATATCCACATCTCGAGCTATGCTTTAAACCCAAGAATTAACTTGGGTGAAGGATATGTAGAAGCATCCTTGCTCTGCTTGCTAGATGCCAGTAGGATCCCCACCCACCCCAGTTGTGACCACCAAAAATGTCTCCAGACATTGCCAAACATCCCTTGTGATGGCAGGCAGGGAGGGGTGGGGAGGATTGCCCCTGGTTGAGAACCACTGTCCTATAGTCCTTGCTAAGTTGTAGTTAGTATGGAAATGAGCTGAGCACTTTCTTTTTGGTTGGAAAAAATTAACATCTTTGGATGCCTGGAAGTGTGTTATTGGGGCTCACTGAATTCATTTATTTGCATTTTGTCAATCTCATTATATGTGGTTCTTTGTGACTGAAAACAATCCTCTTAATGTTGGGTAAACGGTGCTCAGTGTTTTCAGTTGGTGAGCTCTATTCAACTATAGACAAACACCTCTCTGGGAAGAAAAAGAGGTTTGAAACCCATAGAACCATAAGTATACCTTCTAATTTGCATTCCTCCCTTGGATCCTCTATTTCCTTGCCCCATCAGCAATATCCAATGCCTAACGCCTCTCCAGCCACGAAATGTCTCCTGTTTGGGTCATTAATTCCACTGTAACTCTCTCTGACATTGCACATCTCAGCCTTACTTCCAAAGACAAACACGTTCATGCATCAAGCTCATGCACAGTTGTAGCATCCATGAACCTTGGGCCCAAACACAGATGTACAAGAAACAAACCTTTTCCATTTTTACAGTAAACTCTTTTTAAAAAAAAATTTGTATCCATCTGTATTTCAGAAAGACTCATTTTATTGGGCAAGGATAAGAAAGAGAAAAACATAATCTCATGAAATTCAGGGTCATCCCCAGAGAATGGCCCTTTGGCCCTGTGGGCATGTGTAGACCAAGACCTGGATGTGCAGGAGAACCAACTGCTCATGCACCTGAGATGTCTTCAGGGTCTCAGCTCTTCAGTGGCTGAGATGCAGAGACACTTGCTGTGAGGTCTCTTACTTTCAGCATATCACCTTCCTATGTCCACATCTAAGCTCCTCATGAACACACAGGGAATCTATGACTAGGAGTAAAGAAACTGACTTTCTGACCATGCATCCAAACACTTCTACTCAGAGCACCCCTTTCATAGAGAGTATCTTATAGACTAGGAAAATTGTCCTATCTAAGAGCTGTACTCAGGAAGCAAGAAATAGGTCTCCTCAACTCTCAGATGACCTAACCTCTCTGGGGTTTCAATTGTATCTCTCCCCACCCCACTTCTTTCCCAAACCAGTTCTAGGAAGCTTCTTCAGACCCTACTTACATCTTTACTTCTGTCTTCAAACTTGACTTTCATCTCATGCCAAGCCCATGGAATCTCTATCTAAAAAGGACAAGATAAGCAGAGAAAGAGAATTTGCTCTCTTGTTTCATCAGTGTTGGAAGTGTACACCTTCACTTTTAAAGCTTAAGAAACAAGCCATGCCCTAGCTGGTTTGGCTCAGTGGCTAAAGCATCGGCCTGTGGACTGAAGGGTCCTGGGTTCGATTCCTGTTAAGGCAGTGGTTCTCAACCTTTCTAATGCCTCGACCCTTTAATACAGTTCCTCATGTTGTGGTGACCCCCAACCATAAAATTATTTTTGTTGCTACTTCATAACTGTAATTTTGCTGCTGTTATGAATCATAATGTAAATATCTGCGTTTTCCGATGGTCTTAGGCTCTACAGCAGTGGTTCTCAACCTGTGGGTCACGACCCACAGGTTGAGAACCGCTAGCAGGGTCGCCTAAGACCATCAGAAAACACAGATATTTATATTACAATTCATAACAGTAGCAAAATTACAGTTATGAAGTAGCAACAAAAATAATTTTATGGTTGGGGGTCACCACAACCTGAGGAACTGTATTAAAGGGTCGCGGCATTAGAAAGGTTGAGAACCACTGAGTTAAGGGCACATGCCTGGGTTGTGGGCTCGATCCCCAGTAGGGGGCATGTAAGAGGCAGCCAATCAATGATTCCCTCTTATCATTGGTGTTTCTATCTTTCTCTTCCTCTCTCTTCCTCTCTGAAATTAATAAAAATATTTTTTTTAAAAAAAAAAAAAAGAAAGAAAGAAGCCAAGAATTCAGTTTTTTTGTTCCACTGTAACAATTCTTGTGACGCATCTCTTGATATCTATTGGTTAAATGAATGTCCCAAAAGATCTTCCTGCTACATAATCAAATGGCAAGAGTGCCTGCCTTTAGGGTGGGTTAACTTGAGCAAAGTGTGGGTGGCCAGCTATCCTGTTTTCACTTACATTTCAGACTTTTCCATTTAAGGCTGCTGAGTCTTCCTGAAATAAGATGGACACAATACATGTATTTCCTTCAGTCTCTTTACGCACCTGCATGCTGATGGCTTTGTCTTTGTAAGTGCGCCTGATAATTTGGTTGACCATTTCTTAACTCCCTGGACCTTGTAATAGTGGCTAGGTTACCATACTCTCAGAAAATATTTTAGGTTTCTGCAGTCTCCTTAATTACAGGGCAAAGAAAGCCACAAAGGCTTGGAATATACTATTTCCAATAAATAAGAGGACGGCTTGCTAACAATGCTTAACCATATGTACAAATGGTAGAAATAAATACAATGGACTCATTTTTAATACTAAATTTCTTTGGAGTTATTAATCAATAGTATATTAGTCTGCCAGGGCTGCCAGAACACAATACCACAGACTGCATGGCCTAAATAAAAGACTTTTTTTTCCTCACAGTTCTGGGGGCTGAAAAATCCAAGATCAAGGTGTTGAAAGGGCTGGTTTCTCCTGAGGCCTCTCTACTTGGCTTCCAGGCAGCCACCTCTTTGCTGTTTTCACATGGCCTTTTCTCTGCACACACATCCTGGTGTCTATTTTTCTTCTTATAAGGACACAGGTTCTTCCTATAAATCTTTTGGATTAGGGTCCCACCCTTATGGCATCATTTAATCTTAATTACCTCTTGAAGGGTCCTATTCCCAAATACAGTTTCATTGGAGGTTGGGACTTTAACATATGAATTTGAGGGGTGTGGAAAACACAATTCGGCCAGCCTCACCTTTGAAAATTAGGTGCTTGGAGTTCATTTCCCTTGCTGAGTATTTCTTAACTGCCTGGATCTTATAATCATGGCTGGTATAAAAATGCAGTCAAAGTGGTTTTTCATTATTGTTATTCAGTCGTGTGTATTTTTAATAATATCTGTGGTAATAGAATTATGATTTTCAGCCTTGCAGTTTAGTCAATTGAAAGGAATTACTTTTGGGATGTAAAAGGTGATGAAATGCAGAAGAAAATGTTCTAAGTTATAGAAAGAGAAATATACACACAAAAGAAACTTGCAATTAATATGGGTATCATTTTGTGATATTATTTTTTTAATATGAAGAAAAAAGCCCTGGTCAGGCAGCTCAGTGGGTTAGCATGTCATCGGATACACCAAGGTTGCAGGTTTAATCCCTGGTCAGTGCACATACAAAAATCAACCAATGAGTGCATAAATAAGTAGAACAACAAATTAATGTTTCTCTCTCTCTCTCTCTCTCTCTCTCTCTCTCTCTCTAAAATCAATTAAAATTTTTAATATGAAGTAAGAATGATTGATACATAGATATTACTCTAGAATTATTTCTTGTGTACACAAAAAAACAGTGAGTTCCTTTGGGCAGCAAGACCAACAGGAATGTTAACCTGATTTATAAACTCAACTCAAAGCCCAGTCAACTCACTTACTTGATGAGCTGTTATCCAAAATACTGAGATGGGTGAAGTTTAAAGCTGCAAGTTCAGGCTGCACTACAGCTTCTTAAAGTTCAACATCTCCTCTTCCTGTGGCTATTGGCAGGTTGTATTTGGGCATGAGAGGAGGGTTCCATTGGAAAACTTCAGTGTAATTACTTTAGTCAGAGCAGTGGGATCAGGGACTCCAAGAAAATATACATGTTTGTATAACTTGGAAGGAGCTATACCAAAATCTTTGAAGATACCTCTTCTGGGAATATAGGAATTTTTATTCTTCTTTATATCTATTTTCAAATTTTCTACAGTGAGCATGCATTACTTTTTATAGTAAGAAAAGAACACCCTACGTATCTTTATAAAAAAATCAGTGTGAAGCAGATCTTCTTTCTCCCCTGCCCTGCCCCACGAGTCTCCTTCCCAGACATTTCTTAGGCAATCTCTGGTGCACCACATGCTTCAGGATTCCAGCAGATTTTTCTTTGCAAAATACAAATCTGATCTTATCATTGTCCTCTTTAATCTTTCAATGATATCCCATATCCTAAAGAAAAGAGTCCGATTCCTTTGCCTAATTTAGAAAGCGTTCCCAAACTCCAATCAGCAATGTTTATACCCCCCATTTCTGTCCCCTCCCACCTCACCCTAATCATAGGCCCCCAACAGACACACATCAGCCATGTGGACGCCTCATTGGACTTTTATATCCAGGATCCTTCCTCACTGGATTTCTTCTGCCTAAATATCCTGCCCAAACTTGCTACCTGTCAAACTCCTCCTCATTTTTCAATAATTATACTATTTAGCCTCAGTGGATAGAACAAGCATAATAATAATAGGGAATGTAGAGGGGACTAAATGTGCTGATAGACACTTGAAGCCATCCCTTTTACATAACAATTGCTTCATAAATGTTAGCTATTAAAATCTGAAACGTCCTGCTGTCACCCCTACACGTCCTGAACCCTTTTTCCTGTGTGCCCACACCATATGATGCACAACTTGGTGTTAGCTTCCCAGAGCTGTATATATGTCAGATTTTTTTCTGTGCCTGACTTCTCTACAATTCTGTGGCCACATTTAGGTCAGGCCAATAAACAGCATTGGTCTTCATTGTCCCTGCTCCTGGCCCATAACTGGTACTTGGTAATGCTTATCAAATTGAAGGGGTTGAAATCAAAGGGCAACAGATATTAGAATCTGATTCAATAAACCAAATAAAATTAGGCTTTTATTTTTTTTGTTGTTGTTGTTGTTGTTAGTCCTCACCCAAAGATATGTTTCCATTGACTTTTAGAGAGAGTGGAAGGAGAGAAACATTGATGTGAGAGAGACACATCGATTGGTTGCCTCCTGCACACACCCCGACCAGGGCCAGGGAATCTGCAACCAATGCATGTGCCCTTGACTGGAATCAAACCCAGGGACCCCTCAGTCCAATGATCGAAGCTCTATCCAATGAGCCAAACTGGCTAGGGCAAATTAGGCATTTTTAAATCATGGATTGGAAGTAGATGCCATTAGATAATTTTGTTAATTTTACTAGGTGTGATTATGGTATGATGATTATGAATTTTTTAAAAGCCCTTCTCTGTTCTCTGAATCATTGATGGGTAATAAATTTATAGTATCTAAGATTTGCTTTAAAATATTTCAGCAAACAAAAATCAAAACTAAAACAAAAGGCTGGAGGTAGATGGGATGAAATTGGCCAATGTCAATCATTGTGGAAAGTGGGTGTGCACACCTAGCAGTTCACCGTACTGCTCTCTGCTATACTGAATGTTTGAAAATTTTTGTAGTAGAAGTTCACCAACAGCTAGCAAGGTTTCCATAACTATAGTGAATGAAAAAATCTCAAACACTGCTGAGTATTTTCACACACACACACACACACAAAAAAAAAAAAAATCTATGTAAAAATTCATTCAATAAGCACCTGAGTGTCTACCTGGTGTAAGGAAGCCCCTTCTAGTCTTCAATTAATTACAAAAGCCCACCTGACTTAGAATTAGCAACACAATCCTCGGAAACCTGCTCCAGCTATAAAGTGCCCACCTTTCAGGATAACTAAATATGATAAATAATTAATGACAATGAGCAACCTGCTAATATAAATGCAAATTGTCTGTCTGCTTGATTTACATGCAAATGGCCTTTTTTTTTTAATCTATCAATAGTAGAAAATCAATAGTGGTGGAGAAGGCAAAGCTTTTTGAATGTTGAAAAAGAAAATTAAAGCTCATTGTTAATGGTATCCATACCCCCTGGGCCTGAGCCAGGCATAGGAATCGGAAACTCCAAGTAGATGCTGATTCACCCTGTGACCTCAGGTAATATGCCTCTGTCCTTGGTTTCCTAGCAAAGGAATTAAGAACTTCTAAGAGGAGGGATATCCAGAGATCCTATAGAACCAGCAGATGGGTTCCATCCAGTGCCAACAGGCTTCCAGAGAAAGGATCCCACAATTTCCAAAGTTCTTATGCTCCCTGATTCTCTCAGCCTATTCTCTTTGTCCCAGGGTAACAGACAATAGTCAAGAGCCATCCACCAACAGGGACCTTAGTGTGTATTCATTGGTTTATGTTGCTTTATATAAATGAAAAGGGTCAGATCAGGATACGGTCTGGCTGGTGGCGTTAGAATCTGAAACTAGAATTATTGAGCATTAGCTGTGTGGTGCGTTCAGTGATAAGCAATGTTTTCATTGCATGCTGAGTACAAAGCAGCTGTTATAGTTTCACTTGTGTTAAGTATTGCAAAGTGCTAGGCACCCCACAACACCAATAAAAGCCAGAGCCCTGTTCCAAAGCACTCTTCACTGTAGAACTCCACTATGGAACATCCCTGTGACAAAGGGGCTGAAAGTGGCTTCACTGTTGGTAAGTAATAATACTGAATTCTGATTTAAGAGAAAAATGAATAGTGGACTCTACCGTGAGCTCCTCACCCTTCTTACCCTTCCCTGCCCAATCAATCTAAAGTTAGAAAAGCAGATGCTACAAACTACATGTGTGAGCTGGCTGTCAAATCGGACATTCTAGGACTTGTGAGTTGTAGCACAGGTGAGGAGGAGGTGAGGCAAGGTGTCAAGGGTGCAAAATTTAAGGAGGTACCTGTTGTCAGTGCCAGAGTGCAGGCCTCTTTAAATTTTACCCCCTAGATGCCCCTCTTGCCTCACCCTAGCCCTGACCTTGTGCTGCAGGTGGTATTTACTTAACAGTGTCCATGATTCTTCCAAATGCTCCAGAAGGTCAGCTAATATATGCAATGGACCTATCCCACTGTCCTGTGGCACAGGCATTCAGCCAGAACATGTGATGGCAAGCTTTCCCTCAGACATCAGGGGCAGCATGGAGCCTCCCACTGAAGACCCTGCCTTGTACCCCTAACCTATGACTTTAGGGCAGCAAAGTGTTGGAGGAGGACTGACTCCCCTCCCACCATAACCTCTCCAGATGGGACCCAGGAGAGCCTGAGATGTGTGCTGTCTTAGTTCCTACCAAGGCAGGACATTTAAACAAAGCCCTGGTTCTAACTGGTGGAACAGCCTTCATCCAGCTCCCCTGGCAGTGAACCGAAGCCCTTCTCTAACCTTAGAAAAGTCCCCCATTTGAGGTCATACTGTCACATTGGAATCACTCCAGCCACATCTCCACCAATTAAATCTAACTGTCAGGGAGAAGAGCCTAGGCAACGGTAATCTCAAAGTTCCCCAGATGATCCAGAGTGCAGCCAAACTTGAGAACAATTGGTCAGTATGATTAAGAGGATACCAATTATTATAGGTCCCTAGTGGGCCAGCCCCCTACCCAGAACACCAGTGATTTCACTGAGGCCTGAGGGCCTCACACTCATTATTAGACTTCATTAGATTAGATCACTCACCATCCCCATGCGAGTATGTACACACACACACACACACACACACACACACACACACACACACACACTGTTTTGGGTGCTAAACAGACCAAGTGGACACATTGTTGTGGCTAAGAAAATCCCATCCTTGCTTTGCCTCTCTAGACCTATGGGGACCAACTGTCCCAGTTTGCCTGGGACTGGCCTAGCTTTAATACTGAAAGTTCCCTGTCCCAGGCAAACCGGAGTGGTTAGTCACCCTATGTTCCACCCTCCACCTGTTTCTGCTCTCTGCCCAAGAGGCTGACTTCATGGAAGGCCACAAGGGCTTCCTTCTTTCTGGCTTCCAGTTAGGTTTGGCCAATGGGAGACACTTACCTTAGATTAGACCATGGGAGAAGAGCGGGTGGTGGTGTTTATCCCCATGAATCATAGTTCTTCTCAAGCTACTATCAGGCAGCCATGCCCACCAGCTGCTCTCTCCAAGGCCTGGGAACCACTTCCTCCCTTTGCTTAGAGGCAGCAAGGGTGCCGGACTTTTGCTAGCTCCAAAGTACTGCATTACCTCTTGTTTGTTTCTCTAAATTCTGCCCCCTAACTATGTAAACATTATCATTATTAAATTGTCCTCACATTACCAGTTTGAGGATGCCTCCATCTGTTTCCTGCAGGACAGTGATGGATCCATCCTATACTCTGGGCCATGGAGCATACGGGATGGAGGAGGGGCAGTTCCCTAAGGGAAAGGAGATGCCATTTCCAGGGCAAAGGTGAAAGGATGCTGAACAACAGACATTGTGGCCACAGACAGCAAAGGGCAAAGGGTGAAATCTAGGCCAGTGCTACTCAGAGTGTCATTGGTGCACTGGGGCTGGTATATGGACTGGAGTTGCTGGTCACTGATGAGATAAGAAGAAAAGATGAGAGGAAGTATTTAGGAACTTATAGCAATTTCACACTGCTGCAAAATTTAATCATTTTACAAAATAATCAGTCCAGTCCTGCATGTTAGAATTGTTTAACTTCGCATTTAAAAGCATATCAGACAGTTTGAGAATCCCTGATCAATACCAAGATGTCACATATGATGCTATGGGTAAATTTTAACAACCTCTTCAATTGAAAAGCTAACTCAGAAGCACATGTTTTTAGATAATACAAGTAAAAATCACATACTGTGGCCTCACGACATGCCAGCTGCTGTTTTAAACCTTTTCATGGATTTCCTCATTTAATCCTTGCAATCAGCCTCTGAGGTAAAGACTGGTATTATCCCCATCTTGAGGTTTAGGAAACTGAATCACAGAGAAAAGGAACTGCCCCAGGCTAGTACATCATGGCCCCAAGATTCCTGTCAGGATTCGAACCTGGGTACTTTGGTTCTAGAGTACATACCCCCAGACTCTCTATAATGCCTGTCTATAGCAAAATTTTAATGTATGTTTTCCACAATGTGAACATAGTCGAAATAAACACAAACTTTTTATGTTTCTATTTTTTACCCTTTTTCAGGTCCTAATTTTGAGCTGGATTAGAAGGGCTGCTTAAATCTTTTTTACTTTTAACTGAATCCCCTGTTGGTTTTCTTCAAGCCCTTCCAGAGAGCTAAGTTACATTACCAGAACCACACGGGAACCAGCTATGAAGAGAGACATATATCTTGTTCTGATAAGATTACTCAGAGCTTAGTGGCATATTACCCAGCCCATTCTCACACTTCCC
Organism: Plecotus auritus; assembly: GCF_963455305.1. Classification (NCBI taxonomy): domain Eukaryota; kingdom Metazoa; phylum Chordata; class Mammalia; order Chiroptera; family Vespertilionidae; genus Plecotus; species Plecotus auritus. The sequence continues at coordinate 29,304,446 of NC_137776.1, forward strand.
ATATGTCCTACGGGAATTTCATCTGTAGAGTCAGAACTAAGTGTCTCTCTATTCAGTCTCTAGTTGTGTACTATAAATTGGACACTTAGCTAAGAGCTACAAACGACTTTCCATTCAGGCATATGATGGACATTAGGCAGAATTGCTTCAAAAACAAAGACAAGACTTGGATGTCCACCGATGTTTCTGGTTCTTTTGCATGTGTGTTCGGGGCATGCTGCCTTTACCACTTAAAGAGCAGCACATGAGAGGAAAGCTTCTCTGGCATAGTCTAGGAGGAGACAGACACACGAAAAGGATGAACTGTGACTTCAAACCAAGGTGTCAACCCAGCAACCAGCCAGGCATCACAGCACTTCAATGCCATCCCCGTGATTTTCTGATAGGTAGCTCAGATGCCACCACCAACGCTGTCACCTGTCTAGATACTCATGCTTCATGTGAGTTGGGTATTTCCATCATCTCTCTTTCACGAGGAGGTTGAAGGTCATTAAGTGGCTTGCCCAAGGTCTTATGATGTGTAGCTGGAACTGTAAACTATAACCCAAGCCTTTATTAGACCCGTGTTTCCCACACACAGAGAAATGTCCTGGTGTTATTACTCCATTGACTATTTTACTAGTACTTGCCAGATATCTCTGTTAACCTGGTTATAAGCTGGACACTTTAAATCCATTAACCTTCATGGGCTGGTATAACAACCTGGAGAGAGAGCTGAATGAGAGGTGCTTAAGCACAACCTCTGGAGCCACTTTGCCCTGGTGGAATCATAGGTCTATACTTCCCAGCCACACAAATGGGCATGTTACTTAGCTTCTCTGTCCCCCAATAGCCTTGTCTGTGATAAGAATATGAGAAAATAGCCTGGCTAGTGTGGCTCAGTTGTTGAGTGTCAACCTACGAACCCAAAGGTCTCAGGTTCTATTCCAGGTCAGGGTGCAAGCCCAGGTTGCAGGCTCGATCCCCACTAGGGGGCATGTAGGAGGCAGCCAATCAATGATTCTCTCTCATTGATATTTCTATCTCTCTCCCTCTCCCTTCCTCTCTGATATCAATTTAAAAAAAGAAGAAGATGATGAGAAAATATAACCCACCATAAAGGCTGTGGAGAGGATTATCATTTGTAAAATTCTTAGAAGAGCACCTGGCATTGGATAAACATTAGCCCATCTCACGCACCCCTAAGATTCCTCCCAGCAGGAAATTTCTGTATAATTTTCTAAAGTCAAAGCACCAATTTAGTCTCTTAGGAAGACAATTTCAGGCAGACCTCGGAGATATCGTGGGTTTGGTTCCAGACCACTGTGATAAAGAAAGCATTGCAACAAGCAAACTGTAATCTTTTTGCTGGTGGAGGGCCTTGCCTGCAATTTGTAAAACATACAACATGTGGTAAGTGCAATAAAGCAATGTGCAGTAAAACACGCTATGCCTGTACATAAGATTTTTTGGCCTGTGGTATTTACTTTGGAGTAGGAACATGGAATAAGCAAACTGGGCAAATTTGAAACAGGGGTCATATATACGATTTTGTTGGGTGACCATATTCTGTAGTGAAAAAACCTTTGCCAGGGAAAGTGGCACTGTTAATAATTTCAGTGGAATAATAGATGTGACCTGGGACTGCCCCAAAAGAGCTAGCATGTGTTGTTTGTTCTCACTGTGGGGTTGGTCCAGGTCTCTCACCTGCTCTTGCAAATATCTCACATATGTGCTAAGGCTGCCTTCCTTCCTCATACTGAGTATTATGATGGGGTCTCTTTTTTCCACGTCCAGCACGGAAAGAGATATGATCCAGTTCTTCTAGTAGAGGGGCTGGGGATTGAGGAAATAGGAAAGAAAGAGACAAGACACAAAATGGAAGGAAAAAGCTGGGAACCGGGTGGGACCACTGCCCTCTTCTGCTGGAGAGACATTGACCCAGAGCCGATACAGCACGTTTATTTTATACCCCCAAACACCAGGAAGTTTCACCAAAAGTCAAGACAAAGGAAATTATTTGCATTCTTGAGTAGGCCCGAGCATTCCTGGTGCTTGACTGGATTTACATATCAAAGACCCACTCCCCACACCTGGGCAAAGGTAAGAGTCAGTGCTGATAACACATCTGCCTTTTTGGTAAATGTGTATCCAAGACACTGCTTTGCCTGTCGCCTTGGGTTCAGCTGACAATAATTAAAGAATGTCCATGTGCCTTTCCAGGGGGCCCTCTACAGAGTATGAATCTCCCAGCACTTGAGATTCCCAACGTCATAGTCATCCCCTAAGTTAGAAATAAAACCCAGATATTTTTTAAAATGTATATACTCCCTGCCCTATTAATCCTACTCCTATTCTAAATAAAATATTCTACTAAATAAAAAGTGACATGAATCTTGACCTAAGTAAGGCTCACACCTTATACAAAAATGAACTCGGAATGGAGCACAGGCTAAAATATATAACGTCAAACTACAAAACTTTTAGAAAGAACATAGAAGAAAATTTTTCAGAACTAGGACTAGGTGAAGAGTTCTTAGACTCTTAGACCAAAAGTATAACCCTAAACAAAAATAAATAAATTGGATATCATAAAAATTCAAAATGGATAAGACATGCTTAAGATCTGCTCTGTGAGAGACCCTGTTAATAGACTACAGGGAAAATTACAAACTGGGAGAAATATTTGCAAATTATATATCTAACAGACAAATTGTCCCTAGAATATATAAAAATTACTGAATATGATAAGTACTATAAATTGGAACAGTTGGATTGGGCTGACTATGGGTGCATGCCTCTTCCCAAGGCTCCTCATAGTCTCTAGGGACTGCCTTGCACTAATGTTTTTCAACTTTTGCTGTATATTCAAATCCCATAGAAAACAGAAAATACCTGGGATATTTGGACACCCATGTTCATAGCAGCAGCATTATTCCCAATAACCAAAAGATGGAAACAACCCAGGTGTCCACTGACAGATGACTGGATAAGCAAGATGTGGTACATCCATACAATGGAATAGTATTCAGCCTTAAAAAGCAAGGAAATTCTGACACATGCAACATGAATGAGCCCTGAAGACATAATGCTAAGTAAACTATCCAGTCACAGGACAAATAGTGTATGATTCTACTTACATGAAACACTTCAACAGTCAAATTCATAATGACAGGAAAAGAATGGTGGTTGTCCAGGGCAGAGGGGAGGGAAGATGGGGAGATACTGTTTAATGAGTACAGAGTTTTACTTTGGGGAGATGACAAAGTTCTGGAGGTAGACAGTGGTGTTGGTTACATAACAATGGAAAATGCACTGCACTGTATACTTTAAAATGGTTAAGATGATAAATTTTGTTATGCATATTTTTCCAATTAAAATAAACAATCCAATTTAAAAATAGATAAGAGACATAAACAGACAATTTGTTAAGGATGCACAGATGACAAGAAAGCACATGAAAATATGTTCCACATTGCTAGCCATTAGGGAAATGCAAATTCAAACCACAGAGAGATATAACTAATGAGTATTGGCAAAGATGGTGGCTACTTACATAATTCAATCTAGTGGGATGACCATATACTGTCCTGAGGAACCGGTACCCTATGAAGGTGGAAGGAGCGCTACTGGTCAATTCAATGGAACAACAGGCTTGATCTGAGACTAATTGCAGACAAGCTTACATAAAAATGTCAAATAAAAATAGCAGTAACAACAAATACCAAATGCTAAGGATATGGAGAAAGTGAGTTTCTCATACATTGCTAGTAGGAATGAAGAATGGTATAGCCGATCCGGAAAGTGGAGCTTATCTGAAGCCTGAGAATCCACAACGGCTGCACCCCAGGAACAGCTGCGAGCCCCAGAACAACGCTCCCCAACTGGCGCAAGCACACGGGTTCAGAGGAGCTCTACACTCCACCACGGAAAGGTCAGATTTCGCCTGGGATAAGGAGAGAGAAAACTACATAACCAGACACCCAGAGAAGAGAGACCATGGGGAGACAAAGAAGCAGCCCGCATATGAAAGAAAAGCAGGCATCACCAGAAAAGGAAGTAAACGAAATGGAGGCAAGCAACCTTCCAGAAAAAGAATTCAGAGAAATGGTCATAAGGTGGCTGAAAAGAATGGAAGACAAATTCGACAATATGAGCAAGAACCAAGAGGAAATGAAGAAGAACCAAGAAGAAATGAAAAATGACATCGCTGCTGTAAAGAACTCAATAGAAAGCATCAAGAGTAGACTAGAAGAAGCAGAGGACCGCATCAGTGAGCTAGAAGACAAGATGGAAAAAAATACCCAAGAAAAGCAACTTCTAGAAAAAAAAATTAAAAGGCAGGAGGAGAGTCTAAGGGAACTTTGGGACAACGCGAAACAAAACAACATCCGCATAATAGGGGTTCCAGAAGGAAAGGAAGCTGAGCAAGGAATAGAAAACCTCTTTGAAGAAATAATGACAGAAAATTTCCCAGATATAGGGAAGAAAAAACCCACACAAATCCAAGAAGCTCACAGAGTCCCAAGCAAAATGAACCCCAAAAGACCGACGCCAAGGCACATTATAATTAAACTGGCAAACACCAACGACAAAGTAAGAATCTTAAAAGCAGCAAGAGAGAGACAGAAAGTTACATACAAAGGAACCCCCATCAGACTAGCAACTGATTTCTCAACAGAAACTCATCAGGCCAGAAGGGAATGGAATGAAATATACAAAGTCATGCAAAGGAAGGGGCTGAATCCAAGAATACTGTACCCAGCAAGGCTGTCAATCAAAATTGAAGATGAAATCAGGAGCTTCACAGACAAAAGAGGACTAAGGGAATTTATTACCACCAAACCAGCAATGCAAGAAATGCTAAAGGGTCTACTGTAAAAAAAAAAAAAAAAAAAAAAAAGAAAGAAAGAAAGAAAGAAAGAAACAGGAAGCGAAGAAGTAACACAGGGGTAAAGAATAGGAATGGCGACAAATAAGTACCTATCAATAATAACTTTAAATGTAAATGGATTAAATGCCCCAATCAAAAGACATAGGGTAACAGATTGGATAAGAAAACACGACCCATATATCTGCTGTCTACAAGAAACCCACCTCAGAAAAAAAGACGCACACAGACTGAGGGTGAAGGGATGGAAAAAGGTTTTCCAGGCAAATGGAACTGAAAAAAAAGCTGGGGTAGCAATACTTATTTCTGACAAATTAGATCTCAAACTGAAGGACATAACAAGAGATAAGGAAGGCCATTTCATAATACTAAAGGGAGCAATCCAACAAGAAGAAATAACTCTGGTAAACATATATGCACCCAATACAGGAGCACCCAAATACATAAAAAAACTCCTGGAAGATATCAAGGGAGACATTGACAGCAATACAATCATAGTAGGAGACTTTAATACCCCACTATCACCATTGGACAAATCCTCTAAACAAAACATCAGCAAAGAAACATCAATCCTAAATGACTCACTAGACCAGATGGAATTAATTGACATCTTCAGAACATTTCACCCCAAAGCCACAGAATATACATTCTTCTCAAGTGCACATGGGTCATTTTCAAAGATAGACCATATGTTGGGACATAGGCAAAGTCTCTTCAAATTCAAGAAGATAGAAATCATATCAAGCATCTTCTCAGACCACAGTGGCATAAAACTGGAAATCAACTACAATAAAAACAACCCAAAGAAATCAAACACATGGAGACTAAACAGCATGCTATTAAACCATGACTGGGTTACCAGAGAGATCAAAGAAGAAATAAAAAACATCATGACAACAAATGACAATGAAAACACTACAATCCAAAATCTATGGGACACAGCGAAAGCAGTCTTGAGAGGGAAGTTCATAGCTCTACAAGCCTACTGCAAAAAACAAGAAACAGGGGTAATAAATTACCTAACCCAACAACTCAAAGAGTTAGAAAAAGAGCAACAAGAAAAGCCCAGTGTAAGCAGAAGGAAGGAAATAATAAAGATCAGAGCACAGATAAACGACATAGAGACCAAAGAAACAATACAAAAGATCAACAAAACCAAGAGCTGGTTCTTTGAAAGGATAAACAAGATTGATGAACCTCTAGCCAGGCTCACCAAGAAGCAAAGGGAGAGGACCCAAATAAACAAGATCAGAAATGAAAGAGGTGAAATAACAACAGATCCCGCCGAAATACAAAGGATTGTTAAAAAATACTACGAACAACTCTATTCCAACAAACTGGACAACCTGGAGGAAATGGACATATTCCTAGAAAAATATAACCTTCCAAAACTCAATCAGGAAGAATCTAAACAGCTCAACATGCCAGTAACTATGGAAGAAATTGAAGCAGTCATCAAAGAGCTTCCGGCAAACAAAAGCCCGGGGCCAGACGGCTTCACTGGAGAGTTCTACCAAACATTCAAGGAAGAACTAAAACCTATCCTCCTCAGACTATTCCAAAAAATTCAAGAGGAAGGAACACTTCCAAGCTCCTTCTATGAAGCCAGCATCACCCTAATACCAAAACCAGATAAAGACAACACAATGAAAGAGAATTACAGGCCAATATCCCTCATGAATGTAGATGCCAAAATCCTCAACAAAATTCTAGCAAATAGGATCCAGCAGTACATCAGAAAGATCATACACCATGACCAAGTAGGGTTTATCCCAGGAATGCAAGGATGGTTCAATATCCGCAAATCAATAAATGTGATACATCACATAAACAAATTGAGAGATAAAAATCACATAGTCATATCAATTGATGCAGAAAAAGCATTTGACAAAATCCAACACCCTTTCTTGATAAAAACTCTCAACAAGGTGGGAATAGAAGGATCATACCTCAACATCATAAAAGCTATATATGATAAACCCACAGCTAACATCATACTCAATGGGCAAAAACTAAAACCATTTCCCCTAAGAACAGGAACAAGACAGGGATGCCCACTCTCACCACTCCTGTTTGACATAGTACTGGAAGTATTAGCCACTGCAATTAGACAAGAAGAAGAAATAAAAGGCATCCAAATTGGAAAAGAAGAAGTAAAGCTGTCCTTATTTGCAGATGACATGATATTGTACATAAAAAACCCGAAAGACTCCATCAAAAAACTAACAGACTTAATAAATGAATTCGGCAATGTAGCAGGATACAAAATTAACACCAAGAAATCTATGGCATTTCTATACACCAACAATGAACTTACAGAAAGAGAGACTAAAAAAGCAATCCCATTTTCCATCGCACCAAAAAAATTAAGATACTTAGGAATAAACCTAACCAAGGAGGTAAAAGACCTATATGCGGAAAACTACAGGACACTGAAAAAAGAGATAGAGGAAGATGTAAACAGATGGAAGAACATACCATGTTCATGGATTGGTAGAATCAACATCATTAAAATGTCCATACTACCCAAAGCAATCTATAGATTCAATGCACTCCCCATTAAAATACCAACGGCGTATTTCACAGACCTAGAAAGAACTCTCCAAAAATTCATCTGGAATAAAAAAAGACCCCGAATAGCCACAGCAATCCTGAGAAAGAAGAATAAAGTAGGAGGGATCTCAATACCAGATTTCAAGCTGTATTACAAAGCCACTGTCATCAAAACAGCCTGGTACTGGCACAAGAACAGACATATAGATCAATGGAACAGAATAGAGAACCCAGATATCGACCCAATCCACTATGCTCAATTAATATTTGACAAAGGAGGCATGAGCATACAATGGAGTCAAGACAGTCTCTTTAATAAATGGTGTTGGGAAAATTGGACAGATACATGCAAAAAAATGAAACTAGATCACCAACTTACACCATACACAAAAATAAACTCAAAATGGGTACAGGACTTAAATATAAGACGGGAAACCATAAAAATACTAGAGGAATCCACAGGCAGCAAAATCTCAGACATTTGCCAAAAGAACTTTTTCAGTGATACTGCCCCTAGGGCAATGGAAGCCAAACAGAAAATAAACAAATGGGACTACATCAAAATAAAAAGCTTTTGCACAGCAAAAGAAACCATCAACAAAACAACAAGAAACCCCACTGTATGGGAGAACATATTTGCAAATGGTATCACTGATAAAGGTTTAATTTCCAACATCTACAGGCAGCTTATACAACTTAATAAAAGGAAGATAAATGATCCAATAAAAAAATGGGCAACGGACCTAAATAGAAGCTTTTCGAAAGAAGACAGAAGGAAGGCCAAGAGACACATGAAAACATGCTCAAAGTCACTAATTATCCGAGAGATGCAAATCAAAACAACAATGCGATACCATCTCACACCTGTCAGAATGGCTATCATCAACAAATCAACAAACGACAAGTGTTGGCGAGGATGCGGAGAAAAAGGAACCCTCGTGCACTGCTGGTGGGAATGCAGACTGGTGCAGCCACTGTGGAGAACAGTATGGAGTTTCCTCAAAAAACTGAAAATGGAACTCCCATTTGACCCAGTAATCCCACTCCTAGGAATATATCCTAAGAAACCAGAAACACCAATCAGAAAGGATATATGCACCCCTATGTTCATAGCAGCACAATTTACAATAGCTAAGATTTGGAAACAGCCTAGGTGCCCATCAGCAGATGACTGGATCAGAAAACTATGGTACATCTACACAATGGAATACTATGCTGCCGTAAAAAAGAAGGAATTACTACCATTTGTAGGCACTTGGATGGAATTAGAGAACATTATGCTAAGTGAAATAAGCCAGTCAATGAAGGAAAAATACCACATGATCCCACTCATTTGGGGATAATGAAAAACATTATAAACTGATGAACAAAAAGATAGTTACAGAGGCAGTAAAGCATCAAACAGACTGTCAAATTACAGTGGTAAGGTTAGGGAGAGGTGGGGGAAATAAGAGATCAACTGAAGGACTTGTATGCATGTATATGAGAGTAACCAACGGATGCAAAACATTGGGGGGTGAGGGCATGTATGGGAGTGGGGTGGGGGTGGGGGGCAATGGTAAGATATGTACACATATAATACCTTAATAAAAATTTGAAAAAAAAAAAAAAAAAGAATGGTATAGCCATTCTGGAAAACAGTTTGTCAGTTTCTTAAAAATAAATTTATCTACAGCCCAGCAATTGCATTTTGGGGCTTTTGTCTTAGAGAAATGAAAACTTATTTTCATGAGCAGAATTGTTAAAATGGTACCACCAATAAAATGAAATATTAATCAGTTATTAAACAGCAAATTAGGATGATTGTGTAGAGATAGATTTTAAATGATTCTAAAAATAATCTGGATTTTTAAAATGCAGAAACCATAACTCTATCGAAAATAAAGACTTGCAGGGAATAGTGGAAAGAAAATAACCAGTGTGTCCGGATAATGGAGATGGATTAAGGGTCTCATTTACCTTCTTTTTCTCAGAAGTTTCTTTACTGTTATTTTTATATCTTACATTTTTAAAACATGAAACCCAAACAGAAAAATCATTAACAGAATACAGCCATTCACAGAGAGACTCTTCCTGGGAGGGAGGGGCATGCCTGGAGGGCCTCCCGCTGCTCTGGTCCCTCCTGGGCAGACCATTCACCAGAATGATCTTAATGCGATTAACTGGAGTTGGTGCTAAGAGCCTGAGGATTAGGACCCAAAAGAGAGGTATCAGGGGATGCAGGAGAAAATCTGGAACGGCACAGCTGCCTGAGCTGCAGGATTAATGGAATAGATGCAGATGGGGATCTTTAAGGGAAGGGGGCAAAAAAATGAGTAGAGATGAAAAATAAAGGAGTTTCAACCAGGAAGGGCAGAGTTCATCAGTCAGAGCTCATCAGTCAGAGCCCTAAAACAGCAGCAGGTGGAGAAGGAATCTGGAAGCATGAGCACCGGTAGAAAGCCCAAAGGGTGCAACTCCAGGGAGAGAGCGAGGACGAGGGAACCAAGTGGGGCTGAAGGAGCAGAACACTTTCTATTTTCAGCATTACAGGATAATCACAGCAAATCTTACATTTGCGTTTCTGACAACCTAAATAATTAGAAGAGATAATAATAACCTTTGTTAACACAATTTGTTATTCTTTTCATTATTTTGATGTCCATGCACAGCCTGTAAGCCTGCAGGGGACCTTTTAAAAACCAAGCTATTAATTACTCCTTCCAAATGAGGGAAGGAATGAAAGCCCAAATTCAGAAATAAAGAGCATCATTTTGATGAGATGATCTGTCCAAATACACCACAGGCCCCTATCTCAACTCTGCCCCTATCAACACCCCAGGTTTGTTTCCCAATGGGGGTGGCTTTTTATTTAGATGATCTAAGAAAGAACTGGGTGTCTTGCTCATTACAATGTTACTTAATCTGCCTGAACTTTGGTTTCTTCATGTAAAAGTTGTGAGGATGAAATTGAGACTGAAATACACACATGCTAAAGCACCCATCTCGACCCTGCCCACTGCTCTCTGAACTTACTACGCACATGGACAGCCTCCTATTATAAGCACATGTGATGCTAGCTGAGGTTTATTTTTGTGGTTTGGGGGCTTTGACTTTTATGTAGGTCAGAGGTGCCAGAATAACCTTCAGTCAGATAAGAGTTGGAGGATAAATACTGGAGCTTCCTTATCTCCCAAAAGTCTAAGATGTACTTTATGTTGTCTCCCAGATGTCCCCAGTAGGAATAATCCCCAGTTGCCATAGCAGTAATTTGATCATAATACCCTGTACTGGTTTCTTTTTCCTTCTCTGTCTCAAGTTCCCATTCCCCTACTGGTTCCTCTTGGTATCATCTCTCAAATAAATTACTTATACTCAAATCTTCACCTGAGTCAGCTTTTGGTGGAACTCAACCCAAGACACAAAGTTACCCAATCAAGTATTTTGGCCGCTCTTGGTCCTGAATGGAGACGTGCTCAAGATCTCACTTGAGATTGATCTGATACTGTTCACTCGCTGGCTCCAGCATGTCAACACGAAGTCAATGTAGTTGCTTCTTGCAATGTGGTGTTGGCTTCCACTACTCTTCAAAAGCTATGTTTCAAAACTTTCCAACCACCTCTCAAATGCAAAATCGTAGCCCCGTGATCCTTATCAACTTCTTCAGAACTCAACACGAATGTCAACTTTTACTTGAACCTTTCTTCTCCTAGTTGCTGGTGGAATTTTCTCCCTCTGCCATTTCTTTTCAGAACCTTCTCTGGATCCCCTTTAAATGCCTGTTCCTTAAGTGTAGGCTTTCACAAGTTTCTGTATCCAGAATTTGCTTCTGATTTTATACTCTCCTCCTAGATAATCCCATCTACTTTAATATCTCAAAATATCTCCTTTCTACAGATGGTTCCCAACCCTACATCTTTAACTAATTCTTCTCTTCTCTCGTTTAAACTTCAGATGCAAGGTTCTGCTAAACCTCTATTAAAAAATCTCTCCTGGCACCTCAAACCAACAATATTCCTTTATCCCCTGTGACAAGCCTGCACCCCATCTTGTGGTGCCTGCCTCAGTTAAATCACCTTGACCTCACAGTCATGCTTTATTATAATGCCCCTTCATTCATGCCCCTATCTAAACAGTTTCTCTCACATATATATTTTTTCCTTTCAATTATCATTAATTCAAACTCTCACAATCTCTCATAAAAAAATAATGTAGTTGCTTCCTAACTGAATTGACATAGTCACTCACCACTCATTAAACATTTCCTGTACAGAATCCCAGAGTAAAATCCCATGTGATATTGTCATTATTTCCATCCTACAGGTGAATATACAGGGTGGGGCAAAAGTAGGTTTAGAGTTGTTCATATAGAAATAACACAATAAATAATAATACAAGAATAAACTCTGTGTTTTGTAGAGTCCCAACAGTAAACTGACTTTTGCCCTACCCTGTATTGAAACTCAAAGGGATTAACAGGCCTAATCAATGTCACCACAGCCAGTACATACCCAACACAATCTAAACACACTAACATTTTTTTTCATATTCTATCATGCTTGACGATGCTTTGGGTGGATTGTAATATCCTTCTTGCATTTTATGCATCAGAGGAAAATAAACTTTCTCTTCCTGCAGCAAATGCTATCCCCAAAAGGGTGAAATATCAGTTGGAGCAGGGACTCCAGGCATAAAATCTGAACACATTCTGGTCTAGGTTTAGATACCAGCTTAGTATTCATAAGCTCCATAACCTTGGGCAATTTACCAGTCTCTCTGACCTATCATTTCTCCATCTATAAAATGGGAATAGTAAACTCTACTTCAGAAAACAGTAATGAGAATTAAATGAAATATTGGAAGAAAAGTATCAAATGTGTGCCTGGTGTGTTGCAGGTGCTCTGGATATGCGTGATAATCGTCATGATTACTCTGTAAAGCCACTCTAAACCAAAAGAGAAAATAGAAGTAAATATAGAGAGATTATGTAAAGACATGAGAAAATAATTGCTTTTTTAAAGAACATTATTTTAGAGCAAATAAATCGTGCAAGTAAGATCTCAAACCTGAATATTCACTTAGCAACCCCATAGTAAGGAGTCATGTTTACAGTCAGAATGTATTAAAGCAATACTGAATTTGCCTATACATCTGTTTACAAATCATCACCATTGTCTCTGATAATTAAGAAATATAGCCTTGCCCTAACCGGTTTGGCTCAGTGGATAGAGCGTCGGCTTGAGGACTGAAAGGTCCCAGGTTCGATTCCAGTCAAGGGCATGTACCTTGGTTGCGGGCACACCCCCAGTAGGAGGTGTGCAGGAGGCAGCTGATTGATGTTTCTCTCTCATCGATGTTTCTAACTCTCTATCCCTCTCCCTTCCTCTCTGTAAAAAAGCAATAAAATATATTTTAAAAAAAAAAAAGAAATATAGCCTTCATTTGGTTTGGATTCTAAACAGCTTTGAAATTTTCATAAAAGTCTCTCTTGCCTTACATTTACAAAAAGGCATTTCAGGTCACTCACCAGATGGATCAGTGGTTGGAGCATCATCCCGTGCACCAAAGCCTTGTGGGTTTGATTCTATGTCTTGGTGCGGATGGGAGGCAACTGATTGATGTGTCTCTCCCACATTGATGTTTCTCTCTCTTTCTCTCCACCTTCCTCTCTTTCTAAAATCAATTTAAATGTGGGGGGTTGCGAGGGAAGAAGGAAGAATGATAGGTCCCTGAGATTTTGAGGCTGTTGTTAGCACTCACAGGTACTAATGGAGTGAAGCAAGACTCCATGGTACTTCCAGTAGAGGGCCATCCACACATGACACTCCTAAATGGGGTCTATGGCTGCATCCATTGTATCCGCCAAACCCACATTCCAGAGTCCATCAATGAACAACCAACTTTCTGGGTAGCATGTTAGTATGAGAAGGGGCATTCAAACTAGAAAAATGTTGATGCTACAATGTTCTCTAAGTGGTGCAAGGAAAAAGTCAACAGATATTATGAAGTATGAGATTTTATTTTGATAGGCGAGTGAGGCTGGGACCATAGTGAGAGAGGTGCCAACTTCAGAGGAGCATGACAGAGATAGCTGGTCTAGTTCCCTGGGGTGGGAGGAGGGGTAGGGAGTAAATGTTACTGAAGACGACTAATTTGGACATTGTCTTATGGTGTAAAGGGCATTTGGGGCTATTAAAATGTTTAGACTATAAATCCATTACACCTATACAATGCCCACCACCTCAAAAAAATACCTAAAGTTAATGAGTCTGACTTAAAATGGGATTGCTATGTTTGGCAAGTCTAGGAACTATAAATAAATAAATAAATAAATAAATAAATAAATAAATAAATAAATAAATAAAGCTTCCGTTGGGTCTATGCAAGTCCTATTCTCTACTGCAAGTCCTAAACTTTCTTTCTTGGCAAGTCCAGTAAACTATCCCTACAAGTCCAAACAGAGTCTTTGCCTTGGTGATGAGGGGCGGGGAGAGACCTCTACATGGTGAAATACAGAGCCAGGGGAAGCCAAGGGAAGATGGTGGCACTGACAGAGCACTTTCATCTTCAAAGCTCTTTATAAGTGTTAATTAATTAATCCCTCCCACGCCCATGTAAGCCAGTGAGAAGAGATCAAAGGCATATGGACAGAACTTGGCGGGATGAACTCAGAGAGGAATACAACCTACATACTGAAAATAAGAAAGACGGGTTTGCCCAATGTGTAGCAAGAACTCTTCCCTACAAGAACCCTCTTCTCCAAAAAAAATTCACATTGAGGAGACACTCTGGATGAGAGACATAATGTTGTATTAGAAAAGAAGCATTTATTGACCCCATGTCACCTTCTAAAAACATAATTAGAGAAGAAATAAATCAGCTGTAACTCAAATAATCTTTGTTATCCCTGAGTTCATGAATGCCACATCTCTTAGAAAGAAAAAAAAAAAGAATCACTATACCAGAATCACCAGAAAATCAAGGAGAAACAATATTCAACAGGAAAACAGAATCCAGATTGTCAGGGCCAAACTTACATATGATAATGAAACTGGTTAGTTATTCCTCTCATGATTTCTCTTGTTTATTTGTTTACAATATGGAACCAAACAGTACATTCAAACCTTTTTAAAGAACATTAAAAAAATATGTTAACATTTCAAAATCAAGTACCAAGCATGAAAAAAACTTGCACAAAGCAGCCATATTCACCAATGCCCTCTTTAAGAAATATACATATATATTTCAATGAAAAAATGAGGCCACTGCATGTTACCAAAATAGCCTTGAAGTAAAGAGTGGGGACAGCAACTTTATAGAGAAAGTGATAAAGTGGTTTGGGTTGAAAGAGAAGAAAAGGAGAGAAAGATAAAGTAAAATAAACAAACTGAAAATGTTGAAGTTTCTCCTCTTTCTTGAGTGTCCCTGTGTGGTTTCCTATATCAGGGATGTGATGGAAACAGCTCCAACTTAGATCCTGCAGAGGATGGTTTATTCATTACCTATAAGGTTTCAGGAAAGCTGTTTTAACTTCTCTGAGCTTCAGTGCCTTCATCAGGGGAATGAGGAGTTATGTGTGAAAGCACTTGAGAAACTGTGAAGTGGTATAAAAATGTAGGTTATCAACACAGTAGCTAAGGAAATCCTGTGAAATCATGTCAGACCTTGTCACACCTCTGCTCAAAACCCTCCAGCATCTTCTCACCTCACTCAGAGAGAAGGCGAACCACAGCCACCCCTGCACTCTCCCAGGCCTATTCCCACCTCGGGGCCCTTGAACGTGCTGTTCCTTCTGTCCAGAATGTTTTTTCCCTGGGAGCAACATGACTTGTTCCTTCACTCCCTTCAAGTCCCCAATCAAAATTTGGTCCTCAGTGAAAACATTCTTGGCCACCCAGCTAAAAGTCCCAACCCCTCCCTAAACTTCCTATTCCCCTCCCCTGCTTTATTTTCCTCCTTGGCATTTAACATTATCTATCTCATTCATTATCTCTTCACTAAGTTTCTTGAGGAACACATGCACATTTATACCAGAACACTGCTGGAATATGCTAGAACAGTGTCTGGCATATATATACACTAAATATATATTTGTTGAATGAAAGCTTATTATCACTCACATCCTCTCCTCTTCCTCATAACCCTCTCCTTCATTTATTACTCTTGTTCTTTGAAAGGCTAAATCTTACCCACACTTCAAAGCTCATGCTTCCACCCCTTAGTGAGGTCATCTTCATTTTCCTCCCATCTCCCTCTTCTTCCTTCTTGGTAGAATCAGTCCACCCCTTACTATCTTCCCTGCAGTGTATGGTACCATTTAGATTTTATCACTTGGTAAGTTTGTGTGGATACTTGCCCCTCCCCTCCATATACTGTATTCAGGGTAGATAGTCCAAAATGATCATTTTAACTATGACAATCCCTAATATATAGCAATCTTTTAGCAGATAATTGTACCTATGTATCTTATTCATTTTAAATGTTGTCTCCATTGGAAATGAAAAATACAGTTTTCAGTTGCGGTCTTCAGTTCTATTTTTAGAGATTTTAGCAGCTGACACATTCCCTGCTGCCCACTCCCCAACTCTAGTTCAGAACATCTAGGTTAGAAATCACCACTATTTTCCATAGTGGTTGTTATTCTTTCTAAACATTCTCCATTTTGTTTTTATTCTTACGCATTCCTTCATACCAATTCCATTGTGATCAGGGGCAGAGAATTTGGGATTTTCATAACTTGCAAAGCATGTGGAAATATATAAAATAAAACCTGTATAAAGAAAACTATAGAAAAATGTACTTCCAGAAAATAAAGATCATCTTCAACATGGATATCTTCATTTGAATGCTTCAGAGAATCCAAGGCTGTCAAATATTTCTCATTTTCAACAACATCCATCCTTGAATTCTGATCTCCTCTCTACCCATATTCATAATAACCCCTACAAACAAGAGAATCCAATGACTTCTTTACAGCATCTTCCTACAAAATCTTCCAACTGTTTGCTCAGATGACTGATCTCAGCAAAGTGGGTGAAGGGCATTAATAGACATTTGGAAATCCCTGTAAATCCATCATCCTGAAAGACAGCCCAGTGCCCACGGTGACACCAAAGGGAATGAAATGAAATATGCCATTGACTCTCCAGAGGTTAATCGATCATATTCCTGGTGCTACTTGGTTTGACATAACCAAATTTGCACTGAAAATTAAGTCATCTATCTTTGTTCTGGTCAACTTAAAAAATTTAATCCTATTTGACCTTTCCTGAGGTGTAGTCAGAGAAAAACATTCTCTTTTGAGCTGGGCACACCCCTTCATCTACAGTACAGACACCTGAGCTGTTCGAGCTCTGTCCTAACTCCAGCACACTGACTGGCCTGTGACAAATATACTTACTTGCTTTTTGGCCCCCACAGACAGGAATATTGGGGGATTTTATTTATTTTACTTTAAGATAACAGAGAAAAACATTAAAGGAAGATTAAAGAGAGGAAGAGCAAGAGAGAAATGGCGATGTGATGCCCTGATTCACCATATATCTGAGACAGAAATAAATCCAGAGAAATCATTAGGTTCCCACAATCAACCAATTTTTCTCACGGCAACGGTTGCCAAAGTCCTACTCTCACAGTGGCCTCGAGAAAGCAGACTTGGCCCTCTGCTTCGATTTGTTTTTATATTAACTTAATTTAGAACTTACTGGAGGGATGATACTTTTTTTACATAGAGGCTTTCTTCCCAGAAACACAGAGTATTTGAAGTTGTACTTCAATGACTATTTACAAAGGGATTTTTCTTTCTCCTGTCTCTCTTCCTCTCTCCTCCTCCCTTTCATGAACACACTCTCGCTCTCATTCTCTCTCTCTCTCTTCTTCTCTCTCTCTCTCTCTCTCTCTCACCAAATGTTGCTCTGAATACTCTTCGTTGGCTGTTAAGTGCTCTAATTTTCATCACTGTCCTGGAATGTCCCTGGTTATAGAACTACCTTCCAGGGAAGAAAACCGGCCTGTTTCTCTGAGGATAATGGGTGAATTTGATATGATTAGAGCAGGACCAAATTTCTACACCAACTATTCAAGAAGAGGGCAAGTCAAATAGACATCAAAGTACATGTGTGTTCATTCATTCTGTGTTCATTCATCGGGTACCTCGGGCTCATCACACACATGATGTATGAGTGGACAGCAGGCAAAAAAGAAAACTATTTTTTAAATATTTTGTTCTCACATTTCATTCCTCCCCTGTGTGTGTGTGCAAAGGCTAAATCAATCTCTGGCTTTTGTTAGCAGAGGTTTTAAAAAGGTGGGCATATAGGATTAGAGTTTTCTTTCTTTGTTAACAGTACTTTTCAGGATTCTTTTTTTCTTAAATAATAAAAGATATTTATTTGTGTCATCACTAATAAGTACTTTTCTTAATTTTTTTATTGAGGAATAATCTAAAATATCAGATTAATGCTTTAAAAAAATAAAGCTTTGAGAAGACACACAATTCAATCAAACCTCACTTCGGTGGGTGGTGGTGCCCCTCACATAAGCCCTGCTTCACAGTATAATCTCTCTGATTACCTGCAGAGGGAAGTAACATAAGTGCTGGTGATTTTAAATCCAAGCAAACATCTACTTTGGAAAGGCTGGTTCTATATGCTTTCTATAATGGGTAGGGGACCATGATTATCTTCTAAATAAATGTTAGCAGATAGTGTGCTAGACCTGTAAGAGTCTTTTTTTCTTGAATACAAGAATGCAATAATATAATATACTAGAGGCCAGTGCACGAATTCATGCACAGGTAGGGTCCCTCAGCCTGGCCGGCAATCGAGGCCCATCGGGTGGCCGGCTGGCCAGAGGAAGGGGCTGCGGGAGGTTGGCTGTGGGAGTGCACTGACCACCAGGGGGCAGCTCCTGCATTGAGCGTCTTCCCCCTGGTGGTCAGTGCACATCATAGCGACTGGTCGACTGGTCGTTCCAGCCATTCCAGTTGTTCAAACCCAACTCCTTCTATGCTAAAGTCCAAACATAGCCACTCCACACTTCCGTCTCCAGGCTTGTGACCTGGAAGGATGCTGCAGAGCCTGAAGCACTTCCTGTGAACCCAGTTTCCCTCTGGATGCCTCCGGGTGGGAGGATAGGAATTGAACGGGGTGAAAGAGATGGAGGGGGATTATCCACACTTCATTTCCCATCTGTATTTTAAAAACAATTACATGAACTAAACCTATTACAGTGCATTGTGATTAACTCTAAGAAACTAAAGAAAATAAGGCTTTCTATGGGTTAAATATGTGACACACAGGACAAGATCTCCGTGATAGCCAATCTTCTAAAATGGCTCCTAATATTTCCTTCTTCCTGGCAGTCATGCCCTTGTGTGGTCCCTTCCCCTTGAAAATGGGCTGGGCTTAGGGTCTTACTTCTAATGAATATGAATACAGCAAAAGTGATGGAGGTCACTTCTAAGACTAAGTAATAAAGAACTGTTGCTTGTGTCTTGCTAGCATTCTCTCTTTCTTGTGTCTTCTTTGTTTGCTGTTTTTTAGAAAGCAAGGTGTCATGTTGAAGAGACCCATGTGGCAAGGACCTGAGAGTTGCCTCCAGCCAACAGCCAGTGAGAAACCAAGGTCCTCAGTCTAACATCCCACCAAGTTCTGAATGCTGTCAACATCCATGTGAGTGAGCTTAAAAGTGGACTCTTCCCCAGGCAAGCCTTCAGATGAAACAACAGTCCTGGACAACACCTTGACTGTGAGATACCTGAAGCAGAGGATCCCACTACGATACTCCTAGATTCCTAACCCACAGAAACGGTTAGATATTAAATGTGTTTTGCTTTAAGCTGTTAAGTTTTAGGGTATGTTATTATGTAATGACTATTGGCCCAGTGCACAATATCGCACGCAGTAAGCCGCCCACCACTTCTGCGGGAGCCGGCAGGAGCCATGCTGCTTCCATGGGAGCTGGCGGGAGGGAGCTGCTGCCGCCTGTGGGAGCGGGGGTTTGGGGGCCGGGAGGCAAGACCTAGAGGTGCTCCATGTACACACAGCCTGTTGAACAGTCATTACTGTGAAGCCGTAATGGACAATTTGCATATTATCTCTTTATATATATAGATAGATACATATAACTTTATTCTTCCATAAAAAGTTCTTCCAGAGTAGTATTTGCAGCTATTTTTAATTGGACATAACTCATTTATATTTGCAGAGAATAAAGAACACTGATTTCAGAATCTCAAAGGACAGAAGTAGCCATTCTGTTCTGTTCACATCATAATTTCTGGAAAAGTCTACAAATGGTAGACTTAAGGTCAAAATACCCGGCTCTGCTGCAGCTCTATGTCAGTTAATGCCTCTTGGCCTTGCATTAGCCTCTGATAACAGGGTGAAGGTGCCTGCTAGAGATTACACCTGAAGTTCCTTACAGCATGAAGACTAAATGAGAGAGAATTCACAGCAGCACTGACAACCGATAAGCAATTGTGTTAGTCAATAAGCCATCTGAGATAGGAACTATTGCTGCCTAACCAGCATAAAATATTTGCCTTCCCCCCTTAAAGTGGAGAAAAACACAAAATAGGGCCCACTGAGCCATATCATTGAGTTAACAGCTTGCTAGAACCCTATTTCAAACCAGCTCAACTCTAGCAATGACCCAGACAGATGACTGCAAGTCCGTGCTGATCTCCCCGCCCCCTCCCCCTTGTCTGGAGATGACCGTGCTTTCTTCAGGGAGTTCATTCAATCCCCTGAGACACAATGGATGCACTAAGCGGTCCTCGGTTCCCACGTTATATGCTGTGCTACAAATCACATTCCCGTGCTAAATCAAGGCTGCAGGGAAAAGAGCGAACTCACTAAAAAACCTGATCTTGCCTGGAAGTAAAATATCTAAAAAGCCGCATGTGTTTGAGTAGTTTTATGCCTACAGATACAGGTGAGAGTTTTGTGGTGACTCTCTGGCATTTTAATGATTTTGAGAAGCCTAACTCTGAAATTCTGAGTGACAGGAGAATATCACCTGAAATAGTGGCTTTAAATAAAGACATTCTTTCAAGGTGAAGGATGATTTAGGAGCGATTTGGGGAGATCTGTAAACTATTTCTAATCTATTCGAGGAGAAATCTAATAAAAAGTCAAATTTTGTTCATCATAAGGTATTCACAAGTTCTCAACTGTACAGAGAGCCAATAATTTGTCATTGGGGTGTGTGGAGAGTGGTATTTGCCTTTGTTTCTATGTGTAAAACATGCCGCTCCAATCAAGAAACAGCCTGGCATATGATTTGGAGACTCAATAACTGTTAAACATTTCATTTGTGTTATTTTGGCAGGAGTTGGTTCCACTGTCTTATTAAATCTGATTAACTTTACAGTGGAAATAGAAGCAACACACACCCACAAATTATGTCTTTGTTGTTTCCTAAGTGAACAATATTCTTTCATCTTTCATCAGTTTAGCAATTATACAATGAATCCAATCAATATAGACAGCCAACACAAATAAGTCAAACACAACTGATTTTGTATGAATTAATTAGGATGTAATGAGCCTTTCCTGCTTGCTTGCATGAGTCCTGCAGATAACGGATTCCACTCTCCATTTCCCTCCTGTGTCTGGAAGCAGCTTAGAACAGTAGCTGAGAGAAAAATGTATGGCAGGTAAGCTTGGGTCAGTGAACTTTTATTTTGGAGACCCTCTGAGAAATAATTTGATCTGGCATTTCCCACACTACTATTCCACGGCTCCATTATGCATGTCACCTCTAGCATATGTGTCTCTGATATTTAAAACCTTGGAATCAGTTGTTCCTGGATCTGGAATCTTTGAGTGTTCATTTGTCAGTCTTCCCTTTCTCAATACGTGAATGTTTCTTGTATGTAATCATTCTTTCAGACACGAACAAGTTGTTGCAGTAATGGGACAAATTCATAAGCTCAAAACTGCCTGGAAATATGCTAAGTCTGTTCTTGTTCCAGAAAAACAAATGCTTTGTTGACATCCAATACCCTGTATTTTACTAGGTATATATTTAATGTACATCAATGGAAAGGATTTGAAACAACAGATTTTAATGTTAATTCACAAGGTGCTATTTCCAGACACTGCTTACAGGATTCTTTCAAAACAACCGTAAATTCCTACTACTTATAAAAACTTCCAACAATAATAGTAATATCCCTTATGACACTTTTGAATTTACAAAGCACTTTTATACATGTGATAGATAGGGTGAGACTTACTGTTTCCAATTAGCAGATGAAAGAATTGAAACCAGGGAAGGTAGAATAATTGGCATAGAGTTAGCAAGAGGCAGAAATGGAATTAGACTCCAGGCTCCAAAGCAAGCCAACCCAGCATGCTCTACAGCGTAAGAGGACCAGAATTAATATAAAATATAAAAGCAAAATAGCAGTAATAATGTTGACATTTTTATCATAGCTGGGCCAGACTAAAATAGAACATGGGTAACATTTGGAAGTATCAAATGGGAAGAGATGAGGCTCATTTGGAAACATGAGTAGACATTTTCTATCTAAAAAAAGCACAGAGGCTCATATGTGGACTTCTTGGTCCTCTCAGTTTCCATTAGCTGCAAAGAAGCCAGCTACCTGAAAAGTTACCAGAAAAGAGAAGATACTGATTAAATCTTTGTTGAACGGGGATAATTGGGTGGATAAATCATTGTAATGTTTCCTCAATTGCAATCTCTTTCCTTCCTAATCTGTCCTTCACAATATCAAAGAAACCATCTTAAATATGTATCATATTATATTTCACCCACCAACACACTCTACCCTACAAACAAACAAAGAGACCTTCAATGGTTCCTCTTATTTCAAGAATATTAAACTATAATCCTTAGCCTGGAATTAAAGTCTGACCTCCACCCTACCTCCCACTACATGCCTCCACTTACCTTAAGTTCCACCCAAGCCAGTCACTAGCAAGGTGACCTTGGGAAATGACTTAACTTCATGACCTTCCATTTCTAATGTCTCCTATATATGGTTGAAAATATTGACCAGACATTTTCTCTTGCTCACCCCCTTTCCCTGCCCCAACCATTACTCTACTGTGTGACTCACAAAGGAATAAATGATTATTCCTTCTTATGGGGCCCCCATATAGTACAGTCTGTATGTCTTTATAATTTATTCTAGCTTGCTTTATTGTCATCCATCATTAATTCTTATCTCTTTTATTAGACTGTGAGGGCAGGGACTGTCTTTAACCATTGCATTCTTCACAGCACCTAGCTTTGTGCTTGAACATCGCACACAGACTTCTTCCGATTACTCCTTGAATGGATCAACTTTGAGGGGCACAGGCAATCTCTTAGCAAGATGTGATTATGGGAAAACTGAGAAGGCAGCGTGTTCTCTCCCTTTCCACAACTCTAAATTCTTTCACTCCGAATCTCTTGTTAAAGAAAAAAAAATCCACCATCACAGAATCATTCCTTTAGCTTAAATTAAACTCTTGTCGTCAAAATAAAATTGGCATCTCTCTTGGAGAATGGCAATACCCCTCTTTCTGTGATCATGCTTCTAAGTAAGAACATGTGTATCTGATCCTTCCTGGGAAGCAGATTTTCATAGAGAAGATGAGAACCTGGTGCTACTAAGACACCAGATTGAAGACAACACACAGCGATGGGAGGCCGGGAACACCAAGATAAACTCCAACCACGTCATAATCTTTCCAGGCCAATCCTGACTGGTGGTCCCCAAGAGTCTCCTAGGTGGTCCATAGACGAGTTTCTTGAGGAATTCATGTTTATAATATGACTGTGCCTTTGTTTTCATTTCTGGAATGAATTAATCATTTAGCTAGGATCGTAAATGAGGATCAGACATTGCTTTCAACAAGAGCAGTTCCTTTTGTCTAGTAATACTTGAGAAAATGTTTGGCTCTGCCAAGTGTGAATAGGTGAAATGTGTCAGCTACTGAGTCTTTCCCCCTGATTAAATGATATACAAGAAAGAAAAGTGTAAAACAGTAAAGGGATCGAGAAGTACAGATTGGCAATGACAAAATTGTCACGGGGATGTAAAGTACAGCATAGGAAATACAGTCAATATTATTGTAATAATTGGGTACTGGAAATATTAGGGGAACATTTTATAAAGTATGTGATTGTCTAACTACTATGCTGTACACCTGAAACTAATACAAAATAATATTGAATGCAAACTGTAATTGAAAAAATTTTTAATTTAAAAATTAAAAGGAAACAAAGAAAAGTGTCAAATCACTGTTATTATTCCTCCCAATTTTACATGGAAATGCTCTCTAGACCATCAGATTAAACTTCTGTCAATATTAGGTAATCAGAGAAACCAAGATGGCGGCATAGGTAAACACCTAAACTGCTGCCTCGCACAACAATTTCAAAACTACAACTAAAAGACAGAACGGACACCATCCAGAACCACAGGAAAGCTGGCTGAGTGAAAATTCTACAACTAGAAGGAAAGAGGAAAGCTCACAGAGAATTGGAGGTACGGCAAAGGGGCTTTGTGCGCGCAGAGAGGAAGGGCGGCTGAGAGCCTGGCTGACTTTCTCTGGCGGAAGGGGGAAGGAAGCTTCCGACCGCACTGAACCCCAGTTCTGACAGCACTGAACCCCAGTTCCGGGCGAACCCCTGGGGACCCACGCTCTTACGGGGGGAGTCTGGACTCTCGGGCGGAGACTCGAGAGCCGGGGAAGGTGGAGGACTGAAAGTGCCCGCGAGCGCGCGCCAGTGAGCACAAAGGCTGCGGAAGTTGCCACAGGCTTTCCCTAGTGAAAGGGAGTCAGAGGCTCCTGACGGCACTGAGCCCCAGTTCTGACTGCAGTGAACCCCAGTTCCAGGCGAGCCCCTGGGGACCCACGCTCTTGTGGGGGGAGTCTGGACTCTCAGGCGGAGACTCGGGAGCCGGGGAAGGCGGAGGACTGAAAGTGCCCGCGCGCGCCGCCAGTGCACACAAAGGCTGCGGAAGTTGCCACAGGCTTTCCCTAGTGGAAGGGAGTCAGAGGATTCTGACTGCACTGAGCCCCAGTTCTGACTGCAGTGAACCCCAGTTCCAGGCGAGCCCCTGGGGACCCACGCTCTTGTGGGGGAGTCTGGACTCTCGGGCGGAGACTCGGGAGCCGGGGAAGGCGGAGGACTGAAAGCGCGCGTGCGCGTGCCAGTGCGCACAAAGGCTGCGGAGGTTGCCACAGGCTTTCCCTAGTGAAAGGGAGTCAGAGGCTCCTGACGGCACTGAGCCCCAGTTCTGACCACAGTGAACCCCAGTTCCAGGCAAGCCCCTGGGGACCCACGCTCTTGTGGGGGGAGTCTGGACTCTCAGGCGGAGACTCGAGCTGGGGAAGGCGGAGGACTGAAAGCGCACATGCGCGCAAGGGCAAGGCTGACAGGAAGCCAAAACTGAGACTCCACCCCATCCAAGCTGAGCACAGAGGCTATTGCAAATTGGCAAGTCTAATCCTATAAGGCTATCTCCAGCACCGAACTTCTCCCAGCATAGACACAGCTGATCCTTACAGCCAACTGGCCTGGAGGTCAATTCTTCCCAGTGATACCAACAACAATAAAGACTTAATTACAACAAGGCTGTACACACAGTCCACAAAGGGGTGCACCAAGAGTATCCACCTCAGGTTAACTGGGGAAGCAGACCCACTGGGCCATATTGGAAACCTAGCACAAATATCTACCTTACCAACTCAGGGAATCAGTGAAAATGCGGGGTCAAAGAATCAGATCACAAACGAAAGAAATGGAGGAAAACAAATGACTGGATATAGAATTCAAAACCACGGTTATAAGACTTTTTAAGAATATCCTAGAAAAGGCCGATAATTATAACGAGACCCTCGAAGATATAAAAAAGGACCAACTAGAAATTAAACATACACTGACTGAAATAAAAAATATTATACAGAGACCCAAAAACAGACAAGAGGAACCCAAGAATCAAGTCAAAGAATTGAAATACAAAGAAGCAAAAAACACTCAACCGAAAAAGCAAAAAGCAAAAAAAAAAATCCAAAAAGTTGAAGATAATGTAAGAAGACTCTGGGACAACTTCAAGCGTACCAACATCAGAATTATGGGGGTGCCAGAAGAAGAGAGAGAGCAAGATACTGAAAACCTATTTGAAGTAATAATGACCGAAAACTTCCCCCACCTGGTGAAAGAAATAGACTTACAAGTCCAGGAAGCCCACAGAACCCTAAACAAAAGGAATCCAAAGAGGACCACACCAAGACACATCATAATTAAAATGCCAAGAGCAAAAGACAAAGAGAGAATATTAAAAGCAGCAAGAGAAAAACAGTTAATTACCTACAAGGGAGCACCCATACGACTGTCAGCTGACTTCTCAACAGAAACTATGCAGGCCAGACGGGAGTGGCAAGAAATTTTCAATGAGATGAATAGCAAGAACCTACAACCAAGATTACTCTACCCAGCAAAGCTATCATTCAGAATTGAAGGGCAGATAAAGAACTTCACAGATAAGAAAAAGCTAAAGGAGTTCATCACCACCAAACCAGTATTATATGAAATGCTGAAAGGTATTCTTAAAGAAGAGGAAGAAGAAAAAAGTAAAGATAAAAATTATGAACAACAAATACATATCTATCAACAAGCGAACCTAAAAATCAAGTGAATTAAAAACCTGAGGGACAGAATAATCTGGTGAATATAATAGAATCAGGGGCATAGAAAGGGAGTGGACTGATAATTCTCAGGGGGAAAGGGGTATGGGGGGTTCATGAAGAGAATGGACAAAAATCATACACCTATGGATGAGGACAGTGGGGGGGAGGTAAGGGCAGAAGGTGGGGTGGGAAATGGGTGGAGGGGAGCTATGGGGGGAAAAAGGAGAAATAATTGTAATAATCTGAATAAAGATTTATTTTAAAAAAATATATTAGGTAATCAGCTCCCTTGAGGATGTCCCATTATTTCATGCTTCCAAGTCAGGCTGCTCATTCCATCTAAAAACCCCTCCCCCTCGTCTACCCAGTAACACTGATTCATTCTACAAAATTCAAGTCAAGTGCCATTTCTCCATAGAATCCTTTGCTGACTTCTCTAGAAAATTGTTGATATCCACTTATGTTCTACCACGTATTTCTTTTATAGCCATTATTATTGTGAATTGAAGTTGAACATTTATTTATCTTTCTGTTTCAGTTATTTATTACTGAATAACATATCACCTCGAAAATTACCAATTTAAACAACAATTTTTTAAAAGGTTTTTCTTCTAATTTTATGAACCAACTGGATTCCACTGGTGGTAGCTGAGGTCACTTGTGTAGCGGTACTCAGCTAGGAGCACACATGCGCTGAAACATCGAAGGTGGCCTCTCATTCTCCACACAGTGGTTAATCATCCAGTTGTCTGTCCTGGACTTCTTTACAGCATGTCAGCTGTATTCCAAGAGCAGAAAAGTAGACATTGCTAGACTCCTTAAGGGCTAAACCTTGAATTTGCAGAGAATCACTTTCTTCACTTATCATAGATCAAAGCAGGTCACAAGGCCATCCCTAACTCAAGAGGAAAGGGATAGACTCCACTGCTTCATGGGAGGAGCAGCAACGAATTTGTGACCATGTTCAATCCACCACACTTCCTCACCAAAAAGTGAGCTCTTTCCAGTCTAAGAGATTGCAAGAAGTTAGAGATCTGCTTTGGGGACAGCAGAGAAATTAGGAAGAATGTGTAAAGATGTGCCATAAGGAATTTAAAATAAAGGGCAAGAAAAGAGATTGCATAACATACATTCTGAAATTTCAAAAACTTCTGGCTTTAACATGAGCCAAGAAAAACAATAAGGGGGATGGGGAATAGCTACCAATTTCATCTGCTTTCTGTCTAGATGGCTAAGGAAACAAAGCTTGTTATAACCAGAACTACTATGAAAACATGAACTCCTTAGAGCTACAAAATCCTCCATGTTCCACTACCACCTAAAAGTCCAATCAACATGAGCTTAACCTGACATCAAGACTCAGGCTACTTGATATAGTCCACAAATTTTTGAAAATACTTTTATCTATCTAATACACCATTATATATAATCTAGTAGAAGCTAATCACCAGAATTTCAGATGTTTGCTCTGAATAGGAAATAACTTTACTTAAATGTTTAGATGCATGCAATGAAAAGAAAATAGAAGGTTTAAAACAACTGATTCAATTTCACCAAATTACCAGGAGAGCTATAGAGTCAGGTTCATAACTTATAAGGAATTGATCATAATTGTAAATCATAAATTTGGGGTAAAATTTTTCTGGAATGAAATTTGACAATACATATAGCAAAAGCATTGAAACTTTTGCATATCCTTTGACCCATAAATTCTTCTAGGAATTTTTCTTTGAGAAAATAATCATGGATGGACACAAAGATAACATTATGCAATGTTTATTGCATCATTATTTATAACAGAGAAAATACTGAAGACAACATATATTTAAGCAATGTGAGATTGATTATATAAATTACAGTACATCTATAAGACTGGATTGTAGATAGACACTAAAATTATACTATAGGAAAATATTTAATAATATAAGAAGGTAATTTTTGATATCGAACCAGTGACTTCTTGGTTCCTAGGGCAACGCTCACCCACTGAGCCACACCTGCCAGGCACAATAAAGTTATTTTTAAGAGTTGTTATTATTTTTATTTGAGCATCACTAATTTATAGACTGCTTGAAAGATGTTATGGTACAGAAGTTTAGTTCAATGAAGTCATGGAAACTGTTGGACACCTTTACTAAGCTTTCTCAGATCAAAAGGCTGTTTGTTTAATGAAAAGCCATTGAAATATGCAACATGTCAGACCAACCATACTATACAACAAATTGTGTTTTCATAAATGTAACAAGATTTCAGAACACACTGAATCTGAAATGTTTATGAGATTCAAGACTAAGAAATGAAATTGTAGTTCTAGATTTTCAGTTCCACAAAAGCTGGGATTCTATCAGTTCCATTAAATAAATAGGCTTTCGATGTTTAGATGAATAGATGAATGAGTAATTAGATGACATAAATAATTCATCTCCAACTGGGTCGTATTTCAAGATAGCTTCCTAAATCCCTTGTTGTGGTCCAAGACATCCCAGGGACATTTGAGGACAATTTTTAACATGCAATTTAGATAGATTAGATAGATAGATAGATAGATAGATAGATAGATAGATAGATAGATAGATAATAGATAGATAAAAAGATAGGTCAAATTGATAGATAGAGAAAGAAAGAGAGAGAGAGAGAGAGAGAGAGAGAGAGAGAGAGAGAGAGAGAGAGCGCGCAAGCTGAGGACAGTCCCATTATATAGCTGGAAGCTGAAACTATGAATGAAAACTTATCCAAAGGGAAGAGAGAATGGCCAAGAACAGAACTTTGAGCAATAAAGTCTATAATGAACTTATGCCCTATTTGCCCACAAGGCTCTCTGGTCTGCAGATCTGAAATTTCAGTGTCCATATGTGCAAAACAGCACAGAAATAAGGCTCAGCTATTGGAGATCCCTACCTGGCCCTGCCTTGTGCGTGAGATCAAGAGACAACATTTATCTAATTCATCCATATTTATCCTTTGATCTTAGGGTCTTATTCCCTACTCCAATCATTTTAAAACAAGGAGTCCTTGCCTTGCCTTGTTTAGCCAAAGCTCTCAAGTCCAGAGTCCTGTATCCTACCTTCCTAAGACCACATGCTTCTCTGCACCTCTGCTATTTGCTTATGGCCAACTCCCAATGGGTTACTCTGCCCAGCCATCCACATTCTATCTTAAGACTTATTGCTAGACTTCGTCAGACTGTATGCCTTTGTAAATCTCTCTAGTCTCTCCATGGTGGCTGTCCCTCATCTGCCAGCCTTCCATTGACCAAGCCTGGGATCTGATGGGTAAAGGCCACATTTTCCACAGTGATCCCCAATTTACACTTTCTTCCTTTGTTGTCGTTGTTTTTTTATTTTGTTTTTCCCTCACAGGTTACAGTGATTTTTATTTTAAATGTTGTTTCCATATTACCACCTTTATTTTTTAAAATCTTTATTGTTGAAAGTAATATATATATATATATATATATAATATATATATATATATATATATATCCCCTTTTTCCCCCATTGACCTCTCCCACCCCACCCCACCCCTCATCCCAGACCCTCACCACCCTATTGTCTGTGTCCATGGGTTATGCATATATGCATACAAGTTCATTGGTTGATCTCTTCCCACCCATTCACCCTCCCTGCCTTCCCTCTGAGGTTTGACAGTCTGTTCAATGCTTCTATGTCTCTGCATCTGTTTTTGTTCATCAGTTTATGTTGTTCATTAGATTCCACATATGAGTGAGATCATGTGATATTTATCTTTCTCTGACTAGCTTATTTCCCTTAGCATAATGCTCTCCAGGTCCATCCATGCTGTTGCAAATGTTCTTTTTTACAGTTGCATAGTATCCCATTGTGTAGATGTGCCACAATTTTTGAATCCACTCATCTGCTGATGGGCACTTAGGCTGTTTCCAAATCTTAGCTTTTGTAAATTGTGCTGCTATGAACATAAGGATGCATAAATTCTTTCTGATTGGTGTTTCTTGATTTCTTAGGATATATTCCTAGAAGTGGCATCACTGGGTCAAATGGGAGTTTTATTTTTAATTTTTTGAGGAAACTCCATATTGTTTTTCACAGCGGCTGCACCAGTCTGCATTGCCACCAGCAGTGCACTAGGGTTCCCTTTACTCCACATCTTTGCCACTTATCCTTAGTTGATTTGTTGATAGCCATTCTGACAGGTGTGAGGTGGTACCTCATTGTCGTTTTGTTTTGCATCTCTCGGATGATTTACACTTTCTTCCTCTGAAGCCATTTAACTCCTGTTACATGTATGGAATCAGAGGAACTTCAAGTCAATTGTTTACTGGTTCAGTGCTGAATCAATCTTGATATTTTCATTCTTGTTTACTAGATTCATGTCTTTTCCCCCTCTCGCTTAGATGCTTGTTCCAAACAGGGGAAATAAAGCACTGGTCTGCCTGGGCCAGGTCTCCAACACCTGCCGAGGTGTTTAGCTAGCCCTCTGAAACTTCAACCTTTCCCTATCTAGTAAAACATATTGGTCACAAATGAATCTTGTGTGAAGTAATTTGGCACATTTGCTGAAGATACTTGTGGTGTTTGCCGAGATCCCCTTCAAAACTGCTGCACTCTGTTTAGGGCATGTATTTCCTAAATATCTGTCCCTACAACATTTCTGCTTTTCTCATTTCCATTAGTTTTTCAAGATTATTAAGGCCTGAACTTCCAAATAAGTTTTCTTGCTCTCATCTATGACCCAACCAAAAAGTCCTCACTAATAAATAACTAAAGCTTCAATATGTGTCCAGGGGATGCTCAAGAGCAAGATTGATGACTAATTCCTGACTTTCTTCCTAGTCTATTAAGATTCCTTCTCCAGGCTTGCTCTTTTGCCTCACCATCATTATCTATACAGGCTGTTCTCCCTTTTTTCTTATTTTTTTCACATTTAAATTTTGAAAGAAATAGCTCAATGAGGCACAGGTTGAGTACTAGTTAGATTACTCTACCCCCTACACCCACTACATACCCAGCAATGCAGCTATCTTGTCTCTTTCATTGCAACACATCCATCAATCAATTTTCCTTAATGGAACATTCAGAAGTAATTATGTTCAGAGTTTTGGGCACTTTTTTTTGTAAATGACATCCATTAGTCATCTCATAGTAAACTAGATACATAGGAAAGTAGTAACAAAACATTGAAATATCATGTGACCTCAAACTAATGTACCTCATCAATAATTTGCATTAAGTCTGATGATATTCAGTTTAGAGCTGTCAACTTGGGTAAAATATAAATATTATACAGCTTCCAAAGTCACAAGTCAGAGATTTTACTTGAGATTTCAGGGAGTAGCAAATATACTATATTGTTTCTCCTGTTTTGTAAATGTATTGAACTAAGACAAGGATGATGAGTGGCTGGTAGACACCCCCACCAACAAATACATACACACACAATTTTTCAATTGCAGTTGTTTTGTGCCCAGATTAATGAGGTACAGATTAATTCCACAGTACCTTATATTTCTCTGGCTTATCTAGATTGCCAATTAAAATTCAGTTTGTTTTGAGAAAAATATTTATTGGTCGATATAAGTAAAACCTCCATGGTTGTGCTGAATTGGACACCTCAGGATTTAGGGCTGCATTATCCCACTAGAATTCCCTTTCCTTCATCTCTGAGCTCTGCCTTCCATCCAGTCTGATAAACTCTGTGTGGAGGTAGATTGGTAACAGCAAGTTTGGCCCCCACATTCTCTCAGGCTTAAGACAGTGGAAAAGCTCAAACAAAAGTCCTAAAATTAGATCACACTTATCCTGGTAGGCATGACGTCATGTGCACAAAACAACCCCTTTCTGTCTAGCCAGCCGATGGAATGTGCTGTTTGGTTTGGGCTGTGTCTGCACATGCTTCCAGACTGACACACAGGGTAGCTTCCACTTCCTGAAAAATACACAGGCAGAGGAAGGTCAGGGATTCTCCAGAGGAAAATTACAGTAGGTGGCAGAAGCATGACCCACATCTCAACTGATACAAAAGGTCCTGCCCTCGGGAACCTCACATTCTAGAAAGGGAAAGAGACAATGAACAAAACATGTAAATAAGATCATGCCAAACAGTGTTATACCTTTTAAAGAAAATACAAAGGAGACTTACTTAGTGCAATAAATCAGACAAGATGGTCAGGAAAAGCCCATCCCAGGAGGAAACTGCTCCATGTAGATGATGTTCCCCTAAGTATGACTTTGGTTTATGTAATTCTTTAGTAAATATGAATAATTTCTTTTCAGATATTTAGCCCAAGTGTTTCTTAAGCATTGTTCAGTTTGTTGAAGACGTTTTGTATAGATTTTCAACAGATGCTGGGAAAACTAAATATTTGTTCAGTTCTTAAGGTTGTTTACTGAGGGCAGTGTTTTGTATTTTTACATAATTGCATTTGTTGGCATGTGACCTTGGTTTGTTGCAACCAATTGTCTGATGATCTCAAATTTGTTTGAGATTGGTACAGTAAGAACACTTTTGTTGTCTTTTCCATTTTAATTCTTTCTTTCATTTGCTAATTACCATTGCCTAAAGAATATAAAAACGGGCCAAAGTAAGAAAAGACACATGGAGACATTTTCTAAAAACTGATTTGGGTAAATAATGATCCCATCAAATAAGTGCTCCCCCTGAGCTTGAGGCAGCATCTTCCCAAACCACATCTGTGAGCACAGGGCACAGCCACATCTTGGGAGGAGACAGGCCTTTTAGTGTCAGGAGGTGGTTGAGTTTCACAGGTCATCTGAGGACCATATGGGAAACAGCTTACAAGTGTTTACACCTCAATTCCAGACAAAAACCCTGTGTGGCTATGGGTGTCTGACAGCTGTGGAGCCTGAGGCACACACCAACAAGCAATTTTGCTTGTTTGCTTTAGGGACTGTTGGCAAACAAGATTGAAAGAGAAATTGCCTCTGCTGATCTTGGGATTTTGGTGAGCCTGTTGACCAGGTAGCAATCTGTGTCCCAGTACCTAGCAGAGTTCCTGGGATAAACTAGATACTTGAATTAGTTTTCTCTTGCCATGGTAGCAAATTCCCACAAATTTCCAGAGTTCTGTAGGCCCAAGGACGGGGAACATCTTGACTCAGCTCGAGACTTCAGCTTAGAGTGTCACAGGCTAAAATCAAGGTGTCAGCAGCACTGTGTCCCTTTCAGGAGGCTATGGGGATGAAGCCATCTCCAAGTTCACTCAGTGCCTTGTGATTATAAGACTGGGTCCTGTTGGCTGGCTGTAAGCTGAGGGCCATCCCCGGCTTCTGGGAGCCATCTGCAATTCCTAGTTCATAACCTACTTCATCTACAAAGCCAATAACAGTGGGTGGGCCCCTCTCACACTTGACTCTTCTGCCTTCCTCTTCTACCTTTAAGTGTCCATGTGCATCTATTGGGCAAACCAGAATGCCCCAGGACTATTGCCCTACTTTAAGTTTAGCTGATTAGCAAGCCCTTTCTTCCATCAGCAAAGTCTCGTTTGCCACATAATGCTAATAAATTCACAGGTTCTGGGGGCTACATCATGGACACCTTTTAGGAGCCATTATTGTACAAGTCACAACACTGAATATTTTTAAAGAAATGAAAGATTTACCTAAGAGCCGACACTACTAGTATTGTCTCTGCCGTGCAGTAATATACAGAAGATGGCATCTCATGTGTGAGAACTTGTGTGGACACAGGAGGGAAGAAGAAAACACAATTACATGCCCATTCTACACTAGGCCTAGAGCTAGGTGCCTTCCCATGAAAGTCTTCTTTGAACACAAGACTTTGTTTAGCAGGAACAATATCTCTATGTTCTAATGAAGACACTGAGACTTAAATTAGTTAAGTGACTGTCCAGCAGCAGAGACATCTGCATGCAAATCCCCATGGTTTTCCTATTATGCACAATGTCCTCTTGCTCAAACCTGTGAATGCTATCCCCATGTGTAGTCCTGGTTAAGTGCACACTAGGGCTCAAATCCAGGTCTAAAAGTAAATGCTTAACATCTCTGCCTTAATTTCTTCATCTGTTAAAAATAGAGAGAATAATTGTACCAAATCCATAGAGTTGTTGTGAGGATTAAATAAGCTAATGTAAGCAAAACCCTCAACAGTACCTAGAATTTCTCTTTGGGTGTTAGCTAATATTATCTTTATATGTTTGAGGAATTTCAATTGTATTTCTTACTTCTCAATTCCTCTTTTTTTAAAAAACACCTTACCTCCTTATAGGTTTATCATATCTGGACATATTTGCATTTTTTCTGACACTTTTATGCTTATTCTTCCCTCATAAGCCCTATGGAATGATAGAAGAAAGTGATAGTGGTGAGGTAATACTTTTGAAATGATAACTGTGCCAAAATAATAAGTTGGAAAGAATATGTGTGTGTTTGACAGGAGATTCATGTGTGTGTCTGTTGGGGGGTGGGGAATTCGAGGGGAGTAAAGCTTCTATTGAACACCAGGAAACTTCTCTGGGCTAAGCAGAGTGAGACACAAAGTGGAGAGAGGTCAACAGAGCCCAGACAAGGTGACTGGACATAAGGGGACCACAGATCAGGAGTGGTGTCATTCTCTACACACCAGCCAGCCTCCATTCCCAGCACACCTTTCACATGAGCGTAGGCTGGAGGACTCCAGTTGGGCAGCAGAACGCATGTCCAGCACTCAGGAGCAATGGGGTTGTGTCCAGAGGTGACCTCCTTTCAAAAGCAGCAGAGAGTACCCGTGGATGATCAAGCAGGAGCGAGCCCGTCCATTACATAGTATTGGATCCTCATTCCCCCATTTCTTTCCTTTTACTCTTTCTATTCCTGTGATCCCCTTGTTTCTTTTTAGTACCAAGATGACAAGAGCAGGGAAGATCACTGTTAAGCTTATTATGCCCTGGATGAGCATCCTGGCACTACCTTGAGTGACTACTGTTCTCAATCATTTCACAATTGGCACCAGACACAAATTCTTTTCTTGTCTTTGGACATCAGAGAAGAAGAAATCATTACCAATCTGATCTAAATGCCAAGTAATCACCTTCAACATGAAGCAGAAACATGAGTCCCAGGGGAAATGCATTCCTGATTGCTCTAACCTAATGAATACCAGAATTGAATCCATATGGAGGCCTTTATTCTTTCACTCACAATGAGGGAGACGTGCTATATTGAGAGAACACTAAGAACAGCACTTAAGGAAGAGATATGCAAGGAAAAGGAAATATTTCCATGCTGTCAGTAGTGTGTGAACATTTATTTGATCATTCCATTCTGTGATCTGTTCATAGCAACTGTTGGATCGTAGAGCTGTCCAGCCAACAAGTCTCTTCCATGAATTCTATTTCCCTCATGGGCCATTCGCCAAGAAAAACAGATTGAACTTTAACTCCAAGTCTGCAAAGTTTCCTTTACTGCCTGGAGTTAGACCCTAGTCTATTATCCTAAATGAACTGATAAAACAATCCTTTGATGCTATCCTTCGAATAAGTTGTGTAAGCTAAAACTTAGTGAGGAAGGGGGAAATGGCATATGAAGGCAGTTTTGGAGCTTGCAGTTATCCTAATCGTTAATTTCAGACACAGTGCAAACATTTCACACCTCAGGGTTGCAATAACAAGACCTACAAACTTCAAAAGTACAGGCAGATATTTCTAACGTCATTTCTTCACCTCACACAGAAACCTAAACAGCCATATGTTACATTATTTTTTGAGAGAGTTATGATTCACATTCATACATTCCATTTGCCCTGAATCTGGAAATAATTTCCCCTGTATATGAATTGAAGGCAAACAGGGAGGGTGGAGTCGGGCTGCTGTGTTCACACAGAAAACTGTTTACATTCCTGTCACTCTAGATAATTCTATCACAGGGCATGTCTCCTTATATTGCAATTATTTATTCAAATCTATTTGCTTGTCTATTGCTTCCGTTCTCTGTGAGCCATACTGGATTACTAATCAGGAAAAGGTGCTCAGGTCCTTAGCAAAAAGAGGCAACATTAATAAAAATAGAAATATTTTTATAATTAATGTCTATTTTAACAAAATCATTGATGTTATCACCATAGGAAACAGATCTGTCCATTTGGGGGCTTTCTTTCATTTATTGTATGGTTTAGTGTTGTTTGGATTTGATTGTGGGTGAAGAATGGCCACCAAGGCCATTAATCTAATACTCCCTGTGAGTTCCTAGAAGAGAGAAAACTTTGGGCAAAGATGTTCAAGGCTGGGTCCTGAGCCAGAGCAGTGCCTGGCACATAGCAGGGGTTCAATTATATTAGTTAATCAAGTGATTAAATGGAAACTGGTATCCCTACTTCCTATCACACAGTTGACTCCTCAGTGTCTGTACAGCAAAGCTTAAGTTTTCTCCTAGCAAATGAGTGAAGCAAACAACTAACAAATGAAAGTATTCAGAGATAAATGCATCAGGTTACTCATTCATTCTCTCTCTCTCTCTCTCTCTCTCTCTCTCTCTCTCTCTCTATCTCTATCTCTATCTCTATCTCTCCCTCCCTTCCTCCCTCTTTCCCTGCCTGAGACATAACCAGACCCTTCCAGGCTATGTGGCTGGTGCCTACTACTTTTCTTTAAAACATTAGAATATTTTATTTTCTCCACCATGTATTTTGTTTGCTTATCTTAGTTGTCTCTGCTATTACCTTGAAGAATGATAGCTAAAGGCTTGGATAGTGGAAGGTGCCTATTAGTTGAACTGGTTATGTTCTCTAAGGTAGCACATGAATTGGGGTGGGGGTTAGGGTCAGTGGTGTCCTGTGATTAAGTCAGGGGGAGGTCTGGAGGTCCTGACCAAACCAAACAGGGACAAGCCGCACAGAGAAATGTCAGCGAACAGCTGTCACTGGGCAGGTCCGGGAAGGGATGATGGACTTTCCTGATGGAAACAGTGCCAAGAGAGCTTGGAAACAGAGACCTGGGGAAGGCAATATTTAGACACTTGGGAAAATGGCCAAAGTGTCTGATAGTAAAGAACGAAGCTTCATCACAGGCTGGGCTCAAAGGAGCACGAAGGGGATGGAATATAGGCAGGACAGGGAGCTGGCAAGGGCCTAGTGGGCTCCCACCCTCAAGGACTTGGGAGTGCAGCTAGGTTAACAAACTGGAATTTAGGCACCGGAGGATTAAAAGTCATTTACCAAAACAAGAGTCTAAGATGGAAACTCTGCACCATAAACAGAAGAGAAGCCCAAATCAGAGCCAAACCGATGCTGACACATGCCTTAAAGTCAATCTTCCCACTCCCAAATACAGCCTGGAGTGAGATTGACTGGAAGTGCAGACTAGGGGGTCGGCACACCTTCATTCATTCACTCACACATTTAAAAAACTGCCAAATCTGTGCCAGGCCCTGTGCTAGACCCCAAGAACTGGTGGAGATTAAGAGACACAGCACAAACCAGTCAGTGTGGCTCAATGGTTGTGTGTCGACCTATGAACCAGGAGGTCATGGTTCAATTCCTATTCAGGGCACATGCCCAGGTTGAGAGTTTGATCCCCAGGAGGCAGCCAATAAATGATTCTCTCTCATCATTGATGTTTCTATCCTCTCTCCCTCTTCCTCTCTGAAATCAATAAAAAATATATTTAAAATAATAAATAAATAAATAATAAAATATATGTCATTACAAGAATGGAGTCTACTTTCTCCAATGAAAAATAATTGTTATGAACAGTGTCCTAACTGAAACCTTTGACTTAGCAGCTATTAAGTGTAGTGGCCAAAATGCAAGCATTTGAACATCAGATGTCTTCAGTAGGTAATTTCACAAATCTCTGTCTGCTAGAGTTACATTGGGGGTAAGATCACCAGAGGTCTGGTAAGTTCCAACGGAACGTATCTGGTAGAGCTAACTGTTTATATTTTGAAAAGCATCATGTTGGAGTGAAATGGAGAAATAGAGCTTGATTTTGCCTAACACTGCGTGCAGAGCTCTGACTTGCAACTTTCTGAATAGTACGCAATAGCAAATTTAACATTTCAATGCTTAGAGAAAATCACGGAACTGGATATGCTATTTCTACAATCAGAGAATGGAGGTTAAATTCTATGGGATTATGAAAGTCTTCGGTAAAGCATGTTTCTCTCCTATTGGTGACCATTCCTGCTTCCTTAAAGAGAATGAACTTACAGCTAACAAATCTAATCTTGGGTGTCCAAGGTAATAACGGGCACTCTTTATTGGACCAGAAATCATGCTAGGTGCTTCATGTCAATAATCTAACTCTCATAGCCACTGGAAAGGTTACCCTCATTTTTTTTAACAAGGAAACTGAGGCTCAAGGATCACACCGTGGGGTGGGAGAAGAGCTTGTATTCAAACTCCAGTCTGTCCTGCTCTAAACCTTTTCTAATTCCTTTGCCAGCATACAGTCTCCAATTTCTCTAATTAAGCTTAAAGAACTGAGGCTCACCTACTATCTTTAGAGAATAAAATGAGCCTTATTATATGAAGGAAGTGAGATAAAAAAAAAAAAAGAACAGAAAGCAAAAGGGCAGAGATTGTAATAAAGGAGAAAATTGGCACCAACCCTAATTCTTTGAGGTGGAGAGAGTTTATTGGATTTCTAGCAAAATCCACTTTATCTCCTCAATGCAATCAGATTGATAAACCCTCTGAAGATTTATGTCATGCTGTCATTGTTTTTCTGACCCATCTGGTGACTGTGATCATGTTCAAACATTAAATGGGAGGAAAATGAATGTGCATTCTTTCTGGAATGGCACACACATATGTTCTCGGCCTGACAAGTCAGATTGGGCTGAAGAAGACACACCACACACAAAAATGGATCTGCTGAAACAGGGAAGGGCTCAAATCAGTTCCCAAGCAGCTGCTTTATTTTGAGCAAAGCTGCATGTAATACGAGATGGGATTAAATATCTCTTTTTCTGATGAGGAGCCAGACAAATGTTTCCTAGTTTCTAACTTTGTCCCCTTGTTGGATCCCAAAGAGGAACGAAGAGGACCTTCCAAGATGTCTCCTGTTGAGTATGTCATTCCAGATTCCTCCTTGCCAGACCTTGAGTAATTGGGGAAAAATGTCTCTAGGTGAATTGCCTGAGGATAAATTGCTTCAATCTGCAGAGAACTTGATTCTTTATCAAAGCACCCTGGGCTTCTGGGAAATCCTATTTATTTTATTTTTTAGTAAGATGCTAATATTTATTGTCATTTTTAGTGGCATGCCAAAAAGATTCTCTTTCTCCCCTCCCCCCCCCCCCCCCCCCCCGTCTTTCTCTGTGACTGATGGTACTAATTAGCTGGAGATAAATTCTCACTTGCACAAGAGGATCACAAGAAAATTTTGTTTCAAAAAGCATGAATTTGCCTAACACTTTCATGTGGAATTCCTATGCCTCACTTAAAGAGCAAGCAGCCTTTGTGTCCCATGCCCAGATAAGGCCCTGAGCCAGAGAGGCATAAAATGACTTTATTGGATGGCAAATTCTAGGTCTCTGAGACTAAGCCATACTTCAAGCCA
This sequence comes from Plecotus auritus, assembly GCF_963455305.1. Classification (NCBI taxonomy): domain Eukaryota; kingdom Metazoa; phylum Chordata; class Mammalia; order Chiroptera; family Vespertilionidae; genus Plecotus; species Plecotus auritus. The sequence goes on from NC_137776.1 coordinate 29,343,993, forward strand.
GCAAGGTCTTCAAAACTATGTTTCTTTCCTTAGGTGTGTTTTACAACCGTATTTTTTAAGAAGACTATCTTGTTTAAATCCTCTTTTTATTCCATCTGACTGAAAATGACCGAGTATTTCTTTTTTTCTTTTCTTTTGCATTTGTCTTTATCTCACGAGGTAAAATTCACTTTCTATTTGTGATGCCAGACTTTGATTTGTGAAGTTTTCTGGAACTTCCTGAGGATAAAAATGCCCAGGAGGGAGCAGATGGGTGCTGTGAGGGCACACAGGGGCTGGTGCCCATACACATGCCACTGTGGAAAGAGTTGGAATGCCAGGTATGCCTCCCAGCCTCTTCTGCACCCTCCTCTCTGCTGATCCTTGTTTTCACACAGCCTATGCTGCCTTTGGAACTCAGAGGCCTTGCTCCAAGCCAGGCTGCCAGAGCTTGAGACTAGTCACACGGAAAGTTCTGGAAATTGACCATTAATCAAGTAAGAGAAGAAATATGAAAAACATATTTCATCATCCATCACATGTCAAGTCACTTATGTGGGCTTCTGCAGAAGAGGCTCAGGGACCCCTTGAAATAAGTTATTTTATCTCCTGACAATGTTCTCAAAGTGTGGCCTTTGGGAACCACCTGCATTAAAATCGCTTGCAGGGTGGGTGGGTGTGGGGTGGGGGAGGGGTGTACCAGGCACAGCTTGCAGATTCTAACTGAATGTGTTCAAACTGCAGATAACATACATTATTGGATAGCAAAAGGTTTTTGTTATTTTCATAAAATAATAGAATGTGATAGAATAGACATAACAAAGAACAAAGTACATTGCACACACTAAGCAAAATATTAATTTGGAAAATTCTGTGCGTGTGTGTGTGTGCCATGCTCTAATGTATTGTGCACTTCTTAGCATATGTCAAGGTCAAAAATGGTTTCACAAATAAAATAGTTTTTCAGATAGATCCTGCCTACCTAATCATGACCATGGCAGGCCCTGAACAGGCATCTTTCAGATATAGCTAGGCCTGCAGCATGAGTCAGTCTTAGCTCAGTATTTGCTCAGCACCAGTCTCCCTGCTACATGGGACTAGAGTTGACCTCATTACCTTAAGCCTAGTCGAGGTAAGCTTCTTAGGAATCCATATAGCCAGCCACCAGGTTCAGCCTTTCCTGTGACCCCATCACAAGCACCAGGCTCTTCAACCAGATTTCTATCCTGATCAGCACTCAAATTCCTACCTTGTCCTGGAAACCTGCTCTTAAAATCCAGAGTGCTTGATAGAAGCCCTAACAACCTACCTAATCAGCTTCCCTCTTGGAACTGTGCCTTTGCCATAATTCAGACCATCACCACTGCTAGAAACTCTGGCCACTGCTGCCCCCAGGGCAGCCTCAGCCTCCCTCTCAGATAGAACTATGGATCATGGTGCCTCATCCGCAGCTGAGTACTGAATTGTGTCTACAGGAATGGTTCTTGCAGCGTGGTCCCAGAGAGCAGTGTCAGCATTACAGGGTGACTTGCTAGAAATGCAAATTATTGGGTCACCACAGACCTACTGAATCAGAAACCCTGGGGGCCAGGCCAAGTCATCTGGGTTTTAACAAGCCTCCCAAGTGATTATTACACTCTGGTGCTTGTTACAGTCTGAGGGCCAGTGTCCCAGGGCAAAGGGGTGTGTACCAGAAAATCTATTGACACCTGATAAGAAAGACAGAACACCTTTCTTCTGTTCCCTCATACAGATTGCGAGGGTGCCAGGCTAAAATGAAATGTGTTCATGTATTAACTCTTTCATATATTATAACATAAATATTCCCTCTGTAGTGTTCGTTCTCCCAGTTTTACTCAATTGATGTGTCAGGGCATTTAGGTAGACCTGATAGGATAAAAACTAGGATAATAACAGAACTGTTTTGTGGTTTACAAGATTCCAGAATACTAAAAAAGTTTTCCCTTTGTTAAAATTCACTTGCTAATTTTTTTTTTTTTTTTTTTTTACTGCCTAGGGGGAAGTGACTCTGTTTTTTGTTTTTTGTTGTTGTTTTTTTTAATATATTTTATTGATTTTTTACAGAGAGGAAGGAAGAGGGATAGATAAGTCAGAAACATCGATGAGAGAGAAACATCGATCAGCTGCCTCTTGCACACCTCCTTACTGGGGATGTGCCCGCAACCAAGTTACATGCCCTTGACCGGAATCGAACCTGGGACCTTTCAGTCCGCAGGCTGACACTCTATCCACTGAGCCAAACCGATTTTGGCTAAATTTTTTTATTCCAGCTGGGACTGTCAGCAAAAGAGATATGAATCACAAGAGGCATCTTTTTTCTCATGAAAACACAAACCAATATTTGTTTTGTTTTATGATTTTCTTCCTTTATACTCAAAAAACTTCAGATAAAACTGCAGACATTAGGTTCCTTATCCCAAATGTGCATTTTTTAGCTTTTCCATCAGCTACTGCCCTAAAGCTCAGATTACTGTTGAATTTTACAGTAATTCACATGTAACCACTGTGGACCCTGAAAAAGAAGATACCTACTAAGAAGGGCTCCTTGTGGCTAACTGGACTCAAATAAGAAGAAATAAATAGCCCAGCCAGCATTGCTGAGTGGTTCAGCTTCGACCTATGACCAGGAGGTCATAGGTCCAGTTGGGGCATATGCCTGGTTTCAGGCTCAATCCCCACTGTGGACCATGCATGAGGCAGCTGATTGATGATTATCTCTCATCATTGATATTTCTATCTCTCTCTCCCTTCCTCTCTGAAATCAATAAAATATATTTAAATAAACAAATACAGAGCCTAGCAACCATTTATATAGAGGCTTCTCATGCAAACTGCACTTCAGGGAGAAACCTTCAATGGATGACTACCTCGGAGTGAACTGTTTGTGTGCCTGCACAGTGTTTCTGCCATCTGAACCAGCCCTTCTAAAAGAGTTCCTAGAATCCTAGTTCAACCAATAGCACTGAGGTTTCCCCTTTCAATTGGAGTTGCCCAGCTCTGACCAATCAGAGCAGTTCTATTCTGACCAATCAGGACTGTGCCTTTTGGAACAATCAAACTAATAGGATTTGGAGTCCTCATTTGCATGAGGAAGCACCAATCAGGGACCAGGGGCAAGGACTTCTGTTAATATAAGCTAGCTAGCTCCCCTCTGGCTCAAGGAGTGCACTTTCTCTTTCCACCAAAGAGTGAAGACTGTGTTTCCTTGGCTAGAGCCAGAGCTAGAATTGAAACACTAAAGATGGCTCACTGGAGCAGAGTGGACCAGGAGGCCACCGAAGCAGAGTGGAGCAGAGCAGACCAGAGCAGAGCTGCCAGGCTGACGAGGGGCCTGAGACCCTAGGGCTGCCTCAGAGCCGTCCTGTTTTCACAGCCATGCTGTATCACCATTGAGCTGTCTTGCATTGAATGAAGTTTCCGTCTTCACTGTCCCCCAAACTGGAGATTCCTGTTGGCTTTGACTTGGTGCCAATGACCATTGATTGACACCACATTGAGAAGACAGCCTGCCTTAGTGATGAAGAAAGTTTCTCAATATTTTCTGGTCTGTGTTCCATCTATGAACTTCCTAATGAACAGAGGACTCCTACCACTCATCAGCCTACTCCTTTGTTAACCCTTAGACTTCCAAACCCAAGTGCGGATGTGTACATGGATTGATTTTTACACACTTACATACATATCTACTATTTGTAGACTAGAAATGACAATTAGGCAGACAACAGAACAAATACAGAGTTGGGACTCACATACCTTATGTTCATTTATACCTGACTAGCTATAATGGACACATATTTTTCTGGTCTGTCCAGCATCACTTCCTTTGGAGAATGACCCCTTCACCATTGTCCCTAGACCATGCAGTGCAGACAGAATTGACACTACTTTCCTGGTAAAGGAGTGGCTACAACCCTGGCTAGGTCACCCACGGAACTAAACCCATTTCTCAGGAATGAGCCCCTTCCCCAGACTGAAACAATCCCAATGTTCCCATGACTCTTGTCACTAGAGGTAGTTGCCCCTTCTCTATAACTATGAACATTGAAGGCCACATGCATCTGGAACATCTGGGGCCATTGTGCCACCTCCTGGGGAGAGTATGAGAGGGAGGCCAGGAACAGGGAAGTATATCTATGAAGCCTAAGCCACCATGCCCAAAGTCAAGAGCATCACTTTGACTCTCCAATTCCCTGTGTCACTCAATTATCCTTCTCACAAAATCTAGTTTGAGTTGAGTTTTCATCATTTGCAATCAAGAGCCTCATACAGTTTGCTGAATATTCCTGTAAATTGGTTTTCTAATATATATATATGGCTAATATGCAAAGTTTCCGCTTGGGAGTTTGACCAGGAGACCGGGCATTCAATCACTCGCTATGACATGCGCTGACCACCAGGAGGTGGCACGGAATGAAGGAAGGCCCTGGCCGGCAGCTGGCAGCCAGGGAAGGAAGGCCTGGGCTGGCAGCCAGAAGGCCACAATCAGCCATGATCACCTTCCAGGCCTAGGGACCCTACCTGTGCACAAATTTCATGCACCAGGACTCTAGTTTACTCAATAAATGGAGAGATCCTTCTCAATGGCCTTTTCCCCCATATATGATTCTAAAATATGTTCTATTCTCTAACTTGAGCAGATTATTTTCTAATATAGCATGCCAATTTATCTTTTCCTGAACCAGTTTTCTTTCACTTAAATGAAATAAAATTTATCCTGCCTAGATTTTCTGTAAAAAAAAAAGTCAAAATTGATGGGTGCTATGATGAGCAAGTCTTCCCTTTGGGCCTGATGCAAAACAATTCACTGGTGCTTAGCTGCTGGATTCTGCAAGTATGTCTGTGTAAGGTTTGCTGTCATCTTGCCATTGACCTTGTTTTGTAACTGGTGCATCAGCCCCTTATTTGGTTCTGATGAGAACAAAACAAAGAGCACAAGCAAATTGCCTTGAAAATATTTGTGGGTATATTGTGAGCAGTTATATCATAAGAACACAAGCATTGAAGGCCCTAATAAACCCTAATGAACACAAGAAAAGGTTTCATGGCTCTATAAACAGTTTTTATATATAAATGTCACATGAAAGGCAGTGGTATTAAAGATTTATGCCATAGGGTTGCCTGGAAAACATCACCCAAGCACTGTTGTTCCATTGGTAAGAGATATAGTGGCACTTACTGTTTGTTTAATTAGGGCCTCTATTTCTTAGAACTCTATGCTGTCAAAATCACCCTTTGTTCTTAGTGTGTATGTGTAGAATTTTATATAGAGAACTGGAGCCATTTTATTTCTTTTATTTAAAAAAAGACTGAAGGCAAATAAGAGAAAAAGTTAGCAAAGCATACCTTTAGGTATGAGAAACACCAGTGCTTTTCATATGTTTAAAAAAAAATACTTGGACTCTATAGATTACACCAAATTATCACCCATAAATAGCAAAAATCCAGAAGGTTTCATGAATTTATTTTTTGTCCTAATAGTATCACTTAATGACTAAAAAAAAAAAAAAAAAAAAAAAGTTTTTCATAAAGTATTATTAACATTTGACAAGATGAAGTATACTTTTAGATGAGAATACTACTGTAGCACAGAGCAAAAACTCAATTCACCATTTGTTAAAGCAGTTTCTTCAGCTTTCAGATGGGAAATCTAGGGAGAGGGCTTAAACCATCACAGAGAAATGGAAAGCCAATAAAGAAATTTTACATGCAGAGGAAGGTGTCATATATATATATAAAATATACAATTACTATTTTGTGGATAATTTAGATTTTTATTGCTTCAGTATTATTTGTCATTTTCATTGTTGTTTTGCCACTAAATAATGCCAAGAAATGTATGGGTTTTTTGTAGCATAAAAGCAATAGCTTTTTCATGTATGCATATTTTTAATCAATTCTAATGTTATTAACACAGTGCCTACTCTAGGAATGTAATAATTATACATCAAAAGGAATTTTTCAGACCAACTTTCTTTTCATGCCATTAAATAGGTCAATAGTGAACAATATTATTCATTCATGGAATCTGGCATTATAGAGACCCAAAATATATTGTTCTATGCACACCCTGCTTCTAAGATATGTTGGGATTCAAATATTAAGTCTCTCATAGTGATTGTTAGACATTCTCGAAGAAGATGTCCTGACCTTATATTAGAATATGAAAAATGATGATGTTTAAACATGTAAATTGTTTAACATAAATTATAATATTTAAAATAAGTATCATTTTTTTCATGATTTTACAAATTAAACAGACTTATTAATTTAATGGACCAATTAATAATCATAATACTTTGTTCAACAGGGATTGTAACATCACTATTTATATTTATTGTTTTTGCAATTTTGTAATCAAACTATGGACAGAGATAAAGTATGAGAAGCTTAATTAGATTTACAGAACAGAACGTATATGCGAAAAACCTGAGTAATGTGAACGGAAAGACAGAAGTAGTGGAAGCCAGCAGTCAGTCAGAAGAAAAAAGGCTGATCGACATACAGGGGTGGGCAAAAGTAGAGTTACAGTTGTGAGTATGAGAAACAGAGTTTATTTGTGTATTTAATAGTATTTATTAAATAAACAGCTTACTTGTGTATTTAATAAATACAAATTATTATATTATTTTCCATACAAACATCTGTAACCCTACTTTTGTCCACCCCTGTATAGGCAGGCTAATTTTCTCAACTTAGTGAGAAATACCATCTAAAAGTGAGGAATCAAAAAAGCAGAAACAGAAGTATACTGTGGTTTGAATGTTCATTTGCTGAAATTTACTTGTTGAATACCTAATGACCAAGGTGATGGCATTAGGAGGTAGGGGCCTTTTGGAGGGGCTTAGATCCTGAGGGTAGAACCTACATGAAAGGGATTAGTGGCCTTATGAAAGGGACCTCAGAAAGCTCCTCACCCTTTCTACCATGTGAGGATGCAAGGAGTCAGCAGTCTGCCACCGGGCAGAGTACCCTTACCAGAACTCGACCATGAAGGTCAATAGATCTTGAACTTTCCAGCCTTCAGAACTGTGAGAAATAAATTTCTGTTGTTTATAAGTCACCCAGTCTGTTGTGTTTTGTTATAGCCATCCGAATGGACTAAGACAGTATTAGTCTCGTGCAGCTACATAGGTTATCATAAACTAAATATAGCATGACTTATAAAGAAGGGTTAAAAAAGTGGTATAAGATAAATCTTTCGCCTCTAAGAGCAGAGATCAATACTGATGTACTTGATGAAAAAAAAAAGAGAGAAGTGTAAATATATTATTTTGTGAAATTATCAGAAAAATAAAGCCAGAAGTGATAATTCCCAGTCTGCATCATATTTGATCTATGAGTAACATTTGGCTGGGTGATAACACCCTCCTTGACATCTTGCCTCATGTGGCTGCCAGGTTTCAGAGTTTTTGCCCCTTCTCACTCCTTCTTGCTGCTTCCTCCTCTCTGACCTTATAATCACAAGGTGCCTCAGGACCACACTCATCCCCTTGGTAATAATGACAGTCCCTTGGCATAGCACAATCTGTATACTTTTCTAACTTAGATTTTGAAAATTGCAATTAATTGTGATAATTTTAGCTAATAATTTGTTATTAAGAACCTATGATAGGCAAGACACTGTATTATATTCTTGGGCAGCACTTTTCTTTTTAGAACATTCTATATCTGCATTGTTCAGTGTGGTAGCCACTGGCCTCATGTGGCAATTGAGTGCCTGAAATGTGGCTACGGTATAACTGATTAACTAAATTTTAATTTCATTTTATTTTAAATTTAATAGCCACATGTGATTAGTGACTACCATATTGGACAGTGTGTTTCTAGGGACTCAGCTATGAAAAGACATCTAATGGTGATCCTTGATTTTTGGATTTTCCTTCAACAAAGAAAGGATCCCACTAAAGAAAAATAAGGAAGTTTTAGAAAATCGAGGATAAAAAAGTTTTATCGCTGATAAAAATGGGCCAAGTGCATTAAAGTATATCAAAGATTTTGGAAATCTGTCTTAATTTTTATTGGTAAGAGATAAAGAAGGGGAAGTAAACTCTTTTTGTTGTTAAAAATTATGTTTTTTAATAGTATTAGAACATTAATCCCATGTTTAGCTTCACAAATTTTGGTGGTTTGGGAATAGAAAGTTATGAAATGGACTAAAGAAAACCTAAGGCATAATAGACTCATTTTAGCCAATTTTAATTTTGGTCTTCCTTGTTTCTTAATGCTGTATCTTCAGTTTCAAAGATCTCACTGGAAGCGTTGTTATTTCATCTGTCTCTAATTCTGAACTTCCTGCTCTGAGTTTGTTTTTGATATTTATCATACGCCTTGTGAAAGTCTCCCACATCACTGATACTTGCCTTTTATTATTGTTAACTTTTGTGTGTTCATAGTTCACTAATGGCAATAATAATCTCGACTCATTTCTGGCAGTGAGGAACATTTCTCACATTTTATTTGAACTTACATAGCATTATATTAGGATTTCTATTTCTTTATTGTGCATTGTCTCTGCATATTTTTACATGATACATACCTAGGTCTCAGTTGCTTAGACATTTTGAATATATAAAAAGAAAAGTTCTTTGTTTAGAATCTTTAAGCTGTTTTTTTAAATAAATAAATGTCTGCTATACTTGTAAATTGTTAACTTGCTGTCTGTTTCATATTCCAAAAGCCACACCCACCACTATTTTCAAGACATGCCACTGTCTCTAGACTTAATTGCCAGTGGTGGATTCAGGCTGCTCTGGACCACACCCTTAAGCTTTCTAACATTCAGCTGAAAGGGTGTTCTAGCTGCCATTTGATTTCTTTCAAGGGTTTTTTAAAGGTGTTATAGCCCCACCTTTGCTTTTGTTCTTTAAGCCCTGGAACCCAAGCCTGGAATGGAAAGCCAAGTCTTGCTGGAGCACCTGAACATTGCTTACCTGTGCTCTCAGGCTAGGTCTTTATCTAAGAATCTCTGAGTAAATGGAAAGGTGACATGACAAAATTATTTTTTCCTAAAATGGCAAGTTCTGGTTCTCTATAGTCCCTCAAAATTCTATTTCAAACCAGCTAGTTATTTTCTGAGCTCATCACATGTTGCTTAAAAAGCCAGCTAATACTTCAACATTCTAATAAAAACCATCTTGCCCAAGTCCACAAGTCCATTGGTTACATTTCTATCTTCTAGTTTACCACAGAAGATTGTTATACCAAGTGCTTCATGGTTATATAACTTGAGTCACCATTTCATCAGGCTTTTATGATAGTTTCTTCAACATTTTTCCAACCTACACCACCACCCAGTCCCACATGTTTTAGGTTTTCCTTGCAGCCAGGACAGCACTTATTAATACAAATTCCTGTATAGGTTTGCTATTGCTACAAAAATGTTGCATAACAAACAGCTACAAAATCTCATTGGTATGCAACCATAAACATTTATTTAGCTCACATATTTGTGGATTGGCTGAGGATCTGCTGATCTAGGCTGGGGCAGCTTGGCTGGGTAGCTCTGTACCATGTGTCTCATCCTCTTCCTGGAACCTGTGGACTAATCTGAGAATGTTCTTTTCATGGCAACAACTTAATGCAAGAGCCCAAGACCTACCACGCAAGAGCATTTCTAGTTTCTGTTGAGTCAGGCTTGCTAATGTCCCATTAGCCAAAGCAAATCACATTCTAAACCCAAAATCAAGGGGTGGGGAAGTACTTTCTGCCCATCAGGAAGCCAAAGAAAGTCACATGGCCAAGGCCAACATTAATGGAGTGGGAAAGCACACTTCTTCCACGGGACTGAGCAAAGGGAAGGACTATATCTGATAACAGTTAAATCTAGATAAATCTTGCTTCTCCTTCCAATTTCTTTCATAATTCCTATGTAAGTTAAGGACCTCCGGTCATAAGCAACTAAAATCAATCTGGTTAAACTAATCACAAAAAGTATTCATTGGAAGGGTATGGAGAAATTCATAAAAATCGAAGAAAAATCTGTCCTACAGGCCTCAGGAAGGATTAGGGCCAGGAAGGCTCCGAAGATCTAGGTAATAGAAACTCAGTCTCTGGGGATTCTGTCATGAAATGGAGAAATTTTTCCCATCCTCAAGTCATTCAGCTAAAGATTCATCTTCCCAAGACAGAGTACCTGAGCAATTCTGCTCAGCCAACAAGGAGCCAGAGTACTGTCCCAACAAATCTACATATAACAGGGAATATTTGGTCCTCAAAGGAAAATCAATGTTTTGTTATCAGAAATAGGGAGGCTGCATGCTGAGAAGGCAAAATCAAGAGCGGTGCACACCAGCTACCATATAAGCCAACCTACTGGAATTTTAAGGATGTTAAAACTGTCAAAAGCAACCTATTTTGCTAACCCACTTGCACAAGTTTATCCAATAAGAATTTGAATGAAGAAATAAATCTGTGTTACTCTAGTCAACACTGTGCATCGGAGGTCTTGGAACAGATGATTTGGACTAAAGTACAAGTCTGCTATTTAATACACATATGACTTTAGGCAAGTCATGTAACTGCAATCTCTTCATTCATAAAACTGGAAACACCTGTCTTACCTATCTCTGTAGGTTGTTGTGAAGCTCAAATGAATGAACAGATACAGACACAAAAGTGCTTTAAAAACTGTAAAGTGACTCCCGTATGACAGCATCTCTTTGTGTCCAATGACTGTAGTACCCGTTTAAAATATCTTACAATGGCCCAGCCTCGTTGCCACAACTTCAAAATCCAGTGCCTAAGTGCTATTTTACCTACAGTGCTGGCAGGTCCACAAATTTTCCTGCTTACGTTCATTATTTATTTTCACAGGAAGAAGAGGACCTGAAAGGAGCGCACCCAAAGAAGGGAAGAGAACCTGTTATTTATTTGCAAACCAAGGAAGTTGGGAGTCGGTCTTAATGAAGCCCCAGCCTGGGGTCTTTACTGTATAGGCCAGTATCCCATCTTCAGAGAAGGCACCAGGGTGGGAAAATATTCAGTAGCCCCACAAGGTGAAAGGAGAGAGACAGACAGAAAGAGACATAAATCCTTCTTCGCACTGAAAGCTCAGGCTCAGAGTTGCCCAGTGGACAGCAGCGTCGGCGTGTCTACAAAACAGCACATTATTTCACTCCAGACTTAGCACCTTCACCCCGTTGGACGTCTGCCTGTGGAAGAGGATTGTGAAGGGAGCAGCGAGTAGCGCAACAGCCAAACCACCTTCATGGGCTCGGCGGAGGGAGCATAACCTTGTGTAACTCAGCCACGCAGCCCTTGCAAGATCCGCTCAGGCTGGTGCGACACAGACTCACTTTCCACAGCAGCTTCCAGTCCATGATGGTGAAGACGATACCAAGGGAGCAAATGTTCGCCCCGTGGGGAAGCAGTGGGCACCTTTGAATCATCCTTGATGGTCACGGAGCGCTGGACCCCGCCTGCCCACGTCGAGCAGAGAAGCACTGGGTCTTCATTGGTTAAAGACGGTCACGTGGGCAGCTTTTTCCTTGTGCGTGATTTGCTCATCTATTGCTACTACCCAGACAGACCCCAGGATAGGTCCTGCTTTGTAGATAATCTCTCTTTGTTCTTCCACGCCTGTATTTTTGAAGCATTATTTTGTTTGGTTTTACTCCTGGGAATCCCCTCTCCTCTTCCATCCACGTAATGGTAGGCCCAGTGCCGCCCTCTCCCTCCCCCCCCCCCCCCCCCCCCCCCCCGCCTCACGCCAGGGAATTGCTGCGGCAGAATCTCCTGGCATTTGTGGTTCTAAGATCTTAACCTTATTAAGTGATCGTGCTTATCTCTCAGGAAAATGCAACAGGTCAAGAGAGAAGCATTTCCCGGGGTAGAAAAGGTTTCCCCATTTCCCCAGGCTGAGGGAAGAGAGAGCAATGAAGCCAGAGTCCTGAATGGTCTCAGAAGAACCAAATGCATACATGCACACACATATGCACAGAAACACACAGAGACAGATGCAGACACTCATGGACACACACAGGACACACACATGCACAGAAACCCATATACAATACAGATAGACACAGACACTCATGATCACACATACATGGACATACACAGGACACACACACACTTCACCTGTTTTATTTCTTGGGTGCAGGCTCATGGGCTGTATCCAAGCCCATCTGGGCCTTGGGAAGCCTCACAGAAATCTTATGTCCCATAGAACCAATTCCTAACAAAATAAGGACAAGTTTAAAGAATTCATAACCCCAGCAGTTCATGCATCTTCTAAAAGTGGGCAAAGAAACTTCTCTCCCAACCCTACAAAGTAAATTGTAGTAAATTCTCTCAGAGAAAAGCTGGTTATGCTGCCTTTCAGAGAAAATTCTTAGAACTGACATTATGCTGCCCAGGGACTAGGGGAGAAACACAGATGAGAAAGGTCAACAGCATCGCCCCTGACTCCCCGTTCACAGGTGCATTGCATCATTAAAAGAGAGCACATAATTTCTTTCCTGCTATACTCAGAATCTTCTCTTACTTAGGTGGTTCTCTCCGGTACAATATGCTTACTTTAGCCCACTCAGCGCTCCAATCAAGTCTAATAGACAGGGGTGAAGAAGTGCTTGCCACACGCAGTCAGCATTGTAATGGCTTCAACATAGTAGCAATGAGGTTAGTTTGGGGTGGCTGTCACAAGGCAGTTAACCTTGGTACCCATCTGCTATGACCAGAGTGACCATGATTTGCCCTGGACAGTCCTAGTTTTCCACTGTTGAGCCAACACAATCATGTGTGTTGCCATTTAGAACACAAGTTATACAGTCTCTTTTTTCCTAACTGACTCTCATGTCTGCACAAACTCCCTTGCTTGCCAGTTTTCAAAATGTGCGGGGACCCTGCCACGCAGAGAGGAGAGTGATGAGTATAGATCTGAGAGTCCTCTGCTTAGGGAAATCGTGGGTAAATCAATAGTAACCATAATACCACCTTAGCTCTCTACCATGAATACCTGAGGAGATTTATGGATTTTTAAAAATTCTAGTTAATTTCTTATGCAGGGGCAAATACTGTTGTTTTCACCACATGACCAGTGATGAAGCTTAAATGAAAGAAAGTTAGTTTAAAAATGTCTGACCACTGGGTGGGAGCATGGTGGAGAGGGTTAATAGGGTGGCAAGGGGCTGTAATACTTACAACAATAAAGATAATTTTTAAAAAAATATTTGACCATCTACTTCAAGATGAGCATAGTACAGGTGATTGGGCATAAAAACACCTGAAAAATAAAATATATTATTTCATCTTCAAGGTGTTTAGAAGCTATTGTGAGAAAGCACAGAATAATAAGAAAAAGTAGAAGTGGGAAATGACAGATACAGACTGATATTATTCCTACATGTTGAAAGATCTCTCTCGTGGTTAAATAATAAATATGTGTCAGTTAAAAATAGAGGAAGTAGACAGAAAATAAACATTTATCAAGCACATAGCACCACAATCTGAGCCAGCTTTAGGTCTTATTTCACTTAATTCTCATTACAAACCTATAAGGGCAATCAGATTTCATTTACAGATTAAGCAACAGACCCTGAGAGGTTAAGTAACTTGCCTGAGGTCACACAGGGTCCGCACCAGATCTACTGAAGCCAAAGCTGTTTTCTCCCCTGTAAGATTCAAATTGCCCACATTTTCTTTAGCCCAGGGCAGAAATTGGCTAATCTCAGGAATTCTCTGAGTTTCTAAACTCAAATGAAATAAGTTGAAAATTGTACAAAATGTACAGCAAAAAAAACAAAAAAAAAACTAAAATGAGATTAAAAAACAACAACTCTTAAGAAATTAGAAGACTGCTGTTCCACATTTCCAAAAGCAAATTCCCATGCAGTTGTGGGAGAAAGAAAGTGGGGCGAGGGGGGGAGGGGGCGGGGTAAAAATCTTACTGCTCCAAAAGTCCTGCTGAGCTGGCCCTGTGGAATTCCAGGAGCCTCCCCTACAGAATGCGTTCAGGTCTGCTTGATGTTCTCCTAATGCTGAGGGCAACAAATCCCCCAGTAGAGACCGCCATCATTGAGTAGCCCAGAAGGGAAGTTCTGAGAGGGGGTTGAAAGCTTCAAAGCATTCAAAACACAAATGATTTTGTCCTGCTATCAATTTTATTCACCCCCCAATTTATCAAATATTTTAAAGTTACAAAGCAAGATGCTGGATGGAGGAGGGGGAGCCTACAGGGAGAGTTAAGACAGGCATCCTAACCTGGAATACATTTGTTAACGTAAAAAACAAACAAACAAACAAAAAAAACATTGAAACCTGTAAAGAATTTTTGTGAGTTTATTTGAGCCAAACTGTCTGGACATATGCCAGGAAGCAGAACCTCAACGAATTGAGATAATGCTCTGGAGAATGGCGGGTTGCATTTGTATTTATACATTGCAATCAAAGGAGGGACATAGGTGGGTTACATGAAATTCATTGGTGATAGATTAAGGAGGTGGGATAAAGCAAAGCAAAGGAAACCCCTGGGATTGGATAAAAAGTAAAATGATGGACACATAATTAGGTGGGTGCAGGAACAATTAACATGATAATGAAGGAATTTGTGGTATCTGTCCTGGCACCCACCACATTTGGTTGTGCCTCAGGGGCTCCAGAAAAAGGGAAGTTACAAGTTACCCAGACATTTCAAGGGTATGTTATCATAGATGCAAAAAGACAGATAGGCTCAGTTAAGGTAAAGGTTGACCTTGTCAGTGAAGATACTGGCCTAGGATGTAACTGCCCACCATAACTGCGTTTAGTTAAAGTTTAATTTCAGACCATCCTTTGGGGTTACTTTAGGTCTCTGAGTTTGCAAGACCATCATGCAGGCCTCCCCTGAGCTTGTCAGGTCAGCATGTGGCCCCTTTTGTCCACACATTACAATCCAGTAGGAAAGGGAGACACATGTACTAGTATTTACAAGATTACAGTCATAGTGTGATGAGCCAAAGTGAAGGGACAACAAAGAGCTAGGAAGACTCTAGTACCATGTGACATTTACCTGCAATGGCCCTTTCTCTTCCACAGGTGAGCTTCAACTACCTATCTTAAAGGGGCTCATACAAATCCCCCATGGTATCACTTATATGTGGAATCAACTAATTCATAGAAACAGAGAGCAGAAAAGTGGTTCCCAGGGGTGGGAAAGGGGGGGGGGGGTTGGCAGTGGGGGGGGGGAAGTTGGTGCAAACTTTCAATTATAAGATGTATAGGGTCTGAGGACCTAATGTATAACATGGTGACTACAATTGGTAACACGGTGCTGTGTAATTGAAATTTGCTAACACAGTAGAACTAATATGCTCTTACACAAAAAAAGGTAAATATGTGAGCTGGTGGATGTGTTCATTAACTCAATGGGGGGAATCTTTTCACCATGTATATGGTGAATCATCACGATGTATATGTCAAACATCTTATTTTTCGTTTGTTCATTATAGGTCAATAAATCTGCAAAAAGGGGTGTGGGCTCATAACATCTTCCACAACTTCCTCACTGAAAGAATGTTCATTATAAGAACAACATTTTTTTAAATAAAGTTGTTGGAGAAGTGCTTTGACAACACTCTTTTAGCATATAACTAATGAAAGGTAACATTAGAAAAGAAAAACAAGGCCCCATTTAACTGCTTAATGCAAATTCGAAATGCCCTAGTTCCTGGATCAGGCAGGTGTGCTGCCTCCGGTGAGAACTAACTGAAGGTGTGACTCTGAGTCTCCCATCCCTCCTGTATCTGCAGCTTTCCTGCCTGGTCCCCCATCCGGTCTCTGCTTCGAGCCCAGCCCAGGCCCTCTCTGCTGCTCAGGCCGAACTGTCTCTGATGATCTCACATACACTCCCGGCTTCGATTCTCTATTGACCCAAAGTTATGCCTCCAGCTCAGACATCTCTGAGCTCCAGCCTCATCTATCTGCCTGCCTCAATTTCCACTTGGACAGCCCTGAAGCCTGCCTGAAGAAACTCACTAGCTTCTTTCTCTTCCAAGAACAGGTCTGCTTTCCTTGTCCCAGTTCTCGGTGGCTCCCGCTTGTCATCCTCTAGTCACTCAACCAGAATGTGGCTATGAACTTGGCACGTCCCTCCGCCTCCTCCCTCTATCCAGCACTCTACCCTTTACTTCAGTCACTTAGAATGTAACATAAGAAGGAAGGAAACTGGAAGATAATGCTTCTTATGCACTTACTTGTCATCTTCCCACATGTTTGGCTGTTGTTCATTTCTGATGGAAGTATTCTGCTGATCTTGTTTGTCTCTGCAAAGGGAACAAAGGAAGTTGGAATTATATAGATAAGCACTTTCCTAATGGCCTTGTTATTTCCAAGAGGTTTTAATAGAAAATGTTTCTTTAAAAAAAAAAAAAAAAAAAAAGAGGTGGAGATGGTCCAACATTAGCAAGATTGTGTATTGGTGGTGTTCTCCAGACCTTCCACCTTCACCCCTGGCCTCCTGGGTTTGGGCTTCTAGGTAAATGTTACTCCATAATGAGGTTTTATTCAGACCCCAAGAAATGAATGAGATGGTTGCATCTGGTTATAATACACAGACGGTATGATGTGTGTACAGATGGGACGTTAGAATGTAAGCGTATAATTTGGTTTTGGTTTTGGTTTTGGCTTGCTTGGTGTTTGATGTACCTATGTGAGCACATGCACCCCCGCTTGTTCAAGCCTGGCTGTTTCCACGGGGAGCCCTGCCTCTACCAGTTAGCTCTGCAAAAGGGATAAGGGGTGTGTGGCCCTTTCTCATGGGCAGCCTGATGTCCCGTCACTGCTCCCCTGCTGGAACCTGCCATCATAATGGCTGTCCCCACCCCACTCCTGATGAAGTGCATCCAGTGCAGACATGGGCTGCCTCCACCTGCCAGCAGCCTGGGTGTATGTCATGCAGTTTTCTGAAAGCTGTAAGCCTGCCCCTTTCAGAGCTCAGAGCCTCCCCTACCCCTCAATGGGGTCAGGGGAGCTGGAGGCAGCCACGGAGCCTGCTGTGGTTTTACCCCTGCATGCTGAGTCTGGATTCTCTGAGAAAGGCCCACTTGGTGGAAGGAAAAGCACCTGTCCATAGCTCCCCCAGTAGGACTAGAGGATAGCACTTAGCCAGACTGAAGCACAAGCTAACTCTCATTTCTGAGCCTCTTTGCAAAGCTTCAGCCCACAACTGCACAGTTCCATCTCTGAGGAGTCCTGTAGCTGAGAATCGGTGTGCTTTGCTTTAACTTAGTTGCCCAAACTATTTGAACATGGGACACTTTTTGGCAACCCACTCTTTTGGAATACGTATTGATATAGGCTGACAAAACCCCTGGAGGATATGGAATAGGCTTGAGGTTGGATTTCCTGGGCGAACCTACACGGATCTCAGCTTTCTGTTTTCAGAACAGGTGGACCAAAAACCCTTCACCTATGTCGCTTTACTGGTCTGGGCCTGAAGATATGAGTAGGGCTGGTGCAGCAGAACCTGAAAAAAGCAACAAGGCAGGTATAGAATATGCCTCAGGCTGTACCACCAACCTCCCTACCCACACTCATGGCCTCCAGCTTGAGCCTCCACAGAGAAAGTTGAGGAAGTTCAGGAAACCGGGCATGAAGAACACTGAGATTTCAAACACAGGGAGGACTGCTCGGGCCCCAGAGCAACCCTGAGTTTAGGAGAGAAACATTCCTGCCACTCTATCCCCACACCCTATTTTCTACCATAAACTACTTCATGAGCTTGGCCCCTGAGCCCAGTGGGGTAGCTTTCTTAGACAGGGCAGTGGCAGCTGAGAAGCAGGGCCGATCTGGGTGCCCACAGGAGAAGAAGAATCCGGACTTATCACTGAGCACAGGATGGATGCCACAATGCAGGGAACCTCTAACAATCATTGACATAAGAAATGTCCAAGCCTGGAGAAAATTTTTATGAGTTTATTTGAGCCAAACTGATGACAATTGCCAGGAAACAAA
This sequence comes from Plecotus auritus, assembly GCF_963455305.1. Classification (NCBI taxonomy): domain Eukaryota; kingdom Metazoa; phylum Chordata; class Mammalia; order Chiroptera; family Vespertilionidae; genus Plecotus; species Plecotus auritus. The sequence continues at coordinate 29,361,921 of NC_137776.1, forward strand.
ATCTCAATGGACTGAGAAAATGCTCTGAAGAATGGCAGTTTTACAGCTTATTTTATATACTAGATTCAAAAGAGGAGCCCTAAGGAGGATTACATAAGATTCATTGGTGGGTGGTTAGGGAGACAGAAGGAAGCAAAGCAGGGAAATCTCTGAGATTAGATAAAGCATAAAATGAAGAGACACATCCTTCTTTTACAATGGTGGGTACAGGACAGTTAACAGTTAACATTACAGCACATAGGGAACAATGGTTTCTGTGGTCTCCTGCTCTGGTGTGGTGGGTGTACCCTAAGTAAGGGGTCTGGAAAAGAAGATTGCTCTGACATTCCAAAGGTATGTTATCATAGATGCAAAAAGACAATAGACAGGCTCAGTTAAGGTAAAGAATGACCTTTGTCAAAGCAGATGCTGGCTTAGGACATGACTACACGTTATGACTCACTTTTAATTAGGAAGTTTTAATGTCAGACCGTCCTATGCAGTTATTTTCAATCTCTGTGGTTGTAAGGCCCACCATGAAGGCCTGAGCTTGTCAGGTTTAGTATATGGCCCCTTTTTTCATCCACTATGAGAGGGAAAACTTCAGGGTGGAGGTGAGGATTAAGATCCTCCAGGAACAGCCAATGATAGAAGCACTGTCATTTGGGCCTCACTGCACCTAATTCCACTCAGACACGGGGAGCTCCAGGCATCCAGATTCTCCCCCTTTGCATGTTAAGGAACCTTCCAGTTTCTTCCTTTCTCATACCCCCAGGCCACATTTTCCACACCTGCCCAGTCTTTCTGGAGCAATCAGAAAGGAGGAAGGAGGTGGCTGGCTGGCAGAGCCTTTCATATTTTATTCAGGCAACTCAGTGGGTGGTAGTGTCAAGGCCCCCCATGGGGTTACTGGACATGAACTGGGCCCATAAAACAAATGGTCAGACCTAGGTTGGGGGTTGTTGCTAGTAAAGGGAGTTTCCCTTAGTCTTAAATCACCCGGATTGTTTACTGCAAAAGGCAGCCGCTTAATCTGAAACACAGACAGAAATGATTGCTGCCCTGCATCCCCGGGTGTCTCTGCTGAGCCCAACTTTTACAATCTAAGCACTATATGCACCAAGTGGCCTGGATGGCTTGAAGCCAAACAGTACTGTTTCCTTTTGCTGTTGTTGAGAAAGGCATTCAGGAAAACAATTGAGCACAATCGGGCCTTCCTGTTCCGCAGGCGGGCGGGCCTGTGACCCAGCCAGCAAACCTCCAGTGAGTCACCCGCCTGAGCTGGGAGTTGCTTTGTCAGAGGCAGCTGTGGACAGGCTGCAGCCCTGCGAAAGCTCCACTGGATTCGCATTTTCAGGGTTGATTTCTCCCACCTGTCCAGGCACCACGAGATTTCCCCCTAAAACCAAAAGTGGGAAGATGGCACAAACGTATTTTGGTTGGGGAAGACATAGGCTCTGTGTTTCTCTGCAGCCCAGATGTCAGTCTTGTATTTTGTGGGTTTTTTTTTGTTGTTTTTTTTTTGTTTTTTTTTTTATTGATTTTTCAGAGAGAGAGAAAAACCAGTTTGTTGTTCTACCCATTCATGCATTCATTGGTTGATCCTTGTATGTGCCCTGATGGGATCAGACCCACAGTCTTGATATATTGGGACAATGTTCTAACCAACTGAGCTACCCAATCAGGGTCAGGAAGTCAGTTTTGCAAGGAAAAGCCCACATGGGGGACCTAAGAAGGTTTAAAATGCCTACATTTCATGGTCTTTTCATTACATGGGATACACAAACTGTACGTGTGCTAACACCTGTTTGACTAACTGAGGTACAGCCAGCCTACTGGGGCTGCCTTTGAAGGACCAATGGCTGATTGAGCTCAAGTGAAATCACTTAAATTAGAGACAGAGAGAAGACCACACCTTACAATGGGTTCCAAACTTTCATTTTTCAGACAATGCAACTGAAATCCTAAGAGTTGCACTGACATGTCCTGGATGCATGAAAAGAAACCTGGAGAAATGTAGGACAGTCAACATCTGGTTGGATGTAGTAAGGGCAGCACTCTCTCATTCTGTGTGTGTGTGTGTGTGTTATTCTCTCATTCTCTCATTTCTCTCTCCCATTCTCTGATTCTCCTCTCACTCCTTGCCCAGTGCTCAATAACTGTAATTACTACTGCTAATAACAATAATAATTCTCTCATTCTTTCTCTCTCATTCTCTCTTTCATTCTTTCTTATTTTCTCTCTCTCCCTCTCTCTCTCTCTCTCTCTCATTTTCTCTCTTCATCTCACTCTCTCCATCTCTTTATCTCTCCCTCTCTCTCTTCCCAACCTCTAGGATTATGATAAAATATTTTTCCATGAATGGAATCTAAAGTCTAAAAGATCCTTCAGACCCAATAGAGATGGCAAACTTGAAATCATTTCCCAAATCATTTCTCATTCTAGGAGTCAACACTCAGTGTCACTTCACCAAAAGTTAAAACAATTGATATCAAATTTTGAAGGGTCACAGGACATGCCACTCCAAAATATATCACTCTGGTATTGATGACTTTAAGCTGTAGGCACATGAAAACCAGTAAATGCAGGGAGTGGCTTTCCCTGAACTCCCCTTATCTGCCTCAAGGCAGATCCTCCAAAAGGGACTCAGTTGTTATAAATCCCCTCCGTGAGAGTTTCATCAACCAGGGAAGATTGACTCTTGTCACAGAAGAAGAGACTAGGAGTTGACACCACATGCAGACAGACTTTGTCACAAACTCATATTTCCCATCTATTCTTCTAAGAGTCTATTCATCCTTCCTAAAGTTCATTTACTCTCCCCTAAGAGGCCTATACTCCCCTCCCCTTTTCCTAGTAAGATGGTATTTAAGCCTGAATTCTAAGACACCTGTTAGAGTTACACAGTTTTTGCTTGGATAATTCCCATGTACACATGAAGTCTACATGTTAATAAACTTGTTTTCTTTTCTCTTGTCAATTTGCCTTTTATTATAGGGATCTCAGCTAAGAATTCCACTAGGGTTACCACTAGTAATAATGTTTTTTGTGGTCTTTTAAAAATATATTTGTATGGATTTCAGAGAGGAAGGGAGAGGGAGAGAGAGAAAAAACATCAATGATGACAGAGAATCATTGATTGGCTGCCTCCAGCACACCCCCTACTAGGGATTGAGCTCACAACCCGGGCATGTGCCCTTGACTGGAATCAAACCTGGGACCTTTCAGTCTGCAGGCCAACACTTTATTGACTGAGTCAAATGGGCTAGGGCAGTAATAATGTTTTGATAAAATAAAATAAAAAGGAGATTTAGTACTTTGTTTAATACTATACATTATTTTGAAATGATTTTGAGTATAACAAAACTGTGTTTGGGCCCTAACTCTTCTGTTTTTCTAGTTATGCCATTAAGACAAATCATTTGATTTCCCTGTACCTCATTTTCCTCATCCAAAAATGGGGATAAAAATAGTGCCTACCTCACAGGGTTGTTGTGAGGATTAAAAGAAATGACCATTATAGATCATTTTACTTAGTGCCTTGCCCAGTACTCAATAACTGTAATTACTACTGCTAAAACAATAATAATCAAATATAATAGTCATTCAATTGATTTTTTTCATTAGATGTTTAATAAACAGGGTTTGCCTGATCTAAAAGCATAATGTCACCCCTGAGGAAGGTATAGCCTCTATCATCTGCCAAAATAAAACTAGACTTCTAAAGGGAAGATGTTTTGATAAGTGATGGAGTGATTTGTCAGTTGAAAAGTGGTGTCTTTTTTCAATTATAATAGAATACTAGAGGCCCGGTGGACGAAATTTGTGCATGGGGGGAGGGTGTCCCTCAGCCCAGCCTGCACCCTCTCTAATCTGGGACCCCTTGAGGGATGTCTGACTGCCCGTTTAGGCCCCATCGGGGATCAGACATTCCTCTCACAATCCAGGACTGCTGGCTCCCAACCACTCACCTGCCTCTGCCTGATTGGCCCTAACCACTTCTGCCTGCCAGCCTGATCACCCCTAACCACTCCCCTGCCAGCCTGATTGACACCTAACTGCTCCCCAGCTGGCCTGATCACCCACAACTGCCCTCCCCTGCAGGCTTGGTCCTCCCCAACTGCCCTCCCCTGCTGGCCTGGTCCCCCGCAACTGCCCTTCCATGCAGGCCTGGGTCCCCCCCAACTGTCCTCCCCTGCAGGCCTGGTCCCCTCCCCCAACTGCCCGCCCCTGCAGGCCTAGTCCCCCCCACAACTGCCCTCCCCTGCAGGCCTGGTCCCCCAGAACTGCTCTCCCCTGCAGGCCTGCCCCCCCCCAACTGCCCTCCCCTGCAGTCCTGCCCCCCCCCCCCCCAACTGCCCTTCCCTGCTGACCTGGTCTCCCCCAACTGCCCTCCTCTTCTGGCCCTGTCACCCATAACTGCCCTACCTGCTGGCCTGATTGCCCCCAGCTGTCCTCCCCTACAGGCCTGATCAACCCCAACTGCCCTCCACTGCAGGCCTGGTCCCCCCCCCCCCCCAACTGCCTTCCCCTGCAGGCCTGGTCCCCCCTGCAACTGCCCTCCACTGCAGGCCTGGTACCCCCCCAACTGCCCTCCTCTGCAGGTCTGGCCCCCCAAATGCCCCCCCCCTGCAGGCCTGGGTCCCCCCCAACTGCCTTCCTTTGCTGGCCTGGTCTCCCCCAACTGCCCTTCTCTGCTGGCGTGGTCACCCCTAACTACCCACAACTGCCCTCTCCTGTAGGCCATCTTGTGGTGGCCATATTGTATCCACATGGGGGCAGCCATCTTTGACCACATGGGGGCAGCCATCTTGTGACTTGGAGTGATGGTCAATTTGCATATTACTCTTTTATTAGATAGGATATTTCAAAAATGTGCAGATTGCAGGAAGACAAAGACTAGATTTTTCCAAGAAATTTGTTAATTGATTCAAATAATACATAGTGCCTAGAAATTCCCATGGTTAGCCACCAGACCTTTCAACCAAATTAAATAAATAAAAATACCCTTTTGTGTGACACTAAAATTTCTGCCAGATTTGTACAGTAACTGGATTAGATGTCTGATTAGAGGGAACTCTGGGATACACCTTCTCTTCACTCAATATGATGCAATCTAAAAAAGGTTGTTCAACCACATTCAAAAATTCATTCTTATATGTCAGGTGCCAGTCACTTGTACATGTCAGTCAGTCAATAAGAAAACTTATTAAACTGAGCTATTCTGAAGAATCACAGAAAAACATTAAGTTAGGGCCCATCTCCCTCCTGAATCACAATCTGTATCCCTGAGAAAGACTCAGCTTTGATTGCAACAGTTTCATGAAAGAAAACATTTCCACAAAGCCCAATAAAACCCAAACTTCAGCAAGAGTTGGGCTGTGTGGCCAGGAAATCACAACAGTTCTGGTTAATATACCCAACGTTTTTACCAATCGCATTGGTGGGCACAGTTTGTTTTCAGCTCAGTCAGGTCTTTTGGAAACTGAACCACAGGAACAGCACATATGCTGAATCAATCAGATACATCCTGTGGTTTGCACTTCAAAGGTAGCCACAAATTCTTAAGGTATGAGTCATAGTCATCAAAATCTATGAATCTCCTCTGAAATTGTTCTTTCACTTCCACTAAATAGTTCTGTAATTCTTCAAATCTGTGACCCCATTGAGGTCAAGGAAATTTGGCAGCAGGTTACGAATGAAGGAGGAAATGAGTGTAGTTATCACCTGCTCAGGCCACTGGGCCAGTTAGAATCTGCATTTACTTGAACAAGAATATGAAAGAAGCCAGGACCCATGCCTTCATCAACCCTTTAGGGGCCCATGGAAGAGCTACTTCAACAGATATTCAAAGACTAGTGTCTTAAGGCATCCAGACTTCTATGCTAAAATTTAAAGATCCTACCAAACTCTATCCTATACACATATGCCAGTTGTGAGAGTTTAGGAGCTGTGCTATATCAGAAAAATGCTAGGGAGAAGAAATCTATTAATTCTGCCAGCAAAAATATCCAATTAATTCTTTACTCCAAAAAAAAAAAAAAGGGGGGGGAGTCAGGAAAATGCCTACGGAGCCTATATCAGAAATTCCACTTCAAGCACAAAATAACTTTATCAGTTAGCTTTCACTGCCTAACAAACCACCACATAATTTAGTGGCTTAAAGCACAGACTGTTAATTTAGCTCAAAATTTTGCAGGTTGTGAACAGGTACCAGCTGTGTGGCTTTTATGGTCTCAACATGGTTCATTCATGCATTTGTGGTTGCCTGTTAGGCCATTTGAGGCAAGCTGGGATAGAAAGATCTAACCTACAGTGGCTTATCTTTGTTCCATGTTCTCTCATCTGGCTAGCCTGGGCTTAGTATTTCTAAATTATCTGGACAGGGTTCTAAGAGAGTGTGGAAGTGTTCAAGGGCTTGCGCAGCCTGGGCTCAGAACCAGTAGTCACTTTCACTGCATTGGGTTGCCAAAGCAAGTTACAAGGCCAACCTAGATTCAAGAAGTGGGGAAATAAAGCCTCTCGATGAGAGAAACTTCGAAGTCAAATTGTAGGCATGAAAAATTGTGGCCATTTTTGTAATCTACCCAAAATCTCTCACACCTGTGCTCCTTAATGCTACACTCTCTTCCAGGGGTCCTCAAACTACGGCCCGAGGGCCACATGCGACCCGCTGAGGATATTTATCCGGCTGGCCGGGTGCCGCTGCCTGTCCTGCTTAGCAGCCGACTCGTCCCAGGCCCGCAGTGCACATAGGAATTTGTTCATAGTTTTTTTTTAAAACTATAGTCCGGCCCTCCAACGGTCTGAGGGACAGTGAACTGGCCCCCTGTTTAAAAAGTTTGAGGACCCCTGCAACCCAGCAGGACAGGAGTGTTAGTATGAACAGAGTAAAGCATTCCTTCGTAGGACCAATCATGTAACTGCATAGAAACTTCATATCTTTAAAATAACCGTGTCTCCTTTCTTTCCTTTTGATTAAGATGGCCTCATCTGGCATCCTGACGCAGCTGCCTCTTTCTCCCTTGCACATGCACTCCCTTAATCATTAAGTCCCAGGACAATGAGGTTCTGATCAGCATCAAATAATCTTGGGAACAAAGTCTTGGGTCTGTTCACCCATAGACAGTTGGGGTCAAATTAGAGCTAATATCTAGGCCTCATTGTGTTTCAGGTTCAGGCCCAGAAAAGCAGCAAAACCAGATGGAGCGACACCAAAACTCTGACCAGGACCCTAACTCCCTTACTCACATGATTAGTGATTTCCCCCCTATATAACCCATCCCCTGAAGTCATTGGGAAGCCAGGTCTTTGAGCATTAACTCACCTATGACTCTGGGTATGAACCACTTCCTGAAAAGAAACCATTACTTTCTTTGCTGTAGACTCCTGTTTGTATCTTATTGGACTTTGATGCATGCATATGGACCCCTTTAGTCCATCAACATTCAGAGTTCAGCAACAAGGATGCCTGGTGCTTCTCATGGCAACCTCCTCCCACCATTTGGTACTCCTGAGATGGCAGATAATTCCTTTTGAATTATGAGCAGCAGACAGCTAGGCAGCTGTCTGAGTTAACGTGTCTGCAGTAAGGTTTAAATTTATGTCTCTGGGCAAAAAAAAAATTGGAAGTGGAGGTTTGAAGGAAAGCACAGTTGGAACATCCTGGGACAATTTTTTAAATGTACCTTTTCCTCAAAAATTTAGAGCAGTCTCAATAATTGGAGGGTTAGGCATTCCTGAGCGTTAATAATCACCTATCTGAAAAGTTCTTGAGAAGATTGGTTTGTAAAATGTCAAGGAAGGGCCTTCCACTGGCACTCGATAATTGGAAGCATTGGTTTTGCACAAGATGAACCAGAAGTGAGCCAAACAAATATTCCTGGCAGACCAGATTTTTTTCAGATTACTACATTACATATAAAGTTAATTCCACTCAAATTAACATTCAAAATAAAGGAAGTAAAACCCCCCACAACGTTTATTAAATACCCACCAAATATTATGCTTGGCATTTTAAATCGCTTTTCTCTTAATTCCCAGCAGATTTTGCATGAGTGTTTATTACCCTCTCTGTAATGATGAGGAAACTGACAGTCTGAGTGGTCACATCCGCAGCTGGTGAGAGCAGAGCTGGCATTCAAACCCAGGTCAAGCCAAGGGACCTATAATTTCTACTTTTTTATTTTTGTAGCACTTAGTTTAAATGAATATAGATTATTTTTATAATTTTAAAAAAGAGTCCTATTTTAATAAATAAAGGTGTCAACCTTCCCACCTTGACTCAAAAACAAAATTGAACCCAGTGTGCAAAAATTTAATCAATGCTATTTAAAACTTTGTGAAGCTAATTAATCACAGAGTTTAAATTCTCATTACTGCTCAGATAGGGGCCAGAGAATCACTCCTGCTCATTTCACAAGCTTCTTCTCCTGCTTCTCCATAGTTCAATCCCTGGGGGCAGGAGCCATATCTTACCTATTTATTCTATATTGGATATTAAATTTGAAGCTTAGCACACAAAAATGCCATCAGAATCATAAGTGCTCAATAATTACTTGTGACTGAGTGTAATGTTATGAAGCCTGGCACTTTAAACCTTACAAACCACTTTCACCCATCTTATTGCCTGTGATGATGACAACAACCCTGTGTGTTAGAGCCAATTGTTATCAGCCCCACTTTATAGATAAGAAAACTGAAACTCAGAATAAATTGAGTAATCTGCTCAGCCACAAATCTAGTGATATCGCCTCTTAGATTTAACCTCAACTGAATTTCGTGAGTACAAAAAAGTTGTTTTTTTTCTACTACAAATACTTCTTCATTGAGGAATACCAACTTTTGCTAATGTTTAGTCCAATTATGTCTCCTTTTTAAATAAAATGCTCAAATGAACAGATGTGTACAACAACCTACCAGTTTGAGGTCACATCTTTTTAAATATGTTTTTATTGATTTTAGAGAGAATAAGGGAGAGGAAGAAAAAGATAGAAACATTGATGAGAGAGAAACATTGATCAGCTACCTCTTGTACACTCTATATTGGGTATCAAGCCTGCAACCCAGGCATATGCCTTGATCTGGAATTGAACCAGTGACTTCTTGGTGCATGGGACAATGCTCAACCAACTGAGCCACACAGGGGGCTGAGGTCACATCTTTATTATACATCAACCATCTTATAAACTAGTCCAGCAGTTATCAACCATGATGACGGGTTACCATGGTGTTGAGGTATCTGAAATCAGTACATGAGAAATGAGGCTGTTGGAGTCCATGAAGCATCCAGAAGGAGTGGCCATGACCGATGAGAGGGTTAGCTATGAGTAGTATCAGTGTGTGTGTGTGTGTGTGTGTGTGTGTGTGTGTGTGTGTATGGGGGTGGGGTGGGGGTGGGGGGAAGATAGTAGGGAACCAGTGACCTAGAATTAGTATCCAAAAGTCAATACAAACAAACAATCAAAGGCCAGAACAGTAAAGATCAGACCTATTTGGTTGGGATTTTTATATTTAGATTATAGATTGAATAATTTTTAAGAAAAACTTTTACATACTTCTATAACATTGGGCTTAGAGATCTACATCTATAGAGAAAGTAAAGCAAGACAAAAAAAAAAGTATGTCTCTGTATATGTGTGTGCCTTATAATATGAAGTTAATTGAAATTAAAATGTTTAAAGGGATTTATTTTCACTCGAGGTACCCAATGTATGAAAAGCAATACATTTTATTCTCAACTACCCATGGTCTTATATGCTCCTCACAAACACTTGAGGAGTGACTAAGCCAAGTTTTGCATCACTCAGCACTTTTTAGCAATATCTCTTAAACATTTTTACCACAGTCCAAACACTGGTCATAGCCTCTGGGCAACTCGACACTATGCAGAAAGGGCCTTTTGCTTTATGGTCTTATATAAAAAAAACTGGCACCCGAAAGACATGGGATATGTTGCTGACTCGACCTAAAGGAGGATTTCAGGTTGGGTCAGCAACATAGCCCAGGAGTGGAGGCCGCCAAAGCTCTCCCTTAAGGTCAGCAGCAAGGCTACTGAGGACATTGGATGGATACCTGTGATGGCTGCTGGAACCCACTCCAAGACCAACATCTATAAAAAGAAACTTCTCTTCAATCTCCCCTTCAAATCAGCAAACCCGGGTGTCTTCTAGCAGGATTTTCCTCTTCCCTCTGACCTTTCCTAAGAAAAAAATCCAACTTCCAAATAATGAGGGAGGTGATATGCCTCTTGTTTTTGTCCATTAAAAGTTAGATGTGTTCACTTGGCAGCATCAGCAGCTCTTTAAGTGCTCAGAGGGGTGGGAACAGGGAGAGAAAGGCCGTGGGTGGGTACAGTCATCCCTTTGCAGCACTGGTGCTGTTACCTCTGAATCAGGCTGCAAGCAGATAGCCTGTCTTTACCTGTGCACTGTTTTGAGGCCACCGGGTCATTAAATTACACATAAATCAAACTATCTCTCAAATACCTCCACCTCCAGTTCCCCTACATCAGTCTCGGAGTTAAATATCACAAAACAAAACAGCTCTGGCTGTATTTTCTCAACAGTCACTTCCCCTGACATTATGTCCAGCCCAGCCTGTCTCAAAGTCCTGCCTGCTCATTAGTAGGAGTGTCCCCAGAGGTGACCCCATGTGCCTGTGTCACAGACAGGCTTCTCTGCCCACCCGCTCTCGGTGAGGCCCCCTGAACCATGTGGCTCTCTGAGAGTGCCTCACTGCCGACCTCCCACAGAAAACTGCCCTCCCTGACAAAGCATGTTTCCTGTCATATTCTCAAAGCTGTGTCACTGCCAATACTCCCCGCCAGGCCCGTATCCAAGGCAGTGGTACTCATCAGATGCTGGAGGCCCTGGATTGCATTATTTTACTTAGTTATTTATGTATTTATTGATTTATTATTTACTATCTATATTGATTAGAGAGAGAAATTTATTTTAAGAAATAGGCTCACAAAATTATCTAAACTTGTAAGTCCAAAATCTACAGGGCAGGCCCATTGCCTTGGAAACGCAGGAGAGAGTTGGTTTGCAGCTCAAGTCCAAAGGCAGTCTGCTGGCAGAATTTCCTCTTTGGATGGAGAGGAGGGTGGTCAGTGTTTTTCTCTTAAGACCTTCAGCTGTTTGGATGAGGCCCACCCACATTAGGGAAGATAATGTGCTTTACTTCACCTCTACTGATTTAAATGTTAATCTCTTTCATATCGATGGCTATTTTAAGATGAAATAAAACTATTTTACTGGTTTAAAAAACATTAATCTCATCTAAAAGCTACCTTCCCAGACACATCTACCATGATCCAACCAGTAGACATGTACAATGAACCATCATAACACCCTTCTCCTCTGTTGCTCCACATTCCTTTTGGTGGGCTCACAGCTCTAAACCAGTGGTCTTAACACCCCTAGACACATGTAACAATAGCTGGAGACATTTTTGGCTATCACAACGAGGGGGTCCTGCTGGCTTCTACTGGGTAGAGGCCAGGGCTGCTGCAAAACATCCCACAACGCAGGGACAGCCTCAAACCACAGAAAATTTTCTGGTCCCAAATGACGATAATAGCACTGAGGTGGAGAAACCCCACTCTAAGTGCCCAGCTCACTTCCTGTCTCTCTCCCCCGGTTCATTCTGCTGCAGTCAGAGAGCTCTGGCTTGTGTTCAGGCTATGGGACAGGCAGTTCCTTCCCTCCTCAGGGCCTTTGCCACTGTCACTCCCATTGTCCGAAACGCTGCTCCTCTCATGGCAGGTTCCCCATCCTTTTTCAGGCGTCAAGAAATCCTGCCCCAAAAGACCCTAATCCCTCTCAGTTTCATTAATCTGATTATTTCTCACCAGCTGATATTCGCTGGGTTTAGTTTATTTAAGGTAAACAAGGGCAGGTAGCTACCACCAAATCTCAGTGACAAGTGCCAGAACTGTCACAAAGTAAGTGCTCAACAAATACCTGTTGATCAAGGAAGAAAGGAATGTCTTAGACATTTTTGGTGAAAGCAGTTCTCCCAAGTTCTTGGCTTTACCCTCCCTCACCCCCCACCTACTCAGATGTGCATTTATAAGACCTGTCACCATGACAGTAGTTTCCGTGACTAACCCTGCCCCCAGAACACCGAGTCATTTTCTATTGAATTCAAAATGTGAGCCCAAATCTTTTCTTTTTTTTTTTTTTTTTTTTTTTTTTTTAAATATATTTTATTGATATTTTACAGAGAGGAAGGGAGAGGGACAGAGAGCTAGAAACATCGACGAGAGAGAAACATCGATCAGCTGCCTCCCGCACACCTCCCACTGGAGATGCGCCCGCAACCAAGGCACATGCCCTTGACCGGAATCGAACCCGGGACCCCCCAGTCCGCAGGCCGACGCTCTACCCACTGAGCCAAACCGGTTTTGGCCCAAATCTTTTCTCAAGGGCATTTCTCTCCCAGGACACCATTCGGTCCCTCATGACAAGATATCTGAGCTCAACCCCATTAGCCTTGCTAACATACAAAGAGCATCAGCTTAGATTCAAAGTAGGGTCCTTTAGAGAGACTTGCCACAAAAGTGGATTAGCATGGGAAAAATTAATAGAGATCATTCAAACAATTCATGTTAAACATACAACCACTTGTACTGTCTCGTTCCACCTCACAGAAATAGGGTAAAGGTCATCTGTCCACAACCAGCTGGGTCTGCACCTCAACCCACCTTTCCTAATTCTTTACCCTCCTTTCCTCTATTGATACATTCTGACATGTTCTTACAGTGGCGGCTGAGAACTTACAGTTGCCTCCAAAGTGACTCAGTGTGTGATTATCACTTTATTTTTGTCCTTTGCTATTTTCCCTGTAAATCTTTAGAAAAGTTATTTCTTACCGCCTTGCACCATTCAGGGCACTCCACATGCTCCTGGGAATGTTCTCTGTGTTCCACGTTTTCTCACCACATCCCTCTGCCCTCAGTTCTGCCCATGTGGCCACTTCACAACGGCTGCCTGCCATTAGTTGACCCACCTCTGCCATTTTTTAACTCTGTACTCAATCCCCTTCTTGACTTAATATCTATCAATGGGCAGGATCATTAATTCTCTCCTCTGTTTAGGAAGGAAGATCCAGATCTTTGAGAAAGCACCAGCAGGGAGGTCAGCCTGCAGGGAGATAGCTCTCGCCCTGGTACTTACTCTGCCTCTGCAGGTGCAAAACCATCTGAAGGGCTGCCTGTGTTTTCTGCCTTCAATGCATGTGGGTGACCCTGACCCTCTGGGTTCACTGGCACAGGAGAAAGCAATGCCAAGGATGGGCAGTGGCAGCCCAAGTTTCCCTTGATATTTGTAAAAGGGGGGGGGGGGGGGGTTGGGCAGAAGTACCCTATGCAGGGCCACTCAAGCCACATAGGAAAGAGTAGAATCTGCCCACTTAAAACTTTTATAATTTTATTACCAAATAAGCTCAAAGTTGAAAAAGAAATCAGAAGCCATCTAACCCATTTTTCACATTGTACCAAGGAAATTAACCAAAGCTCAGAATGGATGAGTGGCATACCCAGGGCCATGCAGAAAGTACAGTAGAGTAAAGCCAAGTCTGGAATGAGATGCTACTATAGCTCCTGTCAAAACTTGCATGGTATCTCTTTCTTCTGTCCTATCTCTCTTCATTTTATAAACTATCCTGCTCCCAATCCATGTGTTTTTGGTGGGGATCAAATGTTTCTGCCTCCCTTCCCTGTCCCCTGGAACCTCTGGTTAGTCCTCTGGATGGTCAAATGACCCAAGTTGAGAGAATGTGAATTTTTTCAAGAACTGATATGGATATATGATCATGAGAGGTATATTAGGCCAGTGGTCAGCAAACCACGGCTTGCGAGCCACATGCGGCTCTTTGGCCTTTTGAGTGTGGCTCTTCCACAAAATACCACGTGCGGGTGCACACATACAGTGCGATTGAAACTTCGTGGCCCATGCGCAGAAGTCAGTTTTCGGCTCTCAAAAGAAATTTAAATCGTTGTACTGTTGATATTTGGCTCTGTTGACTAATGAGTTTGCCGACCACTGTATTAGGCTAACTGCTGGAACAAACAACACCAACATTGCAGTGGCTGAATACTACAGGCACTTTTTTTCTTGCGCCCCTAATAGTCCACTGTGATAATTTGGCAGGTGATCTTAGATGTGGTGAATCAGGAACTCAGGCTCCATCCATCCCTGGGCCATGGAGTCCTTGCAGGATCCCCTGCTGTCTACTGACAGCTGAGGAGGGTAAGAGAGAGAGTGAAGGTTCATGAAAGAGAGTAGCATGCTTCAGGTTTGCCCACCTTTCAATAGCCAAAATCCAACATGTGCACATGTAATTGCAAGTGAGGCTGGGGGAAATAGTCTAACTGTGTGGCTAGGAGTACACAGAAGAGGGGGTGGGACAAGGGAACTAGTTTCCATGGCCCATCTTTCCTACCATGTGGAAAAGAAGCCTGCTGGAAAATAAAACCAAAACATAGCAAAGCAGGACGAAAGCTGAGAAAGAGTTGAGAAACCTTATTTGAGCCCCTGGAGAGAATCATGTCAAAAGTTGGACCAACTCAAAGAAACGTATCAAAGAAAACGCTCCTGCATTTACCAAACTGTATTGGGCAGAATGATAATTCCACAAGATCACAGATAACAAGAATGTTTAAAGCTTCAATAAGTGTCTGTATTGGCTAGCCCTTGAGCACCACTCCAAATTCTCGTGGGCCCACTGCTTCTTCTGGTCACTGCTATATAGTACGATTCTCCCATGGGAGCCACTTGTCAATGATTTATGTGCAACCCAGAGGTACAGGGAATCAACCCACTTGGAGGTCGCCCTTGACCAAGGTGGTTCATGAGCCAATGGATAATGCTCTTGCCTTGTAGGTGGACAATTCTGAGACGTATTTGCTAAGGCTGCATAATAAATGAAAATAATAGTTCTCAAGATTTTGCTCTCTGCTTCTCTGCTTTTCCCCCTGCTTCTCCATGTTTGGGTTTCATTTTCCAACACAAAGCCCCACAAACTTGAGCACCAGGTTCCCTTCAAGATGGCTGACTCAGACTCAGTAACACATGCTTCCTCTCCTTCCTTCCCTTCCTCACTCCCCTTCTCCCCTTGCTGCTGCTGTCTAGGTTCACATTCCCTAATATTGTAAACTCCCTGCACAGAGCTTCGGCTGCCTCTGCCCTTAAGGGAACCTGAGCTAAGTCAGTTCCTTTAATAAAAGAGGGAAACTTGGCCACTCTGATACGCATGGTGATTCTCTTAGAAAAGGCAGGTTGCAGGACTTTCCAAAGGTATTTGACTGTGCCATTCTTTTTTCTTTCTAGAAGCCTATACATGCCTATGAATTTTGCTTCTCACTGGTAATTATAGAGTATCTAACTTTCTAATTGTTTTATATTCCCAACTACATCACAGGCACTGAGGGAGAAACACTGACCCATTGATAACCCTATTTGTCACCCCAGCACCTGGCCAAGTTAGACACACAATAAGCACTTAACAACCACTTGCAATTAGGTAAATAGGATGCTTACAGATCAAATGAACACTCAAATGTTGAACTGATACTTTTAATAATGCTGAAATAAACAGAATATTTTTAAATTTACTTTAGTTAATTAGAACAAAGGAAGTTATATTTTATCTCTACACCTCAGTAAACATCACACTGATTTATTCTCACCTTCCTCTGCTCTTCTTTTCTTTCCCCTCCCTTACCTCTTTTTTTCTCTTTCGTTTTATTTTTTCTGATTGTTTTCCTTCTGGCCTTGCATGACTCCTATCCTTCTTTATCTCCATTTTTTTTTTGGTTTGTTTTTGTTTAAGTAAAATGACTCGAGGGACAGTACGTCAGAAAATCAAAACTGTGTTGGCTCCCATGGTACAGAAAGTAGTAAACCACTTGGAATCCCAAAATAGATGTATTTCTTTGAGAAAATCATCACCATGCCTTCTGCTCCCATAGATTATGATGCTGATTTGTCCCTTTCATTCTCCAGTATTTACAACAACTGTCTTGGACAAGGTCATTTTTATTGGGTGTCTTTCCTGCTTCCCAACCCCCACTGCCTATGAATTCTGCTTTATATTGATGGCGTTTGCACAGTTCCAAGACTGAAACCTCAGTGAAAAGGTAATAAAGTGTTCAGAAGAAAGAACTGATGATCTGCTCATCTTAGATTTGGGGATGTATTTAAGGGCAGAGTCCTGGAAGGGCTCCTAATCTTCATGTTTATTAATGATTAGCAAATTGTGATGAGCAATCAAAATCAAAATCCATGTATTGTCTCCTTGAGCCCTGAGGGATAAAAGTTTTCCCTATTCATTCAACTCCTCTTTGAATATTCACAGAGACAAAGAGCTTGACCAAATGTAGCAGGTGATAAATTTATTATCATTATTAAGAGCCACTGTCTATTAAGAGATGGTTATTTGACTCCATGCCTAGTCTTTTATATATATCATTGCATTTAATTTTAGTTTCACAAAGATCCTGTGAAATAGGGATCACTATCTCCACTTTACAGAGAGGTTAAGTAGCTGGCTCAATATCACACAGCCAGTTAAGTGGCAGAGAGGGGATTCAGACCAACATTCATCTGAATGAACCTCCATTTGAATGATATAAGAAGAATCAGATATATGAAAGCTTAAATAACATATGTGCCTAGCACTTTCCATAATACATAATAAATTCTCAAAAATGGTTGCTTCTAGGATTATTATGATTGTTATTATTCTTACTATCATTTCTACTACTAGTATTGTTATTACTCAAATACTCTGACCCTTCAAACCTGATTTCCAGGACTTGGAAATGCCTATGGTGTTAAAATTATAAGTAAAACATTACATGCCTTAAATTAATAGCAGGAGGTAGGATGACAACAGGTCAATAAACACATAATCAAAATGCAAAATAAGTGAATTAATTTAAATAAAAACTATCTCCAAAGGGCTCACAATTATTCACATAATTTCACCTACTTAATCAATTTTCTCATGAACTATCTAGATAAGAAGTATATTTATTCTCATTAAACAGAAAATGTTAAAGATGAATAATTGAATGGTGCTAGTAACAAGGTCTGGAACATAAGGGCAAGTGTTTCTTATTGTACAAATCAAAGACCATATTTCAATTCATGATGGACAAGTCCCAAATTAATATTTGCATCAAAATGGCCCAGAAGTTATTAAGGAAGGAAGTCAGTCTCAGCAAGCTATTAAATGCTGAGTCGCTTTACTTGGAAAGACTGTAATTTTCTTTTTCTAGAAGTACAGACAAATTCCAGTTTGCATACAATCTGCTTTCCAAAAACGGGTCAGCTCCTCAGTGTCTGTCGTTTGGAATGTTCCTTCCCACATTTACGTGGTGCGGTCAGGTCCTGGGGCCAACCCACAGTAGCCTGTTCTGTGCCCAATGCAGCGAAAGTGCACTATAGTCACAGCGACGTCACACCATGGAAGCGGTGGGAAAATGCTGCTGGGATTATAGCCCAGCTCCGCAAGAAAACATTCCCCACGCTGCAGCCCTGGCAGCAGGTGGAAGCCACCTTTCACCTCTGACCTGCTAACCAGGATGGAGGTTCTGAAGCCCACTGGGCCCTTGGGCTGGGGGACAGCAGCTCAGCTGGGAAAGACCAGATGGATGGTGAAGCTCAGACCCGGACTCTTGAAAATTCCTGAGGACAGCTCCTCTTCTGTGTTTGCCCCCTCTTCTCCAGGGCCCAGGGCTCATTTCCTTGAAGACTTCAAAAATGGTTTCCTGATATTTCTGATAAGGGTTTAATCTCCAAAATTTACAGAGAACTCATACAACTTAACAAAAGGAAGATAAATGATCCAATCAAAAAAATGGGCAAAGGATCTAAATAGACACTTTTCAAAAGAGGACATACAGAAGGCCCAGAGACATATGAAAACATGCTCAAAGTCACTAATCAGCCAAGAGATGCAAATTAAAACAACAATGAGATACCATCTCACACCTGTCAGAATGGCTATCATCAACAAATCAACAAACAACAAGTGCTGGCGAGGATAAGGAGAAAAAGGAACCCTCGTGCACTGCTGGTGGGAATGCAGACTGGTGCAGCCACTGTGGAGAACAGTATGGAGTTTCCTCAAAAAGTTAAAAATGGAACTCCTATTTGACCCAGTAACCCCACTTCTAGGACTATATCCCAAGAAACCAGAAACATCAATCAGAAAGGATATATGCACCCCTATGTTCATAGCAGCACAATTTACAATAGCTAAGATTTGGAAACAGCCTAAGTGCCCATCAGCAGATGAGTAGATTAAAAAACTGTGGTACATCTACACAGTGGAATCCTATGCTGCTATAAAAAGAAGGAACTTTTACCATTTTCAACAGCATGGATGGAACTGGAGAGCATTATGCTAGCAAGCAAAATAAGCCAGTCAGAGAAAGATAAATATCACATGATCTCACTCATATATGGGATATAATGATCAACATAATTTGATGAACAAGAATAGGTCCAGAGACAAATGGCAGGGTAACAGGGGCGGGGGGGGGGGGGAAGAGGGGGGAGGGGGGGGGTTAGAGAGCAACCAAAGGACTTGTATGCATGCATACTAGCATAACCAATGGACACAGACACGGGCGGTGGGGGCTTGCCCGGGATGGGAATGGCTGGGGGGGGGGGGATCAATTGGGGAAAAAGGAGACTTATGTAAAACTTTAGATAATAAAAAAAATAAAAAATGGTTTTCTTTTCCCCTTGCACAAGAAGAGTCTCAAATTTCCCCATCTTTTTTGAGATTCTCAAGCCTTTTCAGAGGTGTTTTATAGCACCTGTTTCTCAAAGTGTGATCTGCAGACCCTATGAGATGGCAGCTTAGCATATGATGTGAGGATGGGCACCAGTAACTCAAGGCAGGGGCCTCTCTCTTCCTCGGTTTCATCATTCCCCCTTGTTTAGGCACAGCATGCCCAGTTCCTTTGTGGGAATTCCCCAACCGACTGGAGCACTATGAGTAAAGGTGTCCTGCCCTGCCCTGGCCAACCAGTGGGACTGACATCCAAGCCAGGCCTAGTCCCTCTGGAGACATTGGTTCTTGGGCAGAATGGTACAAAAGGAGGTGAGGGAGAGAGAGGGGGAGAGAGAGAGAAAGAAAGAGAGAGAGAGAGAGAGAGAGACAGAGAGAGAGAGAGAGACAGAGACAGAGACAAAGAGAGAGGAGAAGAGAAATGTGGTTCCCCATAAAAACTATCAGAAATGAATCATTTATGCCTGTATTTATTTAGTAACCATTGTTGAGCACCATCCCAAGAACCAGGGATTCAGGAGTGAACAAATCAGAAAAAATCCATACCCTCATGAAACATACATTTCAGGGGAAGGGTAATAATAAAAAATAAAATATGTAGTAGTGTAATGTAGAGAAAAATAGACCAAGGCAGGGAGACAGGCATGGAAAATGGATGAGGTTACAACTGCAAACAGCTCAGCTCTGGCTGAGAAGACATTTGACTAAAAACCCTAAGGCAGTAAGTGAGCAAATTAGACTTTCAAAGAAAGACACTTCCAGACAGAGGAAACAAATGCAAAGGCCTGAGTAGAAGTGGCCTGGGAAGGTCAAAGACAAGCAAAGAGGCCAATGCAACTGGAGCACAGTTGGTGAGAAGGAGAGGGAAGAGGGAAGGGCTATTGCTGCCATAGGACATGCAGACACTTGTGGGAAGCATGTGGCTTCTCTTCTGAGCCTGCCTCTATCAGCTATTGCTTGGGAAGAAATAACCACAGACTCTCTGTGGCATACTATAAGCCTTTATCTTGCTACAGGTCAGCTTAGAACCACCAAATCTGTGCTGAGCTCAACTGGACAGCATTACGTGGCAGGTTGGGTCCTTATCTGTGCGAGGTGTCTGTCAACCTCCTTGAGAAATCAAGATAGCTAGGACATGTTCTCACAGCAATGATGTGCAGAGGGCAAGTGGAAAAACATAATGTTTAAGGCCCAAATTCAGCACTGAGACATTGTCACTTCTGCACATCTTTCCCCACTTGTGCCTGCTCGCTCAAACAAGTACACAGCCAAACTGAAATCAACGAATGGGGCAGCCTGCTTCACCTCCAGTGAGAGGGACTGCAAAGTCATATGTCAAAGAGAGGGACAGAAAATGGGGACTAATAACTCCATCTACCAGAGAGCCATTGATGCGTGGCCTGATTTTTTTTTAACATCACTCTGGTTGGTGTGTTGAAAATAGACTGTTAGAGAGCCACAGTGAAATCTGGGAGGCCAGTTAGAAGCTATTTCATTATTCCTTGTGAAACACACTGGTGGCATATATCAGAGTGAGAGTAGAGGCATAAATGAGAAGTGGTTTATTCTGGAAATATTTTGAAGCTAGAGCCAAAATTTCAATTGATGGATCAAACATGAAACATGACTCAAAGTTTTTGAGTTAAGCAACTATAAGTGAAGAGTTGTCATTTTTGACATAAAAGGGCTACAGGCAGAGTGAGTAGGGAGGAAGAAAAGATGAGAAACTCAGTTTGAAGCATGTTAAGCTAGTGATATCTATTAGATATCCAAGCAGATACATCAAGTAGGGGGTAGGATAACTCACTGAAGTTGAGGGTAGAGGTCTGGACTGGAAAGATAAATTTTAGAGTCATCAGTATATGTTCATTTTATATTGCTCTGTAACAAATCACCACATATTTATCAGCGTCAACCAACATTCATTTCTCATCTCAAAGGTTCTGTAGGTAGAAATCCAGTATGGCTGGGTTCTCTGCTCAGGCTCTCTCAGCTGAAATCAAGGTGCTGGCTGGGGGGTATCATGAGGCTTTAGTCCTCTTCCAAGCTGGCGGCTTGATGGCAGAATTCAGCTCCTTGCAACTGAGGTCCCACTCTCTGGATGGCTATTGGTCAGGGTCACTCTCAGTTCCTGGAGGTGTCCACAGCGCCCTGCCACATGGCCTTGTCTATGGCACTTTTAGCTTGAAGGTTAGAAAGAAAATCTCTCATAGAATCTTCCACCCTAGGAAGTTCTCAGCCCTCTTTTAAGAGCTCAGCTGATTACATTGCAAACCTAAGGTAACCCTCATTCTTGATGAATTCAAAGTAACTGATTGGTAACCTGATCGCAGAACTAATACCTCATGATATTCATAGTTCCGCCCACACTCTAGGGGTGGGGATTATACAGGATGTGTATCCTGGGTTGTGATGGTTAATTTTATGTCAACTTGACTGGTTAAATGATGCTCAGATAGCTGGTAAACATTATTTCTGGGTATATCAATGAGGGTGCACATCACCCAATCCACTGAGGCCCTGAATAAGAACAAAACCGCTGAACAAGGCTGAATTTGCTCTCTGTTGAGCTGAAACATCCATTTTCTCCTGCCCTTGGACATCGGAGCTGCTGGTTATTGAGCCTTTGGGTTTAAACTAGAACTACATCCAGCTTTCCTTGCAAACGTAACCACACAGAAACTTTCTTTCATATGACCTTTTCTCCTTTCTTTCCTTTTCATTCAAACTGTCCTCATCCAGCACCCTGACCTGCCACCTTCTCCCTTGCACATCCACTCCCTTAATCATTAAGCCCTCAGAATAGTGAGGTTCTGGTCGGCATCAAATAACCTTAGGAACAAAGCCTTATGTCTGTTGGTCACAGAGACAGAGTTTCAATCACATTAAAGAAAACATCTGGGCCTCAGTTGTGTTTTAGCTCTAGAACGACCCCACTGACCACATCCTTGTGAAGCCAGATGAAGTGATGCCCTGGCAGATATCAGGACCAGATGCAATGATCAACTACCCTACATTAGCACCAGCCAATCAGTAGAGACCACGATCTGGACCATGACTTTAACTCCCTTAGTTCCCTATATAACTCATCCCCTGAAAACCATGGGGAAGCCTGGTCTTTAAGCATTGGCTCACCTGTGATTCCAGGCGTGGGCCACTTCCTCAGTTAATAAATCCTTGCTTTCTTGGCTGCAAATTCTTATTCTCGTCTAATTGGTTTTTGTTGCATGCAGGCAAACAAACCCCTTTAGTCTGGTACCACAAACAGCTTTGTGGGGTTTCTTAGCCTCCATAATTATCTGCACCAATCTCTCATAAAAAATCTCTATCTATCTATTTATCTATCCATGCTTCTCTGAACCAATGTAATGAGCTGAGCTCTTACTATGAGCTCTGACTAATACATAGAAAGTTGGAATCTTGAGGCCCAACTTAGAATCCTGACTACTTTAGATAATTATTTAAAGTATAGTTATTGGAGTCTAGAGAGAAAATAAAATTAATTCCTCCTACCTACACCCCTGTTCCTCTCCTTTTTCTATCCCTGTTCTCCAGGCCTCCCTCTAGTTCTGAGAACTGCCCAAATCCTTGCTGCTTATAGGAACGAGAGAAGATTTCTGTTAGCAACCAAAGAAGCTAAGTGATTCACCACTGCATGAGTTGTAGTCACACCAATGTTAGAACCACTGGATCAGACCCACAGAGAAAGGTGGAGATGCATATAAATGATAATGGGTCTTTTGTACCCAAAAGTCAGAAATAAGACTTATCTACATTTCAGAGGACATCCCATCTAAGTGATAATTTGCTCAATGGGAATAGATGAGCCTCTGAGTTTAGAATTTGGAAGAATAGCTTTATAAAGCCTATTTTAGAAGACTAGCTGACAAGTGTCTCTTGGGTAGGTCCCATTGGAGAAGCAAGAAGGAAATGCAGTGAAAAGAGAATGTGACATGTGCAGAAAGACTTGTGTAACCAGTGCTTCCCATTTCATCCCTACCTTCCAGAAACCTTGCTTGTAAGAAAGCAGCTGAGTGCAGCAACAAAAGCAGAGGCTGAATGGAGGAGGAATCTGGGTTTCAACTGTGACGCTTTCATTCAGCAGCTTTCATTCAGTGCAAGTTTGAGCTCATTACCTAACTCTCCTGCTTCTCCTTGTCCTCATCTGTCAAATGCAATGATATCACCTTCCTCCCAGGTATTGAAGGGATTAAATGAGATAATGGCTGGAAAAGCATTTCCATTGTGTGCTACATAACTGTTACTCTTGGCTGTGGCTGCTGTGCCTGTTATTCTCTCCAAAATAGGAACTGGGAAGATGACCTCCCTCTCCCTCTGCTCTCGGCATTGCCAAACCCACAGAGATCAGAATCCTTTAGAAAGGAAAGCTGTAAATAGCATGAAGTGGCAGCTCAGCTTGCTCATATCCCTTGACCTAATTGTGACTGGCTAATATTATCCCGCCTTCATGCCTCATCTAAGCTTCACTTTGCATTGCATAGGAAACTAACAAGTGTGTGTGTGTGTGTGGGGGGGGGGGGGGGGGGCGGGAACACCCTGCATAGTTGAACAATGCTATGTAAATGCACACCAAGGCAATGAGGTAGGAATCGTGGGGTTCAAAAAAAAGTAAAAGCCAGCCAGAACATTGAAAATCTTTCTTTAAGTGAATGCAAATTCCAGAATGATTGCACAATTTATGACTTCACTCTAGTTACCAAGTTCCCCTCTAACAATATGGAGAAACACCACATAGGGTGTGCATGCCATGATGTCTGCTCTCTTGAATGCATTTTATTGCACAAACGTACTGTGTGACAACTTAATGTTATAAGAATAAGCTTTGTTAACGTTTCCCCCCACTGATCTACCCTATAACACTCTCGTCTGCTATATTTAAAGTATTTCCTTATATTACCTTCTGCATATTAACAATTAATATTTGTGCCAAATCAAACATTTAATTAGTGACAATAAATCTCACCATTCTACTAATGAAGCTAATCAGATGGATCCACTATCGCATGGTTTATTTTAATGTTCCTTAGTTCCAAATATTATCATCATCCTAACAGTAAAGATAAGGATGAGTCAAATGTTCCCTCTTATTCATCAATGCTTTAAATAAATTGGCTACCTCCTGGTTATAAAAAACAATGTTTGAAGCGTATAGGTACTCATCCTATTATTTTCCTAAGTGTAGACACCCCAGCACCCAGATCTCCACATCAAGGGATGCAAAGACATCATAAGCCACAGACAAGGGCCAAAGGTCTAGGACAAATATGATTGAAAGTTCTCTTGGTCCTGGTTGACATGTCTGACCCCTGACACTCATCCAAGTTTCATTTTAGCTGAATCATAATATCTATAAGACAGAATAAAACAATTGCATGCCTCACCACAGCAGGGAGAAAGGGGTTTTGGCCATCAAAAAATGTAAATGTGCACTGGGAAAAATTATTAAAACATAGTTTGATCTCTGAACTCCTAACCTCTACTTCCCATTTTTATTTGTAAGGGCTTATTGGGAGAAGGAAAGTAAATAAGTATAGACATGATCCACACTAGCTTGTAATTTATCTAAATTCTGTTCATGAGATTAACAAATGAACAAATAGGTGTTGGGAGCTAAATTACCTGGTTTATGCGTCAGTAGGTTATTGACTATAACTGCCATTCTGCCAGCTGCTAACTCTGTCATCTCATCACACCAGTTACTGTTGTAGTACTAAAGAGGCTCAGTGGAATGGCTAATTATGCATACTAAGCAATACCTAATTTAATTCAAAAATGGGAGAAAAAATGTAGAGGGCATTAAACTGTTGCCTGTACATATTCTTTGACTCCCAATGTTTGCACATTTATTTCTCTCCCTCTCTCCTAGTTTTTCACTCTTTGTTTCTTATTTCTCGTACTTTTTTCCATATTTATGGTGAGATATCAATCATCTCACAGGTATTATTAAAAAACCAAAGAGCTTATCACTCTCAGCTCATATTATTCAGGATTAAGGATACCTTTTTCTCTGGTTTCACCATGTTTCCTGGGAATTACCTTAAGATGTAATGATCCAATAAGCTCACCATGGTATAGAATTCACTTGATTAAGTTTCCTTTGAATCAAATGCAGAAAGTGACTCCAGTTGTCAACCCAGGATGTTCCTAACATAAAACCAACAGGAAGCCCAGTGAAGTAATGGAGAAGAGGGATTGGATAAGGAAGGGGATTAAATGCCAAGAAATAAAGCCCTTTTCATGGTAAAAGAAGGCTGGCAACCACAAACCGATAAGGAAGGCCCTGGGGCTGCCTTCCCAAAGAGATGCCAACAAGGAAAACTAATTCTGAACTTAGCAGAAGCAGCTGCCTGCCAGGGACCAGCAAGGCCATGTAGAACGACAGAGAAGCACTGGTGGGTGGTCAAGGGAGTGATGGCCCAAGTCAGAACTCTAGAGTTCAGTCCTGGTCTCCATGCCACCAGCCACATGGTTCTGTGACATTCTGTCTGTCTCCTTGAGTCTTAGCTACCTCATCTATACAAAATAAATGATAAAAATTTACTCCAGAGAATTGTTTTCAGGCTCAAATGAAATCAAGTCATGGCAGTCCTTTGTAAAGTGGAAAGTGGTTTATAAATATTAATGTTAGCTCTTATTATTATGGGCTGGACTTGTGGCCCAACCTTATGACCTTTGCCTGCAAATACTGGACAAGTCTTTCCATCTGTGTAGCATAATTTAGAGGGTTTCAAGGATAATTTCTGGGCGGGCGTGGGGGGGGGGAGGAGCCTTTATCCCTGACTAATGAGAAAAAAAGTAATCATATCTCCAGGCTACTTGGATAGAATGCTTATCGTCCAGCATGTTTCATGGTATAAAAGGTTTATTTTCTGGTGTTTTTCACTCCCTTTCTTTATATTCTACCTGAGTCTGTCCCCTTCTGGGAAATATTTTCCTCTTACCTCCTTCCTTGCTCTATTTATTCTCCTGTACTCAAAACCTGATCGCGGAAAAGAACACACATAAATCCATCCTCTTAGTCACATTAGGTTTTTTAAATCTAAGAGTTTGAACACAGAATGTAGGACTCACTTATCTGGAGGTCTTGATAAGGGTTGGACAATGGAGTGACTGGACAACATCATGAGACACTCAAGATTTTTCTAGCTGCCTGTTCTGCTCAACACAGTGTCAGCTGCCTCCTGAGGCTGTTTTCTCCGTGGTTTGAGCCACATGTACCAATCACCGAGCCCTATGCTTCTTCATTCATATCCACAGAGAGGCATGTGAATGGGGTCAGGAGAAGGAGGAAGAGAAAAATTTAGGGGAAAAAGACTGCCATAATTGGCTGAGACTCAGGGTCTCTCCCTCCCTGGAGTTGAATCATTGCCCCAATCCCCATTGCTGCCAGGGAGTGGGGGCAACAGGTGGTGGGGGGTGGGGGGAGTGAGTAAATATTGTAGAGTCATTCACAATGTCTAGCAGATGCCAAAGCAAAACATTATTGATGAGGCTTCTTGTATCACTTCTCCCAGAGATACGAGCACCTTATCAAAGGAGGAAAGCAGACAAGGGATGAACCTCTGAAATTTTAGATTTCAGAGACCTGATTGGGAAAGGCTCCCTTAAGGACTCTAATGTTACATCCTAGAAATGACAGGCCAGAGTTGGGAGGCAAGACTTCTCAATGTCAGTGTGAGGGAAGGAAGAGTCCTAAAGTGTAGGTCCATCCCGGAGGAGTTTTTATCTAAAGTTCAGTACACATAGCTCTCAGAAGAAGGCATGACAGTTTGGAGGTGAGGACAGTGGAACTTGTAAATCAGATCAAGGCTAAGAGATGGCTAAATAAAGACAAGATGAAGGTGTGAATGTTAATCAGACATAGAGGGTGAGGGTCAGCCAGTTGGACAGAAAATTTGAAAATTAAATCAGAAAAAAACTGGATGTAGGGTCTTCGGGGAAGGTCCTGCAATAGTAATATATTCTTAGAACAGCCATGGAGATGAGACTTGGTCAATTCTGAGGTAGTATTTATAACTACCAAATGAAAATGAAGGTTACTGCCCTAGCTGGTTTGGCTCAGTGGATAGAGCGTCAGCCTAGGGATTAAAGGGTCTGGGGTTTGATTCCGATCAAGGGACACATGCCCTGTTTGAAGGTTTGATCCCCAGTAGGGGGCATGCAGGAGGCAGCCTATCAATGATTCTCTTTCATCATTGTTGTTTCTATCTCTCCCTCCCTCTCCCTTCATCTCTGAAATCATTAAAAATATATTTTTTAAAAGGCAGGATGCTATCTTTTGCTTTTATTGTGCAATATTCTTTTATTACTTTTTATATCACTTTGATATATAACTCAACAAACTGAATGAATTAGCTCAGAAACAGGACACCCTCTATAACTGTACAATATTTAATTGAAACAGAAATCATGTGGAAAGAGTGTAAAATGGCTTTTTGGAAGTCTCTAATAACAATATATTTTGTCAAATTAATAGGACTATCTTCCAAACTGTGTCTTCCACCCTAACAGGAGGGACCCCTGTTTTGGTGGGATTTGTAAGTAGTAATTATATTTAGGCTTTCTGATCAAGGTAAGTCTGCTTTGGATGTTTCCTAAACAAACAGGTAATCCTCGGTATTTATCATGACTCTTTGAGTTTCAAATGTTGGAAACTCAACTCAAACTAGCCTTGCAAAAAAAGGTAATCCCATATTTCCGGAACGTCTGGAATCATCACTGGTTTCAGACACAACTGGTGTCAGGACCTAAAGTGTGTCTTCAGCACTCCAGCTCTCCATTTCTCATCTTTCTCTCTCAACCTAGCTCAGCTTTGTTCTTCAACCTGTGTCTCTCCAAGATGTCCCCTGGCTCTCAGCTTAGCAACTCCAGCCAAAAAAAAATTAACTCTGACAGAAAATTTTTAGAGGATGCTGTCAGTGAGTGTCTCACATTTGGCCATGTGCCAATCTCTGAATCAATCACTGAAGCCAAGACAAAGGGGTACCTTCAGTCATGTGCCTGGCTCTTGTGGTCAAGAGTGTAGGTCACTGTGACTGCCAGCCTCACCAAGTTCATGTGCAACGGTCAGGGTTAGCAGCAAATGGAAAACAAAGGGCTGTTATCCGAAGGACATGGAAAAATCATGTAGGGCCTTAGTCTGTTTGGCTCAGTGGATAGAGTATCGGCCCCCAGACTGAAGGGTCCTGGGCTTGATTCTGGTCAAGGGCACATACCTCAGTTGCAGGCTTTATACCTAGCCTTGGTCGGGGCATGTGCAGGAGGCAATTGATGTCTCTCTCACATTGATGTTTCTCCCTGTCTCTCTCCCTCGCTTCCACTTTCTCTAAAAATCAATGGAAAAATCCTTGGGTGAGGGTTAACAAAAAGAAAAAGAAAAGAAAGAAAAAGCCTGTAGGGCAGTGAGAGTCCACGATTACCAGTCTCACCCACTGTCTGGGTCTTAATCTCATTACTCCGTGGCTTCCTGAAAGGTAATTTCAATATGCTCAATTACCCACCTTGAATATAAAATCATGGCAATTTCCACCTACACAAATCAGAGTAATATTTTTTAAATCACCTAATAAATTATTTAGGAATTCAGCAAATTTAATACAACAAAATGTTTAATAATAAACATCATAAAGCAGAGGGAGAATACTTCTGTGATGAAAGTGTTTACCAACCTGAAGTGAAGTTTAGCCTATTTAAATGGTAATCACACTGGGCTGGTACACAGTGTCCCTGCATAAGAAACAGGCACAATAAATGTTTGATCTGAGACCTGATAATTCTGGCCGGGTCCTCCTTTAAGACACATAAGTCTTCAGAGGAGAAAACTTCTTACCTAAATATTTTTGTATGTGCTTTTGCTCCTTTATGATTAGCTTTGAAGGATAACAAATTTGACCACATCATACCATACAAGCCGAGATGTGTTCCAGCGTGCTGGTCTTTCAAATAATTCTCCATTAAAATTCTGCTTTCAGCACTCTAACAAGTGAGCAGAGCTGGTGAGGCATAACAATATTGGTTTTATTGACAGATTGTACCGCTATCTGTTATCCAGCTGTGGGTTCTGTTCATAGTTTATCACGGGGCAATTAGAGACATTGCTCCTTGGACACAGAGCTAGAGTGGTTATTGGAAAGTCATTTTGCTCATTAGAAATTACTATATGAATATGCATAGCTCTTTGTAAATATCCTCATCCAAACACGAACCTCATAACTAGCACATCTGAGAAACTTCCAATCAAAAGTATCTTTGGACACAAAGATCTAAAGAATACTTCATATATATAATGTATCCACCTGGTAATATTAGCAGTTATATTACTTTCGATTAAAAAAACCCGCTTACTTATGTGCAACAGTGGACCACACATATAAAAATATACACAAAATGGTTGCAAAATAAACAAAAAGCAAATACTTTTTAAAAAACTATTTGCTTTAGACACAGACACTGGGACGGTGGGGACTTGCCCAGGGAGGGAATAGCTGAGGGAGGGGTCAATTGGGGGAAAAGGAGACATATGTAAAACTTTAGACAATAAAAAAAATAATAATAATAAACTATTTGCTTTAAAAGTGAAAAAATGAGGCCTCTGGATCTATAAAACTCAAGATGGCTTACATTAATAAGATTATTTATTATACTTACAATAAGATAAGCACAGGCTTTTGTTTTGTTTTGTTTTGGTAGCTGAATATTACAATATAATTCTCCCTGAACAACATTGGCCCCAAGCCCAAAGAAAGCAAGAAGCAAATGGCAGCCTATTTGTGGGCCTGCAATGAGCTGCCTTTTCTGTAATTGCCTGTGTCCCCAGGGACGCCTGACCTTGCTTATCTGAGCATGAGCTCACTGCCGAGCTCAGTCTGGACCTCTGCGTATCTACATACGCTGGCTGGTAAATTCAGCAGGCCTCTCCAAGCAGGTGGCCTGGCTTGCCTACGCACAGCCTTTTCAGCCCTGTGACGAATGTTTGGTGTTATCATGGGTCTTGCACACCAAAGTCCACTGAGACATGGGAGAAGTCAATTGGGCTTAAGTCACAAGGGAAAACAGGCACATGTACCCTGGGCCTTTTTATTTTAGTTTGTTTCTCTGGCCCTTGCATTTTATGCCAGTGTGTTAGAGGTTGAGGTGGAAGAATGGTGATTACAATTCCCTATTTGGAGAAGAAGAGATGTTTATGATGGGGCAAATATATCTAGTTCTCATTCCATATGTATTTGTGTTTGTGTACGTGATCTCACAAAAGAGAGAGTAGCAAATAACCTTACTAAAATTTTTACTTCATAAATAGAAAGATCTAGATTTTACGTGTAGTTTAGGAACTGTGTCTTGCTTATCACTCTATTACCAGTGCCTAGCACATGCCTGGCACATAAATATTTGCCCTATGAATGGTCAAACAGTAGTTCTCAGAATTGTTTGATTCATAACAGGAGCTCAACTAATGTTTATCCCCATCAACCCTGGCACAAGGACTTCATAGCCAGGAGGCTGACCTCAGCTAGCGGGCATGGGGCCAGGTGCCTGCTGATAATCCTTTCAGGGGCCTCTGATCAATCAGTCCTCATACTATGTTCTCCTAAGAGAACTAGACATTAAATCTTAACATGTTTGAGATCTGAGATCATTGACTTATAGGGGGCACAGCATGGAGATAAGCAATGTCATGGGTGCCTGATGTTCCAAATTAAACCATTAGAGGCCTTGAATCCTCTGTTTGTTTAAGTTATTGCTTAAGAAAATTGAAGTCCAAACCATGAGTTGAGGGTCTTATATGGTCTCAGCACCCAACATATGTCATCAGATCTTCAGCAAGTATTAAACTCTTAAAAACCCTCCCCTGGATAACTATAAGGCACCAAATAGTCAGAAAGAATGTCAGTTTCAGCACCACAGAAAGACCTTGGGGATTCCTTTGGCTGGAGAGCTCTAGGGAATCATGGGGGGAGGGGTCACAACCAGATGGAAGTAACAGGTTCAGTCACATGGAATTACTGATATTGACTCTTTTTTTGGCTTACAAAACTGTCAATTTCATAGAGTTCATACTTATGTCTCACTATTTTAATAATCAGTACAGTCATATAGTGCATATTCTGGGATGATGTCTCTCCCAAAATAAGCCCTACTGTGACACTTCGTATTTATCCAGCACAAGTAGATATGAACTGTAGGTATCTAGTTAACTTAATCCATGCAGGACAGATGTTTTAGATCCCAGGAAAACGTTGCTGGGGTTGGGGGCTCAATCAATAGCATACCTTTCCCCACACCCCATGCAGAATTCTAACAACTAGCTTTTATTGAGCATGCACCCCTTCCCAATATCTTTCTAAGACCTTTATGTGGATAAATTCCTTAAGTTCTCTACAACAGTATGGGGTAAGTTCTATTATCATCCCATTTTACAAATGAAAAAACTGAAACCAAGAAACCCATTGCTTTAACAAAGTCCTAGGTAGGACGTACCCAAGCTGCCTGCCTCCAGAGTCTATGCCCTTCAGTCACACCCTTGAGTTGCCCGGGGATCCAATGGGAGGTCCACAGAGGAGGCAGTCATTGGGAGACCTCTGGCAGCTTTATTTCTGATAAAAACTGGATTCGGCCACTTAGCACCACCACAAAGGATTGTGAACAGTGACCCCTAAGAGGGATAGATTTGCCCACTTAGTGTCTGACACAGTTTAAAACTACAGTTCCCCTTACAGGAGCAGGCCACTCTGCAGAACAGAGAGTAGTAGGAAGGTATGCATTGTGCAGACAGGCTGCATGAAAAAGAAAGAAGCCAGCAAGAGGCAGAACAGAGCAGAACAGAGCTGAGCAGCTGAGCGGGCAGTGCTTCTTTTCCCAAAGTCATCAGGCAAATAACCCACCCCTCCTCCTGTGAAAACAACTAAGGAAAGCATGGCCAGGGGTTCTTAACAAGAGGTCCCTGGAGAGAATTCAGGGGACTATGAAATTGGAGAAGGGAAAATATTACTTCTTTATTATCATTGACCTGTACCTGACCTACTAACCTTGAGCTGAAATTTAGCATTTCCAACAGTTATGAAAGGAGGCAATAAGCCAGACTAATAAGTGCCACGCATGTGACTCGTCAGCAGTAACCTTCTCGGATGTTTCCATGGCACGTTACAAACGTGGGGAGGCCCAGAAGCTCACTGTGTGCATCGCAGAAGTTCAGCCCTGCTGGTAGGCCCTGTCAGCTAGTGCATTAAGAAACACATATTGCCCTAGCTGGTTTGGCTCAGTGGATAGAGTGTCAGCCTGTGGACTGAAGGGTCCCAGGTTTGATTCCAGCCAAGGGCACATGCCCTGGTTGTGGGCTTGGTCTCCAGTAGGGGGTGTGCAGGAGGCAGCCAATCAATGGTTCTCTCTCATTGTTGATGTTTCTATCTCTCCCTTCCTCTCCCTTCCTCTCTGAAATCAATAAAAATATATTTTTTAAAAAGAGACATATACAGTGTCCAAAAAAATGTACACACTTTGAATGATTATAAAGGCAATGTTTATTAACATAGAGTTCATTTCAAATTTTAAAAGCATCTACAGAAATGAATAATTTTTTTTTTTGTCAATGCCTGTTTTCAAACAAGAGGCCATAGAAATGGAGACCTGCCTACTTCTGCCATGCCCTAAGACTTGTTAATGAACAATAAGTAAGTCAGCTTGTTTCTTTAAATGTAATGTCTCCTCCCCGCTTTTTATGAATCCATTCACATCTTTCCAGTGGAGCCCTCAAAAATCAAGGCTGCCAAGTCTGGTAGGTTAGGAGTTTTTTCACAAATTGTTTAAACGGGGCAAAATGTGTAATTTTGTTATATATATCCTGCTTTGTTCCACAAATATTTTTAGGTATTATTAAAATACTAGAGGCCCAGTGCATGAAATTCGTGCATGGGGGGGTGGGGGGTGGGGGGGTGTTCCTCAGCCCAGCCTGCACCCTCTCCAATCTGGGACCCCTCGAGGGATGTCCGACTGCCCGTTTACATCCCTCTGCAGTCGGACATCCCTCTCACAATCTGGGACTGCTGGTTCCTAACTGCTCGCCTGCCTGCCTTCCTGATTGCCCCTAACCGCTTCTGCCTGCCAGCCTGATCATCCCCTAACCACTCCCCTGCCAGCCTGATTGATCCCTAACTGCTCCCCTGCCAGCCTGTTTTCCCCTAACTGCCCTCCCCTGCAGGCCTGGTCCCCCCCAACTGCCCTCCCTTGCAGGCCTGGTCCCTCCCAACTGCCCTCCCCTACTGGCCTGATTGCCCACAACTGTCCTCCCTTGCAGGCCTGGTCCCTCCCAACTGCCCTCCCTTGCTGGCCATCTTGTGGTGGCCATCTTGTGTCCACATGGGGGCAGGATCTTTGACCACATGGGGGCAGCCATCTTGTGTGTTGGAGTTATGGTCAATCTGCATATTACTCTTTTATTAGATAGGATAGAGGCCTGGTGCATGGGTGGGGGCCAGCTGGTTTGCCCTGAAGGGTGTCCCGGATCAGGGTGGGGGTTCCCTTGGGGCATGGGGCAGCCTGGGCGAGGGGCCTGTGGTGGTTTGCAGGCCGGCCATGCCCCCTGGCGACCCAAGCAGAGGCCCTGAGATCTGGGGTTTATTTCTCTTCTACAATTGAAACTTTGTAGCCTGGAGCAGAGCCAAGCCTTCTGCTTGCTCCTTGGCAGCAGCCATTTCTGTTGGGATTTATGTATCTTCTATAATTGAAACTTTGTAGCCTTAAGCGAGGCCTGGGCCAGCCAGGGTGTGCGGAAAGCTTGGCTTCCTCCATCGCTGGGGGCAACCCTAGCCTCCTGCTCTTTCCAGCTCCGTGGCTGCCACCATTTCTGTTTGGGTTTATGTATCTTCTATCATTGAAACTCTGTAGCCTTGAGTGGAGGCCTAGGCCGGCAAGGGCAGGCGGAAAGCTTGGCTTCCTCCATTGCCAGGGAAACCCAAGCCTCCCTCCTGCTCTGTGTGGCTGTAGCCATCTTGGTTGGGTTTATTTGCATATTCGCTCCTGATTGGCTGGTGGGCGTGGCTTGTGGGTATAGTGGAGTGATGGTTGATTTGCATATTATTCTTTTATTAGATAGGATGTGACTTTTAGGATCATGGCACGACAATATTGCTAATTATAGTGACTGGCAATCCTGCAGCCCACAGCTGTAACTAGCGCCTGGCTCTAGACTCCTTGTTCAAGTTCAACTTTCAATATGGGCACAGGTGTCATTTCTTCCCAAGGACACAGCTAAGACATGGCAGGCACCAACAATGAAAGGATGCATCATCTCTAACAGACAACAAGCAGACTAGAAATTCATGCTCCAGAATTATATTTGAGCTGCTCAGACTGTGTGTCTCACCTGCTGAAGGTTGTAGAAGTCTTATTGGCATTAGACTCGACTTGACCCTGAGTGTCCACAACCAATAGAGTCCATGCTCTCTTCCTGTCACCATACTTTCTCATTGTCCAACCAAGAAATTGAAATTATGATAAAACATATCCTGGTCATTTAATGCTGACCTGGTCTTAAAGTCTTCACCTGCATTTTATAGGTCTTCCACCTCCCCCACTTTTTTTGCGGGGGGGGGAGGGGTTAGTTTAAGTAATAATCCAAGTATTTGTTCCTAAAATTCAAGTATTTTTCCCTTTTTCAATATATCATGCCATCCAATTGGCTGCATTCATTTACACAGCTATTTTGAAAGCCTTTCCAATTTGATTCTCTTCCTCCTCAAACTCTGCTTTGAGAAAAAAAAAAAGAATATGTAAATGTGCTTCCGTGACTATCTCTGCCAAATATGAGCAATGAGTACGTGAGCACAAGCAAGTATGCTGTTGTCTTAACATATCAGGGGACCCGCCCAGGTGGCAGGGGCCTTGCCCTGGAACACTCTGGGGAGAACTCTGTCTGGTCGGCCTCCTCCGAAGATCTGAATCATATAAGAATTTAACAGTTGATTCTACCTGGTGCAAATACATATATTAAAAATTTTAACAGACTCCTTTACTTTATAAAGACTTGAGACTTTATAAAGAGTCCACTGAAAATGATGAAACCCATGCTATGAAATAAAAAACTAGAGATTGCTAATTAAAATAAGGATGTCTGCGCGCGTACACACACACACACACACACACACACATGCATGCACACCCCAGCAGAACCACAGCACCACCACCACATCCAAAAGACAAACTACAATGCCATTCTGTAAAGTTTTGGTATTCACTCCCAAGCCTTTCTCACTAAAGAATTGGTGGAAATTCTTAGCCACATAGGGCTAAGTATCCTGTCCCTGTCCTAGCCTGTTGGCATCCTCTCCTGCTGCTGTAGTCCCAATTCTGTTCCCCGAAGACCCATTTCCAGGGGGTCTAAGGCTGCTTCTTTGCAGCAAGGTATTTTCTATCAGCTGCAAATGATTTTCAGTTTGCAGTTGCTTTAAGTGGCAATTTTAGATGTACCGTCTTTATCAACCATAGCTACCGTCTTTATCAACCATAGCTACCGTCTTTATCAACCATAGCCTTCTATAATTGCTTTCATTTGGTGCTCTCTGAAATGCTGGCAATGGGCCTGGTCGTCCTGCTTATGAGACATTCTAGCTCAGACTTGATGCTGCACCGTGAGTGAGTGATCTCAGCAACCAAGGCCCTGTCCAGGATTTAGGAGGGTTTTTAAAGCAAATGACTTTAACTTACAGATTGGACCCAAACTGTAAGGGGTTTCCCAGACGTGTGGGATTCATGGACTTCTTGGTAGTCCCTGGACAGCCCCATTGTACATGATCCCTGGAGCCCATGCTTAAGGCTTTAGAGTTTAACTCCTTTGTCACCACAGTCTCACAAGCAACATTGGGTCTTCCCAACTATACGGTCAGGGCTCCATGGATATTAGAAATAATTCATTACTGCAATTGGAAAATGATTGGCTTCTTTAATAAGTCAGAGCCGATTCCTGGTCATTCCTGCAATTGTGACAACTCCACTCACCCTTCCTCTTGTGAGGGAGAGAGCTGTGGACGTCTGCACATGGCCCAAGGCCTAATTAATCTATGCCACAGGCTTTTAATACTCGTGATGATAAAAACTGTTATTGTAAGTGGCCTCTCTTTATCCCCTCCCATTTTTGGTATTTCAGGAAAATCTGAGTACGTTCAGGAAGCTTGTATCATATGGAAATGTCAACTAATCATAGCAATAGAGTAAGTGCGGGAGAGAAGCAGGTTGAAAATGCCTGAGCTATTACTACTGATGAGTTTCACAATCAACCTGTGCAATATAAACCTAGAAATAGCCATTCTTAGTATGACCATAAGACATTGCCAATATTTGACCATTTCTGACCCATAAATGTGGCAATTTCATATGGTTCAACTTAATATTATTCACATTGCATTAAAACAACCTAGAAAGCAGACCAACAAAAATCATCCAATTCTACCTGATGGTTCTGCAGTCCTGGGACAGAGGTTGCCCACAATGCATTCATTTAGTTCTCTTTTGTTTTGTTTCATTCCATTGTTAACCAAGAAGACTTCAACAATACACCATGCTATAAATGCTTCCTTGTTTTTACCAACGTTTGGATATATACATCTGAGGCCAGCAATGGAATTTCTTTCTCAGCTCTGGCCCCCTCATCACTGCAAAAAAACAAAACAAAACAAAAAACAACACAGTGCTTCAACAGAATTTAAGAATGGTTTGTCTGAGGCCTCTAGAAATAAAAGGTTATTATTTTTAAGTTTCTGAGGAAGCATTTTACAGAGGGAAATAAATTATCTTTACTTGACCTTCTCTTACTGAGTTTTTCCATCAATAACACAGTACTGTTACACCTGCCACTATAATTTGACCCCAAAATACAAATGAAAATGAGGTAGTATAGGTGAGGGATTTAGTTGAATGATTCCATTCCTCA
The DNA here is from genome assembly GCF_963455305.1 of Plecotus auritus. Taxonomy (NCBI): domain Eukaryota; kingdom Metazoa; phylum Chordata; class Mammalia; order Chiroptera; family Vespertilionidae; genus Plecotus; species Plecotus auritus. Next base: position 29,398,648 of record NC_137776.1, read on the forward strand.
AAAAATAATTATGTTTTAATTTCTCAAGTGAATCCGAGTGTTGTTGTTGCAAGGAGGGCAGTCACCAAATACATCATAATAAGCATTACCAGGCTCAGAATCTGTCAGTGTGGGAAGTTGTTGCTCCTCAATGTGTTTACCTATATATATGAAAACAGGTCATCTTCCACTGCCAAGACCCACCCTCATGACCTCATCATCTAAATCTAATTACCTCCCAAAGGCCTCACCTCTAAGTGCCATCCTATTGGGGGTTACAACTTCAACATGTGAATCTGAGGGGAGGGAGACAGTTCAGTCCAAAACACTAGTCAACAAAAATAAATTAAAGTTATAATTCATCTTAGAAAGCAGCCTTCTATATATCTGAATTTAACAAATATTAATAAAATACAAAGATGGACATTTAAAAATTAATATCCTCTATATTCTGGACATATCTCACATCTTTAGGAACTATAGTTATGCACAAATAAGTATATATTATCTTTTCCTTTGAGTATTTAGATTTCCTTTTTTTCTACTTACTCTCCCCAGCTTTTTTATTTTCTCAACAATGTGGCTTAGTGTGCTAAAAATAGCCCAAGTGCACTGTTTTTCCTTTTAGCTGCATTGTTACCCACTGATTTCTAATTGTCTTTGAGACAGAAAATCTCCTGTGAATGCAGTAGGCATATTTGATTGAGGCTCACGTGCAGATTAATGCAACCCTGGATTCCATGCCGCAGTTCTTCTGACCCCTTCAACACTACCACTCTGCCCTCCTTACTCATATACCCTTTTGGAATTTATTTCTGCCCAGAAGAATCTGGGTATTAAATACTCTGAGTTGCTATAGTTAGATAGACTCTATTTTTAGTTACAAATGGTTTCCCTGAGATACATACAGCTGTTTATTAGCACTGGAAGTCTTTTTCACAAAGCTTGTGTTCTCTCCTTCCTTTCTAATGCCCAACAGGCTTAAGAGGGAAAACACAAATGCTGGTTATATTTAGTTTTCTATTCAGCCATGTCAAACCCTAAATCCCAAGAAGTTATAAATACACTACAGGAAAATGTTCTCAGTTTCTTCAAGTAGTATTTTAGTATCACACAGTATTATGGGACAAAGGGTAGAGAGGAGTTTGTATTAAAATAAGAGGTTAATCTAAATTTCAAAAAAAAAAACTAAAATAAAATAAGAGGTTAAATAAATTAAAATTTAACTTTTTGAAGGCATTGTCCAATATGTCAAGTTGGTTTTCACAGTATGTGGCATTGAAGAGCGCCTGAGACATAGTAGGCACTCATTCAATATTTGTGGAACGTAGAAGGATTGACAATGTGTGACAGGTATCCAAAAAAGGCTGAATGTGCAAAACCCATGGACACAGACAATAGGGAGGTGAAGGCCTGTGGTGGGGGGAGGGGACTGCAGGGGCAGGCTAGAAGAGGTCAATGGGGGAAAAAGGGGGACATATGCAATACTTTCAATGATAAAGATTCATATTTTTTAAAAAGGTTGATTGCATGAATGGATATATCTTTTTGCATAGTTTACCCCTTGAGATCAGAGAGAGCCTTCTCTAAAGTCAAGTCCCTGGAAAGGTAAGCTCTGCAAACGCACCCACTATCTAACACATTCCCAGCAATGGTTCCAACAGTCCAAGTTTGCAAGTTATCTCAACTTCTTCCTCTGTGATAATGAACTTTCATTAACACGGATGCAACAGGAGGTATTCCTGCATTAGGAGTCGCTGGCTTATTAAAATTCTGATGTGCCCAGCTAGCATGGCTCAGTGGTTGAGTGTTGACCTATGAACAAGGAGGTCATGGTTTGATTCCTGATCGGGACACATGCCCGGGTTGTGGGCTCAATCCCCAGTGTGAGGCATGCAGGAGGCTGAGTAATGATTCTCTCTCATCATTGATGTTTCTATCTTTCTCTCCCTCTCCCTTCTTCTCTGAAATAAATAAAAATATTTTAAAAAATAAATAAATAAAATTATGATGCCTGCTGCTAGCCAGTTGCCCCATGATCAATCCCATCTCACTTCTCATAAACTCATAACTCTTTTCCTAAGTTCTCTTGGTGTCCTGGTGACAAGCATCAGGAACCACCCAATGCCCTCTTCAGCACCTCTTTTTATCCTTCTCACAGGCTCATATTCATCATGACCACCCATGTCTTACATTCTCACCATGCTCAGTGCAGTCTAGGACCTGTTGTAATGGAAGGGGCAGAAGCTTTGGCACTCAACAGGCTTGCATTTAAATATAGGCCATCAACTTTTATCTGGATGGGGTGAGAGAGTATCTTGAGTGAGTTATTTCACCTCTAAATGTTGGTTTCCCCATTCAAGGCATAGGGGGAAAGACCTACTTCATAGGGTTGTCATAAGAATTTCATGAAATAATTAATGTTAATAATCTAGTTCAGTACCTGATACTGAATAGAAATGCTCTATAAATGGGGATGATCATTTTTCACAAGTATGTGAATTTCACTTCAGCAATCATCTTAAACTTGACTACTTCTTTTTTTCTTTCTTTCAACTCCTGCCCATTACACAAGTCTTTTTTCGCTCCCAATTTTTCTTTCTCGCCTGCTCTTTATTCCACTCAAATCAAAACAAGACTACGTAGTGATTCTAAGAGCAGCCCTACTGATATGCACAGAGACAAGAAAAGGGAAGACATTTTCTTTTATATGAAATATTTGAAGTGAAATATAGGACTGGAGTTAATAAGTACAAACATCCTGAAAAATAAATCCAGAATACCCAAAATATCTTTTTCATTCTCCCTCTCCTTCAAAGTTTAATCTGCTTATTGTGTATTCAACTCTTCAAAATAAAATGAAACTAAAAATTCTCTCTTACTCAATTTTTCAAACCTCATACATATTTTTGGAGAGCAACATTAAATAATTAATATTTCTGACTTTTAAAAATTGATCTGAGAGAGAGAGGAAAGAAGAAAAAAAGAGAGAGAAACATCAGTATGAGAGAGAAACACAGGTCAGTTGTCTCTTGCAAGCACCGCAACCGGGGAATCACACTGCAATCTGGATATGTGCCATGACCAGGAATTGAACCTGTGACCTTTCAGCATATGGCATGATGCTTCAACTAACTGAGTCATACCAGCCAGAGCCATATTGCTGATTTTTGATGTGTGTCTCCATCAACAATTAGAAGTATTTTCTAATATTTTTATTGCAAATATACTGTATATCAACTCCATTATAGGTAAGACAGACTACCAGAGATTAGTCTTGAAAACTAGCAAATTATAAAAGTGCTTCCACAGAGAGCTTATTCAAAATTCCAAATGAGTGAGTTACTGTCATGTACGGAATAACTTGGTAGCAAGTTGAAACCTGTGTCACTAAAGCATTTTCCCACACCTAGCACATCTTCCTCTCTCTGTTTTATTGCTTTTGTTTTGCTTTGTTTTTCAGAGAGATGGCTTGGAAAGGAGTTAGACAGCTCTCCAACACAGATAAAAGTGCAGGAACTCTGCATCCAAGCACGAATGACAGACAGTAGGAGAGTGGTGTGCTTGCTGAGACATCACCACTTCTCATCACAGCAAAGATTTGGCCAAGAAGTAATCATCAGTCATTCTTTAGGAACACCTGGAACCACAGCTACATATATATATATATTTTATTTTCATTGCTCTTCTGGTTTTTAATGAGAGCCTTATCATACTGCAGGGACATGTCTTATTTTTATGATCGGCATTGCAGTTTCATGAGAAAAATAAATGGAAGCTCCCAACTTTAAAAACATACATCATCAAGTTTAAATTGCACATGAAACAGGTGCTCACATCCCTGCCACTAGTCCCTCTAGAACTGGGCTGTCCAATATAAAATCCACGAGGCCCACGTGGCCACTTAAAGTAAATTAAAAATAAGTAAAACTAAACCAGGTCCTCAGTCTCAGCAGCCACACGTGGTTTGTGGCTACCATATTGGATAGTGCAGATATAGCACATTTCCTTCAGTGTAGTAAGTTTATTGAGCAATGCTGCTGCAGAATATGGGTGTGTGTTGTTGTTTTTTTCATGATAAAACAGAGTTGGAGATCTGTCCTATACCCAGATGATGAATATATGGAGAGGATTTTTGCTGCTGCTAGACCAGTGTTCAAATAAAAACTCCTTTTTTGTACCTCCCTGTGTGTAGCACAAGAAAGTCATCATTCTGCTTTTCTGACTTAGTGGCTTGTTGCTTCAGAAATAGCTCAAGTCTTCAGATTCAGACTTCTGACTCTCCTACAAAATTCAGCAGGCAATGAGCAGCCAAAAGGTCACCTTTGTTCTAAACCACTTTGTTAGAAAGCAAATGTCGAAAAGACAACAATCTAGTTACCATGTTCTTTGCCAGGACAACAGAGATTGTGAGTGCATCGCCAAGGCCCTAATGCAGGTCTGGAAATAAGGCTTCCTTATTTTCCTGTGTAGCACTAATAAAAATGACTGGACATTTTCAAGAACCTCAACACATGGGTCCCCTGCCCAGGAAGGAAAGGCCAATAACAAAAAACAATTTCAATCTTAGGCCTGAGCTGGTCTCTTGCAAGAGTTATCTCAGTTCAAGCATGGAAAATATTCTTCTGACCTATTCTCTTTTATTATTTGGACACTAATTTCTACCTTCTAAAATGTATCTATTAAATTTGGTAGCTCAGTAAGTGTTTTATTAAATGTGGGTTGAGCTGGCTTTCACTTAATTCTGCCATAAGCTTATTACATTAAAATATATAGATTAAGAAGACCAAAGTTCCTTCCTTTAATCCCTTTAGATCCTTTGAGGAAACCAGTGTTTATCTCTGTAAAGTTCAAGTCTGCATAACTAAAAGCCAGCCAAATCTGACATCCAACTACAGAATCTTGCAGAGGCCATTTCCCCCTCCTTTCTTAGTCTCCCTGTTCCCATTTCCTGCTTAGACGACAGTTTGGAAGTCCCTGAATGAATTCGCAAGTACTACCATTTGCACTTTCACACACTGTTTAAAGGCAGAAGTATCAGGTTTCACAGTGCTGTGAGGAAGTTGGCAACTACTTCAAAGCAATTTGGAAGCATCTATTGCTTTATTAAGCAAGGGCAATAATGATCTACAAAGTGCCAACTTGCTCATGTTTTCCTGCTCTTCCTGCGCTTCATTGCAAATACACAGCCTCTCTTTTCCTACTTAAATACCAGTTAGTACATTGCCTTTAAAATTACAGATCTGACAGCAATCACAAATAAAAAGCTAAAACCATGCAGCTAAATGTCTTACGCAGCTCTGAGAGCTATGGATGGTAGAAAAGTCTGCTGTGAAATAATTTCTCTTGGCACTTTGCCTGAAGCAATACGCACTTTATCTCCCTTCCCTCCCCCCACCCCCACAACTCCTTTTATTTCCGCAGATATTGGGACACCCAGTAATAATTACAAATGCTTAGTTCCTACACTAACTCAACAGATAATCAACTATGTGTCTCCAGTGAGTCCCACATTTTCTAACCCAAGTAGAAACAGTCTAAATGTAAATATTCTTACTATATCCAAGGAACATGCGTTCTTGTCTTGGAGATAAGTCTAACCCACCTTAAGAAATAATGAAAAATTGTATATTAATTAAATGTGAATTTGAGAAAATGAATTACCCTTCCTGGTCCCTTTCTACTTTAATGCCATATGAGTTCTAGGACCCTATAACTAGGGGCCTCCATTATGCCATACAGGCCATAAGTCTTGTGGATGTTAAAACCAATGTGACAATTGAACTGCCATTCCTGAAACTTGACCTTGTCACTTTTAACAAGGCTGGTTCTTACCAAGTGATCCCTGGCACTTAGGATCTATTTGTCAGAAGCTGGTGAAACTCTAGCCTTGTTGATATCTATTCTTAAGTCTCTCTCTGATGGTGCACAATGGGATGGACACATGGAGGTAAATTACTTTCTAGGCCACAGGTCTGACTGTTTAATATTATTTATTAGCTCTTGGTCCTGTCAAAAGCTTATGCATGATCTTATAACTGAATAAATTATATGGATTCCAAATGTTTAATCTGATCACTAGTCTCTTTATTTATATATAAAGTAAAAATGGTTGGTGATTATAATCCCTCTACCACCAAAAAAAAATCAGTGCTGAAGGACAAGGAAATGACATCTACCCAGGAAAGCTGAGGCAAAGTTTAGAGATTATGAATAATATAGCGAGCCAGTCATCTGAGTATTTCAGGACTCAGGCCCAAATCCAGAGTCTGTTTGGGGAGTACAGCAGAGCATAAAGGAATAGAGAATGGAATGTGTCCCCACATCTCTTGTTCGTATGATATAGCCATTGCCTGACTTTTCTCTTTTATTAAGGACAAAGTCAAAGTTAATTACCTCCTTTGACCACACCAATATTATTCAACTAGTAATTAAATAGGAGCTGAATTTTTGCTCTTTTCCCTATGTTGTTCTTGAGTCAAGAAAGGTCATTTTTCATCATCACAGTTAATTGGTTCAATTCCAATAAACATAGAATCAGGGAAAACATTTGCACATGCAAAGGGCTCATAGAAGGAATGCAGAGAATATAGAAACCCATATCCACATTTGTGAAGTGACTTATTAAGGAGTGATGCTGGGTTTTTTTTTGTTGTTGTTGTTGTTGTTGTTTTAAACAATTATTCAACCAAATGAGCAATGGCTCTCAAAACAATCATCTTGGAAAATGACTTATCATGGGCTGTAAAGTACAGCCTAGGGAATTTTAATAACTATGTAGGGTGTCAGATGGATACTAGACTTATTGAGGTGATCACTTTGTAAGTTATATAAATGTCTAATCACTATGTTGTATACCTGAAACTAATATAATATTGAATATCATCTGTAATTAAAAGGTTTTAAAATTTTTATTTAAAAGGTGACTTATGCCAAAGACACAGTTCTCCTCCACGTGTTTTTAAATCCTGACTTTGAAGTTGCCTTCAGTTCTAATGTATGAGGCACATCTAAAAATCTAGCCCATTTATTTAAAATCACACTTCAGTTGAGTCCCAAACAGTATTGCTTGGTTTGATCAGTCACTTTCTTAACCCAGTGTCTCAATTCATTTAGGTTGTTATCACAAAATACCATAGACTAGTGGTTTATAAACAACAAACATTTATTTCTCACAATTCTGGAGGCTGGGAAGTCCAAGATCAAGGTACCAGCAGATTGTATGTCTGGTAAGAGCCTACTTCCTAATTCATAGATAGCTTTCTTTTTATTGTGTCCTTACTTGACAGAAAGAGTGTGAGAGCTCTCTGAGGTCTCTTTTATTAGGACACTAATCTCATTATTAATCCCATGAGAGCCTTCATGACCTAATCACCTTCCAAAGGCCCCACCTCCAAAAGCCATCACCTTGGGCATTTGGATTTCATATATGAACTAGGGTGGAAGGAGATACACAAGCATTCAGTCCATAGTATTCAACTTGACCCTGAACTACTATTGGCTTTTCTCAAACTATTAAATATCTTCTCTAATAATTCAGATGCCCCCTGGGAGAAAATTCAAAAAAGAAAGTTAGTCTCTGAAGATCATTTTCAAAGGGGAAATTTCACAATGGCTGGAACAAAGGTAGTCTTGTTAGAATAAGTTCACTGCTTCCCAAGATAACTCCTCTAAAGAAGCTTCATGTAAATATTCATGTTGTAGCATACCTCTCAGTGCCATGATGTGCACGTCTTCCCCATAGGTGAGGTGCCCTCTAGCTTACATTTCTTTACCACCATCCCCCCTGCCCCATACATTTCATTTCTTTCTCCTTAAATCCTATACCCAAAGTCAAGTTTTATGTTTTCCAGGAATCTTTCCCTGACCAGCAGCTTACCCTCAGTTATCTCAGCCAAGGTTGCTTAGACATTCCTTTAGCTCTTCCTCTTTTTCTGCTTGAGACATCTCATATTATTTTCGTATGTGTTTTTTTTTTAATATACATTGTTTCATATCTCCTTCACCAGTTATAGTATAAGACATTTGAAGGCAAAGATCTCTCTTGAGCTTCACTGTATGCACCAAATCATGCAACACTGTGCCTAGTATATAATAGGCATTCACCAAATATTATTTAATTAATTGCAAGATGATTCTTTTTCTATCAACTTTTATCTAATAATTTTTCCTTATAATTGGTTGGCTAAGTAAAGGATAAAATTAAAATGGATAGGGCATTAGATATATCCTTAACTTTGTGAAATGATAAGACTCCTCATCCTTGCTTTTGGTCAACAAATACTGAGCACCTCCTATATAAAAACCAGTATTCTAGGTGCTAAAAATACCACTCTATTAGAATGAAGCTCGCATTTCCAATAAAGGGAGAAGGAGATAGTTGATTAATAATAATAATAACAAAAGATGTTATAACCAATGATGACTATTGCTACAGAGAAAGAAGGAAAGCATGGAAAAAGAGTAAGGAATGGGGAGCAGACAAAAGGTATAAATTTGAATAGGATCATCAGGGAAGATCTCAGCAGGAAAGTGATTTTTGAGAAAAGACCTGAAGACGGGGGTATCAAAGCTTGCAATGTGTAAAGAGCATTTGGGATGCTCAAAGAACTAAGGATCATAGAAGTCTTTGGCATTTCAGTGGGTGATCTTCTGAGCCTGATGTTCCCTGTCTGGAGTCCCCAAAATAGCTTCATAGGCTCCTATACTTACTTACACCTAAATATTAATTACAATGTGCCATTAATCTTTTATTATATGTCTCCCTCAAGAGACTGTGAGTAATTTGAAGGCAGGCATTACCTCATTTATCAATATAAGCCTTAGAGTATTTAACACAATTCCTGACCAACGGTGAGAAATCAATAAATGCTTGTTGAATATTGAATAAATCTTTATTCAGGTCAACAATTCATCTCATCTAAATTCAAAGCATAGCTTATCCTAATTTGAGTCAAACGATGTTAGTGTAGATATATTTACTTTAAATGTAATCACTTGGCAAACTTCTTTTGAAATAAAGAATTAAATTTCTTATAAAAAGTCAAATAAATCTGACCCCATCACCTCCTTTGGCCTTTCTGCCTGGATGGAGAACTCGCCAAGAATGGATTTAAAACTGGGTAGCACAGTTACTACTGTTCAATAAAAGAGGAACAGCTGGTACAAGAAGAGATAGTGCAAGTTCCCAAAGGAAAAATGTAAACTAGTACATAGTACTAACTTAGCCATAGAGTTATTAACATGCGGCAAGAGTGAAAAGTTCAAGCCATGCAAACACACAAGGACAAATAAGGTGACCACACAGTCTCCCTGCCATAATCACAGTTGTGTAGAGACAACTTTCCTGCTGGCTTTCAAGTTGGGAAAGGGGATGTGAGGAACTCCAATTTCTTCTTATGGAAGAGAAGTTTTCTTTCTCTTTTAGCTCATCTTCAGCCCCCGCCCCACTTCTTGATGATTAGAGTCCCCAAAGCAGAGAAATCCAGCACTCTGTCATCTCATCAACTGTCCAGAATGGCTCTTTGACTGAAAAAGGCCATCTATTGAGCAGCCCTGAAGGCTAACATCAGTTCTCCTATAAATGAGCTCCTTGGCCACAAAGCATCATCAGGAAGTTTATTCCAATCACATAAAACCAACTGCAACCATAGTTGATACTACAGACCAAAGTCATTTGGTATCACTCAGTACCCAACCTTGAGCATCCCACAGTCTCTCTTGAAGGGTTCAGAGAGAGCACAGATGATTCGGGGGTCCTGCGTATGCTCCTTGGCCCTGCACTAGTGTGACAGTTCCAGTGAAATCTGCTACTAGCTTCTGGCCAGCCAGGAGCCTGTTTACTAGCCCTGTTTAATAGTTGGCCAGGTCTGGTTGTCACTCTTAATGGTAACTTTTGCCATCCTCAGAGGTGATGAGGTACCTATATACCCACTCTCACAGTTCAAGCTCCATCTCCCTTCCACTCCTAATCCTCTTGTCTCATCTGGTTTCCTTCCCATTGACTAAATGCTTTCTCTGCATGGGTCAACAAACCAGCTAGGTGGTTTTATCTGATTTTATTTTCTCTTTCCACCCTGAATGCTCTCTCTCAGAGCTGTTCTTTCAGTGACTGAGTAACAACCAAAGAGCATGGGACAGTCATTCTTGGCCCTCTTAAAGCATCCAACAAGTGTCCCAGCCTACTGCTCATCTAGGAGAGAAAATAGATGGACTATCACCCATGATTCAATACCAAACAAAATAAAACAACAACGACAAACACAACAAATGAAATAAAAGGAATTGTATTCAGCATCTGTGCAATAATATAAATCTGGCATTCTATCATTCCAAGGCAAACTTTAAGTCAAGGAGCAGTGCAAGGGAAACCAACATGTGCTCCTAGATGTCCTGGGCTCTGTGTATGACCAACATGTCAGCAATAAAAAGATATGTCCCAATGAGCAGGCTCACAGTGAATGAGGACTGAGTTTAGCCAATTTTTATTATAAAAATTTTTGTTTGAAAAAGCTAATCATCGACTACCTCAGGAAGCTCCCTAAACCTTCTGTTTGTCTGAGAACACAAAGTTCTGCCCCTATTGTGGGGTAGCCTAGAGATCACTTCTAAACTGGTAGGCAGACACCACTGATGCTTAGATTTCAAAGAAGGCTAAAGCTGCGTTTGAAATTATAACTATTTTACATGTGAAACCCCAAGGCCTTTGAAGGTGAAATGGTGATCCCAAGACCTCTGCTGGGGCTTTCCTACTGAATCTATTGAAACTTCTATTTCTAATACTTTAACTGAGCTCATGCATGGGTCCCTGTAAGCCTCATCTCTTCCCAAACTCTGTCTAACGATGGTGACTGTCCCTTCCACATGTACTTTCCTCCAAGTTACTAAAAAAAAAAAAAAAAATGAACTCTGAGGTCTCTTTCTGACTCAGCACTCCCAAGTGACGCTATACCTTGCTAAGCCTCTGCCTTTCTCAATCTACAATAAGCCCCATAAAGGCAGAGATTGTGATTATTGTGGTTTTCCCAGAGTTTTAGCACCCAATTCCTTTTTTAGCACTCAATATGCAATTATCAAATAAATATAAATCCTCCTAGTGTTAACTAGAGGGGAGGGGGAAGTCGAAAATTAGATATATTGATTGAAGTGTTTCCCTTATCACCTCTGATTAATAAGTATCTTTGTTAAATTATTTCCTGATTTGGTGACCCTATTAACTGCTTATCTATGGAGAAATTATTTTCATCTATACTCTCTACATAATCTTATCTCCTTGAAGTTGGGCACCATATCCTATATAATAAAAGCCTAATATGCAAATCGACTGAACGGCCGAATAACCAGAGGAATGACTAGTCACTATGATGCACACTGACCACCAGCTAAGGTGGGTGCCAGCAGGGCCCCCAATCGCCCCTCTGGTTGCCCCACAGATCAGCCCTGATCACTGGCCAGGCCTAGGGACCCTACCTGTGAATGAATTTCATGTGCTGGGCCTCTAGTTTAAAAATAATTTGCATCAAGGGATATAAAAATGTTTGTGCTGTTTGACATGGTAGTTATACTTTTAGGAAATCAAATTTTAGGAAATAACTCCCATGGTAGGTGATTTATAAATGTGTCAAAAAGCATTTGTAGAAATATAATTTATAAAAGAAAAAGACTGTCCATGACTAGAGTGTGAACAAGTCAACTAGAGTACATTCATAACATATATAGAACTATTCAATAACTATCTATTAAGTGCCTGCTATGTTCAAGCACTATCCCAGGCAGCTGATGGACACTGGTCAGCAAATCAGACAAAGATCTCTGCCATGGTGGAGTTTGAATAATTTTTAAAAATATGTTTTTAATAATTTTAGTTACATAGAGAAATGCTTAGCATATGATGTGAAATAAAAAAGCAGGATGTGAAATTATATATTCAACATGATCTCTTATATATTAATTTATACACAGAAAATTATTTTAATTCAAAATCTTAACAGACATCTCTGAGTATTAAAATTGTGAGTTATTTTTCTCTAAGCTTTTCTATATTTAAATACATTTTTCTATTTACAATATTATTTTCAATAAGCAACGTTTATAGTCAGATAAAGAATGGAGTAGGTAGGATAGTGCGTAACACATCTGCCTGAGCTATAGGAATCCAGAGCTCTTGTTCTAAAAACTCCTACAACTGTGTTCCTTATAAGTAATACCCTATTTTTTAAGTATAAGTTTCCCAATCTACAAAGCCCTTTTTAACATTCTTTCACCTGGCAGCTGAGAAGAGCAAACAGTAATCTGCCATGAACAATTGCTATTTAGTGTTAAATGTGTTTGGGGCTGGTAAGTTAACAAGTTCATGGGTCAATGTAAACTGAGTTTTGAGATATTACATATTCTAATAACATGGAATTATTTATATAATGCTGCTTGTATACAAAGTAGATTACACACACACACACACACACACACACACACACACACATCCTAAAGGTCAGCAATACAATAGTAAGCAGGTGTTAAAAATTTTCTAAAACAGTTCTAATATCATAGAACTTTATTATCTACACTAATAAAAGAGAAAGATGAAAATTAACTGTACCTCCGCAATTCCAACCAGCCAATCAGAAGTGAGTATGCAAATTAACCCAACAAAGATGGCGGGTTAATTTGCATACGCAGGTGCCAAGCAGCTGGGGGCGGGACTGCGCCAAGTGGCCTGGGTCCTGGGGACGGGTGTCAAGCCCGCAGCCTCCCAGGACCATCGCCACCCCACCTGCAGGCTCCCGGGACCATTGCCGACCCCAGGAGGCAAGGGCGGCCACACAGCTTGACAGCAGACAGCAGGGACTGCTTGGCCATCACCAGGGCAACCTGGGAGCAGGCAAGTGCGGCCCACAGACAGCACCCAGAAGGGCCTGCTTGCCCATTGCTGTGGTATGGAGCAGGCAGGCCCCGCAGAGAGCAGAGAACCATGGGGAGTGGGCCTAAGCCGTCAGTAGGACATTCCCTGAGGGCTCCCGGATTGGAGAGGGTGCAGGTTGGGCTGAGGGGACCCCCACCTACCACCGTGCATGAATTTCATGCACTGGGCCTCTAGTTATCAATATAGGTGACTTTCAAGCTAAGCATTCATTTTTATCCTTTTGTAATACTTTGACCAAATAGATATTTAAACACTAGACAAAAGTACTTTAGCTCTAATTCTTGTTTCAGAATCTAAGGCCACGTAAACAAAAGAGCAGTACATAAATGTTGATGGAGTAACCTAAAAGGAGAGTCTTACATTTTTAATCCCAAACAGATTATCAAATGTGTGCAAACACATCTCATTGCTCTACTAGCATTTTCCTGAATGTCTGTGTCACCCGCATGTGCACACGCGAGCACACGTGCCTGTGCGTGCACACACACACACACAAATGAAATTGAGAAAGAAACTAAGCTGAACAGGAGGAGGGAGCCTTGAAGGCATAACCAACGAGTGAGTCATAGGAACAATGAATGATAGCAGGATCAGAAATTATAGCATCTCAGCTCTGGTTAGTGGATTAGGGGGAGAGAGTATCTGGGATAATGGAAGAGTCTGGTGTTGGATTTTTCTGAAGAAAAAAGACCTCAAACATTTTATCAATACCCAAAGCAAAAGAAGTTCAAGATTATCTGCCTAATCAAAATATTCTTTTTCAGAGTAAAGCTAATAACTCCACGAGAGGAAAGAATGTCAGACTCAACTGACTGCAGGAGGTACAAGTCCCACAGCCCTTGTACAAAGAGTAGTGACAACTTATTGCTGCCTTCCCAACCACATAACTTGCAGAAAGGGCCCTCTCTGGAAGGATAGAAAAGCAATACAAAAACCTGTTTGAATTTTGTTCTAAATTGGTAGCTAAAAGAAAAGCAATCTCTTTCACCTCCAAGGTCCAGAGGGTTTCCCCACTATGACATATAAATACACCAGGCTTTGAGAATCCCTGTTGGGGTCAGAGAGTCTGTGAACCAGTGCCACCAAGGCTTCGGTTCCGGGGACACAGGTAGGAAGAGGGTGGTGGTCCTGGGCAGTGGAATCCGTTCTCTCAATAGCTTGAGCCTGTGCCATGCAAGGAACAACATGAGAAGAGAAGAGACAGGGACTCAGAATAATATTTCCTATTGTGTTCGTTTTTCTCTTTGTCTTTGCTTTTGGGGGCTGATTTCTTAATTTAATGGCAACACATATTAATACATGTTTATTGTAGAAAATCTATAGCTGCAGAATAACACAAAAATAGCAATAAATACCACCTGTAATCTCATTACTCAGAGATACTCAACTTTAACTCTCTAACACATATTCATCCAGCTCTCTCTCTCTTTTTTTAATGTCTAACATTGTTTGGCCTTTTAACGTTGGGGATCATTATGACCATACTGCTTTGTAACCTGCCTCTTAAATTTTAAATAATCTCCTGATCGCTTGGCAATGTCTTTAAATGCTCTTTTAAAACGTGATTTTGAATGGCTGTATGCAATGCCATCATGTGAATGCCCTTGAATTTACCTACAAGGAAGCTTATTGGCCTCAGATTGTGGTCAGCTGAATAATGCTGCTGCCCCAAAAGATATTGAGGATGGGAACCTGTTAGTGGTAGCTTATATGGCAAAAGAAACTTTGCAGGTGCGATTAAATTAAGGATCTTGAGATGAGGAGATTATCCTGAATTATCCAGTTAAACTTTAAATGGAATCCCTCGCTAGAGGCTCAGAGGGAACACATCCTGCTGACACCTTGATTTTGGCCCAGGGGAGCTGATCCTGGCCTTTTGACATCCAGAACTATAAGAAAACAAATGTGTGTGTTTTTAAACCACCAAATTCTTGGTCCTTTGTTACAGTAACCATAGGAAACTACTACACAGTCTCATGCCTATTTATGAAGGACCGATTTATTCTGCATTATTTAGTATTCCTGTTTTCCTTTTTATTAAATACATAACAAACCTGATCACTAGCAGCTTTGTGAACAAAGAATGGCAACAGCTTGTCAACCCAATGCCCCTGTTGGCTGCTTCCCATTTCTTCTGACCTTTGGTGTGCTGGCTTGTAGGACGGTATAAGAACAGGGCAGCTTCAGCAGGATCCCTGTGTCCCAAAGCCCATTAAGATCAACTACTTTTCCTCGCCAACAGATAGCAAGGTAAAACACTGCCAACTCACACCTGTCATCCTGAGGCCCCAGTCCTGGACCACTGCTTCCCTGCAACCTCGTCCACGTACGTGTAGAGAAGCTGAAATCAGTGTTGTGGTGATGTCTGCAGGTCAAGGGCAACGTGGGAACTTCCTCTCATCCTCGATAGGAGGGCAATATAAAGGGGACTGCGCCGCTGTAACACAGTTCCTGTCGTTTGGGTCAAGTTGACTTGGAGTAAGAGCTTTGAGGAAATTGTTCAAGACATTTGACAAGTGGGGTTTGGCTACTTTCCAAGCACTTCCAATCTTCTGGCAGCACTGGATGGTAGGAAGTAGGCTGGTCTTAAAGTTAAACAACCTCACCTTTGACACTTCCCATCTGGGCCTCATGTCCTCATCTGTAAAATGGAAGGATTGAATTAGATCAGGGTTTGCACACCAGAATCTCTTATTTAGTAATTTCATTGACCTTCAATTTCAAACTAGTTGAAACATCATTGCTGTGTCTAGCTTAGAAATAGTGCTGCTTTTTTAGAATATAAATGCAATGAAAATTGTTTTTCCTCTTATAGATGAAAATGTGTAGAATAAGCTTCATCTTTAGAAATTCTAAATAGAGGTGACTATTTTTGAAGGGAGTATTTCAAGAGAGCAATCAAAATAATGCCAGTGCTATAACTATTGTATTTGTGATGGTCAGATCCTATTGTCAAGTCCAAATATTTGACCAAATGTCGTATTTCAAAGGCCCTCATATGCCCCTAGGTATAAACATGTGTCAGCACTGTTAGATACTTTCCTGAACTTTAATGAATGATATAAACTTGTAGGAGCTATCACAACATAAACACCTCCTGAAATAAATGTATGAAGTCTCTAAAATCAATCTATAAAAGTGCTGAGCTTTACCTGTTAAAGAAATTAATTGATGCAGTACCACAGGTGCCATAGGTGAGAAAGTGCTTATGGGTGAATATTTTCCACCGTCACAGACCTGCTAAGAAAATGCATGTGCAGTTCATCAGGCTGTTAATTTCGTTATTTACTTTGCAAGGGTTTTCTCATTTGTACAGAGAGAAGTGTGTATCTCGCTGGAAAGCAATGCTGCAAGGTTGGAGAGACCCTGTGCACCAATGAGCATTTACTGGGCAACATGGAGAGTAGAGTGATTCTGTAGGTCTGCATATGGCCGTACTTCCTTCCTAAACCCTTCACACAACTGCTCTTCCTTCTGTATTACATCACTGCCCTGCCTTTGACTGCTCTAAATTTATCAGTAGGAATCAAAAATGCCTGTGTCTACTGCACAGACGTTTGTCTTCTCTCTAAGTACAACAGAATGGCAATGGGCCTTGAAAAAGGAACCCAGCTCCAACAACAACAATGTGTGGCATTGAGCAAACCACTTACCCTCCCTAAGTCTTGGCTGGGACCACTTGACATGGGGGAGTGGGAGACCCTTATTCTCTCTTCCCCCTTGATTCCTCCCTGACTTACCAACTGCCACTTCTGGCCTCACCAAGATCCAAGCAGGAAAGGAGAGGTAACCTGGAAAAAAGTACTGACTTACTACTGTCGAAAAATGGTCGCATGCCCTCTGGGACAAAGAGGTGTTTCAAGCTGACACTTTCTCTGGTGAGTGCTTTTATGGGTTCTCTGGAAACCTGCTCCTGGGACACTGCAAATGTAACACTGTCAGGAGCAGAGAGCCTCCTTCATGAGGCCCCACTCAATCCCATCCGAAGGAGTCCACAGCTGGGATCTACAGGACAATATTCCAGCCAAGGACTCCACATCTGGACCTTGGAGTCATGCCCCTCCCTGACCTCCCATCAGAAGGCGGGGTCAGTAGTTCCCAGTGTAACTCTGGACCTGCTGGTACAGCCACACTGGGTTGCTTAGGTTTTCATCAGGCACCTAGCCATTCTGCCCTTTAACTTCTGGGACTCAGGTCTCCAAGTAACATGAGACTTAGATCAAAGAGGAAAGTACTCCCCACCCCAGCCCTGGGAGAATCTCTCTCCACAAAATTCCTCCTGACAAATCATTTCCTAATTTCCATGTTCTTGACTCTTTATATCTTTCATCTAGGTGAAACTCACTTAGGTAAGGAATCCAAGAGATGTAACTAGAATAGATCTCTTGAAATGTACATATGGATGATCTCATAGGTAAATGTGATATCTGACATTTATTACATTTTTTAAATGAGTTATAATTCATAAGCCATAAAATTCACTTGTTTAAAGTATACAATTCAGTGGATTTTAATATTTTCAAAAGGTTGTGTGACCATCACCACAATCCAATTGAGAACATTCCCATCATCCCAAAAAGGAATCTCATATCCATTAGCAGTCACTCTCCATTCTCCCCACCCCACAGCCCCTGGCAACTATTAATCTACTTTCTGTCTCTATAGACTTGCCTATTCTGGCCATTTTATATACATGAAATTACACAATGTGTGGTTTTTCACTTAGCATAATGAGTTAAAGGTTCATCCATATTGCAGCACACATCAGTATTTCATCCCTTTTATGGCTGGATAATACCATTGTGAGTACCATATTTTGTTTATCCACTCATCCGTTGATGGGCATTTAGGTTGTTTTTATTTTAGGGCTACTAAGAATAATTTGTACAAGTTTTTGTGTGGATATATGTTTTCACTTAAGAGTGAAATTATTGGGTTACATGGTAATTCTATGTTTGAAACTTTTCAGAAACTGCTAGACTATTTTTTAGATGGCTGCACCATTTTACAATCTCAAATGTATGAGAGTTCTGATTTCTCTACATCCTTGCCAACACTCGTTATTGTTTTTCTTTTAATATAGCTATCTAGTGGGTGTGAAATGGTATCTCATGATTTTGTTAACATTTCTCTAATGACTAATAACATTGGCCATCTTTTCATATGCTTATTGGCCATTTGCATATCTTCTTTGAAGAAATGTCTACTCAAATCCATTGCCCATTTTTTAATTGGGTAATTTGTCTTTTTATTGTTGACTTGTAGAGTTATTTATTGTTGACTTGTAGCGTTCTTTGTTTTTAATTCTAGATTCTTATCAGATATATGGTTTATAGATATGTTCTCCCATTTTGTGGGTTGTCCTTTTATTTTCTTGATAGTGTTCTTTGAAACATAAAGATCTTAAATTTTGATGAAGTTCAATTTATATATTTTTTTATTTGCTTGTGTTTTAGGTGACATATCTAAATTACCATGGCCTAATCCAAGGTCATGAAGGTTGACACCTATGTTTTCTTTTAAGAGTTCTATCATTTTAGCTGTTACATTAAGGTCTTTGGTTAATTTTGTTATATGGTGGGAGCATTTGTTGTATCTTAACGTCACATTAAACCCAGCATCCTGTTATGTAAGTAAATCAATATTATGTCTTATTTTTAAATAAGAGGTGACAAAAAATATCTGTGCCATTAAAGGAAAATATTTTAAGCACTATAAAATATGTACTTATTGTAAACATTAAGATATTTATTGGTATGTGTGTTATAAATCATCCTTTTGTATTAAAAGAGATTTCTTAAGGTCCATATTAGGCAAAAAATTAACTTTATTTGTCTTATTATTTTAACTTAAAAGCAATGCAAGCAGCAAACTTTTAATGCATTTGAGTTATTATAATAATCACTAATTTCTCAAAGAAAAAACATCTTTATAAATTAACTTATCACTCTTCTGGCTATAGCCTACATTAGGCACATGTTAACAAAATATTACCACTCAAATTGTTCTTGCTAAAATGCATGTGCCTGACCCAGAGAAACAACCCGCAGCATTGGAGCATTCTGATCTCTTCTTAAATGAAGTCTTTGGTAAGATGAAGTGTCAAGAAATGGAATTGTTGGTAGTCTGCCACCAGATTTCATGCACTCAGAAATTCATGAAAACACAAAGAGAAGACAGTTCTAACTCAGAAGGGGTGAGAGAAGTGGAGAAGGAAACTAGAATCAGAGATATAAAAAAATAATAATAATCTTTATGACTGAGAAACAATGATGTGATTTTGGAGTTAGACTTCTTATATCTGCAACTCAGTTCCACTACTGACCAGTTCTGTGAACTTGAGTGAATTAACTCTGTAAGCCTCTGTTTCTTCCTCTCTGTAATGGGTTTCATGACAGTATCTGTCTCATAAGATTGTCATGAAGGTTAAAGGAGTTCATTCAGGTATAGCACCTAGTTCAGTTCCTTGATTATAGAGAGACGCTAATAAGTGTTAGCTTTTTATTATTTATTATTATTATTCCAACAAACAGAAAACTTGCACAGAGCCCCCAAATGACTGAAAATTCATGGCTTCCAGAATTAAATTCCTATTCCTTGGAGTTATTATATCATACATAACATCTGAGTAAGACCCCAAGCAAAATGTTTCTGCAGACAGGTGAATTTGGTTGTCATTTCAGTCTTTGGTCATGAATTACAGAGATCCAATCCTCCCCTCTGGGAAAATGAGCTTGGAAGAACTGTGAAGTAGTTATTACAGAATTTTTCTCTATGGAAGAGCCACCTAAGTAAGAACAGGGGAGAGAAAATAGCCTAAAATGAATTATACAAATGAATACTAAAGTTGCCAGTGAATCAATAAAAAAATCCAAGGCATCTTAGTTCCATCTTCACTCTGACAGTAGATAAAACAGACCACCTAAGTTCTCTGGGGTTCACTCTTCTGATTTGACAAATGAGATTTTGAATTTCATCAGATGATCATTAAAGTCCATTCCAGATTTTAAAAGTCCTATGGTTACACTTCCAAATAAAATTGTGACACTCATTTATTTCCAGTTTAATCCAAAACTGTATCAGAAAGCAATATTTAAAGGACTATTACTTATAGAACACACATAACCATAGTAACACAAATTTTTAATTTCTTTTTTGAAGCTACCTGTATGAATAGGTAATAGATTCATAGAATTTAAACAACAAAAAGGTATATCTAAAAAAGTCTTCTTTAACCTATTCGGTTCCAACTGTTCCCCATCAGCACAGATGTGTGCATGCGCGCGCACACACACACACACACACACACACACCAGTAACCATAAATACCCTTCCGGATATTGTTTATACATTTATATACAAGGCAACACAAATAGATCTTTGTTTCCTCCTTTTCTACATACTGATAATATATGATGCTCTCTCTTTCACACCTTGCTTTTTGCACTTAACAATACATCCTAGAGGTCTTTCCACATCAGTAACAAAGGTTTTCCTCATTGTCTCTCTTACAGGGACAGAACATTGCATTGTGTGCATGCATGTCATTTGGGTTTTCAAACTTATTATCAAATAAATGTATTATTTTTAATTTTTAATTTTTAAAAATGTTTCCTTCTGTTCATAGCTATTTTCCACCCATTCATCCCTCTCCCCCCTCTGAATTCTATGTTTATTTGTATCTTCTTTCTTTTTCTGGAGCAGTCTTGCCAGGAGTCTTTTCTCTCTTGTTTATATTTTCTAAGAATTTTGCTCTTGCTAACATTTATTTCTATTTTGTTGTTAATGGTGTTTTCTTCCTCCTTGTTTCTTTGGATTTGCTCTGTTGCTCCTTACAATTCTTTAAATTAATTAACATGTTTATATTCTATGTTTAGGGCTTCACTTTGTTTTCTCTGTGTCCTAATAGATGGTCATTTGTGTGTGTGTGAATGTCCCATGGACCCTTGGGAAAAGATGTATGCTCTGTTTTATTGGAACAGAGTATGATATATATAAATTGGATTTCCCTTGTTAATTTTGTTATTTAGGTCTTCTACTGTTTTTATTACTGTTTGGTGACTTGATCTGCCATAGACTAATGCACCAGTCTCTTCCTATAAAGTATTTCCACCTGGATCTCATTGTACTGAAGTTTTTTCTTTATGCATGCTGATGCTATGTTTTTAGGCTTATGTACACTCAAAACGATTAGATCCTTGTTCTGAATTACACTCTTTATCATGCTAAACTGTGATGTAGTTATACAAGGTGTCCCAAAAGAATGTATACACACTTTCACAGCTGATAGTTCAATTTTGAAAATGAAATGTATTTTAATAAACCCTACCTTTAGTCATTCAAAGTGTGTGTATACATTTTTGGGGACTCCCTATACTTGTAAAAGCAACCAGTAAGTCAGAATTATTATTGTTCTGTTTCCTCCCCACTACTTTTTCTTCCATTATTCAACTTCAGTTTGTAATACTCATCTTTACACTTTTAAATATACTTGTACTTCTACTATTTGCCTTACCGGCTCTAAATTATAGATTTTTGTCTCTTCACCTGAAAGATAGGAAATCAGTGCACTTACATGATCTCCACTATGTTATACTGTTACTATCACATTGACCTCATCAGGGTTTATAACATTTACGCTCAGTTCCTAACAACATACTGGTATCAACCTAAATCTCTTCTGACTGCCAGGCCTTTCCACTCTGGTTCCCAGCCCTCCCCCACAGGTCTTAGCCCTCAGATAAGAAAAGGTCTTTGTGGACTTTGAGAACCACAATGTACCGAAGAACTATTTGGAACTCTTCAGGTTTGGAGCCGTGGGTGGGGCTTGGTCCAAAGCACAGAGTCTAAGAGTCTGTGGAGATTGCAGTGCCAACAGGAGAGAGGGCAAAGCAGTGCAAGCAAGAGGGCTTGTCTTCAAACACAGCGGATGTGGCCCTGAAGACTCAGGAACATCTGGGCAGAGACTTTGCAGGAGACATGAGTCCTACTTGAGTAGATGGGGACACTGAATCATGAAAAATTGGGTTTAAGTGGTAAAGTGCTCACATGTGACACGCCACCCCTCCTCCCCAGGCCTGGGAACATTTAGATGAGATCTGAAATTAAAATACGATTTAATAAGAAAATACATTTTTTGTAGATAAATACAAATAAATGTGGGATTAGAGATGTGTTTATATGAAGCTTTTCCTGTAATTGATACAGATGTGTACTTTTGTCTTTAAATAAGAATCCAAGTTAGACCTGGATTTTTAAAAAATACTCCCTACTACAACCACTACCCTTCTCTGAATAGAATTTTAACTCATCTTGTTGTTCTTGCCTTTTTAGCCATTATGAACACACACACACACACACACACACACAGCCAGGGTAGCCTTCTGGTGTTCTGGTTCAACACGCCTGGGAGTTCACAGTTCCCTTTCAAGTGTCCAAATTGTCCTCCCTGCCTGCCTAGAGTCTCCAGGGCACAGGTCCAGAAAAACAAAATCACCTTGTCACAACCGCTTCCTGTTCCCCTCGCTGAGAGGCCACTTCTCCCTCCGTCGAATTCCCGTGGGGTTTTATCTGCACCTCTCACAGAGTTTATCGCTTTCTGGCTTCTATTCCCGTTGTTTATGTGCATTAGACATCACGGTCAGGACGAAAGAATGGCTGTTGGTTTCAGAGTTGGACCTGTCTGAGGATGGATCCCAGGTCCATCCCTCACTAGGTGGGTGGCCTTGGGAAAATTCCAAAGCCTTGGGAGCCTCCTTTTTTGGCAAAATATATAAATAATATCCTCTGTCCTAATCGTTTTGAAGATTGGAGATGGTATACATAAAACACAGTTCTTGGTAAAATATCAAAAAAGTCCACCATTATTATTATTATCATTATTTATGATGTTATTTTTTATGTCCCCTTTGAAGTATTTATTTATCCAGTCACTTAACAGATATTTATTGAGGACAAACTATGTGTCGGGCACTGGGGACCACATGGAGAAAAAGACAGAAGGTTTGGGGTGAAAGGGTGGCTTAAGGCAGTGAATAAACAAGCAAACAAATAAATACAGAGATGACTGCAGATGAAGACAGCACTGTGCAGAAAGTAAAATAACACGTGCACTAGAGAGGGAGAGAGGCGGGGACGATAAGCAAAGGCCACTCCGGGAAGACAGAGTTTGGCCTGAGATCTGGACAAGAGGGAAGCCCCCTCCAGCAGTCCCAGAGCCACAGCATGTCAGAAGTTGGGGACAGTGACGAGAAGGCTCTGAGCGGGGACTGGGCTGACAGCAAAATGAATGAATGAAGGAAAGCATGGTAGAGGGTGGATGGGAAGGGCCAGGCAGAGGCCGGTCCCTCGGGGCTGTGTTGGCCCTGATAAAGGGCGTGGATTTTATTCCCAATATTATTGGCGACCTCCTGGAGTATATAGTTCGCTGGTTTGTACTCAATATTATACCTGCCATGCTGTTTGCCCCTTGGAGAGCTGTTACCCCGCAGCCAGTCCACAGTTTTTTGCGCAATAGAGAGATGAAAGGAAGGAAGGAGGACAGGAGGGGAGAACGGGAGAGAAAGAAGGTCACAGTAGACACCCATACAGACGAATCTGATGGTTCTCACCATTGTCAGGGACTCGGACAGGCCGGGTGGCCTTGGTGGGCGGAGAGATTTTCCATCCTCCCGTGAACATTTGGTTCACGCTGGTCTCGTCCTCGGGTGGTCCCAGATGGTGCTGGGGGCAGGGAGCCGGGAGGTCTGCGAGGAGAGCAGCTCATCTATGCCTCTGGCTCTCATCGCTGGCAGTTCTGTCTCTCAGGTCGCAGATAACAACTGTCAGATGATCTTACTGTGCAGCAGTAAGCTTCCCCAAAACAAAGAGGCCAGCCCAGCTCCAGAGAAGCGGATCTGGACAAAACACACAAGCCTGGAAAAAATTAAAAGTTCACGAGCAACTGAGCAAAGCACCTCAGGGACATGCCAGGGGTTCGCCCTGAGCACACAGTGTTCCCCACGCCCTGAGCGCACCAGCAGAAAAAATAACCCTCCATCCTCGGGAAAGGGAAAAAGAAACCACGGGAGCAAGTCAGGGCTGCCACTCAAAACTAAAACGAATGCCGCGCAATGCGGGCCCGGCCCAAAAATGGAGAGAAAGGGAAATGAAAGGCAGAAGACGAGAGACAAGATAAGAAGAGGGGCGAGAGGCGGGCTGCTGGGCACAGCCTGCCCCTCTGTCTTGCAGAGAACACATCCCTTTTGGCCGCGGGGTAGCTGAACCAGCCTTGACAGGGTCTGCTGGACACCCGCCTGCTAAGAGCACCCTGATGAGGAGAAGCTAGACTACAAAGGACCACAGCCTCCTCTTTAATATTTTTTTAATTTTTTTAAAAACCTTGGTTATAACTTTCTTTTTCTTTTTTTTATTGACTTTATTGGGGTGACGTTGGTCAATAAAATTATACAGCTTTCAGTGGTACAACTATAATCCATCATCTGAATATTAAATGTTTTTTAAATTAATTTTGGTCTTAAGTATAAAAGGAACTGAATTCAAGCTTGGCCAACTTCACTGGTGCCAGGGGTATTTGCTAATAGACAGACGTTTCCAAAAGAGGGCTCCTGGTTCAGACAAAACAATAGGGTTTGGAAGAGCAAGAAATGTAAGAGGATGAGACTCAGGGACCACATTTGAGTGAACTTGAAGGTTGACCAAGCCCGGATTGGGAGAGAGTTGCTTGTCTCAGTTCGCACCTTGAGGAAATGCAGATTGGAATTAAAGGTAGAACTAGCTGGCATGCTCATTATTCTGAATGACCAGTTTCCTCATGGGTGCCAGCTCTGTGCCCAGAAAGCTACACGGATACATTTCTGAGACGTGGAGCCATGATGGCAAAATGCCACCTGTGGCTTCGTCATCACGGTTCCTTGGAACACAGGCCTTTCTTCACTAGAAAGGCGGGAGGAAGACTTCAAGCAAGGATATCCTTCTGGTGTTTAAGGCCTTTCACACTTCACATTTCTGAAAAGGTAAACCAAACTGTTCTGACACAAAGGAAGAGATTTTATCCAAAAACTGTAACAACCTTTAGAATTTCACTAATGGTACCAGGTGTACTATGGCTGGGGTGCCTTTAATGATGCCAAACCTCTACAAAGTCAATATCCTCCGCCCTGTGTTACAGATGGTAAAACTATGGCTCTGAGAAGTTAAGGAATTTTTCCACGGTCTCTTAGCTAGTAAACAGGATTTCCAGGTTGGCCTAGGACTTTCTAATTCCAATGCTGGAATAAAAAGTCATCTCTCCATGACCAAAATAAGGACATTGAATGGCAGATTTCTACTGCGTGGTCATCTTCCGTGAAAATCTTTGGTAGTTGATTGACTTTTCATTTGCTGAGGAGTAGGATGGAGGGGGGTTGACATTTTTATAGAACATACACAGTAGGTCTTCTCACCTGAATACTGTACTGTAGTTTCCTAGAGAAGAAATTTTGAGTTTACAACCTCCAAAGAGAAATGCTCTTTTTAGATTTTTGGCTTGGGGTGTCTTTGTGTCATGAAGAACAACTCCATTACTGGGGCATGGAAGAGTAAAAATAGATTTCCCATTAGTAGCAACAAGTAGCTGTTGTTTGTCAGCCAGAAGGAAATTCTTTCATTCTTTTCCTGGTTTAGTTCTTTTTCTGCCAACAGTTAAGCCAGGTTCATTGTAGAGTGGGTGAGAGCCAACTTCATGCATGGGTGGAGTCTATGGTTACCTACAAGAGATGACTTCAGAGATGTGAGGACCAGGGTGCTGAACCCAAGCAGGACTTGAGAGCACGCCCGCCCCCCTCAAAAAAAAAGGAGAAAATAAGTGTAGCTTTCATGAATATACACAAAATTGAAATTATTCAGAAAATCTAGGAAGGAGCTATTTTAATTTAGCAAACATGCAAGTTTTATGTCATTGTCAAAGAAAAGGTGGGGTTTTTTTGAGACTCAGTGCCTACAAAGTGCTAAATCTACCCCAACTAAACTAAACATCTCCCCCTAAACATCTACCCATACAGATATCTGAAATCCCATTTTTTAAGCAGTAAGTCCCCCTTGCTAAAGTGTTCTCTTTCTTCTGGGTAGGTTTTCTTTCTTGAGGTAAATACCCTGGGAGTGAACACATTAATTTAATATACCTCTGGGGAAAATAATTAGTTATCAGATGTGTTTTCTCCACACCAGAAAGACCCTGGGTCCCATGAAAGCATTTGCAAAGGGCAATACCAACTTCAACCAATGCGTACAAAAGTTAGGACAAATTTTGCTGACCTAATAGTTTTGCCCTAGGCCAGTCCCTAATTCTATAAAAACTTGCTAGGGAATCATAAAAATCACAAAATTCTATTATTATAAGAAGCCATTTCTCTCTGTCTCGAGGCTTTGTCGAATTCACTGAAGTCACTTTTTTTTTTTTTCTCTCCATGGAAGACAGTGCATGAGATGTTAGGGTTGACACATTTCTGGACCCCAGGTTCAGATCAGATAACCTTCGTATTTTATAAACAAAGAAGCAAAAGGCCAGAGAGGCTTGTTTTGTGCAAAGTTTCTTAGTTGGTGACAAAGCAAAGATGAGAACTGAAGCAGTCACATAATCATTAAAAGAAATACCGCCCCCCCCCCAGCCCCCATCAGATTCCCATCTGTCAAACAGTTCAGCAAACACAAATAGTCGGTTACTCTCTTCAGGAAGAAGTTTGTTTAGTTCAGCCAAACTTATTATATTTTTCAACAGATGAGGTAAACCAGATTCAGAACTCCACTTTTTTTTTTTTTGAACATATGGGGCATGGGACTCTGCTAATAGGAGCTGGTGTGTGGTGGGGATGAGAAGAGAATGCCAAATTAAATGAACAATTTGAACTTAAACCAGAAACATGCTGCTGATGTAAAAAAAAAACAAAACACAACAACACAAAAACAAACTATGTTGGCTGTCTTATATGCATCATTAACATTTCCTCCTTGAACTGTGTGTGTAGGATGTTGTGGTGTGATATGTATGTATATGTGTATGCAGATGAGTGGTGTGGTGTGCATGTTTGCATATGTGTGTACATGTGTGTACATATGGGTGATGTGATATGTGTGCATGTGTATGGATGGGTGATGTGGTGTGCATGTGCATGTGTGTATGTGTATGTGCATTTGGCTGCTATCTTCTGTGAAAAGCAAATGGGAAGCAGCATTTGACCCAGTGAGGAAAAGCCCTTAATTAACAGTTGAGCTTTCAAAGGTTAATGAGAAAGTCAAGCAGCACTGTCACTCCCAGCTTACCCAGAATTCCCTAAAAGCACTAGAGAAGAAAGTTGGACTGGGGAAGTGCTAGTGGGGGAGGGGGTGCAGGTTGTATCTGGAATATTAGGATGTCAAATCAAGAACTTCCACATGACTTTGGTGCTTATTCTCAGCACTGCATTAATGAGAAGTCAGAAAAGGAGCTGCAGAAGGATGCCTGTCCATGGTCTCTGCTTCCTTTGGAATTCCTTGAGAAAATCCAACCCCTATTTGAAAAAGACAATCTGTTATTGTTTTCTACCACCTTTTTTTGGCATTTAATCTAGAAAAACGGAAGCACCAAGAAAAGAATTGTCACCCTAGATGTAGCACTTTAATTCAGCTGTACATGCCTATCTATAAGAGTATTTTAATGTTTGTAGACAAAACTGAAAGAAGTCCTTTTAGCACTTCAATGACCAGTGCACAGGAATTAAGAGATGGTAAACTCTGTCCAACAGCCTGATAATGGTGGCCTCAGAGTTCCAAGATGCTCCTTTAGCAGGTCTAGAATTCAGAAGCCCAGGCAAGGGACTTTGCCTCTTGCCAAATCTCTCCCTTAAAAAACTTCTATCACTGGGGGAGTGGGGTGTCAGCAAACATTTCCTATACAGGATCCCTAGTAGGTATTTAACTCTTGGAGCCATAGCTCTTTGCAACAGCTACGCAACTCTGTTGTTGTAGTGCCATAGGCAACACCTGAATGCATGAGCACAGCCATGTGCCAATAAAACTTTATTTACAAAACAGGCAGCTGGGCTGAGTTTGGCTCACAGGCCATAGTTGGCTGACCCCTGATTTATCAACCATGGAGTGGTGTGATATTTGGTAACATCAACATGTGGAAACTTACTAAGATTCTCATCAATCCCCTTTGTACTTTTTATATCATTTTCTTTCTCATTATGAAAATAAGATATGGTCATTGTAAAAAATGTAGAGAAAAATAGAAAGTTACAAATTATTCATGCCATCAGGCAAACTCCTTAGTATTTTGCTTTGTTTGGGCTTTTGTTTTATAGAGTCAGAGCAATGCTGTATATTTGTGTAAGTGCAAATTTACCTAATTCTCATATTTTTATGCTATTTGCAATTTAAGTTTGACTTAATTTTACTAATTTCTAGTATATAGATTGTTTGATTAGTTTTTTTCAGGACCTGTGAGGAGTTTCAGTAGTATAATTTCTTCTCTCTGGTGCTTGAGATCTGAAGGAACTTACATAAGGGAGTGAACCCCACCAGCTTGTTCCTCACAGGTCAGGGTGTGTAATAACCCTGGAGAGTAGGTGTGGGGTGTGTGTGTGTGTGTGTGTGTGTGTGTGTGTGTGTGTGTCTGTGTGTCTGTGTGTGTGTGTGTGTTGGGGAAAGCTTGTTACTGATATGGTTTCCTGAGGCCCCTGTTAAAACCCATACAAGCCCTTCGGGAAATTCTGTTTGGTCCATGCACAGTCCAAGCTTTGAGCAGCCCTGGGGGTTGGCAGGTCTCAGGAAATGCTACACCAAAATATGGTGCCTTGGCTTTTGAATACTTTCAGCTGAAGGAATTTGAGAAAATAGCAGGAGGGATGTCACAGCTGACCTTCTCCCTACTCTTCCCCCAGACACAGGTCATAAAACCATGATGTGAGAACCGCCCTCCCCATACCCAGAGGAAATGAGCATCCTTATCTCAGAAGACTAAGAATCTGAACAAATAACAAACGTGACTTGCTAAGTCTCCCCCAGTTGACTACACTTACCTCATGCTCTTTAGCCTAGCAGGCTCCTACACGTGTGTCCCCTCTTCATCCCACTTCGCATGAGAATACTCATGTCCAACTCTTTCTTCGGGACTTCATTTCTTCACGAGGCTCCTGTGTCATGTAAATTTTATACTCAATACCTTGATATGCTTTTCTCCTGTGAATCTGTTGGTCAGTTTAATTTTCAGACCCAGTCAGGCACCCTAAGAGGGTGGCAGACACTTCTCCCTGCCCTACAGGGCAGCGTATCAGACAGGAGATTCCTGTATATCTTTTCACTCCGTGTGAAGGCTCATTCTCCAACTAGACAAAAATGTCCCCCCGACACACATTTTTGCTATTGCCAGTTTGGTCATTTGTCTAACCAATAGTATCTCAAACAGAGAATGTAAGCTCTGGTTTCCAAGACTTTACAGGAGATAATTCATGTGTAAAACCTGATGCCTAAAAACACAGGCATTTGGATTTAGAGTGGCTTTCCCATTTCACCCACTACCCTTGTGTGTTCCTAAAATAAAGTTCTTTCTATTCTGTTGTTAAAGTGAGGTGCACTTACTGAGAAAAACAATAGGGAACCAGAACATGACTTTGGACCTGAATGATCTAAGCCAGACACAAATATAAAGAACGGAAACAAATGTAATAAGGCCCTGATACTTTGCAGGGTGGAAGTTACCAGTTGGACAGAGATTTACTCTCAGGCTCATGGGAGATTAGTCATATTTGCTCAGCAAATGAATAACAAAAGGCAGCTGGAGTGATAGTTTTTAATGTAGAGACCATAATTTTTTAAAAGTACTTAGAAATCAGAGACTTGCAGTGGTGTCTATGAGAATACAAACTTGTCCACAGACAAACCCCTTCTCTCCTCTGCTTGCACATCTGGGAAATAGGGATAATGATAGTCTACCTCTGAGTTGCTGGAAGGATACACTGAGATCATTGATGTAAATCCTGGTGGTGAACCTGGAACGAATGCAGCGTGAGTGTTGCTGTTGTTTATGATAGAACCAGGAAGGTAATTACAACTCGCAATGACTATTAAATTCTCGCAGACCTTTTATTGACAGTGTTGCACTTGCCCTAGTTTGTTTCTGTATTCTGTAAAGGTAATAAGACAATCATGCTATAAATTACACCACTAGTTCATTTCAACTAGACTGCCCTCAAATTAATACTAATTAGTTATGTTTATGTGTCATTTCAATAAAGGTTAGCATGTTTGCTTTGTAATACCACTGGGAGGAAAAGAGTCAGGTGTGTTTTTGTTTTTGTTTTTAAGAATAAAAATGGAGGAAACTGATAGAAAGTGAAGATGAAATATTTACTTCAAGCATTATTCAGTCACGTTATGTGCTGCTTCTTAACAAATGAGAACATCATCCATGATGCCAGGCAAAAGGAAGATCTATCTCTCCAGCCTCAACACCAGATTAGGGTGGAAAAGAGTGGGGCATGAGGCACATCAAAAAAATCAAATAAAAACAAATCTTGAATGTTTCCAAAACGTTCAATCATTTGAGTTTGTCTGAACAACTTAGAATTCATCAATCATCTCTTTTAAATTGTTTAGGCAAGAAAGCTCAATTTGGGAGGAGTGGGCTCCGGAGTTGGATCCAACATGGTTTATTATTTTCAAAAATCATTGCCCCAGTGAATTCAATTAAAAAAATTAGAGGTATCCTATACCTTTAAGTGGTGACACAATCCAAAAGGGTCCCCTGGTACAGAAATCAGAATTTCCCAAATTTGCCAACCACACCATGAGTCAGCTGTAGAAACACCCGTTCTCAGACAGCTCAGGGAACCAGCATTTCTAGTAAGTGGCTCTAGTAATTAGACAGGGCAATACTTCCTAGCAGTGGTTCTCAGCCCTGAGCTTGTACTATAATCTCCAAGGGCAGCAGCAATGATGGATGCCCAGGCCCTATCCCAAAGTAAATCAGCATCTCTGCAGTCGCCTGGCCACTGAGTTCTTTAAAGCTACCTAGACGATGCAGACATATAGCCAGGGCTGAGCAATGCCGTTTCCCTGCCTTACTACTCAGGGCCATCAGCAGACATGGATGAGCAGCACTGGGGACCTGGGAGAGGGTCAGCAAGGTAGGCCCTGCCCACCCCAGGTCCCCTCTGTGCCCATCAGTGTTTGATCAATTCTCAGGGATCTCTTCCCATTGAAGGTCAACAAGGCCCTTCTAGTGCTTCTCAACAGAACACATCTTTCCTCCCC
The DNA here is from genome assembly GCF_963455305.1 of Plecotus auritus. Classification (NCBI taxonomy): domain Eukaryota; kingdom Metazoa; phylum Chordata; class Mammalia; order Chiroptera; family Vespertilionidae; genus Plecotus; species Plecotus auritus. Next base: position 29,429,816 of record NC_137776.1, read on the forward strand.
CTCCCTCTTCCCATTGTACCACCAGCAACACAAGTAGCTTCACATATTTTCAGGGGTCGTTTTCTTTATACTGTTGGCCACTGAAAGCCAACTGAAGAGGGATAGGGTGAAGGCAACCTATCTGTTTCAAAATTATTTATTAAAGTATGTTAACAATGTACACTGCTCTGACTGAAACACCCCAGCAAAATGTAATTGGCAGTTTCCGTTTTATGTCCCATAATCAAAGACATTAAGGATCACTAGCATTCACATCTGTGAATTCATTTAGACAGTTTTCTTTAATTAACGATGAAGACACTACAGTTCTAAGTACCAGACAGAATCAGGGGAAAAAACTGAAAATAAGCATAACACTCTAAAGAAAACTTGGAAAAGTAAAACACTTCTAAATAAAAATATATACCTGGCCTGGTACCCGTTACATATATACATAATGCATGTTATACACATATATACAATAAATGTTTTGGTAGCAATACAGACCATGCTTGGTCCTTTTATACACAGATGAAGTAGCACCATGAGCAGCACCACCATCTTCAGATGATAAACCAAACTGCACATACATGAAATGAAAATAATATCTATGTATTTAATTTGGCCCACCCTGTAGCCAAGAGGTGTAAGGAAAGAGCTTTGCAAGAAAAATTGTCCCAGGAACTACAGTCTTAATCCAGTAGAAAAGTTCTAAAACAACAAAAGCCCTAGCACTAAAAATGTCTATACAAATACAGGCAAGTTTTCCTGTTCACTGTATTTGTCCTATCATTTGGTATATTGGTTAACGTTGGGGAAATTAATCACTTAAGCAAAGAGAGAAACTGAAATGCAGGGTGAATGGCAAAAGTCTAAAACACCAGATCTCTTGGTATATACATCACACATGCCAAGTCATTAACAAACCAGGAAAGGAAGACAACTCCCCAGCTAAGTCATACATTTTCTAATCTTATAAGCTGATAATAAGCTCCTTATTACTGAAATTCCTTAAGATTAGGGTGAAACACCTTCAATATCCTTCTACTTCCTCCCAGCACTTACATGATGTTCTGGTTACAAGGAGGGAGGGCTACCTCAACATGCCACCTGATGCACATTTTCTCTATCTACAATTAGGGGATGGATTATGGAGCTATGGGAGGACCTCCAAGGTTTTCTCTGTCTTGGCTTTGGAAATGACCACAGGCACCAGCATTTAACCTTTGATGTTCTACTAACTACAAGAAGGTTGTTTATGCTCTCCATAGCAAAGGTCACAGACTAGAGGTCTTTCCTTAGTGTTGGCAATGTCACATTTCTTCATATCCCTAGCAGCTCATGCTTTTTTTTCCTTTCCGGTTTCTCAGCAGCCTATATGAATGCAGCATCACTGCCAACCAACGTTCACCGTGTCCTAGGAACACTCAACTCCCCTGTCAAGTCATTGCAAAGAAGCGATTTCATATTTGGCTTCCATCCATCCTCCTTCACATGCCTTCCAAAGGGTTCTGTCTCTCCCCAATCAAGGTCTTAATTCCCACAGTGTCTGGGGCTTCAACACCTCCTCATGTGATGGACTGACCCACAGAGCTCTGCCAAAGCATTTGGAGCACTTCACAGCCATCCCATTTCTCATGGCTCTTTTGTGTCAGTGGACAATGAGCTCCCCTCCCCCGTCTTCAACCACCTCTAGTAAATAAAACTAAAATTTTCAACTTCATGGCACATTGCATTCAGGAACACAACAGAGCTTCAGGATTGCACAATCCTGTTTCTTACAGTATAGTACAGTTGTTTCTTAACACTCTGTCTCACATTTAAAAGATAACTAGCTAGGAAACAATAGTCAGGGAAGGAAAAGTTAGAAATCTCTACCTCTGGCTAGATGATTTTTACTCCACCTCTGGCTAGATGATTTTTAGTAAATGAACATTTGCAGTCAACCTAGATTAGTCAAGAGAGTCCCTGACCTTTGAAAGTGAGCAAGAAATAGCCACCAATGTAACATCAGTACAGTATTGACTCAGGCGGTTGATCATTAATGGATTCTCTTTTCACTTCTAGCTGGTTCTAGAACCTTTTTTTTTTTTTTTTGGCCCAGAACGAAGCTATCATCAAAGTCATGAAATATATTTGTTCTCTTCACAAAGGAAAAATTTTAAAACTCTGCCTAAGTCTCTAAAAAAGAATGCTATGAAAGTGGTCTCATGAAGAAAAAGCCAGTAACTTACAAACAGAGGCCACCTGAATCCCCATTAACGTGAGCTTTTAGCTGGCCTACAAATACTTTGAAATGGATAAAAGCAAAGTCTCCCCAACAGGAACTGAACACACAGACTCAGCAGCTGCTCAAGATCAACCCTTTTTCCCCCTTCAAATACCAGCAACTTCCAGTTTCAAATCAATGAAATTTGATACCACTTTCAAACCCAGCTTAGGGACCACTAGAAGCAGCTTAGATAAGAATGTCTACCCGTATGCTATTTAACTGAACAAAACATCAGAGAACTAGACACCACGAGATGGGGTTTTCCAGTCTGTTCATTTCTATTCTCACCCAGAATTGGTTGATAATTCCACATGCAGAGGTATCTCGGTAACAATCAACTTTTAGGTTTCTTGAGAAATAATAACCAAGCTTAACAGGAAAACGATAGGGGCTGACTTTGTTCATTGATTTCTGTTTGGAAAGAGCAGGATAGCCTACTTGTCTCATACACTAGCAAGAGTATGAGTCAGAATACTTGAAAAATGAAAGTTAGTTTGACCAACAAAGTGTTTTTCATAAAAGAGTAAAAAAAGTTCTTATCAAATTTTTATAATTGGTAGTGTTTTCTCCTAATAGGAAATTATGTAATTTAGCAAGTTCCTTGAAAACAATGGATTCTTATGACTACAGACCTATTTATCTTAGAAATTGATGAGCATGCAAATGATTAGAACCTGCAACAATGAACATTGTACAACAGTCTGTGAGGTACAGGCCATCCAGTTGATTTAACAGTAACACGGGCCTCAGCAGTGTAAGGGTTCCATTTATCTCCCCTCCCTTTTGAGTAGAGCACCCCCAACCCTAGCTCCTTCCTTTAGCCCACCCCTGCCCAGGGAGCACAATTCTACAAAAAATTAAATGTTGCTACATCAACAGTAGGGCTGGGAATTTCTGATACAGAGTTTACACAGACTCCGAGGAAGCCTGATATTGGCATTACTCACTTAATTTATAGGAAGTTTCCCGGTAAAAAGGTTAAAAACTCTGTAGGCAATATCTTTAAGTCTGTTCATTGCCATTTTCTATTTCCAAAGGAAAAATTCCAAGATATGAGTACTTGCCAAAGAAGAAAATGATTAACATTTTCACTGCTGGCTAGATATTTCAATAGCTGGTCATTAAGCTTTGGTGGGCTCTCTGTACACTGGGTTTTATTAACTAATCACTAATAGCCTAGTACCCACAAGGGCAAATGGGCCAAATTACATTCAATTAAATCATGAAACACTGGAAGTTCTCAGAAAGCATCAGATAAGCTCTTAAAGATAGTGGCATGTAGCTCTGGTCATGACAAAAAAAATAATTAAAAAATAAAACAGTTTCTGGAATTTTAATTTCTGGTTAGAAATTAAAGACAAGCTCACTTGTCTTAGTATCTTTCTTGAGACAGTGTAGGAAATGAAACATCCTGTGTGCACAAAAGAAAATGGTGCAATGTAGCAGGAAGCTTACAGAAGTGGGGGGAGGGGAGAAGGAAAGATCAACAGTCTCTAGTCTATTATGAATAGACAGAAATTTCCAGAATTTACAAACACCCACATTGTTCATTCCAAAGAGAGCTTTTGATTTGAAGGGATTGCCCATGTCTCCTTCTCTGTACAGTATGTACAATGGAAGACTTTGATTTCCTTTTCTTATCTTTCGGCTTCCATTCAATTGCCAATGTTAAGCTGACACTCGAAAATACCCAGTAGACTATATACCTTTCTTCAGTTCAATTAACATGGCCTATTGCCTTACAGGAAAAATACAAAATTAAGATCAATTCTTGTAAGGATCTCCGCTCAACACCAGGGCTATAATACAAGAGATAGTATCAGCAAATATAACTATACAATTGAGAACCACCTATGGCACTATGATTCTTATATTATTTTTCTGAGTTACAATCTTAAAACAAGGGCCGTACCCTAGTCTACTCTTGTTAGCCTTGTTTTAAGCATTTGCTCCACTCTTTACAACAGAACATTGCATACCTCAGTTCCACATCCAAAAAAAAAAAAAAAAAAATGTGCGCTGTAAGAAAAGTTACATTTTAATTTAAAAAATTACACATTTAAATCAAAACCTATGTTAAATATTTAACACTCTCTCCACCCAACGCGAACTGTTTTGTGTGAAATAATTTACAACGATGCTCTGTCGCACAGTTTCAGCAGCAGATGAAATGTATCGTGTAGATGGCGATGAGAGGAAACCCATTCTCTCGCAGCATGGTGGGGGGCACAGCAGCTCATGTGGCCAGCTAAGTCCTTAAGTTTGAAGATGAAATTTATGCAGACTCATTGTCCTGGTGTCACAGTGCTTTTTTGCTTGGCACAATAAAGAACGTGCAGTTCAGTCAACGGACTCCTGAGGATTTGTAAAGTAAACAAACTGAAACGGATGCATCGTACCATCTACAGAGGAGGAAGATGTGAGGTCCTGGTTGTGAATCATGAAATAGTTCGAGTCTGGGTACCCATGAGTTAGAGGAGAATTTGCTGAGGTCATTTAGGTCTTCATTCTGAAAAGGAAAAGGAAAGAATTCATCACCTGGGCACCTGGACATCACTTACTACTAGAGAATAAGTCAACTTGGATAGAGAGGCAAAGTCAGTCACAATCAACCCTAGAACTCGGGTTCCTATTTCCAAGGCCCAGAGCTCTTTCCAGGAGACCATGCTACTGGTTCCCCTCACCTTGGCCGAACACTCAGCTCCGGGATGGTTCAGATAAATCTGGGATGACTTATTGGGAGAAACCTGGGAATACAAATAAGGTCAAATCATTTCTCTTTTCTCATCATACTCTGGAGATCAATTTCTTTCTACTACCCACCAAGCCAAGCTTAAAAACCACCTGCTGCACTGCCACACCACCCATTGGTGATGTGTCAGGCCTGCAGGGTCCCATTCTCATCCTTTGCAGTACATGTTAAGGAGTTAGCTCATCTGATCTTTTAGGATTGTCATATGAAACCCTGAAATTGTTAGGGTTTTGCTTTTAAAAAGAAGGCCTATCATATCAGATGAACTGAAGTCACAGGCACAAACAGTACTGTGTGCTTAAATAAAATCAACAATCTGTATTTAACTTCTTTTTTTCTCTCAAAATGCAAGAGTCCAAAGCAATCACAAACTCAAAGTAGTCAATATTAAGTCAGCAAACAAATCAATGTGATTTGGAGGTTTCAGAGGCTTAGCAACACAAAAATACACAGCGCTTTGATGTTCTTATGATCAAAACAAAAATGTACATCACAGCTATTGTGGAAAACTACAACAAAATAGGGCAAGCAGGTAACAGTGGAGCTATGCTGAATCTTCTTTTGGTTAAAAGTCATCTGCAAATTTTAGAATTTGAAGTCACAAGGCTTACCATTACAACATCTGAAATCGGGTTTTAACTTGCTGTTGTTTGACATGAGCATTTTAGACACAAAAGAAAATCCAAGCAAAACAGACCAAGTTAATCATTAATTTTTTAAAAAAAAAAAGATTCTGATTTAGGTCGAATAAATTATTCTGGTAGAAGCACATTTCTTTTATGCAATTCAAGAAGGCAGATCTCAAGGGGCATTATCCCATCCCCTCCAATGAGCGAATCCACCTTTTCAACCTCATAAAAGCTTCTTAGGTTCACAAGTATTAACATTACTCTTTCTGGCATGCATATTTTTCATGCATTCTAAAGTTCTCTATAAATATCAACATTTATAGAATGTCCTGAATAGAATAGTTAATTAATAAAAACTTGTTGAATTAGTAAAATGGTTGCATTAAATACTATGGAGAATACAAAGCTGAATTGTGCTATAGGCCCTGCTTTCTAGAAATTCTAGAAAGGAAGCTCCATTCACAAAGAGATAGAATGCAGAGTAGAAAGGGATGAATTCCACGGTAGATACACAGGAAGAAAGCTCTAGGTGCATGGCGGAAGGAAAGGATACTTCAGCTAGGAATAGAAGGGAAGTACCTTGCTGACACACTTGGTTTGGTTTGGAAGACAAAAACACTTTGGGGATGTGGACACAGGGATTATGTTTATGTTGCTTCCAGTTGCATCTCCAGAGCTTAGCAAAAGGGCTGGCACATAGCAGGTACTCACTAAATATGAGCTGAATGAATGATAGGGACAAAGCACACTCCATTGAAAGCACATAATGAAACAAGGCCCAGCCATGGACCGGCAGGTCCAGTGAAGAATGTGGCTTCGTTGGAGCACGAAGCATCTGAAAAGGGGTAGAAGGAGTTAAGTCTACAAATGCAGATTGGAATAGATGGGGAAGAGCCTTGAATGGCAGGCCAAGACACCTTTATCTAAGTATAGGGATAATAAGGATATACACTGTGTTATGATCAAAGTGCAGCGGTGATAACCAATGTCAGCTGCAAGGACAGTGATGGCTTCTAAAATTCACACAATGAAAATGTTGAGCAATATAGCTGTTTTGTTTTTCTCTTTCCTCTTGAAGGAGGGTATGGCTGAGATCAGTTAGCATTCACTATTTACACAGTGGCTCAGGTAGGTTGAAATTTACCAAATGAGACCTCAGTTTTATGAGGAGATTTGTTTATTTTAAAATATTAACTCTACCCCTAAATAGGTAAATGGCATATTATAAAGACTTGACAAGCAGACAACACATAACAAAAAGGCACTCCAGGGTATCCCTTAATTGCCAGAGAAACAGGATTGACTTTGCATGGTTTCTACAAGTGAAAGGCTAACCCATCCTCTCACAACCCCCAGAGAATGGTCTACAGATCTCTTAGTTTCAAGTTTCTCCTGAACTTATACTGTGGTCTATCAGAATGTTCCTACCAGCGTATCTAGGTACCGCTTAACTAACACAGTTTCACAGTGCTGGGCTGAAAATGAGGTAGGAATGCCACACTTTACTAAAGGGCTGAGACCAACACACTGCCGCATGTGAAATGAAGGACAAGTGAAGGTCCTGTCTTGCCATCACATGGGCCAGATCTGCATGGATGCAGAAAGGAGGAGACTGGGAGCCCGATGAGAAGAGAAAAATCTGTATCGTCACCAGTGGTGGGAATCTGCTGCTTTGGGGTACTCTGAACCCATCCCTGCAATTTCCCACCAACATGTCTATTAAAAGAGCAGGAAAAAAAGGATATATCAATTCCACTACCTACCTTCCCTCCAAAGTCTTAGCATACTGTTTTCAAAGCCCTTAATCATGAATCCTGATCAACACATGTCTCAGCCACTATGGTACCTACCGGTGCCATCAACTCAGGAGTGTATAAATAAAAGTGAAAGCACCTGACAGGTAATCCTGACTAGGAGGGAATGGGAATGGAGGGCTATAAACAGGCCATAGAGATCGGGAGACATTTACAAGGGAACGTCTGAAGTTCACATCTGTTTATCTTCGTACAAGTGTGTGTGTGCGTGTGCGTGTGCGTGTGCGTGTGTGTGTGTGTGTGTGTGTGTAAATATACATAAAGTTTAGCTACAGAGTAATGACATGGATTTTGAACAGACATCCCTCAGTGGGAACTGCCTTTCATTGCAGCCACCTTGGGGTAATACTTATTTCAATCAAGCAGCCATTGTTCGGGGCATTTTTGGAATGCCTTCTCAAGTTCCCATTTCTTTTTCTGCGACTGCCTTCTCAGCCGTGGGTATATTCTTTTGAATGGTCTCTATAGCAGCCAGTCTTGTCCTTCAAAGGCCTATTTGATCTTTGGAGACAGCCAAAAAGCTTTGAGAGCCAAATATGGTGAATAAAGGGGCTGATTAAGCTGGGTAATGGTTCCCAGAGAGGTATTATCTAAAGCCAAAGGACTCCAAAATTGAAGTTCCCAAAACAGAGCTGTTCACAATTGCCCTGATAGTTTTGTTGGAAAGGAACTCTCATAACATTACAGGCAGACCTTAGCATGTGCTTCATGGACTTAAATTCAGCTGCCGATATCCCTGCCTCTACACATACGTAATCAAAAAGGGCTGAGCTTGAATAAAGGAACTCACTTGAACAGAGGAAAACATGTAGATCAATTTAGGAATTTGCAATTTAGGAATTTGTTTTAAAAACACACACAATACCCATACTAGGCTCCTGCAGTCATTTAATTCAACAAACATCTGTTGTGTGACAAATAAAAATGCAATGATAAGGATGGTGATATGCACTAAAAAGCAAAATATCCGTATATGTATATTTAATGCACTTTATATGTACAACCCCAACTGACTCACAAAAACCATACAAGGCGAATATCACTACGATGTTTTACAAATCCAAAAACTCATTTGTGACACTCATAAACTGGACATAAAAAAGCAAAATGTTTCCTTGCAGAAGAGCTGTGCAAATAGCAAATGGTAATGCTACTATGATACATTCTCTCTAGTTACATCATTGGGGAATAACTCGGGAGCCCAGAAATATGAAGCACCTGTCATGAGATTTAGTGGCTGGAAATTACATTCTGACAACCACGCCAGCATCGACTGTACCCTTCCGTGTGTCTTCTTGTAAGATAAAACCCACCCAATCCTATTGCCAGTAATGAAAAATGTAATTTCTGAAGCATGATCAAATACTAGTAAGTCAACACTTGAGCAATGCTACTTGAGACCTATGGCTTACTGCATTAGTGCATCCGGTAGGAATTTACATATTCTGGATGGGACCCACTTCAACCATGCCTACTACAGCTGAAAAATAAACAAAGCTACAGCTGCCTTTCACACCGTCAGCCTACCCATGAGTCTTCACTGTGAAAGCAGCTGAAAGCAGCCCAAGGTTATGCCTATAAGTACAATGAAGCGATCAGCCCTCTTTCATCAATGCATTTTTAGTCAAAGCCATTGATTAATAGCTTTTATCTCGTATTTAAACATGTCGAAACTTCCTGCCAATTTGCTGAGTCAAGTGTAACACAGTTACAAATACCTGGTTAGAGCATAACTAACAGTTTCTACTTTTACTAAGAAAATTGGAGTAAAATATTATAAGCTGCTTGGCTACTGTCAAATTTAGTCAGAAAGTAACGCTTCCTCACCCAACTATGCTTGAAAAAAGATGACTACAGTAATGACTTTTCTTCAAAGGAGATCATTGTTTGAAATCTTATATTGTTGATTCAACTAGAAAAATTCGTATAAATAAATTCCTCCTCTTAAAGAAACGTGTTAAAACAGCATATTTCTCTTTCTCTTATTATAAACAGCTGTGACTTAAAAAACATTCTTGAGTATAATACAGAAAAATTCTTCAGTATAAATTATAGTATAATAATAAATGTTTAAATTGGGGAGGAAAATAATATTTTGATCATGTTTATATCTTTCCCATTCTTAAAAAAAATTCTGTGATGAGAAAATCTATGGAATGCTAACCAACTTTTTCAGCCCTGTAGGTATTCTATCCCTTTCTCATACTCCCAATCCATTGTGCAGGGGCAGAAGTATGGCAGATTGACAGTAGAAATAGCCTCTGTCTTCCTGGCTTTAGTTTCCAAGAACCTAAGTCCTTAGGGGAATGGCACAGGCCTTGTATTTGCAAGAACCAGGAGGGGGAAAAAAGTGGAAAGGAATGAGAGCAGACATCCATGGGTCACTCTGTCCTTTGCAGGGTGCTGAGCATGGCACCTGGGACATCTCTCTATAACGTATCTTCCCAGGTCTGCTTATTTCTTATTTCACACAATTATAATCAACTGCAAACTGCTACCATGACCACAATTCATTTCTCCAGCTCCCTCACTGATGCTGATGCAATTAATTCATGGTACCACTCATTTAGAGCTGATCAAGTCATTTGGAATGCTTACATATTAATAAAACACCTTATTAAACACTGCAAAAGTACTCTGTTTTTAAGCATACCTGAAATCTAGCCAATGGGCCCAGTAGGTTTGTTTTTCTTATTAAATACGTGTGATTCTGGGAGTGCATAGGTGTTCCTCATTTTAACATTCACAACCTTGCAATCTCAGGTGGACAAACCAGACCACTAATCCACCCAATGGATTGTGAAACCCCTCATTAAAGGAATTCCTGGCTTAGAGCTTGGGTACCACCAGGTGGTTTGGATGATAGCACCTAGGGAGAAAGCAGCATTATCAGCACAACTCTGCTAGCTGTGGACATCAACCAAGGTGAAGGGAAAGAAGAGCTTCAGTTTGGGACAAGGGGAGAATCTCTGCTTTTCACAAGGGACAGCTGGGAGGTGTGAGAAGCTGAGACTTTGGGAAAGGACAGACCAAAGTCCTGAAAAAGCATTGCTTTCTGTTTTTAAAGCATGCTGATTTAAAGCCTTAAGACCATAACCACTGAAAATTTACATATATAATTTTACACACACACACACACACACACACACACACACACACACATATGATTGAACTAAAGACCTAAAGTTAGAAGTAAGACCAACATGTTTGCTACTTTTGTTGAAAGGAGAAAGCCATTTTAGCTAACGAAAGGAAACCAACATTTAAAACAAACAGGCCAGAACTGAGCTGGAAAGACTTGGTTTCATGGTCGTAAATGGCAAAGGCTAACAGACCAGCCAAGCCAGCAGAGCTGCTTAAATAGCACTTTTGCCTGGTGCGAGTCACACGGGAGAGGAATGGTGGAAATAACAAGGTTGCTGGCCGGCCCCTCCAGCGCGCAGGGTTGCCAAGGAAGAAAATTCAGACAGAGCTGCCAACATGTGAGAGGCCATCTCGCTCCAGTTACCCCTTTGTCCCACTGAAAGACCTTCTGGCAGGGCTGGTGACTTCAGGAGACCACCAATGAAGAAAGACACACGTATTATGAAAAGGAAAAAGAGAGGGAGTGACCGAAGAGAGACCATCGACACCAAGCCCGTGGGCTCCCGCTGTGGTCCACTGGGGTGACTTCTGTCAGCATGTGTGTTTCTCCTTCCTCAGCAACCTAGGGCGGGGGGCGGGGGTCTGGAAACATTTCAAGAGGGTTAGGGGCTTATGGAGAAGGCAGATTACAACAGCAACAACAACATATGGTTCTCAACAACTAAATGTATTCTGTCAATGATAGATTAAGGAAACCTGAACAAACATCCAGAAATCTTTTAAGCCAAAGAATATTCACGTTAGTTGTTTCCCATTCCTTTTATTAACCAAAAGCATGCTGATCAAGCAGAAGATAATTTAAAGATAAAGCAGATAGGGTTCAACACCAATAACAGCCCCTCTAGAGGTAAATCAAAACGGCTCAAATCTCTCTTCTATCAAAATGATCATATGGCCCTAGCTGGTTTGGCTCAGTGGATAGCGCGTCGGCCTGCAGACTGAAGGGTCCCAAGTTCGATTCCGGTCAAGGGCATGTACCTTGGTTGTGGGCACATCCCCAGTAGGGGGCGTGCAGGAGGCAGCTGATCGATGTTTCTCTCTCTTCAGTGTTTCTAACTCTATTCCTCTCGCTTCCTCTCTGTAAAAAATCAATAAAATATATTTTTTCAAAAATGATCATATGTCCCCATGTACACAATGGTCAAGGTGGAGGAACTCAGAAAAGCAATCCCTCCACACTTCAAGTCAGACTACATGCGCTGTGGGACAGGAAGCTTTAATTTTCACAGAGCTCAACCCAAATAAACCTGTTACTCAAAGACACGAAGGTAATAAGATATGATCTTCCCTACCTGAGTAAGAAAGTCATAAAAGTCAGTGTTTCTTCTGCTTTCACGGAGCTATGTCTGTGGTATTCTCCCTCGGAGGAATTACATTCCATTTCTGAAGGTTTATATTGTCATTTCACATCCGTTTTTTATTGTAATGTTCAGCAATACAGCATACAGGTTTTTATCGGTCTGACTTGGATACAAACCAGTGGATTGAAATTCAGATCACAACTTAGTTTACAATGGATGTCGAGACGGTAAAAAGTGTTTGCAACACCGATTCTGCAATTAGGCAAAAGGTAACCGAGCAGATCTGCTACCACTGCCTTTACTTTTTCTGTTAAACACTAAATAGGTTTTGCATTCTTTGCCCACTCCCTGGAGTCATATCACAAATTGCTTCAAGAAAGAAAGCAAGTGCCTGACTTTACATTTGAGTAATGGTCTTGCTATCCAATTGTTTCTTATCAACTATCAACAACTTTTCAGGGATGGCACGGGAACTAGAGGAGAGAACAGCATTTGCACAGAGGCCCTGGGTCTGCAGCAGGCTGAGGTAAGGATCGTTAACACCACTGACATCACTTTTGGCAGCTGGGGAAAAGGGAAAACCTATGTTTAATCTATTTCCTACTCACCACAAGTTTTAGCTGGAGTCACAGATAATATGGGCTGTGGTTGACTTTATGGAAGAATTTGGTAATGCAAGAAAAATGTACTGAACTGAACAAGCATCTTTACAAGGAATCACGAGGTACCTCAGCTGTGTGGCCCTGCTTGCCTTGCTGTAGGTTTTTTGGTCATTAAATTGGCTTAATAGAGGACAGAACCATTCCCAACTGTTCCTAGGAAGTTCAAGCTCAGTAGAAGACGTTCCCTACTACACGCACCTAATTAACTTCTCCTGGAAACCATTATCATAAATCACAAACAAAAAGGTTTTAGCCTGTCTTTCTTCTTGCTTTGAGATACCAAAAGGAAAATGTTGGGAAGAATTTAATCCAGGAGTCTTTGAAGTTAAGCCAGCTGTTCTTTCTTTTATTTGTAAATTGTCTAAATAATAAAAGAACACTCTTTGAAACCAAATGAAACTGCTCACAAATATATAAGTATAGGGTAGTATGTTTCAAATGTATTCAACCCACAGGGTCTCATTCGTTTTACCTTAAGAATTCTTGTTAAAGAAATGCAAGTCATAAAAGATTTCTGGGCTATGAGAGCAATTCTTAAACAAAAGTCAATGTTAAAGAGGATGGAAAACTGTACCAGCCATCCTATATTACAGGTGGGACCTCTATTTAACTGGGTTACATTAAAGACAAGCTATAATGTTGCTTGCAATAAAGAAATGCAATAAATGTGTGCTTCCCTTGAGTTGCCACTACCCAAGTGATATGTGAGTAACCTGTATGCAATTTTGATTTCTAAAATGCAATTTAGAAAACAATCCAAAACATGTTATTTTGAGAATGAAGATGGAGCTATTTCATGGTTGTTATGCTTTATAAAGACTGATCAATTTTGACTCAAAACTTATTTTCAAGTGAAAATTTAAAATGAGACTAGGATAATTAGATGATCTCTCCTCTCACTGTTTTCTTTGTCATTTTAGGCAAGTGACTAACCCTACTAAATTTCAATGTTTTCATCTGTTATGTGGGGGTAAAAGTACCCATTTCATGGGGTTATCACTGAGGTGAAATGAGATAATACATGAAAAGTTCCTGTCATTGAGCTTGATAAATAACAAGTCCTCAAACATCAACTCTTATTGTAACTACACTTATTAAGGAGAAATCCTGCCCAGACAGTGTGTCTCAGTAGTTGAGTGTCGACCTATGAACCAGGAGGTCACAGTTCAATTCACGGTCAGGGCACCTGCTCAGGTTGGGCTCAACCCCTCAGTGGGGGTTTGCAGGAGGCAGCCAATCAATGATTCTCTCTCATCATTGATGTTTCTATCTCTCTCTCCCTCTCCCTTCCTCTCTGAAATCAATAAAAACATTTTTTTTAAAAAAAAAAGGAGAAATCCTTAGATCTCCTATCTTTCTGGATACCTGAATACATACCAGCCAAAAATGCCCTGGTAGAACTAGCAAGCAAGAAGAAAGCCACAGACCAGATGACAACAAAGGACTGAAGCTGAAGTCAAGATGAGACTGTGACTTGGGAAGAGAGACAAAGTTATTTCAGAGAGAATGTAGGTATGGAGAAAATGCCAGAACAAAAAGAAAAAGTGGTGGTAACAAAGCTAAAAATATAATTGTGTGATACAATTTTAGAAAAAGACTTACCTAACTACAAAGAAACCAGCACAAATTGACTATTACGATAGACAGCATGAGCATATCTTTGTGAGGTCTTAAATGTATGCTATCTACAGAGGCACCGTGGAAAGGCCATTTCGATTGCTTTCCCAGAAGAAATTAGATGCTTGAAGCCCCCCTCCCCACACACCCTTTCTAAGTAGCTAACGAAAGACTTATGATGCTACATGAAATAATTTACAAAGAATTCTCATGACTAGGCTTAAATGGAAGTTCAGTGAGATTTTTGTGCACCATTTCCAAGCTCTAAAGCATGTTTCTAATTGTTGGGGGAGGAACTGGGTGGCTTTTGTTTCCGAATTCTTTTCCCAATCTCTCATCTGAAGAAACTGAACAGGAGTGTGACACAGCCAGTCAATGCCGCCTAAGTAACTTGACGAAATACTGAAATTGCTGCCAGATGCACACGTCTAATGGTTGGCAGCTGGATGAGAAGGGGAAAAAATCGCAAAGATAATCTGAAATAATAGACAATGTATACACTGCATGCATTTCTAAGGTCTTTGAAACAGACAATGGGGTAGATTTCTAACTAACTGCAAACACTTCTTTATTGTCTCAAGTAAGGAGTCAAAATTCTTCTAGTTGACAAAGAAGCTTGACCTTTCACCAGCTGACCCCAAAGGTCCTGGTCCCTTCCTTTCATCTCTCAAGTCTCACTTTCTTTATTTCTTTTTTAAATATGTTTTTATTGATTTTAGAGAGGGCCCCCTACTGGGGGTCCTGCCCGCAACCCAGGCATGTGCCCTGACCAGGAATGGAACTGGGTGACCTCTTATTGCATGGGACAACCCTCAACCATTGAGCCACACCAGCTGGTTCAAGTCTCATTTTCACTTTTACTCTTGTTCTGCTCTCTCTTCTCCATTACCTAACATCTCAGACGTTTTCTTTTTAATTTGAAGAGTGGCATTTTCTGGAAAGTTCCCTAACTAACTGAATTAAGCATGCTGAATTAAAACGCATCACGTTGTCGGGTGCTGAGCTGGTTGCCTGGCTTCCCTAGAAGCATCCTGAGGACAGTTGTGCTAAATTCTTAATCTAGAGGTGGTGACAACTCTTAACCAAGGGATCCTTACTGGGAATATTTATCAGTAATCCTGAGGGCATCACAGTCCCCAGGGAGAGAAACGGGATCTGTGAAGGTGACCCTCAGGCCCACTGGAGCACCAGGCAGGAGCCACCTGAACCTCAGCTGAACAGTGCTCATCCCGCCTCCAAGCATTTCACTAAATCTCTAGAGTAGCAGTTCTCAATTTGCAGGGGTAACAATAATGTCTCCCCTCAAGGCAATGCCTGGAAACATTTTTGGTTGTCACAACTGGGGTTGGAGTGAGGTGGGAGAGATGTTACTGGCACCTAGTGGGTAGAGACCAGGGATATCACTGCATCCTACAATGCACAGAAGGCCACCTGCAACAAGGAATTATCTGGCCCAAAGTGTCCATGGTGCTGAGGTTGGGAAACCATGCCTTCAGCTGCAGAAATAGAAGAAGCCACCAAACATGCTTGTCCACTGAACCCACCAAACACACTTGTCCACTGTTTCTGGGGTCCACGCTAGTTCCAGGGAGGAATGAGGGGAGAGGCATTCCTGTTCTGAGGTTGTCCTTGGTTTCTGACTGTCACCCATGGGTTCAGAGTCCTACTGGGCGCCTCCCCATGCTCACAGCCTTTCCCTCTGCAGTATCCAGTCAATGTGGTGAACCAGTCCTGGACTGTGTTTTCATATGTCACCCCTGCAAAGGAAACGGGAACCTTCTGGATGCAATGCAAAAGCAATGACTAGAAAGAGGAGACTATCAGGCACTCATCTGAGGAAGAGTAGCATGGATATGCTGCCCTGTCTGGACCATGAAAATAAGCAGCCCCGTGGAGAATGCATTTAATTGCTCCCAGGTTGGTATCTTCAGCCAATGTAGCCAGTAGTTTCCATATGGTCTTGGACAAGTCATTTGACCTCATTTGCCTGCACAATTTAATAAAATGGAGAAAATATCTAGTATTCAAGATCCTTAAACTCAATGAAAGAAGGACACTATGAACAAGAGACACTTTACTTATGTTACTCGTGACTCTTAGTCATGCTCATTGCCCTCAAATATCTAGGAGTGAAAATAAATTTAAAAAATCAAGAAACAGGTCTCTTCTGTTCCAGAATTAGTCAAATTTTAACAATTAATGCACTAACTTTGCTCTCTAAGTGGTTACTCCTAAGTCAGAATACTGTTTCCTAGCGGTGTTTTTTTGTTTTGTTTTTACTCTATGAAATAAATACCCAGTTTATTACCAAAACAAACAAACAAACAAAACAGAGACTAAGATAGAAATTCCACTTGCTGTTTCTAAATATAAGATGTCTTCTCAGGAAGACACTTTTATGTCTGTTCTCCCTAAACTTAAACTTGAAGAAAAATAGGAGAGTAGGAGGAAGGGCTCACATACCATGATCAATGAGAGTACAGGGTGTTCTAAATTCTAAAAATCAGGCAATGAACAGAAAAAACAAGTTGATTTCCAGGTGGTTAAAAACCAATTTTTCAGTTTGAACCGTAATGTAATGGCAATAAGAACAGAACCTCCTTAAATATAGCTACGGAAGCGGTTGTGGCCCTAAACTACACAAAGAAAACAATAGGTTCTATTCATTCTACACCATAGCCTGAGATGCTGACAAAATGCCTTCAAAATAAAACCCAACCACACAATTTCACCATTACTATCTAACAGCGACAGGCTATAATTAACTCTTAATCAGCAGCCCTATGATGAACTTTGTTTAATTATACTAAAATAAAAATTGCCTTAGATTTTTCCCATAAAGCCATGTCACAAATGTGCAATGGCCTGCCTACCTGTTCATTTGGTTTCTCCACTCTTTCCTGCCATAACAATATAAGGCACAGCGTAACTACAAAAATGTTCACGTCAAACCTCAGTTCTTCTGAGATGCTCTTCTATCTTCCTGTCCCTGATTCTCAGAGTCCTCCTCACTCCCAAACCATTCGCAGTACCCAACGGGGCCAATACACATAGCCACTGAGTTGTCCCACATCATTTCTTCTGGGATCCTCCCTAGAGGATTTCAGTAGAAACAAAGCCTTCCCAGAGTCTTTCAAACAGAGGTCTGAGGATTGAAAGCAACCAGATCCTTGCCAATTCCCCATTCTAATGCAGACTCAGAAAAAGTCAATAGGAAGGTGACTTGAGAACCATTTGACTTATAAGTAAATAAGCAGAGACCCTGCACCATGGTGGCCTTTGTCCCTGCCATTGGCCATTTAGTGGTTTACTGGCATGTCTTCCAGAGAGAGACCCAAGAAATGAAAAGAGAACTTAACCAAAATTCAACACAGTATGTTTTTTCCACCTGAGAGTCTATGAAAGTGGTAAGGAGGATGGTACAATGGCTAACCAAAATATGCATCTGGATGATAATTATTCCAATTTAGGTATTATATGCTCCATTCCCATTTCTATAAGTGACCTCCACTACAAGATCAAGTTACCATAGAAAGAGTTCATGGATTACTATGAACAGAACAATCAAAGCAGTACCAGGCCTGGTATTAGAACTTGCTTGATCATCTGGTTATTGTTTAGGGTTGGAATCATCATTCTAAGCTCATGAAACTAGTTAGTAGTAGCACTGAGGTGAGACCAGGAGATCACCTCACCCCAGAGTAACATTCTTTCTAACCATGAATCTTTAAAATCTTAATGGCCCCAACTATTTAGAAAAGTAAAATGATTCTAATAAAAGAAAAACAGGGTGATATTCAAAATAAATGCAAAGGTTCTAGCAGCCAACTCATTCAACCACAAAATGGGGGCCTCTATATAGGTAATGGGGTAAACAAAGAGCAAAACAAAAAACTCCCAAAAGTTTCTGCTAACTACAAATTTATTGTAAATAAGGAATATACATAATTTATAGTTGACCCTTCAACAACCCGGGAGTTAGGGGCCCCGACCCCATGCAGTCCAAAGTCCATGTACAACTTTTGACTGCCCAAAAAGTTAACTATTAGTAGCCTATTGTTGACTTGAAGCCGTACCAATAACATAAACAATTAACACATATTTTGTATATTAAGTGTATTGTACTGTATTATTACAATAAAGGAAGCTAGAGAAAAGAAAATATTATTTAAAAAAAATCATAAGGAAGAGAAAATACATGGACAGTATTTATTGAAAAAAATACCAGACTCCATTTTCTTCATCAATGCAGTGGTACAGTAGTGCACAGGCCTTACTATTTGATGGCAATTTCATTCACTAGTAGGCCTGACCCTATGCTCTGATCAGGAGCTGCAGCTTTACTTGTCTGGAAGAGAAGCCCAGGCAAGGCAAGCATACCTTGCTAATAATTTTAGAAAATGATAGGAAAATGATGATGTGGCCAGAGATACTCTCCAAGAGCCAATTCCCAAACCCCTGTACAGTGCAATTCACACACAATTCACATGAGTTGATTTCCTAACCAATTGGGACAGAGTGAGAATCCATTTCACCAAGGGCTATGGGATGCAATAAGAATGGCAATCACCTGCCAGACACTAACTGTGGGATCCATGTGGCCACCAGACAGTGGTGAGACCCTTGCTCCCCCAGCGCCACTTACTGGCACTGAACTGCAATTCCCTTGTAAAATGGTGCTAAAAGTGCCCAACTCATTGGGTTGGCATGAAGATTAAATGAGATAGTGATTGTAAAACTCAAGGCACAGGCTCCCACAATTAACCATTTATAGAACAATTAATTCACTGTAATCGGTAGCAAGGAGCCACCAGAAACCATAATGGGAGGAGGCAGACAGAAGAACTGAAAGGGGAAGGAAGGTGCTTGACATTAATGCTCTCTGCTCTTTGCAATACTGCTGATGTGTCTGCAGAAAGGTGCACCCCAAAAATGGTGCCATAAAAACCCCAACAATGACACCCATCGCGTGGAATTCTGTCCGAATCACAACTATTTTATCCCTGGGTATGACAGTACTTCCTACTTTGCTTTGAACTTATCATTTTAATAGTTGATCCATTGCTTAAAATGGATCATTCTTAGCAATTCTAAAGCACCCTAAACTTCTGTCATCTGAATTTTTAAACTTCATTCACTGAAAGGTAAAATTATAATTAGGCATGAGAGAATCATGCCATACTCAATGCCATGAAATTTAATTTTCTGAGATTGAATAAATTTTCATTTGATGACCATCCCTTACCCAATTGTTCTTGAGGTTTCTTATTTCTAACTTTCAACTCAGTTTATCATAGTGTTTTAGACATAATTGGCACTCAATAAAAAACTGTTTATACTGTCTCCAAAAGTGTCTATATGAAAATTGTATGTATTCATGCACATATTCTAAGGCCCATACGGCTTGATGAAGGGTAATTTCAACCTAAGAGAAAATAGGCTTATAAGTTTTTGTGAAGTTTTTCTCACACTGGGCAGTGAGTGAAGTAGAGGACATTTGCCAACCTTTTGAAAGTGTTATCTCCTCCTTTTGATAAATATAAAAAGAAAACTCAACCTAATTTTTAATGCTACAAATTAAATAACATGACTAACAAAATAAAGCCATTTTAATATTGATTTTAACTGTTTTCAAATATTTGTGTCCTCCACTCCTGATGTCAACAGCCCTCTCTCTCTCTCTCTCTCTCTCTCTCTCTCTGTCTCTCTCTCTCTCTCTCTTAGATTCTCCATCAGTAACAAAGCCAACGGTTGTTACATGTCAGATTCTACTTACGGGTTTTAATGTGCATTATTTCATTTAATCCTCACAACCATCCTGAGATTTTATTAGTATTCCTGTTTTATTTTTTTTTTAATTTAATAAATCTTTATTGTTCAGATTATTACAATTGTTCCTCTTTTTTTCCCCCATAGCTCCCCTCCACCCAGTTCCCACCCCACCCTCTGCCCTTACTCCTCCCCCACTGTCCTCATCCATAGGTGTACGATTTTTGTCCAGTCTCTTCCCGCACCCCCACACCCTTTCCCCCCCGAGAATTGTCAGTCCACTGCTTTTCTATGCCCCTGATTCTATTATATTCACCAGTTTATTCTGTTAATCAGATTTTTTTATTCACTTGATTTTAGATTCACTTGTTGATAGATATGTATTTGTTGTTCATAATTTTTATCTTTACCTTTTTCTTCTTCTTCTTCCTCTTCTTAAAAAATACCTTGCAACATTTCATATAATACTGGTTTGGTGGTGATGAACTCCTTTAGCTTTTTCTTATCTGTGGAGCTCTTTATCTGCCCTTCAATTCTGAATGAAAGCTTTGCTGGGTAGAGTAATCTTGGTTGTAGGTTCTTGCTAGTCATCACTTTGAATGTTTCTTGCCACTCCAGTCTGGCCTGCATAGTTTCTGTTGAGAAATCAGCTGACAGTCATACTGGGTGCTCCCTTGTAGGTAACTAACTGTTTTTCTCTTGCTGCTTTCAATATTCTCTCTTTGTCTTTTGCTCTTGGCATTTTAATTATGATGTGTCTTGGTGTGGTCCTCTTTGGATTCCTTTTGTTTGGGGTTCTCTGTGCTTCCTGGACTTGCAAGTCTATTTCTTTCACCAGGTGGGGGAAGTTTTTGGTCATTATTTCTTCAAATAGATTTTCCATATCTTGCTCTCTCTCTTCTTCTGGCACCCCCATAATACTGATGTTGGTACGCTTGAAGTTGTCCCAGAGGCTCCTTACACTATCTTCATATTTTTGGATTCTTTTTTCTTTTTGCTTGTCCGGTTGAGTGTTTTTTGCTTCTTTGTATTTCAAATTTTTGACTTGATTCTTGCAATCCTCTAGTCTGCTGTTAGATCTCTGTATAATATTTTTTATTTCAGCCAGTGTATGCTTAATTTCTAGTTGGTCCTTTTTCGTATCCTTAAGGGTCTCACTAAATTTATTGGCCTTTTCTAGAAAATTCTTGAAAAACCTTATAACTGTGGTTTTGAACTCTATATCCAGTCATTTGCTTTCCTCCATTTCTTTCATTTGTGCTCTGTTTCTTTGTCTCCACATTTTGGGTATTTCCCTGAGTTGATAGAATGGCTTTGTGTGCTAGGTGTCCTATAGAGCCCAGTGGCTCAGCCTCCCCAGTTACCTGAGGTGGACACTCTTGGTGCACCCCTTTGTGGGCTGTGTGCATAGTCTTGTTGTAGTTAAGCCTTGATTGTTGTTGGTATCACTGGGAGGAATTGACCTCCAGGCCAGTTGGCTGGAGGATCAGCTGTGTCTATACTGGGAGAACTTCTGTGCTGGAGACACCCTCTGCCTTCCGCAGTTCCTCTGAGTCTCAGCTTGCTTTTCTCTTTCCTTCTAGTTGTAGAATTTCCACTCAGCCAGCCTTCCTGTGGTTCTGGATGATGTCTGTTTTGTCTTTTAGTTGTAGTTTTGAAATTGTTGTGCGAGGCAGCAGTTTAGGTGTTTACCTATGCCGCCATCTTGGTTTCTCTCTCTAGTATTCCTGTTTTAAAGACCAGGACACCAAGGTTCAGAAAGAATGAGTAAATTCCTAAGGATCTCAAAGCTAGTAAATATGGCAAATGGGATTCAAAACCCATGCTTCTGACCACAATGTATAGACAATGCTATAAAAAGCAGGGGTGGAAGTGTTGTCAAACCTCTCATCTAAATAGAGCCCACTGGCATATACAAAGTTCTTTTTATAAAAGGAAACAGGGGGTAAGCTTTGTGTTTACAAAGGGTAATGAGAAATTACACAGTGAAATGCCATTCTGATAAATCTAAACTAACTCAACTAAAACAACATTTCACAGAATAGGCACCTAGCTATCAGAAATGCCCTCCCTTCGGGAAACAGCCTGCGAAAGAGATTGCCATCATAAAAGCCCCTTTTTATTCCTTATTGTGTGCCCTCCTGCAAAAACACGAAGTGTGAAATCTGTCATTTCTTAAAGAGTCTAGACAGTAGTAGATGCAGGCAACTGGGTGTGACTAATAGATTCTGACAAACAAACACAAACAGAGCCAAAAGGTAAAGCGGGAGGCCTGACATTTATTGGCCCCATAAAACAGAAACCCTTTCCCTCTAGGACCAGGGTAAGATCTGGTACGCTCCAGGATATTTTTACTTTTCTTTCCGCCCTTAATTTAGAAAGCCAAAATAAAACCCAGAAGAAGTCCCTGTTCGGAGTCCTGAGCCATGCGCTGTAATAAGTGGAGAGAAGTCCTTATCCATTAGAAGTCAGGAGAGAACAGAAGATTAAAAGCCAACCATACGCAGCTGCCTCTCCCTTCCCAATTGTTTACATTCTTAGACATCCACTTTTTAAAAATACTCCCTCTGTAGATCAAAACAGGCTGTACTCTAAGGAGGCAAAAACAATGACGTTAGCTTTAAGATATTATACAGTGTACATATAAACAGAGCTGAGTTATTTGCACTGTTCTAGTTGGCTGCCAAATGATCTGAATGGCTCAAATGGAGAACTCTAATTCTGTTCATCTCATAGTCTTCAGAAAACTCTAAAATATATACCTAACCTTCAACATACTATGCAGTTTGAGTGTACCTTCCCTATTATAAGATACAGGATGCAACTGGTTTAATAAATCAACATAATCCAAAGCTTTTCAAGGTGAACTTGTGTAGCTCCAGGCCTGGATAACACTGGATGCAATTCCTGGGGGTGGGGCACTCTGTCCCTTCAACCCCAACTTTCCCTCTTCCTTCCTTTTCCTTGCCCTGAGTACCTTCTCTCTATCAATTAGTGCCACCCATAAATACTTGTCAGCATTGTTATTGATATGCAGGCTTAGAAAACTGGGTGGTCCCAACTCAACACCACTTATTTCTATTGTTGCCTTCAAACATAAAACACTAATCCAATACAAACTAACCACAAGAGCATGAATCTCCCCCTTCTAACATCATAATGTGCTTAAACTTTGATGTAATATAGAAATACTAGAGGCCCGGTGCACGAAGATTCATGCAAGAATGGGCCTTCCTTCCTCTGGCTGCCAGTACCGCCTTCACTCTGGCTGGAGCCACCTTTCCGCCTTCCCATGCTGCCCAGAGGCCTGGAATAGCTGGGGCAGTGCAGAACGCCTGCATCATCGCCATGGTGACAACGCAAGTGTCCCGCTCCGCCCCCGGCCATTCGGCACCTGCATATGCAAATTAACCCACCATCTTTGTTGGGTTAATTTGCATACTCACTCCTTATTGGCTGGTGGGCGTCACAAAGGTACAGTCAATTTGCATCTTACTCTTTTATTAGTGTAGATAGAAATAATTTGATGTAATATGGAAATAACCAATCAGACTATTACTTTTATTCTTTTCTTGTTTTCCAAAATTTTCTACAATATCTTCATGCATATAAATTATATAGTGACAGAAATACAGAAATATATATATGTAAAAGCCTAAGCGACTGAATGACCGAAGGACTGGTCACTATGATGCGCACTGACCACCAGGGGGACGCTCAACACAGGAGCTGCCCCCTGGTAGTCAGTGCACTCCCACAAGGGGAGTGCTGTTCAGCTGACCGACCCATCAGGGCGGCCCACCAGCTCGGAGGCAGCCACTCACTCCCTCAGTAGTCCTGCAGGTCCAATCTCTGGAGAATGGGCCAGGCACTGATGGACTGGTGCCCCTGGCACAATCCCCACAGTGCCGCCAGCCTCCTGGAAGTCAGCCTCGGGCACCTTGGCCACTTCCCCTCCCTAAACTCTCTGTAAGAAAGAACCGATATAAAAGTGGCCGCCAGGTGGCTCCTGACAACTGGTGAGAATGTCAGCGGGATGGATCTGGATCCCTGGCCAGTAAGGATGTCCCACCACCCGCAGGCAGGGCTGATCACATCTCGTGCTCCCCCACTCCTCCCCAGGATGGGCACCAGATGCAGGGCTCACGGCTGGCGAGCGCTGCTGTGGCGGTGCGAGCCCTCAGCAGGTGTAGTGGGACTGAGATGAGCAGGAACAGCAGGCAGGAGCGGCAGGTGGCATTGGACTGTGGGTTTTGGCCCGATCCCCACAGGCCACCCTGAGGAACCCAACCCATGCACGAATTTGTGCACCGGGCCTCTAGTAAGACATAAAGAGCATCATTTTTATAGGGTGTAAAAAATAAATCAGGGAAGAGATGAAGTTAAATTATCAGATGCAAATGGTAACCTCACAATTAGCCAGATAGAACACAATCTGACCTAATATTCCTATAATATGCAAGGAACTAGAATTTTTGAGGTTCTATAGATAGATACCGGGGATTTTTATCTTTCATTTATTTTAGAGAGACAGGAAGGGAGAGGGAGAAAGAGAGAGAGACACATAGGTCAGTTGCCACCCGCATGTGCCCGACTGGGAATCAAACCCACAACCTTTCGGTGCATAGGACGATGCTCCAACCATACCAGCCAGGGCCAGGGACTGTTTTTACAGACAATTTGGCAAATTCCTTTAGCAAAAATGTTCACTGCACGTTACAAATTATTTTATCCAGTTACTATGGACAAAGAGAGGCTGTGCCATTATACGTTTACTTCTGTTCATGCCCAGAATATGACTCATAGAGGCCCAATGGGGGATAATAAAAAAAATAAGCCCTACTATCCAAATCTGCCTGTTTCGGGGGGGGGCGGGGGAAGAACATTACGCAAGGCTCAAAGCACAAATAAAAGTCACAACTACCAAGTAATAGTCATTAGACATCCACGTGGTTTTGAAAGCCAAATCCAAATGCTTGTTTATAAATGTGAGATAAAGTCTCTTATTTTTACAATGCCATGTTGGTAAATGAAAAAGTCCTTTCTACAAAGCAAAACATTTTGTCCAGAAAAAAACTTTTATGCAGGTCTGGAGCCAATGAACTTCTAAACACGGTACCTGCATTTAATAAAGGGGCAAATAAGTACCGGGTTCTTGAGTCTGAAGTTACAAAGGTTTGACACGGCCAACAAAGCATGGAAGCTGGCACAGGTCCTGGACCATTACCGACCAAACAGCAGCCGAAGCAAGTCGCCTTCCAGGAGTGTGCAGCAGTTCCTATAACACAGTAAAATGTTGACATGCAGTGAAATGTGTTCCTTCACAGAGGCCGAATGAAGATCATATGAGCAGAGAAGAGCTGTTAGGACCAAACCAAATATATATTTTCAAGTGTATGTAAAAACTGAATGTAAAACAACACAGAAACCTTTTTGTGTTTCCAATATTCATGCAAAGACAAATAAAAATGACTTTTTGGAAATAATTTCAAACATGGCCCTTTCTTTACACTAAAGAAAATGCAACAGAATCAAAAGTTACAATAAAACACAAATATTGCACCAGGGCCATGAATAACGAAGTTACAAAAAGCCAATCGTTTGTCAAACCAAATGCTTTGTCTTCTAGAACTCTGTTAAAACATGTGCACAGGCTTAGGTGAGAAAGAAAAGTCACACATAGAGTAAGCCCACCCTCTAAACAAAAGTTTTTTTTATGTGCAAAAGTTAAATTTGGGTTTTGTTTTTTTGTTTTTTGTGGGTTTTTTTTGGCATTGTTTGCCCTAAAACAAGGTTAAAAATTAATTTTAAAACCAAGATCCAGTAAGTGGCTTTACTAAAATGTTGCCTGAAATGTTATTTCAACAAACGGAGCCATTAAGAATCCCCTTTCTACTCCTTTGAAAGAGGTGAAAATACCCCATTAGTTTAATAAAATATGTCAATAGAGGAGCTCATGAATGGCGCATTTAACGATGTCCAGGCCACACTAACAAATATAAGGTGTCCCCCCAAAATGTATACACACATTTTGAATAATTATAAGGGCAGTGTTTATTAAAATACATTTCATTTTCAAAATTAAGCTATCAGCTGTTAAAGTGTGTATACATTTTTGGGGGACACACTATATATGCTGCTGCACTCTAACCCCCCCCCCATCTTAATCTGCTGTGGCTCCAATAGTAAGCCCCTACAAATGCAACCTGGCATTTACACTCTTGTCCATCTGGAATGTCTCCACGTCAGAGGAAAGCCCTCATCCCCTGTGGAAGATGAACAAGTACACAGCTGGTGGGGATCCAAGCACGTATAAAGGAACCCACTTATGTGTGTGCATACACATGGCTAACCAGTTAATCCCTCCAACACCCTCTTCTTTCCACTTTTTTATGAAGCTAGCAAGGAAATGAGTTGTGTGTTTTTTAAATTGAATTCTGTGCTATTATCAGATATCAAACAACTCCTTGTTGAAAAGATATTGCAAGAACAAAGCTTGAAACCCTGCCATCAAAGCTGTCTGAAGTCCAAGGTGCTGTCTTTTACCGTCACTCGAAGCCTTGGAAGCAAATGTGCGTAATGCTAAAGCCAATCTTGTGAAAGTAGCATTGCGAAACCTAACCCCGCAACTCTGCTCAGCACAGCAGACTCGCCCATGTGCGTTTCAGCAGACTCAGGGATTGCTGAGGTTTTCCACGCTGCTGCCATGAAAACCAATACTTCTGGGTTTCACTGCTGGCTCATGATGTGAAGCTAAACTTAGACATCAAGCTGGGTTCTATATTGAGCTACACCCCCTAACTCTCTGTGGGCAGGAATGTGAAAAGAGAGACAATTCCAATTCTGAACTATTGGTTTTAACGAGCAAAGCCGAGCAATAAAATCCAACTCTCTAGATAATTTACGACAGCAACAACATATAATTACTCTGGAATGTGTTTTGTTATTAAATTTGGCTTTTGTTGTAACTGAGGTTTGACAGGACAACTACAGGGGGCGCTATTTACACCACTGTCTGTGTGAACATAATCCCATGGTTGTGGGTTTTGCTAAGTCATTCTAAATCAGTTACCAAGACCTGTACCTCAGATAAATGCTGGGGAAATATCCATTTTATCCCTGATATCTTCCTGTGTAATTCTTCCCAGCCACCTTTTCCACACAGGTCAACTGTCATTCACAGTGACAAAGTTTTGCTTTTTATCAAGCCTCATACTGAATAAAGGCTAGCTGAAGTTTCAAAGAACTTTCTTCTTCTCAACAAGAATCCTAGATTTTAAATAATACAGGTTCTAAAATTTGAACAGACCTAGGATTTTATAAGTACTTCAATACACCTGAAATGCTCCAAATCTAAGGAATCCGCCCAAGGAAGAGTGGTCTAACCTAATTAAGCCACAGTTGCGAATCTTGAAACGTGAGTGACTGCTTCATGAATGTAATTTGGAAATCATGACAAAGTCATAAGCATGGTCATGGGTAACAGCAGTTGCCAAGTGGCATTACTTTCCATTGTGAACTGTACGAAAATTAAAGTTTCTCATTATTTTCAGCTAAGACCCCTGGTTACTAGACTGCATAGGTACTTCATTCCTATTACCTGAAAAGCATGTAAGACAGGGCTCAAATGACTAACCGGTACACAGGCCTTGCTCATTACAGAAGCTTTCTAAATAACATTAAAAGGCTCCCTAAGGTTCACTTTCTTCCAATAACTGGCCATCGTTTTTCAGAAAAACGTAATTCAAATAGTTTGATTCATTAATTTAGTTATGTTTCAAAAATCTTGTTCTTAATGAATATAAATATTCACCATCACCATGTAAATGTGGCCTCCTGCCTTAGAATCACGGCCCAGAATTCTTTGGGAGGTCATTACATATGTTATATTGTACTGACAACTAAAGATATATAACTCATTCCTCCTGTGATATAACCATCTAAAATGCTCTGAGACCACAGAAATGTAAAAAAAAAGATAAAGAGCAAAAAAACACAGTAAGTGTTACCTCCCATCTCTATCTCCCATCTCTATCTCTACAGCAGTGACTCAGCTCTGCTCTTATAGCTCAAAAACAGCTGCAGACATTATATCAAGAAATAGATGGCCCTGGCCAGTGTGGCTCAGTTGGTTGAGCATTATCCCATGCACCAAAAGGTAGCCAGTTCAATTCCTGGTCAGGGCACATACCCAAGTTGTGGGCTCAATCCCCAGTTGGAATGTGTACGAGAGGCAACAGATCAATGTTTCTCTCTCACATTGATGTTTTCTTCTCTCTCTCTCTCTCTCTCTCTCTTAAATCAGTAAAAACATATATTTTTAAATGGGTGTGGCTAGGTCCCCATGAAACTATAGAAACATGTGACAGCCAGATATAGGGCCATGGGTTCCAGTTTGTGGACTCCTGATCTTGTGTGATATGAGCAAAAGTACACATTTTATTGGAAATTAAGAATAAGAAAACAAAAGGGAAAGAACATGAAAACCACAACAGCTAAGAATAACAACACACCATATAGAAAACACTTTTCTAATGCTTGGAATCCAGTAAAGAAAATAGCAAACAAGTGGTTTATCAAAGTATAAATATGCATTTGTTATTACAAAATATTACATTATTTTGGTCATTCAGAAGAAAACAAGACTAATTTCAGAACATTCTGTCATTACCTCCCTTTAAGTGCTTTTATAATAAAAACTAGAGGCCTGATGCATGAAATTCATGCAATGGTGGCCCTGCCCCCCACCGTACCCACCTTGCCCTGGCGCTGCCCGTGTCTGCTGCCACACACCCACGGTTCCCTGGTTCCACGGAGCCTCCTGACTGATCGCCCGGAAGAGGGTGGCCTGGGCCTCCCTCTTTGGGGCAATCGGGGAGCCCCCCAATTGATCGCCCCACTGGCCAGTGGCCTGGGCCTCCCTCTGTGGGGTGATCGTGGGGCGATGGTGGGCCCCCTGACCAATCGCATCACACCCGTCTTGGCTTGCCTGGCGCCAGTGCGTGTCATAGTGTGGTCGTCCTGATGGTCGTTCTGTTGTTCGGCCCTTGGATCGATTTGCAAATTACGCTTTTATTATTATAAATGTACAGTAACTTTCTGAATGAAAACGTAAGAGGAGAGAAGAAATCTGCTCA
Organism: Plecotus auritus; assembly: GCF_963455305.1. Lineage (NCBI taxonomy): Eukaryota > Metazoa > Chordata > Mammalia > Chiroptera > Vespertilionidae > Plecotus > Plecotus auritus. The sequence continues at coordinate 29,458,892 of NC_137776.1, forward strand.
AAGTTACCTTCAAAGTCAAGAGGAAATATTATGAGTATAAGGAACAGAAAAACTGGAGAGAATGCATTGCTGACAGCCTTACACTGGAGGGTCTCATTAGTTTTAACTTACCATTCCCTAAACATTTCCCTACCATCCTATTTTGGGTTCCTTTTTATTCAAACTACTACATTTTTGGGGTTTTTCTTTTTATACCATGTTGTGGTTTCTTCAGTCCTGAAATTATGCAAGATTTGGAGCATCCTGTATTAAGGCTCTCTTGGAAAACTACTGTCTACATTTATGACAAAAATATTACAAACAAAATCCACAAAAAGTGCCATGGATGCCACATCTCAGATCCTGGTGGTTACCCCCTCTGAATACCAACATGAAAATGAAATGAGCAACCCGGAGAGCTTAAATTTCAAGGGTATTTTTAAAAAGATGCCATCTGCTTTCCAAACACAAAACAGCAGCAGATAGTATTTTCTCCTTCTCTAGCACCAGCAATCCAAAATATTAAATTATAGTGCATGTGATTTGCAATGGCCAACATGTCAGCATTTTTGTGGTCTTTCTCTCTTGGTTTCTACTATATAAGCTTTATTACAGCGGGAATTATTTATTACCCTCACAACAGTTCCAAATAAACTTCAAATGCCATCAAAAAACACCCTACATAAATCCTCCATTCACAAAAATTTTGACTTTTGAATCAAATTTCTCTTTAGCAATGCTAAAGCTACCCTTTTCTTCACTGTCAATACCAACAATGAATCTCAGGGTATTACAATGGCCTACTCAATATAATAATCTCTGGGCCAATCACTTAATAACTTCATTTGTATCAATGGTATATAATAAATGAACTCCAAATACTAATAAAGTGAAAATCCCTATATATAACTCTGTACTTCATGCCAAACGAAGAAAAATGGGTAACCTTTAACAGCACATAATCCAATACCATGTCTATTTCATCTGAAAATAAATGTTATGATTTCTCCCCACACCAGATTTTCTAAATAATATTTTGCTTTTGCTTTTACTGCACTAATAAAAGAGTACCTTTGGCATAACAAAGGATCACCAAAGGAATGTGACAAAGAATCAGATTTTAAAATGTGGATTTAAAATTGCTATGGAAAGTACATGAAGACCAGGAAAAAGAGAGATTAAATGAGGATGCAGTTATGAATCCTAGGAAAAAGAGTAAAAGCAGATCGCGGTGGTGTTGATCTCAGCACCATCTCTGTACATGACTGACACTGCCGTTCATCTGCTTTGTTGCAGTTGTCAAGGTCTCAATGCTCATATACATGTAAGCATATCAGAAACCAACCATCTGCCTAACTGGTTTTACTACAACATGCAAGACATCTATACAGACTGAACATAACTGAAACCAGAAGAACACTTCAGAAAGTAAAATCCAATTACAACAGAGGTCCAATTTTTATAGCAAACAACAGTTTAAATGGAATTTCATATTGGAAAATAAAAATATTGGAAAGGTTGAAATGAAAATATATGGGGAAAAGCTATTTTACCTTATATTTAACCAAATACATTTTAGTTGCTTCTACTGTCCAAGTGTTAGAATGAACAAACTGTGATCGATTCTTTTTTGGGGGCTGGTGGGGGAGCAGATAATTTTTCTTCATGTTTCATTTCTGACTTCTGTTTGGTTTCCACAGAACAATCATTAAAAAGATCACTTTGATAGGAATACCCCGAGGCTTCATCAATTTCCCCAAGGGCCTCTCTTAATCAGGTATTTTTATTGTGGACTTTCGAAGTACTAAAGGAGTCATAATATTTGGTTTCTTAACAGTTCCTTCATCTAATCCTGCCAGATCCTTCCTTGCCATTGACTCCTAGTGAACCTCAGTAGTTCTTCCACATCACTTTCACTAATTTCATAACATCCTGCATCTTTTGCAATATGTTCATTTTCAATGTTGAATAAAACTGATGGAGGAGCAATTCCTGGTATTAAGTATAAAGAGATAATAGCTAGGAGGGAGAATAGAAGTGGTTAATTCATTAGTGAATATCTTTATAGCTTCTACTTCCCTACTAAAACCTTATAATTGCAGGAATTCAGATAATGAAGATCACTCTCTCAACACCATCCTCCCCGCCACCCACCTATCTAGGTTTTCATCAACCCACTAGCATGTCCCCATGAAACCACTAGAGCCAGCTGTCCAGAGCAGCTCAAAACAAGAATGATCACAGAATTAACACCTAAAAGCAAATGGCATATCCAAAACATCACTAAAAGTTAACTCGGCCAACATTTTCCAGGAAGTAGGTTAAGATCAGTTTTTTAAAAAGCAATAAAAGTCAAAGCTAACACACTCTACACTTGATTGGTGCCATATGTTCCCATTATTGGTTTTAAAAGTCACAGAAAACAATGATCTGAAAGGTAGGTGTTAGAGCAGACCAGTATCTAGCCTACAGGAAGATTAAAGGATTAAAATGACCTAATACTGTACTTCCTTAAACATACAGACTTCCACCCAGTGCCAGTCAACTAGCAGCCAAGTGTTATCAGCAAGTCTAAATTTGGATCTCATAACCTAAAAAAACCACTTAAGATGAAAAGAGTGCTGAAATAAGTTCAAGAACTAATAGGGCCAATGGGAGAACAGGTCATGTCAGGTAACATGGATTCCAAAACAAAAATGACCAAATCAAGATGTATAAAACCTGGATTAAATTATTTATAGCTAGAATGCTTGTTGGAGGCTTAAATCAATAATCTTACCCAGAGGGAAGGGCCTTGGCCATTCTTTTTTTTTAATCCTCACCCAAGGACCTGCTTAGAAATAGGAAGAGGGGGAGGACAACGATGTGAGAGAGGAACATCAATCGGTTGCATTCCATATGTGTCCCAAATGGGTATTAAACCCGAAATGCAGGTATGTGTCCTGACTAGGAATTGAACCTGCAATGTTTCCGTGCACAGGATGATGCTCAACCAACTAAGCCACTCCAGCTGTGCCCTTTGCTATTCTTTATAGAATAATTGTGATCTGGCTTTAAAGAAACCAGATTAGGTGTATCTTGCAAGAAACCAGAGAAGCATTTCTGGGCCTGTCCTTCTAGCCAACCAGTCCACGGATGGAAAACCTAGACATGCATGACCTGTCATTTTAGGCTTCTAAAGAGTTTCACAGGAGGCTAGAGACTTTCCTTCCATTATAAAGGCAGCAACTTATCAGCCCATCATTATAACATCAAAGCACCATTGGCCCTAAAACAATATGGGTTTGAACTGCATGGAGCCATTTATATGTGGGTTAAAAAATAAATACTGTAAATATATTTTCTCTTCCTTAAAATTTTCTCAATAACATTTTCTTTTCTCTCACTTACTATATTGTAAGAATACAGTATATAATATGTACAAAATATGTGTTACCGACTATGTTATCAGTAAGTCTTTTAGTCAGTAGTAGGCTATTAGGTAGTTACATTTTTGTAGAGTCGAAAAATATACATAGATTTTCGATTGCATGGGGGTTGGAGCCCCAAACCCCCACATTGTCAAGAGTAAACTATAGTTTAACAAAGCTATCATTTTAGTGGGAACAAGAGAAGTAATGAGGGAGCACTCCTCTGGTCATTATTTCCCCAAAACTTTATATCTATGATTCTGGGAAAACAGATACATTTGAAAATAAGCCATAAATCTACAGACTCAAGTTCAACTTCTCTGAATGAACTTGGTCCATTCATTGATAACAAGCATAGGTTTATCTTAGTTAAGACATAGAATCCACTGATGGTCTTACTATTAATAAGGTGAGGCCTTTCAAGTAATATAAAATACAGCATCACAGTTTCACTGCTCTCCTACTTGATGAGCACTGCTGGTGCTGGGAAATCCACTCCTTTCCCAGAAAGGAAATAAAAGGTTTAAAAAAAAAAAAAAGCACTAATAAAGTTCAAGCGGTCATAAATACATTTTTAAAACTCTATGGTTAGGGTTCACTGAGTCATAGATACAGACAGTTCATTACCAATGTTCATATATGATTTTCAAGTAGGGCTAATAATCAATCAATATAAAAAGGAAACTTCATGTAACAAGCTATCTTTTAAATCCTTTAATTATTTTCATTAATCACAATTTTTCCCCAAACATATCTTTGAAAATCAGAATCTTTCTTGCCCAATAGAATTTAAAAAACAAAACAAAACGAACTTCATAAATAATAAGTTTAAACTAAATTTGAGAGTGGTCCACTTAGATTCTTTGATAAATTTATGATCATGTATTTTGCCATAAACTCCTCTATACTAGTTGTGTTTAGAGTACTTACCACTATCTGAAATAAGTTTTTATGCTTATTGTCTGTTTCTCCTACTAGAATATAAATTCTACGAGTGCAAAAATTAAGTCTTATTTCCCAATTATAAGCATCTGAGGAACTAATAAAAGAACAATTAAATCTATAACACTGTACATATGTGAATGTAACATGTAACATATAATATATATTATATAAAATAGACAAAGCATTATACACATGTACATCTTTATGTGGTATAGCATAGGGGGACAGCATCATGAAGATAATACATGGGAAGAGGGTTGCTGACTTTACCATGAGACAACTGTATTACCTTGTGTGACTTAACTTCTCTGGGCCTGAGTTTATCTATAGAATGAACATTTTAAGCTTTATCACCTTTAAGGATACTTTCAGCCCTAATATTTTTCTCAATAAATTCAAGGGACTCGTAACAGTTTCCATAATCTACTCTACATGGAAAACAAAATGGCAAGTAACTGAAATTCTAACTCCTGACCCCTGGGTAATTATAAATCACTAGCTATGATCAATGGCTATCTATAAAACTGTCATATGAATTTAACCCCTCCTTTAACCTACCCCTTTGTTCCTCTCATTTTCTGTTTTCTTTGTCCTTGATTGATGGAGCCAAATGCTCTGAAATTATTTGGGGACATAAATGAGTCTAGTGAGCCACTGAAATTATTGTTCTGGATAGCTGACTAATACCATGCACTCAAGCACAGGGACCCAGCTATAAACTCCTCTACCGCCTCATGTGCTTTATCGTCATTATCCTTCCCACAAATCTGTGATCTTGACAAAGACAAGTCAAGGCCAAGAATGAGCTCACATCTAGCCCACTGTTCCTCATAAAAACATGGTAACCTTTAAAATCACAACACCACCAACACTACCAAAGTCATTCTAGAATAGCAAGTGTGAAAAGTCAAGAAAAGAGTTAGCTAGTTCTCACTCTCCAAAGCTTCCTTTCTTTGGGACAAATAAATTGCATCAATTAGGTCCTATTATCAACCTCAAAGAGTTGGTCTAGTTCCCATACTAATTCGGAATCAGGCTGCTGTTTTTCCTTTAACCATCTCTTAAGCTGATCGTCCCTTCTGCCTAGCTCAGCACGTAACACCAGACTCCTCTGGCAAAGAGTGCTGACACTCAAGAGCAGAGATATGTATCAACAAGGGTTTGGTTGAAGAAAACATTCATTGCTATCCAGTAATACTTTTACTTTCCACATTTAGTATGTAATTAAATCCATAGGAATTACAAAATGCATGTATATATTGCCTTTTAAAATTTAATAAATACATTTCAGTCTTTAATCCTGATTTATACTTATAGCTTATAAATAATTTAGGCCACATGTAGAACTTTGTTTGTTCTCTGCCAAGCTAATAAATACAACCCAGTTTCCTAGAATTCAACTGTACAACACTCATACTTCATAAAACAAATATCTGAGCTACAGGATCAATGTTGATGCATCTTTTCAAGCATTCAACCATGAAACACTCTTCCAGCCAAGAAATCTAGGAAAGCTGACTGAGTTTGGAAACTATTTTTAATAAGGAAGGGACATAAACCAAAAGCCCCTTGTGTTCTAAGGACAAAAGGGGTGGTAGGACTTAACCCATGACAAACCTTAGGTTTGAAAGGCAATTCATAGTTGACAACTGCACTTCCATCTATTCTTTCCTTTGATCCTCAGAACAACCCTATAGGAGCCATTGGGTAAATAGCACTACGTCCAATTTAACGGACCAGAAAATTAGGTTGAAGAATGATGGATTCCAGGAAGTGGCAAAATCATGAATAAAATTCACAGTTCTTTTCTGTCCATGCTGGTTCTATTTTATCATTTGACCCTTCACGTATAATAGTCAACCTAGCCTTGAATTACAATACATATAGAATCAACTCTATATGTACACACACAATAGATATACCAATGGAATGAGTGAACAGTAGCATAGTTTTTCTCTTAGTTGAGCAAATATCATTGGAGTTGTAGGAAATGAGAGAATCTTATCAAGACAGAAAAAAAGTGATGTTAGTAAATTCTCTTTTTTTCTCATATATATGTGTGTGTGTGTGTGTGTGTGTGTGTGTGTGTGTGTGTATAATTTTTAATCCTCTTACAGAAGCTGAGTAAAAAAAAAAAAAGAAAAGCAGAGCAGGAAAGCAGAACTAAAACCTAAAGCTTATCATACTGATAAGAATACTTCTACAGGAAGCAATAAATTACCACTGCTTCCTGTTTTAAGTATTCTTATCTGTAGGACTCTAAATTTTTTTTAACCACAGAACCTCACATTTAGGACACTTCCCAAAATAGAATCTTCTGATCTTCAGCTGTCAGCTGAAGTTGTTTCATAAATAGCCCAGCATATGTACTCTGGAGGGTTGCTAATACTCTAAATGCAAATACAGTCCAGTCATATACCAATTCCTTCTAGACTTAGGTGACAATCTGAAATGTGCAGAATTAAACAACTCCAGTATTCTATAGAGGATACTGTGAATGTCTCTAGTCCATGACCTAGGAACTCAATTATCTGGAAATTTGGAAACAAAAGCCATTACCAAATATATATTTCTATTTTTAATATATGGTTCACAAGAGAACATGAGATTTATTTCTGGTCAATCACTTTTTAAACCGTTTTAAAAACAACTTTTGCCCAGCCGGTGTGTCTCGTAGTTGAGTGTCAACCTATGAACCAAGAGGTCACAGTTCGATTCCCGGTCAGGGCACACGCCTGGGTTCCAGTCTGAATCCCCACTAGGGGATGTGCAGGAGGCAGCCAATCAATGATTCTTATCATTGATGTTTCTCTCTCCCTCTTCCTTCCTCTCTCTGAAATCAATAAAAATATATTGCTATAAAAGAAAAAAGAAAAACAACTTTTATTCAGAGATTCATTTTGGTGAAAAGGGCGTGTTTAAAGAAACCCCTGGGTCTTACATTTTAAACACCTTTTCCACAGGCTTTCATTGTCAACAAGTACAGACAACAAAACTGATTATAAGGGAATGTGTTTGAAAAATTACACATGTAACCCAAGGTTAAATATATGGAGAAAACACAGAGAAGTATAAAAGACGCCTAGCTCTAATCTTTATGATCTAGTATGTCAGGAATGCTATTGCCAGAATTACACAACAAGCTGAGACAATTTCAGAGAGAGAGAGAGAGAGAGAGAGAGAGAGAATCAATGCCTGTGTTTTTAAAGGGTGGGGGGGGAAGAAATATGTGGAATGGGACTATAAAGCATAAACGGCCTGATATTTTATTATTTTTCTTTTGTGTCCTGGCATTTGAACAAAGCATCTGTGCCTTTGTGGCCCCTTATCACTCCCTGTTCTGATTACCTGCCCCACAGCACCTGCGGGGATAAGAGGTTTTACCTTGGTCAATGGCAGCCAACCCAGAAGAGTAGCCTTAGGGTGATTCCACTCTGTATGTAGTAAACGCTCAAAACAAATTTGTTGAGTGTTAAAAGACTATATAAATATGATCTTCAAGCCCCTTTTAGCGAGTTGCTAAGTAGCTGTATTTCTTCACATAAGGATGATTAGCTCCCATTCACCCACCACAGAGTGGTCCCTTTATAAGGCCTGGAACAAGCCCCTTGCAGTCCAGCAAGGAAAGCTTGTCCCCAAACTATGAATCCAGACTGGGATGGACCTTGTGGCTGCCTTGCGGGAACCATTCCGTGCCCAGACCAGGCAGAAGTATGTGGCCAGTTCCAGGTTCCCACTGGACACCCAGAACTGATGACAACCAAGTTCAAATTAACTTTATTAACTTGATTTCCTGAGACCTGGGAACCAATTATGTAAGGGGTAAAAATGAAGATTTTATAAACACCTATACTGCATCCAAATTATAAAGTACTTATTTTAGTTTTTTAAATTAATTTTAGAGAGAAAGAGGAAGGAAGAGAAGAAAAAAAAACACATCAATTTGTTCCACTTATTTATGCATTCGTTGGTTGATTCTTGTACTTGCCCCAAACGGGGATCAAACCCGAAAGCTTGATGTATTGGCACAATACTCTAATCAACTGAGCTACTTGGCCAGAGCCTATAAAGTATTTTTTTTTAAGACTACCAGTAAAAGGTTTCAAATAACTGTTCAAATATCCAAATAGCTAGGTCCTTCAAGGAAGAGAGTTTAAGAAGGCTCTGATGATCACAGTGGCTCTAAGGTGGTACAAAAATCTATAATATCCTGCTGTCATTGAACAAATAAACACAGACACAGATTAAACACAAAGCAGATTAAAATGGGGAGAACATGGAGAATCAGGAAGCAAATCTCCAACTGTATCTTGGATGGGTCCGAAATTCTCTACTATAGAATGTTGGCCAATTCTGGGCAGGAAAACGATGTGAAATTCTTTATAGGTTTTGGAAAGAACCAAAAAATTGATTGCAGGTTTGAGAAATCAGAATGATGAGTAAAATGTGAAAATGGTTAAGATTAAGGGAAAACTGAGAGCTGACTTCAGAAAGGTCTTCAAAGACACATGGGGAAATATCTCATAAAAGGTCCATGGGCTGGATATCCAAATGGTGGTATATCCATACAAGGGAATATTATTCAATAATAAAGATAAATGAAATATCAAGCCACAAAAAAGACATGGATGAATATTAAGTTTATCTGCTAAGTAAAAGAAGCCAATCAGATAACTGTACATATTATACGATTCTAATTATATGACATTCTGGAAGAGGCAAAACTACCAAGATAAACAGATGAGTGGTTGCCAAAAATTGGGGAGAGGAAGAAGATGGTTGAATAGGGGAGCACAGGGGATTTTTAGGGCAGTGAAACTATTCTGCATGACACTGTATTAATAAATACAAAATATCAAGCATTTGTCAAGACCCATAGCACTTCATAGCATCAAGAGTAAAGCTTAATATATGCAAATTTTAAAAAATTACTTAAGAGATCAGTTAACCCAGGTGAATTCAGAATGTGGCAGAAGAATCTAAAAGAATCTAAATGTATTACAAATGCACACAAAAATCTCATTGCAGGGGGTGGGGAAATGACCTGAATAACTTTGGAAATGAAGTGAATGAGTCTATAAGACTAAAGGCAAAAACAAAACAAAACTAAAACTGTACATAAGCACTGTACTCTGGTTGATAAAGTTGTTTCCTATAGCAGAGTGAATTAATGATTCTGACACTGCTGTGTATATATATGTAGTGGAACGGAACAAGTAGATGGATGAAGGATGGTGACAGCAAGGCTTCTCACTGCTGGAGTGGGAGGTGACAGATAAGCAGGGGAGGAGGCTACCATGATCCATATGGAAATTGATTAGTACTAAGAGACATCAGTATGAACTCATGCTTAGCTTGGTATACAAACAGCTACATATAGAAATATTTATCAAAATGTTTACATATATGGATTAGTATAAACACATGCATTTCCTTGCTCTGAAAGCCAAGAAGGCATAAAAGAAATGACACCCCAGTACAACAAACTCATCCAGTGCCAATATTCTGGGGTTTGTAATGTGATTTTCCAACGAAAGAAACCAGGGCTCCTTGGAGGACCAGTGATTCTAGGATGGGGGCAGGAATTAAACAAGATGATCCTATGGCATCTGCAGTGTCAGAAAGTAAGGAAACACTTTTTTAAAGAAGCTACTGGATTAAAAATTAGTGATAAGACAGATTTAGGTAATTATTTAAATACTAGAGGCCCAATGCATGAAATTCGTGCACAAGGGGCAGAAGGGCCCCTCATCTGGCCTGCGCCCTCTCGCAATCCAGGACCCCTCACTCCTAACTGCCCACCTGCTCGCACCTTACCACCCACCTGCTCACACCTTACCACCCGCCTGCTCTCTCCTTACCGCTTGGCTCACCTCCTTAGTGCTGCCGCGGAGGCAGGAGAGGCTCCCCCCAGCACTGCTGCACTCACCAGCCATGAGCCCGGCTTTTGGCTGAGCGGTGCTCCTGCTGTGGGAGCACACTGACCACCAGGGGACAGCTCCTGCATTGAGCGTCTGCCCCCTGGTGTCAGTGCGCATCATAGCGACCGGTCGTTCTGGTCGTTCAGCCATAATGGTCACTGGGCTTTTATATATAGAGATTGATGTGTTCTGCTCTCTAAATGGTTTTCAAATATGTACCTTTAAATCCCCTGGCCTCTTTAAAGACCTCCAAACTGTAAATTTTATTTGATGAATTACTGTTTTTTTTATTAAAAAGTTGGATGATGCAAAATTTCTTTCAGAGGAAATTGACTCTATAATTAAATTTCAGCAAATGAATATATATTATATTAGAAACCCAGAAAGTCATATTCAGTTTAATTAGCATTGTCTAATCACTTATGAAACACTTTATGTTTATGGCTATTTTCTTCTAAGAATTCCTGTTTAAATTCATTTCCAGTTTTATTCCCTCTTTAGCAAACTAATTAGGTACAGTACCAAGGTTGTTAGGATTTTCTGTTTTATCTTCTGCACACTTAAGTACATTCATTGTGTTTTATTTTTAATGTGTTTTTAGAATCTTACTGGGCCCTACTGTAGATTTTTGTATCATATAAACTTAAATCTTCTGATAAAAATGAAATTTATGTCCTCAATTAAAAAAAAAAAGGACAGAGCCCTACCTGGTTTGCCTCAGTGGATAGAGCGTCAGCCTGCAGACTGAAAGGTCACAGGTTCAATTCCAGTCAAGGTCATGTACCTTGGTTGTGGACACATCCCCAGTAGGAGGTGTGCAAGAGGCAGCTGATCGATGTTTCTCTCTCATTGATATTTCTAGCTCTCTATCCCTCTCCCATCCTCTCTGTAAAAAATCAATAAAATATATTTTTTTTAAAAAAAAAGGACAGGGGCCATACCTTGTCACCACTGCCAAATTCAGAATGAAGAAAATGTGCTCATTTGAGAATGGTGGATTTAAGTTAGCTATAAAGAAATTGCCTCACCACAAAAGCTGTTCACCACGCAAAAAGGTTACCTCAAAACTGTGGGATTTCCTCCTGTGATGCATAGATCTAACAGGAATATGCCTGAAGATCCTTACTTGTAAAATACATAATAATATCACAATAACAGCTTTTTTAATAAAGAGTTTCAAGATATTGGTCTTTTCCTCCCAAACATTTTATACAAAGAATAAATGTAGAGAAAAGCAAACATTAAATATTTTTCCAACAGAATTTCAGAAAAGAAGGGTTAGTACAGCCATGGGCAAACTACGGCCCACGGGCCGGATCCGGCCCGTTCAGCTGTTCTATCCGGCCCGCGGAGCCGAAAGAGTGGAGGGTTCTCTTGCTCTCCCCTCCGCTCCTTCACCAGCAGCAGTGTTAACATGGCAACGTCGGGAAACACGGCCGCAGCTCCTTCTTCTGAGTGGGCGGATTTATATCCGCCCATTCAGTAGAAGGAACAACCTCTCAATCTTCCAGAGGCTCCTTGTAATGCCCGCGGACGCGTCCCCCGACATCACCCTGGGAATGCGTAGACACGTTATTGTGGTGATGTAGGGAGACACGCCCCTGGAGAGCACAGTATCAGAGCATTAGCTAAACAGGAGACCAACAACACTGTTCCCACTGAAGTTGATGTTTTAAAGACCAAAAACCTTTCAACCCAGTCTACATTGCCATCTACATCTACGTCCCGGGCATAATTTGGAAGTTGCACTAAAGAAAATGTTTAGTTTACTGTTTACACATTTTGTTCTTTTCTATTTGTTTTAGTTTTAAATTATTTTATTATATTTAAGTTTAATTTGAAAGGCTTTTGTACCTTTCCTTTGTTAGGCAATTTTATTTTGCCTTTGCCATCTTCAATATAAGGTATGTTATTGTGCTATGATTCCTCCATTTTTTGAAGTTTCAAATTATAATAATTAGTGTTTACATTCTTCTTGTTAAAATGTTTGAAATGAATAAAACTATTGAAATAATAAAATAAAAAAAGACCGTACCCCTTTTATGTAATGATGTTTACTTTGAATTTATATTAATTCACACAAACACTCCATCCATGCTTTTGTTCCGGCCCTCCGGTCCAGTTTAAGAACCCATTGTGGCCCTCGAGTCAAAAAGTTTGCCCACCCCTGGGTTAGTATATACATACATTACCAGTTTTGCATAATAGTCTTAAAAAGGAAACTCTGGATCCCCAGTGAAAAGTACTAGCAGCCAACCCTACAACAACACAAGCTATGGTTCATGACACCAACACATGCCCGCAGCCCAGTACACATTGGTGGCCACACTGGCCAGTCCCAGTCTTTCCCCAGGGCTCCCCGGAGATGTCACACACTTCTCACACCCTTTCCCTAGTTGTCGCCTGTGCCAGATCTTGCCTTTTGTGTAAGACAATCTCTCCCAAGCAGACGCACATCAACTTCAACTCTTACTTTCTTACTTTCTTCTCTTTCATATCCTGCCCTACTACGTCAGAAAAATCTGACTTTGCTTCATTTGTGAGTCACAGGGTAACCTCAGACGCCACAAGGAGTGTCAGCCATATACGTGGATCCAGGCAAAAGGACATCATGAGTTTTTAGTGAAACTCCATGTACAAATCAACATTGTCAACCCCTCACGTCCATAAAAGGGGCCAGAAGTCCAGTTACTTCTCTCAGGGGGTCTCATCTGTCCCCCTAGGGCAGTGGTTCTCAACCTTTCTAATGCCGCGACCCTTTAATACAGTTCCTCATGTTTTGGTGACCCCCAACCATAGAATTCTTTTCATTGCTACTTCATAACTGTAATTTTGCTACTGTTAATGAATCATACTGTAAATATCTGTGTTTTCTGATGGTCTTAGGCGACCCTGCTAGCGGTTCACGACCCACAGGTTGAGAACCGCTGCTGTAGAGCCTAAGACCATCGGAAAACACAGATATTTACATTATGATTCATTAACAGTAGCAAAATTACAGTTATGAAGTAGCAACGAAAATAATTCTATGGTTGGGGGTCACCACAACATGAGGAACTGTATTAAAGGGTTGCGGCATTAGAAAGGTTGAGAACCACTGCCCTAGGGGAAGCTGACTCACTCAACTTGTCCTCAAGAAAAAAGCTCTGTGAGGGCCTGAATATGTATCTATTTTCTCTACAGTTATAACTCAAGAACATAGGAAAATGCTGCCACTCAGTAGAAACTCACTAACTCCTTGTTGCATTAATTTAACCAGAGCATTCTCTCCTGTCTGGTCTACAAACATTTGATTCTTCAGCAATTCCCCGCTGCTATCTTCATGACCAGTTATGATTTCTTCAAATGTCCAGGTTCAGTAATTACTACAGCTTAATTATGGAAGGATAGAAAACTTTAAGACAAGTGCCAGGTAGTGGTAATGGAGTTAAGAAAAACTCTATCATGCCCTAGCCGGTTTGGCTCAGTGGATAGAGCGTTGGCCTGGGAACTAAAGGGTCCCAGGTTCAATTCCGGCCAAGGGCACATGCCCAGGTTGCGGGCTCAACCCCCGCCCCAGTAGGGGGCATGCAGGAAGCAGCCAATCGGTGATTCTCTCTCATCTTTGATGTTTCTTTCTCTCCATCTTTCTCCCTTCCTCTCTGAAATCAATAAAGAAATATATATTAAAAAATAATAAATAAACGCATTGCCCAATTCAACATGTTTAAAAAAAGAAAGAAAGAAAAACTCTGTCCTCCTGAATAGAATATGATTCTGGTCTACAGATACAGGAGATGCTGGCATATTTCCCATACTGTGGTTTACAAACATATGGTCTCACATCCATTCACTCAGTATCTACAACAAATAGTATCTACCAAATGCCAGGCTCATTCCACTACGCATCTGAACCTAGTCAACCACACTGGCAGAGAGAGAAACAGCCTCCTTGCTCAATACCAGACACATACCTGTTGGAAAGCAGCATAAATAGTCAAGTTTTAGAAAGTAACAGAATGCCAAATGACTATGCAGGGCCAAGAAAACTGAAGTCCTATTTATAATAAAACAGAATACATTTATATTACAGATCTTGAGGAGTTGCAGTGTTTTATATTAAAGTATGATACATGTTTTGCTCTATGTAAAATTGCTTGAATCCTACATTTTAGCTTAATACTTGAAATCTCAAGCAATGTTTATAAAGGATTGCTATAGTAGCTGACAAACTAGAATACACATCCTATATAATAAAAGACTAATATGCAAATTGTCCCCTCGACCAGGAGTTCAACCGGGAGTTTGACCAGGGGGTGGGCTAGCCCCTTCCCCTGGCTGGCCCGGCCCGATCAGCCCCGATCAATCAGGGTGGGCCAGCTGGACCCCACCCGTGCATGAATTCATGCAATGGGCCTTTAGTTCTATTATGATGGTCATCAAACTAGCCCAGCCTCAATCTAGTAGTGGAAACAAAATGAAGGGGAAAAATCTCATATCTTGGTAATTAGGTTCAATTTTCCAGGCTAAGGTACCTTTTTAGCAGAGTAGCTAACAAGCGCCATGCCAGCAAAATGAACTTGTTTAAATTTCATTCCTCTTCTCAGACCTTACCCCTATTTTAACAGAGGGATTAATTAGCCACAATAAACCCAAGATGAAGAAAAGAAAAGAGCATAAGGACAAATTAGAAGGGGACTCTATGAATCACATACTTAATAACTGACCTCTTTTTAAAAATAGAGGTAACTATAATATAATAATTGTTTTTCAAATAATTTTCTCATTGCTTTTGATATTTTTAAACCTCAGTAAAAATGCTATGCTATGACCTAGATCAGCAAGCTACAATTAACATCAGAAGAACTTTATTAGTAGAATGAAAGTTGATGAACTACTGTTGAAAGCAGAGAAATAAATCTTGTCAAAACAAAGCAAAGTTTCTGTCAATCTTTAAAAGAACAGTTTGGGGAACAGAGGAAGCATCCAAGGATTTCAGAAATAGGGATGATGCAATTGTAATTAATTTTACCCAAGTTTTCCTAGCCACTGATATCAAGGACTCCTATCATTTTGGTTGATTATTTTTAAATATATCGTTACATTTGAATTTGATTTTTAAAATATTTGGCAAACGAAATGGCTTGAGGTAGTAATATATATATATATATATATATATATATATATATATATATATATATATATATATATATATCTCCATAGCATTGCTTTTGTTTGGGATATTTCTAAAGCCATTCTCTCCCCTGATTCAACAACTTTCTCCTGAACTATTGATAACAAGTCCACCACTTGGCGCGTGCTTTAGGAGCACCTCCTCAGATACTGGAGTCGTGATGAATAAATAGTAGGTGTACTCTGAAACAGCTCACAACTGTCAGTAGGAGAGAGTGCCATGAAAGCAGTAACTGGAACAAGAACAGGGGTCTCCATCATCTCTCAGGAAGGGGTAAACTCTGAAAGAACACTGAACCCAATAAACAAACTACTTTTATTTCCTCTGATCATCTAAAAGTATTGATTTTACACTGCAAATGCAATGTTACTAAGGAATAGTGGAAATCCATTCTGAACTCTTCAGAGTTAAGAACTCTATCTACCTTCCTAAATACCTCCTGCCACTATTTTTAAAAATATATTCTCCAACACCCTGCCCCACCCCTCAAAAGCTTGGAGTTTCCTATCCAGTGAGAAACAATAAATCATCTCAGTTGGGGTGGGAGGGAATGGGGCATGGGGACTCTCTTCTTAGAGAAGGGACATTAATTTAAAAATCTGTGTAAAAGTAGCCAGTGAATTAGATCGAATTGGGTGGCATAGGTTTTTGTTGTGTACTTGATAATGCTAAGGCGCTTTTCAAGAGCCCATCAAATACAGCCTAGTGGGACGCAGGCTTTGAAGACACAATAACATTCCTCCAGCGAGTTTCAGGCTGGAGGCTAAAAGCACCAGCCATTCATTTTTCCCTATTGAGCCACATTCCTCACCCAGTTCAAAGACCTGAGAAACAATAAGCCTGCACACTTTCTGAAGGTCGTCCCTTGTAGGGGCTTGTGAGGGACCAACGGCTCAGGCTGCAAAATATTTTTAAAGACCTAGTGTTAGGAATATAACCCTTTTTATTGGACTGTAGTTTCCACCCCCTAACCCTCTGTTGTCCTACCTCCTCCAAACACACACACACACACACACACACACACACACACACACACACACACTGTAAAGTGGTCAAGTTAGGCAAAAGAGGAAGTTTTCATTGTAATCTCAATAACTTCCAGGATACCTAACTAGTGTAAGTAAAATATTTTCAGAAATTAAGTCATTACCCATTCTTTAAACAAATGTAATATTTATATTCCTTAATCTAACCAGAGGGAATGGATCAGCTTTTGAAAGGAAGTTATTGTTTAGCTGTGGTTCAAAGTGTGAGCTGGAATTAGGAAGGGAGGGCAGAGAGGGAAAGTGAGGGAGGAGTTGGGGGGAAATTGTCAAAATCAGGATAAAAATACATACTCAACCAATGCTTAAAAAGATGCGAGGGGTCTCCCTCCCCTGCCCCTACCACAACGTATTTTATTCTGTGCCCGTGTGGTTCTATTCTGTAACCTCAGGAATATTTAAGGCATTCAAGATTCTGGTAAAAGAAAATTGTCAACTCTGCCAGGTAGGAGATCTGCGGCAAGGAGTTAACAAAAGTATGGCCTTGCCTTTGACTGGGATGCATCCGTACAACCGTTCACATTTGTTTTCCCATCATTAACAACTCTGCATCACCAAGATCTGGATTTGTGCTCCTGTGGGAAAACTTCTTTCAAACCACCGGAAACTTGGGACTTTGAGCAAAGGGCATTTAATCAGTGCTCCCATCTCACCCAAGAACTCAGAGTTCTCAGCTCATGAACCTGGGGAAAGGGCAGTCTTGGTTACAGGGCAGAATAGGATAGTACAAGATGCCTAATGTCCTCTGGCTCTGGGTTCCCCTCAGTAGACACTGGTCTCTAAGCCTAAGGGTGTCACCTGAGGATGTTAGAGGGTGTAATCCTCAAGTGTAGGACAAACAGCATAAGTAATGTTGCCAACCACCTATGGCACTTCATCCATGGGTACCAGAAGCCTCAGTATAATTTTTTGCATTTTTCCTAGAGGTGAGCTTCCAGCCCTCACTCATCAAATAAAAAGCTTTCTCTAGTGAAAAAAATCAAACTCTTAGAAAAGATGCCACCCCAAGGCCTGAATCTGCACCTGGTCCAGGGAACATGTGACATAAAAATATTTGTTCCACCTTCATAAACCTGAATGATATTTTCTTAAATCGTTTTAGCTGCCCCCACATTTTAAGTGGTTCCCCATTATTCTGTTTCTTAATACACTGTCCTTCAACAGACCACATTTTACAGTAACACAATTCTTTGTTTCAATTCCTTATTCTTTGCCTCCTATAATCACCACAAAGCCAGGGACATGTCTATTTTAGTCTCTAGTGCCTGGCTCTCAGTATGAACTAAATGAAAGATGTATTGAGAGGCTCCGACCAATGTGGCTCAGTTGGTTAGAGCATTGGCCCATGCACCTAAAGGTTGCAGGTTTGATTCTAGGTCAGGCTGTGTATGGGTGGCAACCGATCAATGTTTCTCTCTCTCTCACCCCGGTGAGACAAGCAGAACTGCCCCACTGAACCCAGTCCCAATCACCAATCCCCAGAATGGTGATCTAGCAAATGATTTATGTTTTAAGACAATCAGTTTTGGGATGGTTTGTTACACTTCGAAGCTAAACAATGCACACACCTAAGAAACTACATAGCTTCACAGACTAAACTTTTTAACAGGTTTTTAAAAAGTTCCTTCAGGTTAGTGAATTTCATTCCTCCTTACTCTAGATGATCTGGAAGAAAATTGATATTTTTGCTTTTGGCATATTCTTATGGACAAGTCACCAAAAGTGATAAAATGCTGATCATCCTGATTTAAATGTTATCTGTTATCATATTCTTGAATATCATATTCTGTTTTGTAACAAGAACTAACCCCATTCTACTCAGACTCTACCTGGACCACAATTAGCAAGGATATCAGGGCATCAGTCGTAGTTTTTTTTAAACATTAGAGAGTTTCTCTTTGGTTCGAAGGAGAAATGATCTCTGTAATACATATAGCTATCTTCCTTAGGAGATGTCATAGGTTCTCTATATTCCACTCATTTTCTCCAAAGTATTAATAACTTTGAAGAAAATGAGAGAAAATTACTAGAGTAAAGGAATTTATTTTATTACTCTATGTAATATTTGTTAAAATAAACTACTCCCAGAATTGGAAATGGTGAAAGACCACTCCAATAAAAAGCATTAATTCTTTTGAACTCTCAAAACCATGAGAACTTGGTGTTCAGAAAGTCTTTAAAAGGATCCTTAACCTTTATATTTAATCCTACTATACTATATTAAGAACTAGTTATTCATTAAGTGAGGAAGGGAGCGGGGCGGGGGGGGGGGGGGGAGGTGAGCCTGAGTACTACCATGGAAGTGAACAGGCGGGAAAAAATCAGTTTGTACAAACACAAAACTCCAAAGAGGCATGGAAAGTAAAGAGTACTTTTCTTCTTCCCTTTAACAGAAAAAGCAGTGAGTCTATTGTAAGAGTTATACTGTATGCTGTGTTCCTTTAGTGCAGAAACTTGGGACTTTGAGCAAAGGGCATTTAATCAACTTTTTATTACTAAGCTTCAAATTTTACAAGCAGTTCATCTCTGGAAAGATAAAGAAAACAACAACAAAAAGCCCAGCATTGATGGTGGCCTATGAGAAGAGAAGCTGGGCGACAACAGTGGGAGGGAGCCATCTTTTTCACTCTCTACAATTAAAAAATGTTTTTAATTACTTGAAATTTATAGCATGTGCATCTATTGCCTATACGAGAAAAATTTAAGAAAAAAATTAGTATGATTGGCCCAGCAAGCTATCACAAAGCGTGGTGCTCTTAACAAAATGCTTTTTATGTTTCTGGATGGAACTACTACAAACTTCAAAACAAACATGACTCACATCATCAAAACAGAGAGAAAGAGAGTGTGTGTGCACACTTAAGAGAGAGCAATGACAAATTCTCAAAGGAGCTTGGACTTCCAGCCAGAAGCAAGCACAGGAACCAGAGGTCGGAGGGTTAGAGCCTTTCACCACTAAAATAAAAGCCACCCACTGAACGGGGGGTGAGGGAGTGGGGGAGTCCTTGAAGAATGGAGCTTCTAAGACCAAAAGAAAAGACTTGACACTTTCTTTTGCAGGCCCCCTCTCCCCATGTTTCCTAACCCTGACCAACCCCTAACAAGTACTCACTGAACTCCTGCTCGTCTAACACCTGGACCCCTTTCCTGGCTGCTTCCCTTGGACAACAGATCCAAAAGATATCTTTTTCTAGCTCCTTGCCAATATTGTGTTTACAAGCTGAATATCTGAAAATGGACCACTCTTCCCCATGAGAGTCTCAACTGACTTATAAACTGTGTAAGTGCACTTGTGTCACTGCGAGGCAAGCAACATGGTTGGGATGATGCTTTGGGGGAGAGGCACTTTTGCCCTGTTAGAGCATGAGACATGCTGACTTCCATGGATTGCATGCTCTGAATCTTGATTTATCTGAATCCAGATAAATTGTGCCATAAGAAATTTGGTAATCTCTTGGATGAACCTCCCTCTCTCCCATATTTTTTCTCCAAATATCCACCCCCATCCTCTTTCAACAAAATATGTGCCATTTGGAACACAACAGGTGCTCCATGGTGTTTACTGAGGAAAGGGGGGTGAGGGGACCAGTGAGAAACAGTAGTTTAGTGGTCAAGGTCAGATCATCTATGTTGGAGTTGGGAGGTGGGTGGCTTCTAAACCTGCTCAAACTCTCTTCATTATTCCCACAATCCCTGACATTCAAGGGTAAGTGTGATCACTTATCATATCCCATAGAGCCCTTCAAATAAATTTTAAATGAACAGGGAAGTGATCATTAAAGAATATCAAGTGAGTAATGGTTGAAGACATAGTAATTACTGAATATTTCACTTTCCATTAACTGCTATGTTTTTATATGTTTTTTAAATTTTGCCTGGCTTACTTAAATCATAAGCTTCTTAAAAGAATCGTGACTTTCTTTACAAATTATAGTTTGTTTGCCACCCAACAAAAAATATATTTGAAGACAAAAAAATAAAATAAAAATAAAAGAATGCCTCCTTGATCATTTCAACAAATATAACTATCAACTTCTCAAGATTAAGTGATACTGTTCAGCAACATGACCTAAATGTGTCAAGGAAGATCAGAAAACTCACATCAAAGTATATTTTGGTCAACAGAAAAAAAGGGGGAAAGATTATCAGTCTTTTTCCCTTACTACAACTGGGGTTTCTCTGGTATCTTCTTCAGGCCAACCAATTATTGCTCACTGAATATGAGTTTGGCTCTAGCTGGGTGAGGTCAGGGGTAGATGGGATGGTGAGAAGTGTGACACAGAGTGGGGAAATCGAACATGGAATGACAAAAGGAAAAAACAAGGCATGCAGCTCAGCTTACTAAATAAAACCTTCAGGGAGGGGCAATAGAGCCACAAAATCTCCTCTCCTCTTGAAGATAGAGATGATTGGAGTTACATCCAATTCTGCTGTCATCATTCATGAAAATGCAGAAAGGGAGTTGAAAAAGAAAAGCAACCTTTTCAACACAAACACATTATTTTTAAAAGCTCTGTTATTCAAAGATCACTGACTCACTGAAGAAGCACAAATAACACCCAACCAAATTTATCTGAACAGATTATAGCAGAGCCTGCAGTAAGATATTATTAAAATGGAAAATTTTCCTTTGCCTTTTGATGACAGTACATTACATTTATCTAATCCATGTGCCCCCTTTTTCTGTGAATTAAGAATGGGAGAGATTCATTTCCATAATGTAAGACAAGATTAGAAGTAAATTGATGATACTTTAGAAAGCTTTACAGTAACTTTTTGTAACTATTTCTTTCACATTAGTTTGAAATTAGTATGAAATTTGTACGCTATTATGCCATACTAATATTAAAATATAATTCTGTTAATTTAACATTCAGTGTGATTACAACTTCTGAATATATTGCAATAACATTTTAAAAAGAGAGTATGAAGTTTGCCACATAGTTATGGACTCATAAGGTAATGAAATAAATTAATTACACAATTATAAATGTGGTAGAGTGTCCAATAAACACAAAATGTATTAATAAAAAAAAGTTACGGAATCTTTAGTGTGAAACTGACTTCAAACTGAATTCACAAGAAGCTCTTTTCCTTGAATACAATTTCTAGTAACTCTGCAACATGAGGAAATAATTGAGGAAATGGCTTCCTTTAAAACAAAGTAAAACAAAACCTTAACATTGTGAAATGTTCCATTATCCTAAATTACCAACCCACCCAATAAAAAGAACCATTTATATCCTATACAGCTAAGAAATATATCTGATTATAGCAGGAGGAAAAGATAAGTCAATGAAGTTCTGAATTAAAAAGTCAACAGACTATTCTAATGATTTATGAAATCCACACGGAGATGCCCAAAGGCTCGGAACTTCTGAATACACTGGCACCTCAACAGCCAAGATAACACTGGGTCATCAAAGCCGTGTATAGCTCAACTAATTGAAAACCGAAAGCACAAAAAAGCTGGATGACAATCATTTTGCCGGCAGGAAAAATGTTGAGCTTTTTCACACATCTAACAGAGAAGATGAAAACTAAACAAAAAATTATGGAAGATTTCCTATAGTCCCCAATTGACCGCTCAGATTTCTTTCCCATTCACTCAAGTGGATATCTCACTGTAGGATTCTGATGGTACAAATGAGAAACATTATCCATAAACAGACCACCAGTGGAAGAAGTGATTTCCCACAGAATAAGCAGAATAATGTCATAGAAATGGATTGGTTAAAGCTTGACCTGTGGGTTGGGGAGGGATGCTTCCAATAGTTGACCTTAGAATGCAGGTCCAGCAGGTGACTTGAATTCCCTCACACATTCCAGTTTAAAAAGGAAGGGAGGGGGGAGGAGCCTAATCCAATCTAGATTAAGTTCCAAAAATTTAGACTGGTTCAGTCAGGAGGGTCTGTCTTAAAGTGTGTTCAAACCTGCATATGCCCCCTCCAAACAAGAAAGGTTAAAGTCAGTCCTTAATCAAACCATAAAGAGTGTCTGCGGGACAGTACAAAACGGAATATTCTAAGGCACTTCATTGTGACCCCATCAGCAGCTTCCTCAAAAAGAATCCTCATTACAACTGACCCATTAAATACTATCAGTCATTTTCTACAAAATAGTCCTATGTTTAGAGCTGCAAAGGAGGTTAGAATAATTTAGAACAAAATTCTCAAGTTACCCATGAGGAAATAGGTCCAGAGAACTTAAGTGACTTGTCCAAGGTCACTCAGCTAGTGAAGGGCACTGGCTGTTACAAGGCAAGGTCTCTGGCTCCAAGGAGCTGCTTTTTCCATTGCATCAGTCAAGATAGCATAAAGCCATTTCCAGGAATCTTGATAAACCAAAAAAGGGGAAAATGGGGGGCGGGGGGGGAAGCATGCACTTTTGAATTCCAAGTCCCTTACTGTATGGCAATACTGGAGACAGTATTTATTGGGGGGGGGGGGAATCAGATAAATGGTATATGGAAATTTTTATGGATTTTTTCTTTATTTATTTTTTTTACTATAAAGCCACCTAAACGATGGCAGAAATTAAGAATTGTTAGATGTTCAAAGTTTTCTGGAACAACAGAGAAACTCTTTCCCACAGCTCAGAAGCAGTATCAGGGCATAGCACTTAAACCAGGGCAGTCCTTCTTCCTTACAAGTTCACTTGGGATGTTTTTATCGGCACTTAAGGAAAACTGTGGCCTTTGGTTATGATTCAGGGACTTTGGCTGGTATGAAATGCATATTTGAGAGGCCTGGGGTAAGGGGGAGGAAAAAAATACTTCCATAGTATTTCTTTCTCATTTTCCTTCTTTATTTTAGGAAGGACAAAGTTTCTGTCCCATCTAGTAACATATCGTACATAATTTTGATTATTTGAGGGAGCACAACACAAATCTAGCAGGTTTCAAACATCAGGTCGCCCAGGCTGCCCCGAGGAGCTTTCACGTGGGCGGTCAGTGGTCAAAAGTAAAATCTGTTTTTGAGAGCTTAAGCAGTATTTCCTTCAACCTCAGAAAGGAACCCGATCCGAGCCCTTGCAATGAATCTCTAAATGCTCAAGATTTGAAAGCTCCTATCAGATGTTTTGATTTCACTGTGAGCTCCTTTGGCCTAGAAGGGTCAGCTTTTGTCCATGCTTTGCAAACTATGGGCACTCAATATAGTGTTGACCCTAATACAATTTCAAGACAAATTATTTTTTCCCCCCCGTGGTCCCTAACCCTTCTCTGTCCTTTTTTCTCCTCCCTCCCATTAGTTAGGGATGTAAATGTGAGAGTCTTGAGCCAAGCCCACCAATCCCACAACCACGTGCTGTAGCTCCCTCCAGCTCCCGGATTTTAACAGGAAGATGAAGGAACACGGCGTCTTAGTAAACTGTAGTATCCAGAGGAGGGAAACAAAATGGGGCACGTCACATGGTCAGGGCCTGGATTTTTCTCAATTAAAAATAAGAGGAAGTGTGTGTCTCGGTCAAGTGGGCTGCTTGGACTTTCTCATTCTTAGGATTCCAGTCTGAATGCGCGCATCCTCTGGGAGGGGTTGGGAGGGGTGCGCGTTTGGCTCAGTTCTGCCTGCGCTAGAGGGAAGGGGTGGAAGGAGAGGGGTGGGAAAAGGCGGCCCCGGGCCCCAGGCTCCCGGGTCACTGTGGGACCAAGGCCACCCCTGGCCCCACCTCCTACCCGTACAACTAGGCTGATCCTCCCGCTGATTGGCTCTGGCGGGACACCAATCAGCTCCCGTCTGCCCCGCCCCCTCAGAGCCAGTCTGTGCTCCCCGAGGCCTCAAGGGCATGGGCTCGCCCACCACTGGGGCTGCGGAAGGGGCCCAGGCCACATCGGTGCCCTCCGGCCACTGGGGCTGGGCGGGGTGGCAGACTTCAGAGGGCGGCTGAGGCCGAATCCTCAAGTCTGGGCAAAAGGGGGCTAGGAGAGAGGGGGAGCCAAGTGCCAAATAAATAGGGAGGAATGCAGGAAGCGGAGGTGACCCTGGAAAAGGGAAAGTGCCAGAGCCTACAGGGTTTGAGCCAGACAAAAAGGCCACACAGAGAGGGGAAGTGGAAGGAGGGAGATGGGTGTACAGGATCCTTGACCAAAAAAAAAAGGGACCTAAAAAGATGGCTTGGGTCTGTGTCTTTGCCAAAGCCTGCTCTGTCTCCCCAGCTGCAGTTTCAAAACGAAAAAGAGAATTTGGGGTAAACGCTGGTTAAAGGCAGCTGGGCTGCTGCGTCCTTTTTGCCCTCCTTGGGCTCTCAGTTTACTCTGTGCAGAGAGTAGGCCACAAGTACTGTGGAATTCTAGAATGGAGGGGAAAAAGGGGGGGGGGGGGGGATGCCAGGAACATAGGTGGGAAACAAAGGGAATGGGAAAGGGGAGATACTGGAAAACGGTCTATTAGGTCAGAACCAAGTTAGAGAGACACAGGCCTACCAAAAAGAAGAAACAGAAAAGATGGTTGCACAAGAGGTGAAGCAAAGGGCACCTGAGCTAAATGCCTCACAAATGTTCTCCTTTCATAGACAGCAAAACACATTAGACAAGCGGAGATGTTTAAGATGAGGGCTTAGGAGACATGAGCACACTCCCCATAGCACCTCATTCCCTTTCATGTTTCAGGTTTTACCTGAGAAATGGGAAAGAGAGGCAAAGATGGTAATTGTTCAGGAAGTTAGAAAGACAATGTTTTCACAAAGAAATGTATTTCTAGGAAAAGTTGTTTGCCAACGGCAGGTTTGATTTCTTTTTGTTTCAGTCTATAAATGACTATCAAATCACATCTTTAAGCTCAACAGGGCAAAGGCAAGCGAGCACAATTCAGGGTGTACATGTGCCAAGTAGCATTTGGTGCACACACACACACACACACACACACACACACCCCTCATCTCTCTCCATTTACATCTTACAAATAAACATTGTAGAATGGTCTGGCATGGTGCTGTTAAAGCATGGTCTACTGCTATTCCAGGATTATTAGGGAAATGATTCTATGATTATTTCAGAATGTTATATTTTCCCTAAGAAAACTAAGAATAGAAGGTTATTTTGTTTTGGTTGGTTGGTTTTTGATGTATCTTCCACATAATGGAGGATTTTAAGCCCTTTTTAAAAATGAAAACTCAATTTGATCATAAATTTCCTTCAGAGCAAATATTTATTTATTCTACTCTATAAAAAGAAAACTGTTCAAATTAAGAAAACAGGTGAGGAAAACTTGTTTCTTAGCCTCTTCTTTCATCTCCTTTACAACAAAAATTTAAGTTCTGCTAGGGATTTTTCCTTCAAACGGTCATTACTTTATAAATGAAAGACTTTGCACCACAAATGATTAAAGTGTTAGAAGGATTCACATTCCCCAAAACATCTTCAAAGATTTTTATTGCTCGTGTTGATAAACCAAATTAAGTCTCTTCTAGTGAATCATGAAAAGAAATACTGAATATTGATCAAACAGCTGCTTTTTATAATATATCTTATCACCAAAACTCTTAACTTGTTTGTATACTTACACCTTGTTCTACAAAACAGAAAATGATATGGCTCAAATATTGGAAACTGTTAGAACCAAGGAGCTGTGACCACATAAACAAATACCTATCAATAGGAACCCAATGCACAAATTAACTTCTTATGAATGAATACATATTAAGAATAATGCTTCTAAAAGCTCATTCTGTGAGGCATATATAAAAAGACTATCACAAAATAAACTATTTGTCAGAATAAAGTGCTTCCAAATGCTGGAAACTTCTGCATTTGCCAACTCATCACATTATTTTCGAACTATACTCCTCTCTTCTTCCCACAATGATGACTACCAGAAAATAGGCTCAATAGAAGGGAGGGCAAGCTAATTTCCTATTACAAATGCTTTTCATTTTCAATACAGCTTTACCCACAGAAGACCTAAAGCCACCTTTCAACATTTCATGAGGTTATCTACTCTGGAACTTACAGGCAAACAATAAATAGCCTAAAAATGAAGAGTACAGGATAAACCCCTCCAATTCCCTGACTTAATACTCTTTCTTTCAACATAAAAATGTTAAGTAATTTTACAGATGATGCACAGGAGCCCCCAAATGATCTGTGTGATGTCTCTGTGCAGGCCTTTGCAAGAACAAACAACTGTGAGGCAGACACACTGGGTTGAATTACCATAATTCTTAACTAATAATGGATCCCAGACGTATGCAGACTTCACTGCATACCCTGTACAAAAGCAGCCATGCCTGTGAGGTGGTGGGTCTGTCTCTGTGTGAATGTTTCATAAATCCTGGTTCAGGAGCCAAAAGAAAGCTTCACCCATAATTACTTTCTAAAGGGTCACAGGTAGAGAGGTATTTCTTTCTAAATATGTAAGCCTAAACAATCTCTTACTCCTGAATCATTTTAGGAGAGCGTGAATAAAACTGATGTTTCCTACTGCTATTTTTGTTATCTTGGTATTGTGTAATCACAGAACTAAAGTATACAGAGCAGCTTATCAAGATCAAACTCAGAGCTCTGAGAAATGATTTTAAATGAAGGTTTAGCCCTGTTCTAACAAATATTTTTGTAGAAGAATTGTCCCTTCCAGGAAGTGACTTAAATATACAGTCAAAAGTAAACTTCTATAAAGAGATAAAAGTTCTTATATATGAACTTCACAAACCTCAGAACTGGCATTATAGAACATATGTTTTGGAAATACTACAGTCAGGAACCTCCAATGAAACAGCCCTCCTGTGTGGCTGCTCCTACAGGTTTATATGACTGACTAGACTATCAGCCAAGTGTCACTGTGGGGTGAGCATCTTATGTGCCCTAACCTCTCCCACCCCCCTCCTGAGTGCACTCCTTAAGGAAGAAACAGGAACGAGAGGGAAGGGGCAGAAGCAAAGAGAAACAGAATTCAAGCACAAGGTTAAAGTAAATTTGTCTTCTGACTTTGTCACCATGCAACGCACCTGCTGTGATGTTCAGTTGAGCTACTGGAGGTCCTCTGGCTGCTTCTGAAAACTGATGCTGGCATAGGCGCTTGCATCCTCCCTGGAGCGGCTGGAGGAGCTGCTCTCACTGCTGCCCGGAGGATGATGAAGGGTTGGGGGTTGGGGACGCTGCACTTGAGGGGGGTGCTCCTGGGGGTGCTGTTTGAAGTCCTTGACCAAATCCAGGTCGATGTAGTTCAGACCATTCTCCAAACCCCCTGCAGCCCCACACACTTGAGCCTGCTCTTTGGGTGCTCCCCCGAGCTCCCCAGGCCTCAGCCACACGTTCTCAAAGGAAGCAGAGCTGTGACGTTTCACATCCTCAGTGCTGCTGCTGCCACCACTGCTGCCCCCTGCTGCAGCCCCCGCTGAGGGCACCATGTTGCCGGCCCGGGGGGTACTAGGCATGGAGGAGAAGGTCTCGGAGCTATGCCGCCTCCGGCACCCTTGCGGGTCTGCACGGATCACTTTGGCACTCTGGTTGCCACTGGGACTGAGGTTCACCCGGGTGAAGGCACTCGTGCCCCCGGACCCCTGCGGGGCCACCAGCTCCCCTGCTCCTTGAGGCGCAGTGGGGGAAGCAGAGGCTGTTGAGGATGAGGAGGGAGCAGCCGCTGTAGCCCCGGGAAGGCTCGCCTCCTCCACAATGCCTGTCCGAATATCAGCATAGCTGACAGGGGCAACTGGAGAGGTGTCCACATAGCTCTGATGGGGACAACCCACCTGCATGGTCATGTAGTCACCCCGAGTGCTAGTGCTAGGCACTGCCCGGGGAGGCCTGCATGTGCTGGCAGTCCCTGGAGGTGCAGGACCCACTCTGCTCGGCTGGACCACAGGGCTCTCCTGCCAGGTAGCCCTCCGGCCAGGCCCCAGGTCCATGTTCATGTACTCTTCAGTGCCAGACTCTTCCTCCCTGGGAGCTGGCTGGAGCTGGGATGGACACCTGACAGAAGGTGAGCTGTGGGATGCCACGGGACCAGATAAGTAGCCAGGCTGATCACTCCCAAATTCTATATTCACATATTCCCCTGGGCTCTTGGGCTCTGGAGGAAGCAGTAGGGCCGGCTGCTGCTGCTCTCGAGCCCGAGGTAAGGTGCTGGCCTTGGGGTCCCCCAGGGAAAGCCTCGTGGGCCGAGCCAGGCGGCTGTTGGTCTGCGCAGCTGAGTCCACCTTTCGAGGCAGATGAGACTGCAGGACCTGATGGTGGAGATGATGCGGGAGGCTGGGCTCGGGCCTCACCCCACAGTATCCCCCACCCAGGCTGTCGTTGCTGGTGGAGGAAGAGGAATCTTCGGCTGCTGCAGCATAGAGAAGGCGACCAGAGCTGGAGGAAAGGCGAAGGTGCTGGTGCCGGGCGGTCTCCTCCAGGTCCCCCGGGCGCTGGGTGTGCTTAAAGGACCTTGGCAATGAATAGTAGGAGAGAACTGGCTTGTGCTGGGGGTCCTCAGGGCCGCAGTAGCAGTCAGAGGGGCTGCTGGTGTTGGAGTCCCCCACCGGTGACATGTTCATGTAGTCACCTGTACAAGGCAAGAGCTTCCCACCACTGCTCTCCGAGGGTAATTTGGAGGGTGGCAGGGGGTGGGAGTGGTGGCCCCCAACCCCATTTGTCCACAGCTTCCCATAGCTACTCCTAGAAGGGGCAGCACTGTTGCTGCTGCTGGGCCCACCCGCAGTGTCCGGGGAGCAGCTGCCACTTGGGGACATCATCATGTAGCCATTGGGGTCCACTCTCTGGGGATGGCGTCTAAGGGGGTTGATGATCTGCTGCGGGGAAGACACACTTTTGGGGCTCATAGGCATGTAGTCCCCACTGCCTTTCCGGCTGCCAGGCACTGGGGCCACTCCTGGGGTCATGGGCATGTAGCCATCATCCGTGTGGAGGGCGGAGGTGTCTGGGCGGCTGTGGCCTCCGCGGCGCTCCAGGGGGTGCATTTCCAGACCCTCCTCGGGGTAGGACTGGGTGGGCAGGAAGGCGGAGTGCCGGTAGCCAGGCAGTCGGCCTCCACTGCCACCTCCTGGTGGGCACGCAGGCATCATCTCTGTATATTCCTCAATGGAAGCCACGGAGGACTGCGATGGGGTCTTCTGGTGGGAAATGGTGGGGGAAGTGCCAGCTGAGTGAGTCCGCTTGCGAAACCGATTATCCAGATCTGCAGCACTGGCTGCTTCATCCCCAGCCAGGGCCGAGTTCGTGCCCAAGCCAGTGGCTGGGAGGTAGCGGTGACCATTGCCACCCCGAGGCAAAATGTAGTGACCATTGGGGGCGGCGAGAGTGGAGGCCCCCTTGCCTCCCATGCAGATGTAGTTGCTCAGCTCCTCCTCCCCGCGGGCCGGTGGGGTGTGGCCCAGGGAATCTGGGGTGACACTGCGGAAGGAACTTCGGAAATCGCAGGGACTGGAGCCATACTCATCGGAAGAGATGAAACCGCCATCACTAGGGGAACCAGACACAGAAGCACTAGATCTACGCGGGAAAAGACAGTCAGAGGTGGAGCCATGACCACTGGTGCTGCTTGAAGACAGACTGACAGGGCTAGTGGCCGAAGGCGAGCAGCGAGAAGAAGGCATGGGGATGGATCGGCTGTGGTTGAGTGGGGGGTGCAGCCGCGAGCAGCCCCGATGCCGGTGGGCGTGCGTCCTGTTGGTGCTAGGACTCACGGGGCTGCCGTCCACCGAAGCCGGGCGGGACATGGTGCCTTCCCCGTCGCTGGAGGCACGGACACGGAAGGAGCCCTGCTTCCCGCCCACCAGGCTGGCTGGAGAGGTGGCCGTGATGCTCTCCGTGCGTGAACGGCGGGTCAGCCCCACCTGGCTCGGTGGAGGGTTGTTTAGGTGGTGCCTGCGCAGGGGGACACTGATGGGGTTGGAGCAGTTGGAGGAAGACTGGCTCTTGCTGCGAGGCCGGAATTCATCGCTCATAGCCCGCATGGCCTCCAGGATTGTCTCGTGCATGCTCTGAGCCACCACCGAGTCATCCACCTGCATCCAGAACTCCCCGGGTCCGGTCACTGCGGAACGGCCCACTTCGATGAAGAAGAAGTTCTCCGAGTGACCACAGCGCCGGATGTTCATCAGCTGCAGCACCACTGCAGCCGCCTCTGTGTTCAGCTTCACGAAGCTGATGGTCTTGCTGGTCAGGCAGAGGCGGTAGATACCAATCAGGTTCTTTGTCTGACCCAGGCCCTTGGGTTTCAAGACCACCTGCCAGACCTCTTTGAATGCAGGCCCTGGGTTGCTGTCCCCGAAGCTCAGGTCCTCCCCAGCCTCGCCAACGCCAGAGCTGCCACTGCAGCTGCCCCCGCCGCCTCCTGTCCCGGGGGCCGAAGCCCCATCGTGGTGGCTCTTGGCACGGTTATGCAGCTGCAGGAGGGCCTGGTACCAGCTGTCCTGCTCGGCCTCGCTGTCCGCTGCGATAGCAAAGTGCTCGTCCCGGGTATAGAGGGCCACCAGGTGCTTATTCTTGGAGTCAGCCCGCTTGTTGATGTTGAAACAGCTCTCGAGGGGGATCGAGCGTTTGGGGGCGCTCGACTTGTGCCGCCACTTCTTCTCATTCTCATAGTACTCCAGGCGCGCCGGGCCCCCCGCCTCGCTGGCCGCCCGCAGCACGAAGAAGCGCTTGTGCATGCTCTTAGGTTTGCGCAGGTAGCCCACCTTGCGCACGTCCGAGAAGCCCTCGGTCTCCGTAGGGCTCGCCATGCTGCCGCCACCACCTCCGCCGAGCAGAGGGAGGCGCCGAAAAACCACCCGGTGGGGGGCGGAGGCTCCTCGCCGAGGCCCCGCGCATGCAAACAGGGCTGGAGGCGGCCAAAACCCCACTCCGAAATCCACGCCGCGCCCCCGCACTGGGAAGGAGCAGCCCAAGCAGGACGCTGCGGCTACGACGAGCGGATAGCCCCGACCAGAGTTTACGGGCGTTTCATGCAAACACCCGAGGGAGAGGCAGTGTGTCCGGCGGGAGTGCAGCCCGGATCCTCACAGAGCCAAGTCTCTGGGAAGGAGTGTAGATGCATCTCTCCCCGCCCGAGCTGGAGTCCCGAGCAGGCAGGCGACAGAGGCCAGGGGTCTCCAGGTTGCCCCTCCAGGCGCGCGCGCCTTCCCTCCCGAGTTCCCCTCTGGAAGTAGCGATTCCCGAGGCAAATTAAATATCCTTGGGCAGGGGGAGGCGAGCTGCCAAGTCTCAACGTTGCACGGGGTTCTCCCTCCTCCTCCTCCTCCTTCGCCTCCTCCTCCGCCTCCTCCTCCGCCTCCTCTCACCCCCCAACAGTCCCCGCCGCCACCAGCCGCCCAAATACCAGCTCAATTGCAGAGACCGCGGCGCTGCGGCTGTTGCTGCTGCTGCCGCCACCCGCAGACGCGTCCTCTGCAGCCCCCATTCGGGCCCATCTCGGCAGGCGGAGAAAGTGGCTTTTCCACGCGAAACGCTACTAGGCAACCGGGAGAGCTGGGGACGCGCCGGAGGGACAGGCACATCCCTGCCCCTCGCTCCAGTCGGCAGGGGAGGAGAGGAGGGGGCAAGGGCGGGAGGCGAGGGAGTAGGTTTGGGAAGGAGTCGGGGAAGACGCCTCTTCCCGGGAGGCGCTGCCTCTGCAGTTACTTCTCCCCTCCTCCCTCCTCCTCCTCCTCGGAGAGTTGCCGAGAGCCCCAACCAAAACAAGCGGCGGCGTCTGGCTCCGCGCGCCGGCCCCCTCCGACCGCGCCGCCGTCTCACTCGGAGGAGAAAAACACGTGACGGAGCCTCTGCGCTCCGCAGCCCGGCTGCCGCCGCCGCCGGGAGGCTCCCGCCTGGGTCTCTACATTCCCGGCCGAGCCCGCCCCGCGCCCGCCCCTCTCCGCCCCCCTCTCCCTCCGGCAGTGCCGCAGCGGCGCCCGCTCCAGGCCTCCGCGCTGCGCTCAGCCAGCGCCCCTGCGCGGCCGCCAGCCTGGGCGCAGAGCCTTCCTCTCCGCGCGCCACCCAGGGCGCCCCCGGCCCGCAGGAATCCCCGCTGCGGGCGCGGGCTGGGGTGTTTGGGTGGTCACCCGAAAGCACGAAGGGAGTCTGGGAAAACGGCAGGGGGTGGGGGCGAGTTTGGGAAGAGCAGGAGTGAGGGTGGGGGGCGGCGGGGTGCACTGAAGCTGGAGAGCCCGGAGTGGGAGGGCCGCCGTGAGAGGAGGGGGCGCTGGAGCTGGGCTGCATCTTACCTAACAGGTAAAATGAACCCCTCGGGAGGTAGGTTTCTAGTCAAGGCTTTCTTCTCAAGGGACTAGAACAGCTGCTTTTCAGTTTCGGGGTGATAGGCTGTGGTGAGATCTGGATTTTTATACGATTTCCTAAGGAACTTGTGGGCCAACCTGCTCCTCGCAAATCACCGCATTTGCTGCAGGGAGGTATCTCGAAGGAGCAGAGGGACGCCCAAGGGCAGAGATCGGGGCCTTCTGGTCACTCCAAAAACGGGAAGAGGGAATTCCTGGGAAGCACCCTATGCCCGTCGCAGTGAGGTTAGCTGCTGATTAGTTAGGAAGAACATTTAAATATCACGGCTTCTCCTCTTCCCCTATCCTAGCGAGGGGCGGGGATTCACATTTAGAGGTGAAGGCAAGGGGAGAAAATGAGATGCCCCTTATCATATTCCGAAATTTACTTGCGATTTAAAAAATATGTTAGGGACGTACAGAGGATTCCTAAGGCCTACTGTGTAAATATTGGCTGAAGTGTTTGTTTCACACATAGCTTCCACACCCATTGAACTATCCCATAAAATCTTTACCCTTGACCACAAGGATAATGGGGAGAAAACAAGGATGGTGCCAGCTCGACTGCACAGGAACATGGGTACTTCGCGAGAACAGGTCAGCAGCCTGGGTCTACTTCGAGAGACTCTTAGTTGACCTTGCGGGATCAGTCACTACAAGCAAACGCTCCCCGAAGTTTCTATTTATTTTTAAGCTGACCTATAAACGGGCAGTTTGTCCCCTACTTGCCCCGCTGGCATTAAAGACCCTACGAAAATGACGTTTGCCATTCGGTTTAATGCTGTCTTATTTTTACACCCCATTCCTGGTCTGTTCGGGGTTTCCGTCTCCTTTTTACGCGGGAGACCCTGGTCTGCTGCCAGCTCTCAGGCACTGCGGGAAGCTGGCGGGGGAAAACGTAGCAGTCGAGGCGCTGGGCCTTACGGCAGGGTGAGGGGCGGGGAGAGTTTCTCGGAGAAGCCTGGTGATTGGTGGGGTTCCCTGTCTTTCAAGTTTTGCCTGACAGGAGGGGAGGTGGGGAGAGATGGTAAGGGTACCAAGGTAGGTTGCGAAGCGTAGGGGGGGAAAAAAATTAAAAAGAACTGTAAGCGCCATTCAGCAGCGTGTGATACGTGAATTCCGGGGACTCGGCATCTGCAAAGGGGCACTCCCCAACAGAAGCCCGGGAGCTTCTCATTTCTCCTTTCACCTTTTTGTTCCCTGCCATCATGCATCCTCATCTAAACCTGGTTAATTTGTAATTTGTGTACACACTGTTGAATTGAAAGCCCGCCCTCTTTCCTTCTGACAGCTTGGCAATGTGGGCACACGTGCCCACTACGGCAAAGCTATAAATAGCATATACGTATTTGGAACTGGTAATAGGCGGCAATAACAGTGACCGAGATTCTGAGGGTATAGCTTGCTTTATGCGGAGCAGGGGAGGGGTGGATGAAGCAGGGAAGCATGAAGTTAGTAGTAAAGTGTAACAGTGTGGGGTTTCACCCTTGGCAAGAAAAAAGATAAAGGGTTGTTTACTAGTAACAATGTTATCTAAGGCCAAAGGGCTTTTTAGTTTTGACGTTTAGCACAGGGTGGGGGTTATTTCATATTTTATAGGAATATGATCTAAATCCCAAGAATTTTACTTTTCAAATGACACCCCCCAAAAAAAATAAAAAAGAAAAGCTAAATAAAAGGAACACACCTCTATGGAAAACAAAATATTGAACTCTTTCCTAAAAAAAGAGGGCAGGAAGATCAATTTAATTTTCAAATATTCTACAATAACCTTCACAGAAAGGTTAGGATTTTGATCATATAAGAAAAATTTTATAAAAGCTTTTTCAAAATGTCTCTGTGGGAAAGGGTTTCTGCTTTAAAAACTCAATGTCAGTGGCTAACATATTGGCTAGAAATCATGAAATAAGCCAGATTGCTATAACAAATTCTGGTCAGACCAATGGGTTTCATGATAATCGCTGATCATCAGATACTAGGTATTGCCATTTCTTCCTAGTTGCTGATGTTTTACTATCAATGATAAAGGTGGTTAATATTTATTATAATTATACGATAGTAGATCCATTTGTTCTCTACATTTTTTTTTATTAATGGGTTGTGATAGTTCTGGAAATGCACATTGGTGCATTTTACTAGTATATACAGAATAGAAAGAGATGTTTTTGTGGAATCTAAGTGAAGTAATTTAAGCAAGTACAACTATCATCCTGTCACCTTACACTAAATTAGTCTTGTGGTATACTATAATGATATACACTATTTGAAAAATTTACTCCTAACTGAAAATTCAGAAACCAAAAATCCAACTAGTACCAAATATATTGCTCAATGCTGCCATCTATAGGACACTTAGAGATGATTTGTGTAATAGACTAAGGTGCACCCTGGAGCAGCTATATTGATATTCACAAATGCAGTTATGATTGCAGGCGTTAAAACCTTCAATGCCGTGGGTGCACTATTAAGCAATATCTCTCTACAGTTAGCTTTAAAATGGAAATATTGGTCTGTGTGGTGCTATCAGGGACATCATGCAGACTTTATAAATTATTACATATATCCTTAAAATGATCTCTAATTATAAACTTTTATAAATTAACCATTTTACATATGGTCAACATAGAGAAGCATAAACTACAGTCCTAACAGAAATAAGAATTGAGTTGGCTAAAGATGTAACCAACCATTTAAAGATTAAAAAGTATTTCATATATCAAAACAGATGCTTTATTAAGATAAATAGGTCACAGCTGGAGGAGCTGTTTAAATATTGTCATCTCTAGAATTAATTTTGGCAATTCAGAATTATCCTTGAAAAAAAATCAAAGCTTGTAGATTTTCCCATGTTAATGTCTATTTTTATTTTAAGACTAGAAGCCCGGTGCATGAAAATTTATATACTGGAGGGGGGGGGGGGGCGTTCCTCAGCCCGGCCTGCCCCCTCTCACAATCCGGGTGTCCTCAGGGGCGGGAGGTGACCCAGTGATCAGGGGAAGACGACACCCCGTCACACCTCTGCTGCTGCCACTGCTGGCAGCGCAAGCCTCATCCAGCCCTTGTTACCTGAGCCTCGGGCCTGCCCTGGGTGGCTGGGCGGCTGAGGGGACTGGGGGACTCTGGAGGCAGGTGCACGGAGCGGCTGGACCCGCCTGGGCCTGCCACCCTGGCAGGGCTGAGGGGCCTGGGTGCCAGTATCTTGTGGCTGTGGGCACCACCATCTAAGGAGGGCGTGGCAGTCAATTAGCATATTCCCTCTTTATTAGATAGGATAGTTCAAGCATAACAAATATTTGAATGCCTAATATGAAATATATCAATAGAGATACCTTTTTACAGCTTGGATGGGGTAATAAGAGAGATACAAAATAAAGATAATTGATAACTAAAATCATTTGTGTGTGTGTGTGTGTGTGTGTGTTAAGTGTTAAATCTCAAATAAGTGGTATTTACAGCAGGTGGAGAGCATGGTGGATGACATAACTGAAGAAATCTTTATGAAGGAGGGAGTTGTAAACTTGAACTTGAAGGGTGGATGTAATCCAGGTAAGGGCTTGGTTATTTGTTTATATATTGCCATTCCAAGGTTTTGGAGCACCTTCCTGTGCGAGGCATTAGGTTAGGCACTGAGGATTTAGATATCTAAGACATGGCCCTGCCCACAGGAAGCTTTCAGTGAAGATGAAAGACCAATTAATACAGAGTGCTGTGATCTCTTTGATGAAAAAATGTAGGCACAAGGCAAATGAGATCCCAAAACAATCAACTGCCTTCTGATTTAATGTCATTGATCATAGACAGTACAATATGAGAGCCCAAAGATGCCTGTCCCTTTGATAACCTTGTTTCCTCTTGTAATTAAATTTTTCTTGCTTTTGGTTTAAAAATGTGAAATAATGAAATTAAAAGTGAGCTAGAAAGTTACATTTGGCTTGAGAATCTGCTCAATCAATGCTTCTTAGATCTGAGGATCTTGTTAACATTCAGGTTCTGATTCCCAAGATCTAGGGCAGGCTGAGGGTCTGCATTTTTAACACATGTCAGGTGATGCTGAATCTGCTAGGTGGGGGTGGGACCACCCTCAGTTGCACAGCTCTAAATGACAGGATTAGTTCAAAGGCAGAGTAATATGGTGCTGTGAAACACAAGCAGGGTCTGTACATTTCAGTGTCATAGGTATACATACAATGAGAAGAAGAGCAATAAAAGCTCTACTTAACTGAGGCATTCTTGCATTGGGGCTTCTCTCTTCAATCACAGGTATCAAATCTCTCTTCTGACAAGTGTGAAGAGTTGTTTTTTCTTAAACATTTGTGAATGGAAAGTAGCTTAGTGCATTCAAAGGACAAATATCCACACTAGCACTTAGTTTTAAGCTAGAAAACAAGAAATAAAATCTTATGTAAAATAAATCAACACCCAACAGCATAATTATGTAAAATAAAAATGGCTACATCATTAGTGGACACAAAATTTGCTAAAGAGTGAAAACCATAACTGTTGGAATATTTCTAGAACTACAAAATATACTTAAGCATGACTCTATGAACTGTGAGATCTTATTGTTTTAGTTTTGAAATTATTCCATCATTGATATGTTAAAATAAATAAAATCCATGTACAATTTGTTGCATGTCAACTGCAAATCGCAGTTGACCCATTCTGTCTCTGCCCAGTGGTGACCTGTCCACTTCCCCAGGTGACTTTGTTTGTGCACAGGGACATTTGCCTCCCACAAAATTGCTTGCTCTCTCTGTTTGCCAAGGTTGATTGTGTTTTTGTTGTTGTTGGTAACTGAGAGTATTTAAAAATAAAGGATTAAGAATAAAACCTTTTCTTTGTTCCCTGAACAGCTTCCCTAATCCTCTCCCTCCCAACCCATCACATTTTCTCTGCCACTACAAGAGAGCACTAGGAGGTGGTTCAGGACCACGGAGAGCGCGAGGAAGGGGCACTTCCAAAGCATTCTCCTCAGGGAGGTAGGGAAGAGATGGCCCTGGATTTGTTGCTGGGCAATTTTCACTTAAAGGATCCTGTCTAATAAAAGAGTAATATGCAAATTGACCATACCTCCGCTACACCCACAAGCCACACCCACCAGCCAATCAGGAGCGAGCATGCAAATTAACCCAACCAAGATGGCTGCGGCCACGGAGCGAGCAGGAGGCTTGGGTTTCCCTGGCAATGGAGGAAGCCAAGCTTCTCCACACACTCTGGTGGACCCTGGACTCCACTCAAGGCTACAAAGTTTCAATTATAGAAGATAAATAAATCCCAACAAAAATGGCTGCGGCCATGGAGCTGGAGAGAGCAGGAGGCTTGGGTTTCCCCGGCAATGGAGGAAGCCAAGCTTTCCGCCCACCCTGGCCTTTGCTCAAGGCTACAAAGTTTCAATTATAGAAGATAAATAAATCCCAGATACCAGGGCCTCTGCTTGGGTCGCCTGGGGGCGTGGCTGGCCTGCAAACCAGCACAGGCCCCTCGCCCAGGCCACCCCATGCCCCAAGGGAACCCCCACCCTGATCTGGGACACCTTTCAGGGCAAACCAACTGGCCCCCACCCATACACCAGGCCTCTATCTTGTCTAATAAAAGAGTAATATGCAAATTGACCATCACTCCAACACACAATATGGCTGCCCCCATGTGGTCAAAGATGGCTGCACCCATGTCAACACAAGATGGCCACCACAAGATGGCCAGCAGGGGAGGGCAGTTGGGAGGGATCAGGCCAGCAGGGGAGGGCAGTTGGGAGGGACCAGGCCTGCAAGGGAGGGCAGTTGGGGGCAATCAAGCCTGCAGGGGAGGGCAGTTAGGGGTTACCAGGCTGGCAGAGGAGGGAAGTTGGGGGTGACTGGGCCTGCAGGGAAGGGCAGTTGGGGGGGGAGGGGACCCAGGCCTGCAGGGGAGAACAGTTGGTGGGGGGGGAACCAGGCCTGCAGAGGAGGGCAGTTAGGGGCAATCAGGCTGGCAGGGGAGCAGTTAGGCATCAATCAGGCTGGCAAGGGAGTGGTTAGGGGGTGATTAGGCTGGCAGGCAGAAGCGGTTAGGGGCAATCAGGAAGACAGGCAGGTGAGCAGTTGGGAGCCAGCAGTCCTGGATTGTGAGAGGGATGTCCAACTGCCCGTTTAGGCCCAATCCTACCGGGATCAGGCCTAAACAAGAAGTCGGACATCCCTTTGAGAGGTCCCAGATTGGAGAGGGTACAGGCTAGGCTGAGGGACACACACCCCCGTGCACAAATTTCGTGCACTGGGCCTCTAGTATAATTATAAAGAATAACAGTGGAATTTTGACTCCCTGATATTTGGGAGGACTTATTTTTCTGGACATTCAGCCAGTGCTTTCTGATTTTCATTGAATTCCATGTAATGACACATGATAGGACAACAAAAGTAGGGATAGCTAGAAGTTGCCAGGGCTAAACATGAATTTTCATGTTTATAATTTGATATATTTTATGTAAACTTTCACATTTTTTAAAATATATCGTATTGATTTTTTACAGAGAGGAAGGGAGAAGGATAGAGAGTTAGAAACATTGATGAGAGAGAAACATTGATCAGCTGCCTCCTGCACACTTCCTCCTGGGTATGTGCCCGAAACCAAGGAATATTCCCTTGACTGAAATTGAACCTGGGACCCTTGAGTCCGCAGGCCGATGCTCTATCCACTGAGCCAAACCGGTTAGGGCTAAACTTTCACATTTTTGACAGCTTTGGGACCTATCAATCTACCACATAGGAGAATTAGGTCATATAGAGATATGAAGAGTTAGAAATAGGGAATTGGAAGGAGTATATGTGGGTTCCAGTCCTAGCTCCTTAGAACTGCTGTGGAATCTATAGCTCATCTTTCAATTCTATGATTACCTAGAATCCTTTCAATAACTATCCTCAATTCCTCTTTTAATTTTCCTTCAGCTAGTTTCATTTGAGTTTTATTTGCAGCTGAGTGTGTTCTACTAATGCAGATGGGTAGGGCTTAGAATCAGGGCTGTATAAGGTCTGAGAAATCATTTGGTCTGCCCCTGCAAAGGCATTAGGGGTGAGTTAATTAAATGTTTGACCAAATCTATCAGGCTAATTTTTAAGTTGATAATTTTATATGGCCCGTGAATGGTGCTATAAATATCCAAATGGCCCTTGCCAGAAAAAAGGTTCCCCACCCCTGGAGATAGACAAATAGAAAAACAAACAAAAAAAGGGGGTAATTCCAGGCTCAGAACAAAACAAGATTACAGGCAAGGAGGCAGGAACATAGCTTGGGGTTTTCTGGGACAGAGAGAAAATTGGCCTAAGAAAATTGAGTGGCTTATAGAAATATATTTAAATAACTTCTCTATACTACAACTGAGTAGGAATATAAATTCTCTCAGCCTCTTCAGAAGGCAGTTGAACAAGAGCTATAAAACTTTCAAATGCATATACAATTTACCTAGCAATTCCACTTCTGGAAATGGATTCTATAGAAATAATCATACAAGCATATTCATAGAAATGAATTTTGTCACAGAGAATGACTGAAAAATAACATACATGTCCATCAATAGAGAACTTGTTAAATAAGTTTACCACATTTACATGTTGACATACTGCATAGCCATTAAAGATAATTCAGTAGATCTATGGAACAATCTTCACAGGAAAAAAAGGCAAGGTGAAAAACTACCATAAATGCTATCTTTTATGTTTTTATTTTAAATAAAAGCTCATGTATATTTTTATATACATAGAAAATTCTAGAAGGGCAAAAGAAATCTTAGCAATGCTTTCCGTGGGAGAGGGTCACCTTTTCTTTTTCCCATATTCTCTTATATTTCTTGTTTTTGAAAACTACATTCACATATTACTATGTAAACTACTATAAATATAACTAAAGTATAGAAGAATGAAAACTTTGATATATAAATATTATTACTTTATTTGAAATTTCTATGTAGACATTGTTTTAAGCTCTTTAATATGTTACCTCTTTCAATCCTCACAGCAATCCCATGAGGAAGATTTTTCCTCCAATTGCACTTGAGGTTGCTGTAGGCAAGGCAGCTGGAGCTCAGTCCTGCAAGCTCTGGCTCCAAAGCCCTTGTGTTTAACCATTCTCCCTTTTGCCCACCCTGAGCTCCCCTGACTTTGTTGTAATGCCTCCCCAAAGGCAGATTTCGGGGCGGGGAGGGGGGGAAACTAAATATTCATGCAACAGTCTGTCACTGATATCCAATAAGGATTCTCTTCATAATGGCTAATACAACAACTCACAAAATAAACTTTTCCTTCTATACCAGGTGTTTAGATGTGGTGTAGAAGATTTCTTAAACTGACACACCACCTCATAAATTTCATTGCAAAGCAATGTATAATGATGGTTTCTCTTTCCAGGAATGGGAGCCATTGAATTGTTTAGTGAGAATAATGGCAAAGTTGGACTTTCATGTTGAATAAATCACTCATGTATTTTTGGAGGATGGATTTATAGGAGAGGAGATTGCCGGCAGGGAGGTAATTGACATGGAAATCTGTTGGACATCTAACCATCACTCATTTATTCCATCTTTTAAGAGCACCTTGCTATCCTCTGGGTCAAATCATGGAATGGTGATTGGTTTAGGCCTTCGAACTGAACTGCCTTGGTTCAGTTGGATTTGCACATATCATCATTGCAAATGTTGACAACCTCCTTCATGTCTCAGGTATCAATATCATGGGAATAATAGTATCTCAATTTATCAGAGTAAGGTTTTAAATGGACACTGCTTATGTTTTGAGTACTTAATAAATATTAGCCATCATCATGATTTTTGTTCTCAACCATGTGTTTTGAATGGTATTAGTCCCTTCACTCCTCATCTCCCCCACCTCACTGCAGAATGGGTTCTACCGTACAGTCCTGCCACAGTCTTTTCCCTGCAAGGGTTCAAGAATCTGGAGAAGGGACTGTGACATAAATGAATATACTAGACAAGAAATATTAATTTGGAAGGCATTTTGGGGGAGCCAGATGGAAACCAGCTCTCTAGTGGAGTGGCTCTCTGAATCTCCAGACCCATGGCTTTTTATTCACACATTTTGCCCTTTAGCAAAGCAGGTAGACACATCAAAGGTAAGGTTTAGTAAACTATAAAGGATTATCAGGTTAGGGGAATTGCCCTCAGCTGTTTGGCAGCAGGTAATAACATGCAGATCTTCAGCCCTGCTGAAGATGTCCATCAGCCTTCCAACAACTTCTCGCATTTATTACGCTAACTACTGTTCTTAGCCTCCAGCACAGTTCATACAGTGGTGAGAAGCATAGAAATTTCATCAGTCAAGAAGGGGCAAGACTTTGTCAGTTTGACTCTTAACCTACTTTATTCTTTTTATATTACCAGATAGATGCATTTTACATTTGTTTTCAGAAAGATGAGAATTTATGTGATGTTGACCACTGCTTTGGGGTAAGCAATAAATATGTGTTAAAGAAAGGTGGCTAAAGAAACCATTCCAGTCCGGCTGGCGTGGCTCAGTGGTTGAGTGCTGACTCACAAACCAGGAGGTCACAGTTTGATTCCCAGTTAGGGCACTTGCCCAGGTCATGGGCTTGATTCCCAGTAGGGAGCATGCAGGAGGCAGAAGGTCAGTGATTCTCTCTCATCATAAATGTTTCTATCTTTCTCTCCCTTCCTCTCTGAAATCAATAAAAAAGAAGAAGAAACCATTCCAGGCCTGGGACTATATGAATGATGGTGGGGAAGTCATGAAGAAAAGCAGGCATTCCATGTGGACTGGAGCAGAGGGAACATGTGTCCTGTCTGAAGCATTCAGTACCTGGAAACCATCATAATAGCCATTATAAGAAGTGGCAACTACAAACTCTTTGAGAAGAGTGTCCTCTTTATTTGAGAATCATTCAGAACATGTAGTACCATATACTTGGTGCATAGCAGGCACTCAGTAAGCAATTATAGAATTGAACGTTATTACATCATAACTTTGAGGGCCCACATAGATGACTTTGAATGCAGAGCAAAGAGCTCAGACTTATTGCATTAATAATGAGGAGCACTTGGTATGATAAACAGAAGTAACATGAGCAGATGCAGGAAATAGAATAAAATGGAAACTGGGGGCAGGGGTAGGCTAGTTAGGAGTCTGTTTCAATAGATTAAGTGAGATGATGAGGCTCAGGGTTAGGTTTGTGCTGGTGGAATGAAGGTGCAGAAAACTTCAGAGGTGAAGATGGTGGGCTTTGGAAACAGATGGGATGTTTGGGACAATCATTCAGGCAGCAGTCAAAGATGATGACATTTCAATCCTGAGTGTTGGGAGGTTGGAAGGACATCTGATCACTCTTTTCAGAGATGAAAGGCTTTATTATAATTCACAGAAAAAGCAGTCGCGAGAAGTCAGCATGTTGGTGCTAGTTCCCTATTTCTCGTCCATAGTGTGATGCGGTGGCTGAGATAGATGCTGCCCAAAGAGTGGGAGGAGCCCAGAGCCACGGGCCCAACAAGGAGCAAAAATTGCAGCAAGAAGCAAACACGCCACCCTCCATCCCTAATGTCCCCTGGGGAGTAGGCAGTTGCTGACAGTGACACTGTGGGTACCTTGACCTACTGGGTTGCTTCCATGACTAGCAACAGAAACTGCTCAGTGTCAGGAGATGGATCGGCCTTCAAGCTGGATGCTCAGCAAGAATTTTCAGAGACTGCATGGGGCCTGTGGAGGATGTGCCTCCCAACACCATTCGTTTAAAGTGCATGCATCTGACCACTTTTTAGGTTTAACGGACATGAATTTTTTTTCCTTTCTTTGCCCAAACCTAACCTAATGAATTTCCCCCCATAATCCTCATTTATAAACTCTAATTTTTGGAAACTGAAGGCTT
The DNA here is from genome assembly GCF_963455305.1 of Plecotus auritus. NCBI lineage: Eukaryota > Metazoa > Chordata > Mammalia > Chiroptera > Vespertilionidae > Plecotus > Plecotus auritus. The sequence continues at coordinate 29,502,417 of NC_137776.1, forward strand.
TCGTTGTCATCATGTAATTTCCCATCAGTAATTATGTGACAGGTTAATTTCCACAATTAGCACAGTTTAAGTTATTTTTCTAACTTCTAACATAATATTTCATCATGAACAGTTTCTTAGATTCTGCCTTTTGGAATCCCACTTCTTATCTAGTTTGGGAATTCTCTTTTCTAAAATAAGGACCAGTGTGTCAGATATTACAGTTACTATACATTTCATCTAAGCTTTAAAAATGCATTAAATATTTCACATCTTAATTCCTCTAGGCAACATAGAAGTCTTTTGGAAATGTTTATATTATATTAATTGAAGCATATCAAGGTTGATTGACTCTAGTACCATGAATTCTACCTACATACAGAAGGCAAAGGTAAAGTTAGAAGTTCCAATTTCTGCTTCACTTCATTCATTCTAGTTTAAGCTAGTTATAGTAAATGTTATATTGAGGAAAAGGGTTATTTGAAGAGTTGTCACTGTTTGTTTCTAGGAAAACTGAAGGGTTTTTTATTCCAATTTCTCAAGAAATGGTAGACTGAGTTTTTCCGATGTTCTTCAAAGTAAAGTTTCAGTACTCTGGCTACCAAAGGTTATTTTTTTCTCTCTAACTTATAATATATTCATGGATACTTCAGATATTACAAGACAGGTCAACACTTTGGGGTGAAGGGAGTAGAACATAAAAGAGGCCATTTCGAGCTTTAAGTTCTTTTTATAAAAAGATCTGCTCTGTGTCTCCAGTTAGGGAGGTGAAGCTGATGGCTCACCTATTAGTGTGCAGGTGGGGCTGACTGTCAATGTGTCTGGCTTCAGCTAGGAGGGGGATTCAATAACATTGTGCTGACTTGCAGGCTACAAAGCCTCTGACAAAGGATCATCACATCTGGAGCCTGATTTTATGTCAGTAGCTGACCTTCTTTTCACCTTCGTCCCCGTGGACTTCTTGACTTAGTATTTCTAAAGATATTATACAGTGTCATCTTGCTGACTTAGACGAGGCAGTGACAAATTTAATGTTACTTCACCTCTGTGGGGGTGAATTTAAGACCCATCATTGTGCCCCAAAACCCAATAGCATATTTGAATATTCTGAACTGCAAGGCTGGTTGCATTAACTGGAGTAGCATGGAAATGATAAAAAAAAAAGACAAGCTGTGCTAGAAATTACCAGTTTATCTTGTGGAGAAGGTTACCTCAGAGGTCATACATTTCTTTTGTCTAGCAATGCTTGGAATAGTTTAAGAAACAGCCTAGTTATAGTCTAGGCTAAGGAATGAATAATCTCTTAAATTGTGCCTCATATTTAAGATTCTGTTGTTTGCAGGGTATGAACACCAGCTAGAAAACACAGGTCTAATGCCTTTTTTTGATCTCAATGTTTTTAGAAGACAGCTTGCATTTGGGCTCATTTTTCACTGGTGCAAAATAATAATTTACATTTCAATTGTGGTTTTCCCTAGATGGACTAAAATGTGTAGTTCATTGAACATGTCAGTCTATCAGCATTTTCTGCAGCGAATGTTTCCAGTGTCTAAATGCTGTGACTATACCACTCTCATGATACTATTTTTATTCTGTGTAAGAGTGCATAATGAGTTATATACTCCTGACAATATGTTTACTCCCTGAATTTAAGAGCAGGCAAAGTCAGAAGTTATATTAATGATCTGGGGAAGGGATCACTTGGTCAAACGTCATTAAATAATTTTCTGAGAGCTAAAAATTAGTCAAGTTATTGGCTTAACTAAGATGCCTAGTGGGTTAAAGTAAATGATTGTTCAGTTCAGTCACAGACAATCTGGTAGGCCTAGTTGATGATGTTCTAATTAATGCATTAAAATAGTCAATCAAAAATTACTTACTGGGCACCGATCAGGTACATTACACTGATACTCAGTAGGGAGCCAAGAGGAAATAACCCACTAAGACATTAGCTAAATGAAGATGTATACTGAGCAACCATAAACTGCAAACTAATGAGGTAGATATTTATCATTATGAAGCATCAACCTGTAACCACAGAATTGAATAACCCAAAAGCACAGATGTATTCTGGGTCGCCCAACCAAACATAGATCCAAGGAATCAAAAATTAAACCCACTTTAAGTTGGACCTGTCTCTGCCTGCGAGAATAGGTAAGATACAAAAGTTAAGTCTGGGTGTGAAATGACCACATTGCCTATCCTCAAAGGGAGGAACCCCATTAATGGATATATTAGAATCATCTGAGGACTGGGGTGCTTGTACAAAGTCAGACTCCTAGGTGCCACCTGAGACTTAACACATGCAAATCCAACATGTAAATTTTAAATAAGCTCTTTAGTTAATTCTGAAATAGATAGTGTGCAGTTCACATATTGATAAACATACTTATGGTTTCAGGTAGATTTCTAGATCTATCCTGTTTTGTTTTGTTTTGAATCCTCACCTGAAGATATGTTTTTATTGACTTTAGAGAGGGAGGGAGGGAGGGAGGGAGGGTGAGAGAAACAAAGAAACATTGATGTGAGAGAGAAACATTGATTTGTTGCCTCCTGTATGCACTCCAACCAGGGATCAAACCTGTAACCTAGGTGTGTGCCCTGACTGGGAATTGAACCTGCAAGCTTTTGATATACAGCAAGCATGTCAAACTTGAGGCCCACAATGAATATTTTTGCGGCCCAGCCAATATAAAGGTATGTAAGAAATGTTTTAATAAAAATTTTGTAACTTAATTTTTACAATATCCTGTTATACATAATTATTAATAACGAACTACAATGTTTACTAATGACTGATTACTTTAATCGTGTTGCATTCATTTCCCTTACCCGCCTTACACGCAGGAGCACCATTTCTCTCCACTAATACTAGCAGCGAATATTTTAGCAGCTAATTGCCACGTCATTAGTCTTGGACTGACTTGTTTGGTGTGCGCAACAGGAAATATTTCGCTTTCGAATAAGAAAAATAGGTTTATTTGCATTACGCTTATTAATCTTATTAATTTGTGCAGTTATTCAGTGTCTGGTAAGTTAATATTCAAGAAAAAAATATTAATTTTTATTAAAATGTTCTATTATTTTATGTTAATGATTACTCATTTATTTTAGCCCTTTGTATTCAGCATGTCTGTATCAAATAAACCTACATTTCTATGAAAATTAAAGCTTTTGTTTTTTTGCGGCCCACACAGACTTACACCTTGTTTATTTGGCCCGTGTTAGCCTTTGAGTTGGACATGCTTGGTGTACAAGGTGACACTCCAACTAACTAAGCCACCTGGCCAGGGCTTTCCTGTTTGTTTTTGTAAAGCATAATGTAAATTGCTGGAGGCTAAGACCAGCAGGTCATAATAAATGGGAAAAGTCCATATCCAAAGGCTGATGGACATTTTCAGCAGGGCTGAAAATCTGCATATTATTACCTGCTGCTGGCTGAACAGCTGTAGGCAATTCCCCTACCCCAGTGGTCGGCAAACTGCAGCTCGCGAGCCTCATGCGAGCCGCAGTTTGCCGTTCTGTTGACTAATGAGTTTGCCGACCACTGGGATAGGGGCTTAATCACAAGGAACAACAACAGCCTGCAATTATTGGAATCGAGAGTCTAGGTCAGTGGTCAGCAAACTCATTAGTCAACAGAGTGCCAAACCGCGGCTCGCGAGCCACAGTGGCTCACGAGCTGCAGTTTGCCGACCGCTGCCCTAACCGATAACCCTTTACTATTTACCAAACCTTACCTTTATTATGTGTGTCTGCTTTGCTAAAGGGCAAAATGTGTGAATAAAAAGCCATTGAGTCCAGAGTTTCGAGATTTGGAGAGCCCTCTTCACTAGAGGGTGAGGCCTCCGCCTGGCTTTCCTCCATGCCTTCCAAATTTATATTTCTTGTCTAGTCTCTTCATTTATGTCGCAGCCCCTTCTCCAGATTCCTGAACCCTTGCTGCAAAAAGACTGCAGCAGTAAATGCATTTTTAATGTTATATATAGGCTAATATAGAGGTATACGATTTCCAAACTATGAAATCATTTTCAGGTATTATTTCTATTAATATTTTCTTATTTCATTAAACCAGAAGTTGCAAACTTGTGTCCTGCTGGCCAATGGGGTCCATGGGTGGTTTTTCAAATTTACCCAAATAGTATGTTTAAATTGTCAACATTAAATATTAGAAGATGATGCATCAAAAATTAAAATTCTAATTTCTCTTTAAAAATCAGAGCATGGGGCCCTGATTCCCACCTGGCCTCCATCAGCCAAAATGGAAAGATAGCTGCCCATCTCCCTGACACCATGGCAATGCCAGGTGCCATTTGTCACCTGGTGCTTCAGATGCTTCCTTCCACCCAGCCCACTCGACTCATTTGTATCTCCTGCCTAGCTCCTCCAGGCACTGGAGTTTGTGACCCTGTCTTAAGGGTACTTCAAAACCAATTGCTTTTGAACAGCATTTGATGATGAAGACAGATATTCCACATTCAGACCAGTTCTACTGCATTCCGCTGGGATGCCCAGACTATGCTCCTGAGCAGAATTGGGGCTAATTCATTTAAAGACTGCCCATTAATCAAAAGGAGGTCCAATCTAGCTCAAGTCTTTCTGAGAGGCTACACAATTTGCCATGTTGAATGGATGTGCATATTTTATTTTGAGAGTATTTTGTACAGCAAAAGAAATATACTGCTTATAGAGACTGCTGTCTTTCAGAAAACACAGTTGGTTACAGTATTTTACCAAAAAAAAATAAATTATAGTTTAAAAACCACTCTAGAAAACTCACGCTAAGCCAATTAGATTTAACAGCCCAAGAATATTCAATGGGCAACATATCCTATATTTCATAAAAAAAAATGTAGTTAAAATATCTCATATTATTTCTTAGCAGGAGTTTGAAAATTGAACAACAGGTTGCCCTTTCCCAAAACTAAATATAACCTGGCACTGGAAAGATAACCCTTTCCCTTTGATTTTTATTCCCCTGATCATGTGTCCTGAAAAGAAGTCTCAAAAAAATTCAAGGTAAAAATCTGTTAATAAAATATTAAGTCAAGGTTTAATTTTGAAAACTACATGTTATGGTATTATTTTTCTCCTGCAATTCAAGTGTCTTTTTTCGCCTGGACAGCTAAAGATGTGTGGATGAATTCAGGTGATTTGGGTTTGCATTCCAACCCTCTTACTTTTTGTCTGTGTGACTTTGTTTCTGAGCTCTTTATCTGTAAAATAAGATAACAATCCTACTTCATAGACTCATTCAGAGAATAAATGTAGTTTGATGGCCTAAGTACATGGCAGAGATTCAATAAATGAATGGCCTTTATTTTAACCAGTGAGGGTGATTCTTTTTTTTTGGATAATGACTAAACAGTATTTCATAGGACCTAAGAAAAACTTCCTAAAAATGTAAGCAGTGCACCTTTGTTTCAATTTCTTTTTAAGGAACTTTATCCATCCAACAAAAGATAAGGCAATGGATATAGTAGCCATGACACAGCATTGTTTACTAGTAAGCTAATGGCTAGTCATCACTCCTAAGACTCTTGCTCAGTGGTTCTCAACCTTTCTAATGCTGCGACCCTTTAATACAGTTCCTCATGTTGTGGTGACCCCCAACCATAAAATTATTTTCGTTGCTACTTCATAACTGTAATTTTGCTACTGTTATGAATCGTAATGTAAATATCTGTGTTTTCCAATGGTCTTAGGCAACCCTGCTAGCAGTTCTCAACCTGTGTCATAACCCACAGGTTGAGAACCACTGCTGTAGAGTCTTGCTGAATCTTATAATACTCAGGTGCAGACACTAGAAAGTCCACAGAAAAGTAAATATTTCTATTAAAAATTACCTTTTACTCTAAAGATCACAAAAGCTATTAGCACATCAAAAAAGGAGTTTCCAGAATGTTAGCTGGTATTCCAAAGAACAGTGTTAATGAAATGGGGCAATTCAAGATGGGCACACAGCACCCCAGCATCAGTATGATCTTTCCTGCTCTTCCTCTAGTGATCTGGTATCCCATCCTCTTTTTTCTTTGCTTCTCATACTCTTGCTTTTCCTTCCCAAAGCAAAAAATTGAATATGAATGATGGAGAGTTTGGTATTATAATTAACATTTTTTTGAGCCCTTACTATGGACTAGTGGCTAAAATATAGATTTTATGCCTTATTTCAACCAAGATTGACAAGAAGTCACAGATGGCCTGGCCAGTGTGGCTCAGTGGATTGAGTGTCACCCCATGCACCAAGAGGTCGCCAGTTTGATTTCTGTCAGGGCACATGCCCAGGTTGCAGGGCTCCATCCCCAGTAGAGGGTGTGCAGGAGGTATCCATTTGATGTGTCTCATAGATAAGTCTATCTCTCTCCTTCCCTCTTTCTCTAAAAGCAATTAAAAAACATATTAAAAAAAAAAAAAAAGAAGTCACAGAAGAATTATTGCCCCATTTAAGAGGCTGGTGAGATCACAAACTCCCTCGGCTAGGGCTAGAACTGAAGCTTGATTTGTCTGAATTCAAGCTACTTATAAATGCGGTAGTCATTAATAATGTTTTCTGGGTTTTTTTTAAAGGCACTAAATAACGTTTTTATATTTTTCTTATTAAATTAAAAATAATCAACTTATTCTTTGCTTGAATTGGTTCCTTGGTTGGTGACTTTGTTTAGTTACTTAAAAACATTTTATTCTTATGATTATGGTGATTCTTTATCAAGATATCTCTTTGGCTCTGCAACTCTTCCTCCTAGTCACATTTCAATAACTTACTGTCTTTTTTGATTTTTTTAAACATGCTATTTATTTTTTTCTAGATCTTAGAATATTAAAATACTTGAGTTGAAGGAGACTTAGAAATAATTTTTGCGAGTCCCTCATCTTACAGTTGAGAAAATTAAGCTTCAGAGGGTTTGAATGGCAAAAAAGTAGCTAGTGGCAGAGCCAAAAATCATATTCTGTACCCTTTCCAATTTTCTATGCTTTCTTGATTATAAGTAAAAAAAAAAAAAAAACACACACAAAAAAAACAAAAACAAAAAACAAATAAAACAAAAACAAAAACCACAATTAGCCTCCCAAATAGCTTTAAAGGTCTGTGCAACAATATCTACCATGACCTATTAGATTCATTACCATGTCCCACACCCCATCCTTGATATCTTGTTCCTTTATGGCTTATATTAAATTCATTAAATCAATTAAGGTTCTGGGTTATTTCTTAGTCAAATGAATTTAACTTTGTTGGAATACTTGTTCCTTGGTGTATATAAAGAAAGAAATGTTTGAGTCATGTTGGCAGTTCATCCCAACGGGTCATTTGAATTTTATTGTTTAAAAGCTCTACTTCATATTTGGATGTGTGGTCTAGAATAGAATAGCTTTCAACATTTCCTCATAACTGAGCCCATGGCACTGAATGTTACAATGGATAGAATAGTGTACTTAGATTTACTCTGGAAATTTAATATGAATAATATTTTTCTTAAAAAGAAACCAAATGAATCCTTGGTGTGTGTGTGTGTGTGTGTGTGTGTGTGTGTGTGTTTAAAGAAAATGAATATGGAAGAAAAGGAGCATCTTGGCTGCAATCCTGGCTATAAAAAATGACTCAGAAAAAAACTGTGTGTGCATATAATGAGAGAAGAGGGAGGGATAGAAATACTAGGAGAAACACATGTTAACACTTAGAACATTTTATGAATATACAGGAATTCTATGGACTATTTTTGTAATTTTTCTATAAAGCCTGAAATTACTTGCAAATAATTTTTTTAAAAAAATTGGCAACATGATCTGACATTCACTTAAAAACTGGTATCTTCATAAGTTAAGATAAACAATAAGCTGTAAAAATAATTTTTCACTTCAGTTAGAAGTCAGGTGTGTTAAATTACAACAGAACAAGAAAAATCTAAATTTTGTGCGGGGTGGCGCGCTCTGTAATTTTAGGTGATGTCAAAATTCTCCCCACCCCCTGCACCACCCTGTGGCTTCTATTTTTCCTCCCACTATTATTGTAAACTAGAGGCCCAGTGCACGAAATTCGTGCACTGGTAGGGTTCCTAGAGGCTGCCAGCTGTGGGCTGGGGCCTCCCTCCCTTCCCCCCACTGGCCCCGCCCCCTGGCCGAACTCCCAGATGAACTCCCGGTTGAGGAGACAATTTGCATACTACGTTTTTATTAAATGGATTGGATAGAGCTTTGCAAAAATATCAACTGTCTTTTGTCCTAGATGTCCTCCACCCAAGATACCTCTGCCTCCAGTTTCCTCTAATCACTACCCAGAATTGCCACTTGCTGGTGGACAGATTGATCCATGACCTTTAAGTGAAATTCATTCTCTCCTAAGTGTTCCCTCAACAGCCCTACATTTTAAATATGTTATGTCTAATTGCAGATGGTAAGGTCTTTTTGAAGGGCTTTTAAGTATTAGCAAGCAATAGTGGAGATACTGCTGTGTGTATGTGTTCTTATATGCCCACAGGGGGTCCTAAAATCCCCACGGACTAGGGGTTGACAGGAAAGTTAGCCAAAATGCCTGTTACCTGCACTGTATCCTCACAGCCTTATCTCCCATGTTTTGAAGTAAGTTCCTTTTGGAACTTTTTTTTCCCTACCAAGAACATACATAAGTTTTTCCTTTCTAAAAATTCATTATCTAAATTAGTTTTTCATAAAGCACAAACACATTGTGCCAGATTTGAGGAGATGTGGTGGGTTAGGAGGGCTCCTACGAGGCCTCACATGGCATGTAGCAAATGAGATTTGGCAGCTGGAGTAAAATTATTCATTGTAGTCATGGAGGCATCAAAATTTTAGTTGATTATAGAAACAGAATGGCATTTGCAAATGTAAAAGAAAAATGCTGTTAAAATGATTATGAAAATAAACAGCTTACTTAGGATTTATTATTTGAAAGAAATAGGAGCTTTCAAACTATATTCCTACTATTATCCTGTGAAATTGGAAACAATGGGACATCTGGAAAACCAGTTTACTTTTTAGATAATAATCATAAGAGTTAGAACAAGAATAAGGAAGATGTATCTAAAACACTCAGTAGAAAAAATACTTCCTAAAATAGAAAAATGTAGAAAATTGAAACACGGTCATTCAAAATAATTCTGAAATGGATAGTGAATAGTTGTCATTTCAGTTTTTTTGTCATTTAGATAATGAAGCAATGAAAACTTGATGAAACATGTACATGAATAAAAAAAATTACCTTGTATATGGACTATGATGCATCCAGTGACACACAGTACTAGACATTTAATATTCAGAGGTAGAAATATTAGAAAGAAAGTCTGAACCATCAATCCTTCTGTCTACTAGCTTCGTGAGCTTTGGCAAATTACTTGGACTCTCTGACCCTCAGTTTCCTCATTTATAAAATGGAGGTGAAGTGCCTGGCATATAATAGACAGTTAACAAATGGCAGCTACAGTAACTATCAAAACAGTTACCACGTATTGAGTATTTATTATGTGCCTGGCACTTTCATAAGAGGACTAAATGCATTAACTTACTTAACAGGTAGAGATCATAGTGGTGGTAACAGATCTTATAGGATGCTAGAGTGAGAAAATAATTTTTTAAATTTACTAAAATAATATTCAATTGTAAGAAATTTGTATCTGCAGGTATTAGCAGGAATAGAGGGTCAAGGGTTATATTAAAATTCAGAGTATCCTGAAGTGATCAAGCTAACACCCTTCCCTTCCCTTCCCTTCCCTTCCCTTCCCTTCCCTTCCCTTCCCTTCCCTTCCCTTCCCTTCCCTTCCCTTCCCTTCCCTTCCCTAGGTGCTTTTGGGGTGTACTCAGCCTCCAGCACTCCCACCGAAGCAGTCATTTCTGGTACTGAGACTATGGCCTCCAACCATCTCCAGATCCTCCTGGAGTCCAAGTCCCAAGAGAAAGCCTTTGACTGATAGGCTCCCATGTTTTATTCTTGTTCTCTTGTGATACTGGGGCAGGGAGAAGGACATTCTGGCTTACTCATCTTCTATGTGGGGAGGGTAGAAAATGCATGAGGAGAGAACGATGTTTCATTGGATTAATGCCCCATATAAGAAATAAAATGAATTGTTGGTGATATGACTGGAAATCAGGGAGTGGATGGTCTAGGGGTAGGAGTTTGTAAGCATTAAAATCCTGCAGAGTAACACAAATTATTTCAGTGTTCTAACAGCTCTTCTTAGCTCCATTAGATTGAGAGTTGATTAGTGACATCTGATGTGCAATTAGAATAATGACCATAATGTCAGGATAATTAACCATCCATCACAAGTCTACTGCAAGTGCATTGCTCCTATTTGTAGTTTTAGTAATACCTTATTACTTTCAGGACTTTTCTCATTGGTAGTACAATCAGTATAGATTCTTAATTCTACAATCTTCATATCAACCAATGAAAAACCATCCGAGTTCTAAAGCACATATTTCCATGTAAATATTCAAAGAGAAGACCATGTCCTGGCCGGTGTGCTCAGTGGCTGGGGCATTAGCCTGCACACCGAAAGATCTCGGGTTCTATTCCCGGTCAAGGGCACATACCTGGGTTGCAGGTTCTATCCCTGGCCCCAGTCGGGCACCTGTGGGAGGCAGCCAATTGATGTGTCTCTCTCACGTCGATGTTTCTCTCTCTCCTCCCCTCCCTATTATAAAGAGCAGCTTATCAATTTCTATTTAAAAAGTCTGCTAAGATTTTGAGATTGTGTTGAATCCACAGATCAATATGAGAACTGCCAAATTGAGCCTTGCAGTCCAGGAACATGGAATATCAACTTCTCTCAGCCATTTTAAGTAGTTAGCAGTGTACAAATATTGTACTTTTTTTTATTACATTTATTCCAAAGTACTTTAGTCTTTGTGATGCTATTTTTGGACTGTTTACTTGTAGTATATAGAAATAATTTTTTAAAAATCTTAATCTTGTATCCTGGGACTGTGCTGAACTCATTTAATTCTAGTAGTGCTTATTTGTATGTGATTTCTTTTAAGATTTTTACCTACAGGATCATGTAACCTGTGAATAAAGATAATTTTACTTCTTCCTATTCAACATGATGTTTTTAAGGTTTTGTTTTGTTTTGTTTTGTTTCCTCTACTGTACAGGCTAAAACTTCCAGTAAAAATTTTTTAAATATATTTTTATTTCAGAGAGGAAGGGAGAGGGAGGGAGAGATAGAAACATCAATGATGAGAATCTTTGATTGGCTGCCTCCTGCATGCCCCTCACTGGGGAACAAGGCTGTCCTGGGAATCCAAATGTGAATTCCGGTTCACTGGTCGGTGCTCAACCACTGAGCCACACCGGCCAGGCAACTTTTTTTATTTTTCTGTTTTTAATCTTAAGGAAAAAGCATTCAGTATTAGCTATAGGTTTTTCATAGATACCCTTTATTAGGGTAAGGAAGTTTCCTTTTAATCCTACTTTTTTGAGTTTTTACCATAAATGTTTGTTGAATTTTGTTAAAATACTGTCAACTATTGGCTTTCAAAGCAGTGGGCAGCCAGACCTGAGTTCAGTATCAGGTAGACTTTTTCTGTCCTCGCTAAGAAGTCTAAGAATGTCTAACAAGTTTTTCACTGATAATATTTGAAATTAAATATAATTGTCTAAGTATGTTCTTAATCCTTATATAATAACATTTTTATGAGATTACTGTATTGAGCTTCTCGATTTGTAGCTCCCTTAAAATCACCTCTATATTTGATATATTAAGATAAGAACAAACTTCCGTTTGACCCAGCGATCCCACTTCAGGGAATACATCCTAAAAACTCCAAGACACCAATCAGAATGAATATATGCACCCTTATGTTCATGGCAGAGTTATTTACAATATCTAAGATTTGGAAACAGCCCAAGTGCCCATCGGTAGATAAATGGATAAAAAATGCTGTGGGACATTTACACTATGGAGTACTATGCGGCTGTAAAAAAAAGAGGGCTCTCTTACCCTTTGGGACAGCATGGATGGACCTGGAAAATATTATGCTAAGTGAAATAAGCCAAACTGAGAAAGACAAATATCCCACTGGCTGCTTGTCTCTATGTCTGGTCCCTCCAACGCAAGCCACTTGTTTGCATCAAATAGGTTAACTGAAATACTTAACCCCTAAGGCCCTCACATGGACAAACAAACTAAAAAGTGCAGTCGCAGACCCAAGCTTTGGGGAGTGAAAAGTACACCCATGACCTTGTTTGGGGGGCGTCCTTGGTAACCGTGGGTCCCGCTCTGAGATAGGCAGCTCTCAAGCTGTCTGACAACTCATGAAGGTGTAAGTTTCTCTCTCACACCACCCACTGCATCAGCAGCATCTGACTCCTCGCAGCAGGTGGGGAGCTTGCAGCGGGGCTGGGCCCTGGAAGGACAGTTTCGCAGCCCCCACGCAGCCCACTGGCTGCACGTCTCCATGGCTGGTCCCTCCAACGCAGGTCGCTAGTTTGCTTTTGCCCTACGCACGCACGGCAGAGGACGGTAGTTCTTTAGGGCAGGGGCGACAATGATCATCCCCTTTTCACTCGCAGTTGCAGGATGAGTCCACACTGTGCCCTCGGAGCCACCGCTTGTCTCTGCCGCCACGCGGGGGCCGGCCGGCTTTACAGCCTTCCCTCCCCAACCCGGGCCGCCCCAGACGCGCCGCAACATCACCCACTATCCTGCGCGCCAGCCTGGCCACGGGGAAGAGGAGCGTCGATCGACGCCGCCGGTGCGTGATGACGCACATGCGCGCGCGAAGACGTGAGGACGCCGGCGGGCCGTAGAGAACGTGAGTTTCCGCATCTGTTTGGTCCCGTTCGTGGCGCCGCTTCTGCGCGGCTTTTTTAGACTTTTCCCAGGGCCGCGGCGTCGGCGGCGGGGCGGGGGCTGCGGGGCGACTGTCGGCGTCCGCGTAGGGCCCGGGACACAGGAGGGGATGTGGCAGGGAAGGGGATGGGGACAGGGGCGGGTGCGGGTGCGGGTTGGAGGCTAGCCTCCGCCGCCTAGGCACCCTGGAGATGGGAGATCGCGGAGGGCGTTTCCTAGAGCGACCCTGCCAGGGTGCTCTTCACCCGCGCCTCTGAGGGTCACCGCAGGGAATGACTTGCCGAGGCTCTCAGGATGGGGGTAGCTAGCTCCCTGGGAGTTTTAAAGGGTTGTCTTTTAAAGCAGGAGCTTACTGCGACGTTGCGTCAGAAACAGCTTTCACTTTTAGGTGCACTCGGAACAGTAACTTTCTGTTCTGGGAACTAGTGGTGTGCAAGCACACCCCAACCCCCTAACCCGAGGAGTGGTATTTCCCTTCACAGGGTATAGGAAATCCACCCATCCCTTTTAACCCCTTTCCGCCCAGACCTTCAAAGCCTCTCCAAAACCGGAGCAGCATCTCTTTTCAAGACTCGGGGTGCTCTCAAAAGGAATCATCGCTTAGTCACGACTGAGCCATCCATATATGTGTAGGTTCCTTTGCAGTACACTCAGTGACAGCTGGACTTTCCTCTTTTCTATTTTTTCCCTTTGGAATGTCTTCTTAAAAGTCTGTCTACTGTCTCAAATGTATATGTCACATTTTGCTGTTTCTAGTAGACTTTAAAGACTTCATGTGCTGCTTGGCAAGGCTTGGGAAGAGGTCATCTTACAAAGAACAGCACTGCATTGGTTTCCTAAATTGTCCCTGGACTACTAGTATCAGCATCAGGCTGGAACTTGTTGGAATTGTAAATTTGGGGGACTTACAGAATCAGAAATCTATTTCAACAAGCCTTCCGGTTGATCCCAGTGCACCTGGGTGCTAAAGTTTGGGAATTACTGGCATATTGATAAAGAACAGCCATTGGGCGTCACCTTGGAATTTGACAGAATGGAAGGGATCCATGTGGGGCCTTTCCTGGGTGTCGGGTCTTGGACAAGTTACTGAAAGGTTACTTCATAGGGCTTGTAAGTATCCAAAGTGAAAGTGCAGGAAAAGTGTTTAACACCAGCATACATAGAAAACACTCAAAGATGAGATGTTACTTAATAACTGTTATGAATATATAAAATCTATACATTGACTGGTGGAAGGTTCTTCATTGGGTTAGATACGGGTTGTCGAGCACGGATATTGTGATGACTGCTTAGATGGCATTTTATTTGTTTGTGACTTCCCAGTTACATTCTACAGAATCAAGGTTGTTTATCGGAGGCAGGATATTCAGTTAAAAGTTATAGTAATAATAGAGGCCTGGTGCATGAAATCTGTGCACTGGGGTGGGGGGGGGGGCGGGGCAGGGGGATCCCTTAGCCTGGCCTGCGCCCTCTCACAGTCCAGATCTCCTGCTCGCTGCTCCTTAGTGCTGCCGTAGAGGTGGGAGAGGCTCCCGCCACCGCCACTGTGCTCACCAGCCATGAGCCTGGCTTCTGGCTGAGCTGTGCTCCCCCTGTGGGAGTGCACTGACCAGGAGGGGGCAGCTCCTGCGCTGAGCACCTGCCCCCTGTTGGTCAGTGCACATCATGTTCTGGTCATTCTGCCTTAACGGTTGCTTAGGCTTTTATTCTATAGATGTACTATCTCATACCAGTGCTGTGGTGGCTGGAGAATTTTTAAGAATCGCATTAGTTACTGTTAAAAAGTACTTTGAGAATTTTTGGCCTTCTGGTCTCCAGCTGAATTATACTTTTTGACCCAGAATTTGGTAAAGAAGGTAGAGTGGATAACTGACCAGAGATTAGCCTTAGGGCTGAGGAGTATTATGGAGCTGTGACTTGCAAGCATAAGACAAGGCTGGGGATGTTTACATCCTTATCTTCCTTTCCCACATGTCAGACTGTACAGCTCAGATAGCAGGGAAGACCTCCTCCCACCCGTTCTCCATGCCTCTGTTTTCCGGGAGCATCACAAGAGCTAAGTTCGGAGTGCCAGCCACCTGTGGTTTTTGCAGATCATCAGTTGCAGTGTTATTCACAGCTTTCCCCTTCCTTTTCCTGGGGGCCACTTTTGGGGGAGAAAGAGAAGTATTCGGGATTTGAAGCAGGTGCCTTAAAGCCTAGACCAGCCGTGGGCAAACTACGGCCCGCGGGCCGGATCCGGCCCGTTCGGCTGTTCTATCCGGCCCGCGGAGCCGAAAGAGCGGAGGGTTCTCTTGCTCTCCCCTCCGCTCCTTTACTTAGAATTTATATTAGTTCACAAACACTCCATCCATGCTTTTGTTCTGGCCCTCCGGTCCAGTTTAAGAACCCATTGTGGCCCTCGAGTCAAAAAGTTTGCCCACCCCTGGCCTAGACTCATTCCAGTGTTGGGAAGGGTCAGTGCCACCCTGTGGCCTAACCAAAGGCTTGGATTAGAGCACACTGCTCCCAGGACCTTGCTGTGGCTCCTGGATTTTGTGGGTGAGCGAGTTTTCAATAAACAGGAGTCACGTCGGATATCAGCTGCTATAAATAATTTTGGTAATGCTGCCCCATTATGAAGCATTCATTTTCCAAAGGCCCTCACATTTTTCTTGTCCTCTGTTTCAGGAAGGCAGCTCTATAGCAGGGGTTTGGGGTCAGGAAGACCCTACTTTGAACCCTGCTTCTGCTGCATACTGATTGTATGTATCCATTAGACAACATCCTCCCAACCTTAATTTCCTCTCCTATCAGATAGGAGTCATGGTGTGTGATTGCCTCAGGACATTGGATAAAATGAAATGAAGTGCAAAACCTGTCCACCAGGTGTTAGGCATAGAAGCTCAATCACTACTGCATGGTAGACAGTAGAAAAAGGTAGTTACCACCTCAAACCTAACTTTATCTCATTCATTTCCTCTTATGAATGAGGTAGTTTTATTATTACCTAACTGCATGGCTTTTCTTTTTAAATGATCAAAGATGCTGAAGTGGAAAGTCAAACCTTTCACATTATAGTGACTCAAAGAAAGCAAACACTTGTAGAAAGTTAAAACTCTAAACATGGTAGAAAAACACTGTAGTTTTATCACCATCCAGAGCAACTTCCTTAAGACTTTTTGAGGTGCTTACTGGAAGCTGAAGGTGAGGGGTGACTAATATTTAAATTTCTTCAATTAGTTAATAGGGACCATCAGTTATAGAAGGGGGCACTATGTAAGAGGAGATGAGACCTCATTAAAAATATGCACCAAAGTATAAGAATATACTATTAGCTCTGATATTGTTATTATTTTTCAATATGGATGCTTAATGATAGATAGCAAAGTGAACATTTTTGTTCCATTTTTTTTAAAGTGATAAAAGTTTATATGTGTGTATATATGTACATATATCCTATGTAATCCTATGCAATAAAAGCCTAATATGCTAAGTGTCCAGTCGTCCGGTCAACCAATCAAAACGTAATATGCTAAGGCTGCTCAACCACTCTCTATGATGTGCACTGACCACCAGGGGGCAGACAGTCAACTGGTCAACCAGTTGCTATGACATGCACTGACCACCAGGGGCAGACACTCCGACCAGTAGCTTTGCTTGTTGTTGGGGTCCAGCTGATTGGGACTGAGCGAGATGGGCCGGACACGTCCTGGAGCCCTCGCACAGTCCCTCTCTGGCTGGCCAACCTCCCGCATCCCTCCCCAGCCTCAACTGTGCACCAGTGGGGTTCCTCGGCCTGGCATGCGCCCTCTCGCAATCTAGGACCCCTTGGGGGATGTTGGAGAGCCGGTTTTGGCCCATTCCTGCTCAGCGCAGGAGCTGCCCCCTGGTAGTCAGTGTGCTCCCACAGCGGGAGCGCTGCTCAGCCGGAAGCCGGGCTCACGGCTGATGAGCTCAATGGCAGTAGCGGGAGCCCCTCCCACCTCTGTGGCAGTGCTAAGGATGTCCGACTGCCGGCTTAGTCCGTTCCCCTGGGGAGTGGCCCTAAGCTGTCAGTTGGATATCCCCCGAGGGCTCCCGGACTGTGAGAGGGCGCAGGCCAGGGCTGAGGGACCACCTTCCCCCATGCATGAATTTTGTGCACCAGGCCTCTAGTATATATATATTATATATGAATATATGAGCATGGAAAATACTTGAAAGGAGTCATACCAGGTCATAATTATTTGTAATATGGGGATGGGGTAAATCTATACATTCATGTAAAGTTAGATATGTGCATGTTTATGTAAACATTCTTTTTAAAAGATAAATGATGCTTTAAAATGATTTACTTTTAGGCTGCAGTTGTCATCCAAGCAGTGGGCCTCAGATATTTTTAAAAGCAGGGAACCCTATTTAGCAGAATCTCACCTGTAGCGCTCAGGAGCTAAGAGGCTTTAATGAAGGGCACAGGGCTTCTGCAGGAACACACCAGAGGCATGTCCCTGGGACCTAGGAGTCCAGGTCACGGGTCTGAAACTCTTTGTCTGAGGGATAGCAATCCTCAGGAGATGGGCTATACCTAAGAAAGTCATGGCAGTAAGAATTCTTGTGGGTGGGAATCACAGACATGTTCTGAAAACAATGCCTAAGGTTTTCAGCAGTGTTAAACAGGTAGTATACGGTAGCTTCTCATGCAGAGGAGTGATTATTTAAAACAAAATCCAACCTTTAGTCTGACCATATTTTACAAAAATAGAGAGGTGTCTATGTACATTTTTTGAGAAATCACCTAAGCTTTTTTTTTTAATCCCGCAAGTATGGCAGCTGTATCACTGTTAGAGCTATTTAATATTTTAACTGGCTGTTGTTTAGCATTACAAATGACTCAAGGAAAAAGAAACAAGGAGTCCATGGAAATACATTACTTGTGTTTACTGCCCCTGGGGTTTTTTGTTGTATGGAAGAAGCTGGTTTGCATTTATATGATAAAGGATTTTTCTTAGAGTTAATTTTTAGTTAATAGTGAGCTTTCATAAGAAAAATAATCTCAAATGAATGCTAAGAATCAGATTATTAATAGGGGAAGTAATATTGCATTGTCTTTTTTTACACATTGAGGAGGGTTTCCTGGTGACAGCTGGAGTGTGGGGGAGGGGCGTCACTTTCAGTAAACCAGCTGCTCTGTGTAGCATCCTGATGGTGACATTTCAAAGCCTGTGGATAATTTTAGCTGTATTCAGAAAAGAAAATGTATCAAATTTCTGGGAAGCAATAGATAGTGTGCAAGAGCCCTTTGGGATCTAGATGATAGCCAACTAACCACGCATGCATTCAGGTTCCCATGTTGGTGTTAGTTACCATCTACTTTCTTGGACATTGTTACATGCACATAATAGTTATAAAGCAATAAAGCTTAGTTCCATGGGGGGAAAAGGCTCATTACTTTATGGAGAGGAAAGGAGAATGGAGAATAAACTTTAGGGGTGTGCTTATTGCTTTCGCATAATACGCTGTTTCATCTAGTTTTCATAATGACTCCAGGAAGTAAGGGAAGTTTTTCTCATCTCTGGATAAAGAAGCTCAGCAGGATTGATTATATGATTTGCCCGCGGTCACGTACCAGTAAGAGATGGCATCCAGATTTGACCGCAAATCTGGCTTCAGCTCCAAGAGTATTGTCATAAGAATAACAGCTGTTTCTCCATAGTGTTAACTTGCTTTTGCATTTTTAATTCAAAGTGTCAATATCGGGAGAGTTATGAATGAAATTTATATACATAATACAATTACTTCAATTCTATATACATAATATATAGGGAGAGAGAGAGTTGCTAGCTACTACTAATTTTGGATATTTTCTCCTTGAGGAAAGTCTCTTGGGCAACACTGAAAGAAATTTTGATACTGTTTTTATGTTACAAATAGCAGCGATTTGCAGTTATGTGTTATAATGAATCAGTTGTGATTCTAAGTTTGAACAATGGAGGAATAAATAATGTGCATATTGCCCTGTACCAGAAGTCCCTGCCTTCATACCAAAGTTTTCAAGATTTCCTCCTTTCTTTCAAGGTGTGTTAATTTTGTATTAATACGAAACCTTATAGATTTCTAAATTTCCAGCTTGTAGCTATATATTCACCAATTGATTACTTAAATCCTTTTATTTTTGTGAGATCGCTCCACAGCTTTTGACTATGAATTTCATTGGTCATTTCATCTCCTTCCCCATTGCCCACAGGACAATGCCTGCCCCAGTGTTTTCTTTATTTCTCCCCCCACACATCATATAAAACTTTAACAATTAATTTTGCTAGATTCTAAACATTCCATGCACTTTTATATACATTGAGTGGCCAGATTATTATGATCTCTGAACGCATAATAATCTGGCCACTCAGTGTATTTGTATCTCAAATGGGTACCAAAAGTATTCTAGACTTTTGCTGGAGATCAACCACCTATTTGCCCTGAGCTTTCTATCAGCCAGTGCAAAAGGGAAAACTGATCAGATGCACAATTTATAGTATCTTTGATATCAAATAAATGAGGTACTCAAGAGAAGTACACTGAGTGGCCAGATTATTACGTGTTCAGAGATCATAATAATCTGGCCACTCAGTGTACAGTTCTATTATATTTCTTTATCACACTATATTATTGCTGTTTGTGTGTTTGCTTCTCTTTCTAAGCTATGGTTGCCTAAAAGGACAGTGCTTGCCTCTTAGTAGATGCTCAGATATTATTAAACTGGACGCCCAGTGCATGAATTCATGCACCAGTGGGGTCCCACGATCAGGCTGAAACCGGATCTCCGACATCCCCTGAGGGGTCCCACATTGCGAGAGGGTGCAGGCCAGGCTGAGGGACCTCACCGGTGCACGATTGGGGCCGGGGAGGGACACGAGAGGGCTCGAGGGCATGTCTGGCCTGTCTCACTCAGTCCCGATTGGCCAGACCCCAGCAGCATGCTATCCTAACAGACGGAGCATCTGCCCCCTGGTGGTCAGTGTACATCATAGTGACTGGTCAGCCAGTTGACTGTCTGCCCCCGGTGGTCAGTGCATGTCATAGCAAGCAGTTGAGCAGCCTTAGCATATCATTAGCATATTATGCTTTGATTGGTTGACCGGACAACCAGACACGTAGCATATTAGGCTTTTATTATATAGGATGAAGGAATATAGACACCAAGATATAAAATTATATACGAACGCTTTTATTGCTGTCATTTCACATTCATTAGTTTTCTTCCCTGGGCTCATGATTAGGGAAAGGTGATGTGTTTTTTTTTAAATGTGATAATTTATGTCTGTGATTGAATTGCATGATGGTGAAAACAAAGAAATAAATCTTTCCAAAGAAAAGCATGCAGGATACTTCCATGATCCTTCCTTAAGGCTGTGAGATTAAAGAGGCTCTCGTTTATTTTTTTCTTTTCTTTCAGTGGATGAATCTAATTGATTTATTGTCCAAAAGTTCTAGTCAGAAGTTTTCATCAAGTGATAACATTTTATTAAATGTTTAAACTAGTCTTATTTTCAGTGAGGAGCAAAGTCAGGGAGTGTGATGTTTTGAAAATCACTTCAATAATTAGAAGTGTCTTTAAAAACATAAACCTTGTATAAATAGAAGACAATTTTAGAACAAAAGTTTTTCCTTTTGAAATATTCTTCATCCAGTGTCCAAGTGTTTGCACTAACTATATGACTTTGAGAGGCCTTTGCCTTACTCATGCAGAAGTTACTCTCACACTCACGTGCTTGCACTGTGCACTCTTTTCTCTTCGGGCATGCCTGGAGCAGACCTTTGAGATATTGCTTTTTTACCTTCCATGTTTTGATTCTTCTAGGGGCTAGATAGGGGTGGGCAAACTTTTGACTCGAGGGCCACAATGGGTTCTTAAACTGGACCGGAGGGCCGGAACAAAAGCATGGATGGAGTGTTTGTGTGAACAAATATAAATTCAAAGTAAAGGAGCGGAGGGGAGAGCAAGAGAACCCTCCGCTCTTTCGGCTCCGTGGGCCGGATAGAACAGCCGAACGGGCCGGATCCGGCCCGCGGGCCGTAGTTTGCCCAAGGCTGGGCTAGAATACTGACTCAAGAGCAAGAGATTGGAAGTGTATGGGTAAGCTCAGAGAACTGACAGAAAAGCCAAACCACCAGGCTACGGGACAGCAGCTTGGTGGGGTCTCAAGGTTTGCATAGACCTAGTAGATTGGAAAATTCATTTTTTAAAAATATATTTTATTGATTTCAGAGAGGAAGGGCGTGGGTGAGAGAGAGAAAAACATCAATGATGAGAGAGAATCATTGATTGGCTCTCCCCTGCACACCCCCTACTGGGGATGGAGCCGCAACCTGGGCATGTACCCTTGTCTGGAATTGAACCCAGGACCCTTCAGGTCTGCAGGCCGACACTATCCACTGAGCCAAACCAGCTAGGGCTGGAAAATTCTTTAAGTTAATGCTCTGAGTGTCAACTCCAGGAGTCGTTGGTATTAGTGTCTCTACACACAAGTTTTAGATTCCAGGGAGAGAGTTATTATTTCCAATTCTGGTCACTGGCCTTCTTGATTGCTGGTCCCCTCAGGACCACATCCAGTTGAGGTCTGAGGTAGATTCCTATTACTGAAAGAATGAGGTATTGGTGCTGGGCAGGCAAAATCCCCATGCTGTCCCTACCACCTAGTAATTAGTGACATCCTGTGTGCTTTCTGGGAGCAGAAACAACATCTCTGAAGTCTTGACTACTTCTTATACTGGGCAGATTTCGGTTACATAAATAATTCACCAACAATCCTTACACACATTAATTTAAATGGTGTGGTGGCTATCACTTTTTCATTGATTTTAGGTAGACAAAGAAATCTGGCATGGAGCAACTGGGAGAGTGGAATTACTTAAATCCTCTTGAAGGGAGAGATGGTGGGATGCTCCCCGTGTCTGCTGGTTTAGGCCCTATGTCTGATGGGCTGTCAGTTGAAGAACTTTAATGAGCCCTCATTACACTAAAGCTTGTAGTCTGTGAGAGAAGGAACTGGCTTATGATTGATATTGGAAATCATACGTGGTGATGGATCAAAATTGGAGTTGGCACTAATTCACCTCGCTGTGGAGCAAAAGTCAGGACTATGTACAAAATCCAGTAGTTTCATTTTTCATGTATAAAGGTAATCTAATCATTTTTGTTAAGACAGTAACACTTTAAAAAGGAGGGAAAAATAAAAATTTGGCCATCTGACATATTGAGATTTTTTGAAAATCCTGAAATGGAGGATCATTAAATTTTCAAATGTAGTGATGATTTAAAGATAATTTTGACAGAAAGTGTGGTTTGACATTTTATTATAAAATGTATTGTAATTAGGAATCACTTCTACTTTCATGTGTCTTCCAAACATCCATCATATTGTTTAAAATAATGTGTGTGTAATTGCATATCATGAAGCGGTTTAAAAATGTGGGATCATAGCCCTGGCCAGGTAGTTGAGTTGGTTGGATCATCATCCTCTAAACCAGTGGTTCTCAACCTTTCTAATGCCGCGACCCTTTAATACAGTTCCTCATGTTGTGGTGACCCCCAACCATAAAATTATTTTCATTCCTACTTCATAACTGTAATTTTGCTACTGTTAATGAATCGTAATGTAAATATCTGTGTTTTCCGATGGTCTTAGGCTCTACAGCAGCGGTTCTCAACCTGTGGGTTGCGACCCACAGGTTGAGAAGTGCTAGTAGGGTCGTCTAAGACCATCGGAAAACACAGATATTTACATTACAATTCATAACAGTAGCAAAATTACAGTTATGAAGTAGCAACGAAAATAATTTTTTGGTTGGGGGTCACCACAACATGAGGAACTGTATTAAAGGGTCGCGGCATTAGAAAGGTTAAGAATCACTGCTCTAAACCAAAAGGTTGCAGGTTCAATTCTAGGTCAGGGTACATACCTAGGTTGGGGGTTTGATCCCTGGTTGGAGCACATGAGGGGGTCAATTGATGTGTCTCTCTCTTTCTTTCTCTCTCCTCTCCCTTCTGCTCTCTCTAAAAATCAATAAAAACATATCATCTGGTGAGGATTAAAAAAAGAAAGTGGGCCTGGCCAGTGTGGCTCAGTATGAGTGTTGACCTATGAACCAGGAGGTCATGATTCCATTCTCAGTCAGGGCACATGCGTGGCTTACTGGCTGAATCCCTGCTAGGGGGTGTGCAGGAGGCAGCTGATCAATGATTCTCTCTCATCATTGATGTTTCTATCTCTCCCTCTCCCCTCCTCTCTTTGAAATAAATAAAAACATATTTTTTAAAAGGGGGAATCATAGGAGAGAAACCAAGATGGTGGCGTAGGTAAACACCTAAACTGCCTCGCACAACAATTTTAAAACTACAACTAAAAGACAAAACGGACATCATCCAGAACCACAGGAAGGCTGGCTGAGTGGAAATTCTACAACTAGAAGGAAAGAGAAAAGCACACTGAGACTCAGAGGAACTGCGGAAGGCAGAGGTACCGAGGCGTGTGCGTGGAGAGGGCGGGAAACTGAGTACGTGGCTGGCTTTCTCAAGCGGGAGGGAGACAAAAGCTCCCGACTGCACTGAACTCCAGTTCTGGGCAAGACTCTGGGGACCCAGACTCATTCGGGGAGAAACTGGACTGTCTGGCAGCGGGCGGAACTCGAGGGCGGCTTTCTCTCAGAGGTGCTTGCAGCGATTACCACGGGACACTGAGACATAGGGGCCTATAAGGACAGGGCTGACGGGAAACCAATGCTGTCTGCTCTGCCCTGAGACTCTGCCCCATCCAAGCTGAGCACAGAGGCTCTTTCAAGTCTTGTCTCATAAGGGTGTCTCCAGCACAGAAGTTCTCCCAGCGTAGACACAGCTCATCCTCACAGCCAACTGGCCTGGAGGTCAATTCCTCCCAGTGATAACAACAACAATCAAAGCTTAACTACAACAAGACTGTGCACACAGCCCATAAAGGGGTGCACCAAGATTGTCCACCTCAGGTAACTGGGGAGGCTGAGCCACTGGGCCCTATAGGACACCTACCACACAAAGCCACTCTATCAACTCAGGGAAGTAGCCAAAATGTGGAGACAAAAAAAAAAACAGATCACAAATGAAAGAAATGGAGGAAAGCAAACGACTGGATATAGAGTTCAAAACCACGGTTATAAGGTTTTTCAAGAATTTTCTAGGAAAGGCCAATAAATTTAGCGAGACCCTGGAGGATATGAAAAAGGACCAACTAGAAATTAAGCATACACTGACTGAAATTTAAAAAATATTATACAGAGATCTAACAGCAGACTAGAGGATCGCAAGAATCAACTCAAAGGTTTGAAATACAAAGAAGCAAAAAACACTCAACCGGAAAAGCAAAAAGAATCCAAAAAATATGAAGATAGTGTAAGGAGCCTCTGGGACAACTTCAAGCGTACCAACATCCGAATTATGGGGGCGCCAGAAGAAGAGAGAGAGCAAGATACTGAAAACCTATTTGAAGAAATAATGACCGAAAACTTCCCCCACCTGGTGAAAGAAATAGACTTACAAGTCCAGGAAGCACAGAGAACCCCTAACAAAAGGAATCCAAAGAGGACCACACCAAGACACATCATAATTAAAATGCCAAGAGCAAAAGACAAAGAGAGAATATTAAAAGCAGCAAGAGAAAAACAGTTACCTACAAGGGAGCACCCATACAACTGTCAGCTGATTTCTCAACAGAAACTATGCAGGCCAGACTGGAGTGGCAAGAAATATCCAAAGTGATGAATAGCAAGAACCTACAACCAAGATTACTCTACCCAGCAAAGCTTTCATTCAGAATGGAAGGTCAGATAAAGAGCTTCACAGATAAGAAAAAGCTAAAGGGTTCATCACCACCAAACCAGTATTATATGAAATGCTGAAAGGTATTCTTTAAGAAGAGGAAGAAAAAGAAAAAGGTAAAGATAAAAATTATGAACAACAAATGAATCTAAAAATCAAGTGAATAAAAAAAAATCTGATGAACAGAATAAACTGGTGAATATAATAGAATCAGGGGCATAGAAAGGGAGTGGACTGACAATTCTCGGGGGGGAAAGGGCTGTGGGGGAAGAGACTGGACAAAAATCGTACACCTCTTGCCGAAACCGGTTTGGCTCAGCGGATAGAGCGTCAGCCTGCGGACTGAAAGGTCCCAGGTTCGATTCCGGTCAAGGGCATGTACCTTGGCTGCGGGCACATCCCCAGTGGGGGGTGTGCAGGAGGCAGCTGATCGATGTTTCTCTCTCATCGATGTTTCTAGCTTTCTATCCCTCTCCCTTCCTCTCTGTAAAAATATCAATAAAATATATTTTAAAAAATCGTACACCTCTGGATGAGGACAGTGGAGGCGTGGGGGTAAGGGCAGAGGGTGGGGTGGGAACCAGGTGGAGGAGTGCTATGGGGGAAAAAAGAGGAACAATTGTAATAATCTGAACAATAAAGATTTATTAAATTAAAAAAAAAGTGGAATCATAGAAAACCCAGAAAATGCTAATTGGTTACTAAGTTATAAAAATACTGTAAAGCTATTTAAAATTTTTTATATTGTCTTTATTTCTTTATATGAGTTAAAATCCTTGTCACTTCTAAGTTTATAAATATAAATAATCTCAATATAATCTCATTTAATGCTCACAATACTAAATATGCCTGCAGTATTTCCTTTTACAGGTGGGAAATGGCAGTTAAGTGACTTTCCTAAGGTCCCATAGCTGGTGTATCGTAGAGATCTTACCGAAAAGCCCGTGCCCTCAAACACTGTCCTATACTCTGCATACGTTAATGTTGCCAGCCCTGTGCATCATCTTGACAAAAAACATTGGGACATGTCTTTTCCTAGAGCCTGTCTGTTTACCCTAGCTGCCTGACATCTTCTTTACGTTCGGAATCTCTTCAGATGTGTCGCATCGCCCGTCACCTGTGCTTCTGTTTGCTGTAAACGTGGCAGCCTCTCCTGCGGTGCAGAGTATGCTCTGTGAAGCCTGTTGTCCTGTGTGCCTTAGAGCAGCCTGGCAGCCTTTCATGCTGAATCCAGCAAGGTTGCTTTTTTCATTTAACAGAGCTGGGTGTCGCTTTCTAGGTGAACGATAATTAAATGCTTTTAAGGATGTATTTGATTAACAGGAAGCTGACCTGTGTAAATTAATTATAACTGTAATGATGTCATAGCCTTGTCTTTTATTATTAGCCAGGTAATTGACCAGAAGTTTGGGAGCTTATTGTAACTGACAGTTAGGGGTTTGACCTTGTGTGCTGTCTAGAGGCGAAACATGCACAATGCATGTAAATGCAGCGTGTTCACTGTGCTGCATGTGTGGTCGGAGCATCTGATCTTGGGTTCTTATTTTTACTCTGTACTGCTTTGAGGAAATTGGTATACTAAAACAGAATATTACACTGAATTCTCTTCATAAAAGCATAGGGCCAAACACAGATGTCTGTGTCATTGAGTAATTACAATCAGATAGGAAACCTGGCATATTTAGGATGTGTAGTCAAATAAACAAATGCCCTGAATTAAATGAATCCTGTTTTTAAGTTCCATGTGAAGGATGACAAAACAACTTTTGGTAGAGAAAGCGTAACAATAGGGGCATATTTGATAAGTTAAGAGAATTTGTCCCCTCCTAATTTGTCAGAGAAAGTTCAGAGCATGTGGTATTTTCAGTATTTGAGTGATGAGAGCCTCCAACTTTGGTGGATTTGGTTGAAGAATGGGATGATGGTGGTAAACATGGTGGGGGAGTGGGATAATAAGGACTAACCAGCAGTGGTTCCTGGGTGTAGGTGGTCCTCTCTCCTGCACACTTTCTACTAGGGTTAGAGTCAGCTCTGCTAGAATATGACATACACATTCCTAAACTCACCATCCCGAGCACAATCAGGCAGTAAAAACCACAGAGCTTATGGGGCACATAGTAATAGGAGCAAAACACCCCAAAACTTTGTCAGTAGTACATTAAAAAGAAGAGATAGGCCCTGGCTGGTTTGACTCAGTGGTTAGAGCGTCGGACTATGGACCAACAGGTCCCGGTCAGGGCACGTACCTCGGTTGCAGGCTCGATCCCCTGGCAACCAATCAATATGTCTCTCACTTCTCTCTCTCTCTCTCTCTCTCTCTCTCTCTCTCTCTCTCTCTCTCGTCTCTGTCTCTCTCTCCCTCCCACTCCTCGTTCCCCTCCAATCTCTCTCTCTAAAATAAATAAATAAATAAATAAATAAATAAATAAATAAATAAATAAATAAATGGGAAAAATATCCTCAAGTGAGGATTAAAAAAAAAGAGAGAGAGATAGGAACCTAATAAAATAGGAGCACAATTTTACACCTTATATAATCAAAAATATACAAGTGCTACCATAAATATGGCCTTCTCCCTTCAAAAAGTCCTAAATTTTGCTGTAGAAGTGGTTGCAACTTGTGAATTATTGTCAGTGGAGGAAGGAGAGTTATCTGGAATTGGATGGCAGACATTGATGGGTGTAATTCATAATACACTCTGTGAACCTGAGGTAGCTGGTTTGAGGTGTGCAAATGTAATTCATAATACACTGAACTTGAGGTAGCTGGCTTGAGGTGTGCAAATGTGTACATTTTGTGGATTTCCATGAAGCTTGCTTCAGCTGGGTATACTTTTCTGCATCCACCTGGTACTTCTTGCTAATGAAATGTAATCAAATGCGAAATACAAATTATGCTTAAATTGTTCCCTGATACTGTATATTAATTACAGTTGACAAATTTGTTTTAAGTACTGCAGCAGAAGTGATGGAGCCCAGTCAGGTAGTGGTGCTGGCAGTGCTGCGAGTTCTTTGCCTGAGTGCTTTCTCTGGCCCCTGCACCTGTTTTGCCTGCTGTGGCAAGCCACAAGGGACGGGAGTTAAGGCAGACCCCTAGTCTTGGGGATAGCACTGAGGCATAACTCTACTGGTTCCCAGGGTTCCTGGTGGGATTATGCGCTAGTACTCATGTGATGGCTGGCTTAACAATGCATACATTTTTGGCTCTTGCCTTCCCTATCTTGCTTCTCCATGACCCTATCAAGGTATTTGTCACCTTCCAAATAAATTACTTGCACAGAGACCTTTATCTCAGAGTCTGCTTCTGGGAGAAGCCTAACCTATAACAGTGATGTATAATAATAACAAGTAGCTACATTCATCAAGAGCGTGCTAATTGAATCCTCATACTAACCCATTTGAAGATGGGGAAACAGACATGGCTTGATGAGTTTGCCTAAGGTAAGTCACACAGCTCACAAATAGACCAGCCGTCTTTGCCACCACTTAGCACTGAGCAAAGACTCAGGGAAACATGATCGGATTGGGAAACTAGGCATAGGATAGTAATAGAAAATAAGGTTTAGTACTCAATGTTTTAAATTTAATTACTGGGGCTTCAAGGGACATTTTAGCAATGTCTCCTATTCTGCGATTACAAAAGCTGTTTGTTTTTAAAACAGCTGCTTGGGTTGTGGGTATGGAATTGGAATGTCCACCTAATTTGGACTTTTGCACTTCAGTATTTTTCCCAAAGTTAGGAAAGTGCAGAGAGGAGCGAGGCCTGGCCACCTTTCTAAGGTGCCATCATCCTGGTCTCTCATGTGGATGTGCATGATTCTAGGCAGAGTATACAGGGGAGGGGACCTTTACAAGGTCCCCTTTCCTGGTGTTCTTATCCCTGGGAAATCCAAGGTGAGGTGACATAAGAGGCCCTGTGCCTGTGTGCCCTTTCTGAATACTCCCTGATCCCAGGGAGGATGCTTGAAAGCTACACAGCATATGGGCCGCAGTAAGTGAATAAAAGTATGTGTGTGCACGAAAGGGCTCCTATTAACTGCAGAATCTTCTGTCAAACTTTTCTGGTGACTTAGAAAATAAGCTGGGGTAGTTCTGTCTCTGAATCTACACTCTTTGTCATCCTGGGGGGAGGGAGGGGTTAGCATGGCTGCCTCTCTGATGATGTGCAGGGAATAAACAAAGCAACTTCTGAACTCCTTTAAAACAGCAGCAGTTGCCCTAACTGGTTTGGCTCAGTGGATAGAGCATCGGCCTGTGGACTGAAGGGTCCCAGGTTCGATTCCCAGTAAGGGCATGTGCTGGGTTGTGGGCTCAATCCCCAGTAGGGGGCGAGCAGGAGACAGCCGATCAATGGTTCTCTCTCATCATTGATGTTTCTATCTCTTTCCCTCTCCCTTTCCCTTCCTCTCTGAAATCAATAAAAATATATTTAAAAAAAATACCACAACAAACAGCAGCAGTTGTGTGCACTTTGTCCTTTCCCCCCTCTGAGCCTAAACACTCTACCTGGCCCAATAGATGGTCAGTATGTTACTTTGTTGTCTGATCATATTGGTGACCTTGTTAAAATTTAGCCTCTTCTAAGCCTGAAAGAAGTTAAACCAGGCAGAATTGATAGATGTTTTTCTCTCGGTCTCTCTCTCTCTCCCTCTGCATCTCTGTCTTTTTCTCCATCTATGTCTCAGTCTCTGTGTTTGGGGAGAACATTTCAGTCTTTAGACTAGACTTCAGCTTTCTGAGCTTTTTGTGCTGCGGAGCAGCTTAACCCAACTGAACCTGAAGAAATGGACCATTTAAGTATTTGATGACCTTGGACATTCAGGACCCCCAAGCTAGGAGAGAACCAGCTGGTAGGAAGTGCTTTCTCACTGGGGAATAGTCTGCCCAGTTCATTTTAATCAACTCTTTGTGCTTTTTACCTAAAGTTTTCAAATTGTCAGGAGTCCCTCGCAGACTCTCACCGCTACCACAGCCTCGTCTTTTCCTTTCACTTTGGCAAAACCCCAGTCCCTTGGAATGAATTAATTGTGGATCTTCATTTCCTTTGCTCTGTGTAAGTTAAGTGGCATTAAGCTGACACACACAGCCGGGTGTTGAAACTAGTTCAGAGCATTTCCTAAATCTGCCATTCCTTTCCTGAGTCCTCTGTGTTTACCTGAGAGTATTATTCCTTAGGATTTCTTACCCTCAGCAGCAGTTCTCAGTGTAGTAGCAGTGTTGATGGCTTTTTGTTTGCTTGTTTTATCTTTTAGTTCTCACACCTTCCTACCCCCTTCTTGGTGGCAGGGCCAGGTAGAAGCTGAAGTCTTCTGTTTAGCCTTGTGTACTTTGTACTGTGCCACAGTCCCTCTTGGTGAAATTGATCTAGCATTTTCCAGCAGCAGTCGATGGATCTTATCACTTCCTGGATATTGTTAGAGTTCAGGATAGAGCTGATTACCAAGGCCTGACTTGACCATTTCTTTCGGTGATCCCATTTTCTATGGCTTAGAATAAGTGATTGTATCATTTGAAACCATTTTCCTGTATTTAATTTAAACTTATCTTTTCACAGCTACCACCTTAGTTTTGCCTCAGTAATTATCTATATAAGAAACATGCAATTTTGGTCTTTCTTTTACGGTTCCACACCAAAACTGCAGAAAGGATTTCCACCAAATGGGGCAGTTATGTTTGGAATGGCCAGACTTAACAATATACGGTAGGGGATGTGTGTGAAGTTCACTTTGGTGACCTCTGGTGGTAAGAGTACCCCATGTGGCTGCCTATCTCAGGAGATGGCCCCACTTAATTAAGCACCTTGGACAGAGAAAGCTGAGGGCTGAAATTTGAATCCCTGGAAAGTCTCCAGGGCAGAAGCTCCATTGAGCTGCTTCTCACAGGGGCAACTCTATAGAGCATCGTTCAGGAGAGATGGCAGGGCAGGGAATGATTTTCTTGGCAAGTGCTGTGTAGACCAGCTAGTAGATAACATGGAACTAATATTGTCTTCACAGGATTGTGAGAATTAAATGAAACAAATGACACATAACTCCTTTGTAAACTATCAATAATTTCACATATATGTTATTTATTGGGAAGATATATAAATATTATAAGACGTTGGATCCTGGGCTGAAAGGCTTGAAGTTGATCAGATGATAAAGATTTAACATCAGCTAATACTTTACAATGCTTATTATGTTTTACATACGCTAACTCATCAACTCCATGAAGCAGGTTTATTATTATTTAGCATCTGTTTTATAAATGAGGACACTTAGGCGTAAATTGATTGAGAACTTGCCCAAGGTTTTATCCAAGCAATTGAGCCAGGAATCAAACTCAGGCCACTTGGCTCCAGAGTTCATTCTATTAACCATAACACTGTTCATTCAATCTCATGATGAAGTACAGAAAGCTGTTATAGGTGAGAAAGCATGATAGATTGGGGCAGGGGATAACATGATGAGATTGGATTTAAATCAAATGGAGTGAGGTATTGTATAAAGTGGACTGAGGGAAGACTGTCAGGTGATAGGGCATGGTCTTTGGTGAGGTTTGTCACCACATAACTTATGCCCTTAGTAGTGGTTGCTTACTTGCCTGGAACATCCTTTTACTTCTGTTATTTTAGTGGTTTTAAATTCTAACTCACCAGCGGTCAGGTATTCTGCCTTCCACGTGGATGGTATTTATATTTTAAGGCAGGCTATTTTAAAGGATAGTTGGACAGTGTCCCACTAAGGTAAGGAAACTTATTTGTTTTCATTTGGGGAGATGGTATATAAGGGGGGGAAGAAAAGAAGTCTTATATCTTAAGAACTCTAAGTCTGGTAGTTTAAAATTAGAGGGATTTAGCCAATTGGCATTAGGGAGATAGTTAATGGTTATGTGAAGCCAAATGAGACAATTTCTTATGTAGTTATAACGATGAAGTGTATGAGTGTGGAGAACTACTGTATAAATGGGGGTCTCAGCAACCCTCAAAAGAAGAAAATGCTCTCAGTTCTCAATTTCTCTTGGAACAGAGTCCCAGTTGTAGATAGTTCTGTGA
The DNA here is from genome assembly GCF_963455305.1 of Plecotus auritus. Classification (NCBI taxonomy): domain Eukaryota; kingdom Metazoa; phylum Chordata; class Mammalia; order Chiroptera; family Vespertilionidae; genus Plecotus; species Plecotus auritus. The sequence continues at coordinate 29,534,046 of NC_137776.1, forward strand.
ATACATGCTGGAATGTAATTACTGAGAGTGGCACAATATTCATAAAGACTAGATTTCCATTACCTTCTTCATATAATTGGATTCCAGTTTTCATTTTTTATTCATGAAGTCAGTTTTCATTCATTTGATTGTCTTCCACGAGCACAGGGCCTCTTATAGTCTTCGGATGGAGATTCCTCCATGCACCCCCAGGATCCCCATTGACCAATCAACTCAGGTAGCTGATGTGTTGTGGTAAATTAAACACAGTGTAGTGATGTGAAGCTGTTGCATTTAATATTTAAATATTAAGTTTTAAAATCATAATTTACATGTTATACATACAACTATGTATTGCATATACCAATTATGTATTGCACATAAGCTGTAAGCTTTTTGAAATACATTCATGTATTTGAAAAGTGGAAACAAATTACTTTGAAGTCTTTCATTAATAAATTCTTGTTCATTAAATGCAAATACATATTATACTATACAATTTTCTTATTTTCAAAAACTATCTTGAAAATCTGCATTTTGTAGTTAGGTTCTCTTGGGGCCTAAGGAAGCTAATGCCTTTTAGGGAAAAATTATGCTAATTTGGAAAAAATTTATACTAAGTAGGAGAAAAAATTATGCTTAGAAGTTTTATTGGAAAAACAGAATTTTATTATTGTGCTGGACTAAAAAGTTCTCATTTATTGGTCCTATAGTAATAAGCTGAGAAAATAATTTGTTATGTATGTTAGGATTTGAAAGCCATGAATGATAAGACTCCTGAGAGAATTATAGGAAGAAGTGGTCAGTTCAGTTCATTCCTAGAAAGAGTAGACTGTCTTGAAGCAGAATGAGAGAGAAAAAAGCATCTAGTGTGTATAGTTTGACCAAGTTCATGTGGTATTTATGATGTACTAATTCGTTGTCCAACTCTTGTAATTTGAAAAGCAGAGGGAGTTTTTATGTTTAGCATAAAGAGTCTGCTATTTCCATAGCATATTTGCTTTGTTTGAAGCAATAAAGCACACTAGCCTTCTGTTTCTTTCAAAAGCGGTTTTACAGTATCTATAGTTGAATGTGTTGGTCTAACCCTGCCCCTGCTATTGAACTACATTCCCATTCAACACAGCACATCACAGGGGAGGGGAGTGCTGACATCCTTGCAGCTGAACCTGAACAATCTCTTTGTAGTTTCATTTTTCTTTCTGAAGCATTCTTTTTACCGGAGCTTGTTAAACTGTTTCAGAAGGAGAGACAGAGATAGAGAGAGAGCTATAGATAGATAGCGAGAGAGAGAGCTTGTCTACATGGTTCTGTGTACCTGTGAGCATGTGTGTTTATATTATGTTTTAAGCAATGAAGATTTTAGCATTTTCTCATCAGTAGTCATTGTGGAAATGTAAATCAATACTGCCTCACACCCACTAGGATAACTGTGATTAAAAACTGGATAAAAACGTATTGTTGAAGATGAGAAATTGGAGACCTCTGACACTGCTGGAGGAAATGTGAAAGAGTGCAGAAATTTGGAAAACAGTTGGGCAGTTCCTCAAAAAGTTAAACATAAAGTTAACATATAACCCAGCAATTCTACTCCTAGGTATGTGCCCAAGAGAACTGAAAATAGAATCTATGTTTCTATAAAAAACTGTTTATGAATGCTCATAGCAGCACTATTCACTATAGCTGAAAAGTGGAAACAACCAGATGTCCATTATCTGATGTATGGACAAGTCAGTGTTGTATCTCTCTATAATGAAATGTCATTCTGTCATAAAAAGGAACTATTATATTATTAATACATGATACAACACAGATAAACATTGAAAACATGCCAAATGAAAGCAGCCAGACACAAAAGGCCACATGTTGTATGATTCAGTTTATATGAAGTGTTTAGAATAGGCAAATCCATAGAGACAGAAAGTAGATTAGTGATTGCCAGGAACTGGGGTAGAGAGGAGAGTGGGGGGTGACTGCTAACGGGTACAGGGTTTCATTTTGGGGTAATGACAATGGTCTGGAACAGATAGTGGTGTTGATTTTACAAACTTGTGAATATACCGAAAAACACTGAGTTGTACACTGTAAGATTGAATTTCATGATATGTGATTTGTATATCTCAATTAAAAAAAAATAGCTTAAGCATCTAGAAAATTAGGCATTAGCAAATACTGAGCCTGAGAGATAGTAGGCCTTTAATAAATACTTGCCAAATGAGTTGAACAAACCTACTCTGTCCCCTATGACTTTTTTAGGTAATATACTTAAAATATATGGAACTATTATTAAATGAAATTTACCACATGCATGAAAATAGTAGTAATGGCAATAGCATTAATCAATCTCACATATGTAGTGATTAGCCTTTTCTTGAATCTTAAAGAAAAACACACAATTAAAAAAAAATCAGTGAATAATTGTCAGAGTTGTTGCACTTTTAGTGATATGGAAGGCTTTCAGAATAGCATTTTATTATTCCCATTAAGACTGTCATTTCTTTCTTTCTTGTGAAACTAATTTGGTTACTATCCGATGCCAAATTGGATATGTAATTTATAATGGTTGTATATTCTTACAAGTTAATGCTCTAAATTGTTCTTAAACATTTAATCTGAAAGTTGAGATATATACCTCCCTATTAAATGATAATGATGAAATATCTCCCACTTTGTAAGTAGAGTTGAAAATCACCACAATTAGTTTCTTTTTCTTTTTTTATAGAACTCCTTTCTCTTCCCCTTGAGACACATTGGTTTCCCAAGTTATGAATTCAGTTTCTTTTGTTTGTTCCAGCCATTTAGTTTTTCTTATTACATACCTGTTAAATTTTTAATTTCTCATTAAAAGTAAATATGGATAATTTTCCTATCAATATTTCAAGAAGCCTTTCATTTTCTATCTGTCACAACTTTGGTGTGTATTACTACATAATTAAAATGCCATTTTTTAAAATCAACTAGTACTAGCAAAATAGCCTATTAATACATTTTAAATAGATCAGAGGTTAATTTCTGTAAAGTTGAGATAACTATTGTAAACACTGTTCTGGAACTAAAAATGGTAAGTGGAACAATATGTATAGTGTTCTGGGGAAGGTTGCTACAATTACAGGAAAAATTCTTAGAGATAAACATCTCATAGGTGTTCAGAACTTTTCAGTTCACTTATTGTATAATGAAGATGTAATAAAAAAATACTAATCTTGAGTCAAAATACTAATCTTTAGTCAAATACTAAGCACTGACTGTATGCCAGTCACTGGGCTAGGCTGTGGGTATTCAGTGTTGATCAAAATGGATAAGACAGTTCTGCCCTTGGCTATTTATGCTGTAATCCTGGAGCTCCTGGTGTGGGAGCCCCCATGTGGCTGGAGCATAGTGACGGAGGCAGAGACCAGTGTGAGATGAGACCAGAGAAATGGGCAGGGCACTAGGAAGCACAAGTGTTTAGTTATGGTGAAGAGTTTGGTCTTCATTCCAACTGTAATAAGCTACTGAAGGCTTACTGCAGGGGAATCCAACTGTAGTTTTATGAATATTGCTCTGAGCAGCAGTAGTATGTGGTTGGTAGGTGTAAGAGAAGCAAGGAATCCTGCTAGGGAATTTGTTGTAATCCAGGCTTAGACTACAGTAGTGGCCCTAGAGTTAGAAGCGCCTAGATAGGTAACAAACCGGAAGAATTAAATGAGCCTTATATGGATGGGTGTTTGAGATAGTGAGATGATGAGGGCCAAGGATGTATAAAGGGTGTTTTCTACATTACTGACTTGAACTGGTTGCCTGGGGATTCCATGTCCTGAGATGGCAAACATGGGTGGAAGGACAGACTTGGAAGGGATGACCCCGTGTTGTTTTGAGCATGTTTAGTGTGTGGGAGGATGTGTTTCTGAGGTGGGATGTACAGAGACTAGCCTGCTTTTTTCCTTGAGCTGCAGTGACTAGTTTATGGTCTGGATACAAATTAGAATAAAGAAATCATTTCCCAAACCAAACACATTGTACCAGTTTCCAGCTCATAGAAAAATTGCTATAATTGATCATGCCTCTGTGGTTTCTCTTATAACTCAGCACTGTAAAAATCTCTGTGTATTTGATGGGCGGGACAAAGCAATATTCATTTAATTGTCAACACTTGCTTACTTTCATCTGTTGTCTTTGTCTTTGGTGTTCCTAGCCCACAAGGTCAAGTTACAGATTTGGTCTTCACATGCACCAGTTGGGTTTTCTGTTATCTTGTCACCAGCTGCATCCTTCACATTGAGTGGCTGGCTGACTTAATAACCTACTAAGAGAGCTGGTATGAAATGGTGCCAATTAACCTTTGCTACTTAAAACTCAAACTTAGGTTCTACCTACACTGATACTCTAGTGGCCTCTGTGAAAGCGGGGCCCAGCATATTGTGCCCTTCTCACATTGACTGTGGTTATATCTGCCTTCGCAGTAAGCACATATTTATTGCGAATATGAACCACATTATTTTATTCATCTTCTGATTTTCTGCAGCCAGAATTTTTGTTTCCTTCAACAAGTAGAGATGGGCCATTTAGGGGCTAGGGTTGTGTTTTGTTCTTTGCTGAGCCTCTAGTGACTGGCATACATTTGGCACCCAATATTTATTAAATAAATGAGTAATGGAAGGAATGCTGAGTAGTCATTCTGTGTGAAGTGGGTCATTTTAGTTTCCAGAAACCAAAGAGATCAGGCAGACTATATACTTCCTCTAAGATTATGTCCCTGGAACCTCCTGAGAAATCAAGGCTGAAAAAATATAAATGTGGGAATCATTCTAATGAAAAGAATGATAGAAACCATGAGAGTGGAATTCCGTGAGTGTGTGAAAAGAGTAAAGATAGGCGGGAATTGAAAATCAGAGGAGGGTGAAGGTGGGAAAGCACAGTGTCCTGGGAAGCAGGAGCCTTCAGCAGTAGAGCTGAGCGGTGAGGAGGGAGGCGGACAGAAAGGGACCTTTGGATTTGGGCAGAAGTAAAGCAAATGTAATGTGAGCCTGGGTGTACAGTGCGAAAAATGATTGGGGACATTCTATTCTTTTATTTATACTTTTCATCACTAACAATTCCAATCAAGGGAGAACTTTCTCTTAAGCAAAGACATAATTAGTTTTTATTTTCTGCTGTTCACAGCCTGGGCTCCATAGTACACTGTTTGTACTGATACTGAAGGGTTTGTTTGTTACTTAATGATCAAGGCCATATTTTTTCATTGCTCCGATTACAGGTAATGATGTTTTAATATATGTAATTATTTGGGAGAATTGTGAGAAAGTCACAGTAGTTGAAGAAGAAAATCATCCTGAAGGCCAATGTGAAAAATAGAGACCATTTCTCCAAAATTATTTGGGAACTTTTCAGTTGAAATTTTATTAAATTTAATAATTCATGAGAGTGCTACAGATCTATAATAATAAGCCCATGCAATAAAGAAACTTGGGATGTGCTAATAATGAGGATATGCACACATATAGGCACATAGAGTTTTTTTCTTGGGCATTTCTTTTGGGGGTGATGTTTATAAGAATTTATATGGGGGGATGGGGAGTACATTTGAGCCTTATCAGGATGCTTCCATTTGCAAAGGATTTTTCACCTAAGCGAGGTTACCTTTTCATAATGAAAAAGTAGCTACCATTTATTCAGCACCTACTTTGTTCCAGACATGTTACAGTCATCCTGGGAAGGAGGTGTTATTGCTAACTGAAAGTGAAGAAATTGAAGTTAAGAGGGTTAAGTACTTTGCCCTAGGTCACAGGGTTAGTACATAGGAGAATCCTGCCCTCTTTTGCTCCAAAGCCTGTGTATGTTCCAACGTGTTCTCTGAATGAGAGTCTTTAGTGCATCAGAGTGCGTTTCCTGTTTGGGTGGAAGCCAAGAAGGCTCCACAGGGAAAACAGAGCCCCCCCAATGAGCACTTTTTCGGGGTCCTGTCTCCTAATCTGCCTACTGACCCATATCTGCATTTATTGATGACATAAATGTCATAACGAACAAGGCTCTTCCCTTTAAGGACTTGATTTTTGTTTATCTCTTGCATCATTAGTCTGTGTCTCTTTCTTCACAAGCTTCTTCCCATGAGCATAAATCAGTCCCTCACCAAAGCAATTGCCTTCCGTTTTGGTCAGTAATTGCTGTATTAACTAACCACTCTAAAACTCCATGAAGTAAAGTACATTGTTTATGTGGCTCACCGTTCTGTGGGTCAGCAAGTTAGTCTGGGCTCAGCTGGACTCACCCATTTTGTGGGAAGCTGCTAGTCACCTAGACAGCCTTGCTCTGGGCATTAGCTGGTTGGTGGCTGTGGCCATCAGGGTGGCTGGCCATCTTGGACTTGTCCACGTATGTAGGAGGGTTTCAAGAGGGCAGAAGCCTGCAGATCATCTTGAGGCCTCGATTCCTCTGCATCCTGTCAGCTGAAGCCAGTCACAAGGTTAGCCAGGATCCGGAGTGCAGAAGCAGACTGCTGGACCCTGGCCCTCCTCTGTGTCACTAATTCCTGTCCACGCTTGAGACTAGAGGCGCATCACCGCCTCGGGCTGAAGTGTGTGCCTAGCGTCTCGGTTCCCACTGTCACTGTGTTTAGAACATTGTGTGGCACTTATCGATTCACTTCTTAGTAGAATGTGAGCTCCTTAAAAACAAACAATGTTGCAAACCAGGATTTAGCTCCTAGTAGGTAATGTTTAAAAGCTGAAGTTTCTGTGAAAATAAAGTATTCCGGGAGTTGATACCTTCCAACATGGATTAGAAGATAATATATGCTCACATTTTAAAACTGGCTTGTTGATGTTTAAACACGTTGGAGCAGACTCTATCTAAAGTATCAAAATTGAATATTTCTTTGAGAAAATGAAGGAGGTGAAGAATCCTTATCAGCATTGTGAGCAGAAATCATTATTAAATATTTATGTACTATCTTTGTAGGTTTTTTTTTATTAGGTTACAAGTTTGCCCAAAAGGAAGACAAGTCATATTTTCACAGCATTTTTATCAGAGAAAGCATACCCACCAATTAACTGGTCCATTGGGATTTGGGATAAAGGTCTCTATTTTAGAACGTGATATGAAGGAAGGACATCATCCAATGTCTACATGTTACTCTGGAAGACGCTGAAATAAATGCTGCTGGTAGATGAGAGATGGGGTACGCAATGGAAACTCATCTTTAAGTGAGTAGTATGTATTGCATTCATTCTTCATTGATGGATGTTCATGTGCATTTTATTTTTTGTTTTAGGTTCAGCTGCCTGTATACCTCCCTGGATCCTACCTATTCCCCTCACTGGGTTGGCATCTAACCATGCAGCGGAGACCAAGAGGACTGAATGCTGGGCTTGTTCTGCTCCTTTCTCAAATCTTCCATGTCGGCATCAATAATATTCCACCTGTCACCCTGGCTACTTTGGCTGTCAACATCTGGTTCTTCCTGAGTCCTCTGAAGCCACTGTATAGCTCCTGCCTTAGCGTGGAGAAGTGTTACCAAGAGAAAGACTGGCAGCGCTTGCTGCTCTCCCCCTTTCACCACATGGACGACTGGCATCTGTATTTCAATATGGTGTCCATGCTGTGGAAAGGAATACATCTGGAAAGAAGACTAGGAAGCCGATGGTTTGCCTATGTTATCACCACGTTCTCCCTACTCACTGGCGTGGTGTACCTTTTCTTGGAATTTGCTCTTGCAGAGTGTATGGGTGAGCCCAACTTCAAAAGGAGTTGTGCTGTAGGTTTCTCAGGTAAGGCTGACAAGTTTCTAGGGGAGCATGCATAGAGACAGTAAGGGAGGTGGGATGCTATCTTTTATGAAGCATGGGGCCATAGTTGATGAAGGAAACAAATTCTGAGTGGGTAAGGGCTGCCAGAGGGTGTATTTTGGAGAGGGGGCTGATTGGACCACAGGAGGGACATAGATTTGGCTCTGCATCATTTACTCTTGGACAGTTTGGACTACAGTCTGCTCAAAGGTAGTTTTGTAGGAGACACAATACTGGAAATCTGCACTGGCTCCATGATGGTAGGACCAGGGAGAGACCCACAGGTGTATTTGTGATGGGAAGTTCTGTAAAAAGATGAGTATGCCTCTTAATAACTTCATTGAAATAAATGCATCATGCTTACCATGGCATGCTCACCATGTTTTAAGAGCCAAGATAAGTCACTCTATATAACTCACTATTTAATATTTGTATAACAGGTTCATAGGTAACTGGCATTGTCTTGGTTTTGTAGATGAGGAAGCTAAGACTCAGAGAAGTAAAGAAACTTGCTCGAGGTTACACACCTAGTAGCTGGGAAGCTGAGGTTTGAACCCATGCTGCATGGCTTTACCCATGTGTTGCATTACCTCTCCCTTTAACCTTTACTGGTGTTTTTTTTTTTTTTTTTATATGTATGTCATAGGACTGAAATTGCCATCAGGGCGTAAATTAGGTGTTCTGAAAATGAGAAAGTGAAGGGGAGGAAGGAAATGATCCTGAAACAGAAGGAAATCTAACCCTTCCCTGTATTTCCCCTGCTGTTGCTCCCCCTCCCTCTAAGATGCACCCTCTTGCATCTCATTGTAGGAGAAGAAAGAAAATATGTCCTTCCTTCAACCTCTTTCCATTGAGGTTAGGAAAATACTTGTGACTTAACATACTTTTTTCTATTGAGTTAAAATTCACATGACATAAAATTAATGATTTTGAAGTATACATTTAGTGCCATTGCTGGTGTTTTATCCTCATTTTATGTGTTATGTGTTTAGTAGCATGCGGAAAGTCAGTATTAACTTCTGTGTTAAAAAACATCACAAGAATTATTACTTTGTACATTGTCTTTCTACTGAGCGCTGGATTGATTTGTAAGGAGTTAAAGTATGTTTCAAAGCAAAAAGTTGATGTAGTGGAATAATCATCTTCACTTTCAGCTAGTTTTCTTTGTAAATGCTGATCATCTCCGCATTTGGATTGTTCATATTTGTATGCTTTTTCTTCTCTTTTAGGAGTTTTGTTTGCTTTGAAAGTTCTTAACAACCATTATTGCCCTGGAGGCTTTGTCAGCATTTTGGGCTTTCCTGTACCCAACAAATTTGGTTGTTGGGCAGAACTTGTGGCTATTCACTTAATCTCTCCAGGGTAAGTATTTATTTACTCCTAGAAAATATAAATGAAGAACCTCATGTTCTATGGAAAAGGAATTAGAATAATAATGAGGTAACTAATTGTTCAGTGAAGTTTATTCTTTAACTATAAGAGTAGAATCAGTATCAGGCATTCCTGAGTTTGAATCCTGTCACCTACTGAGCTATGTGATTTTGGTATACTTGGAATTATCTGAGTTTTGGTTTCCTCACCTTTTATGTAGGAACTAGAGGCCTGGTGCACAAAATTCCTGCATGGGTAGGGTCCCTAGGCCTGGCTGGCGATCAGGGCCAATTGGGGCCTTCCAGCTGCTGGCTGGGGCCTGCCTTCCGGCTGCCAGCTGGGGCCTTCTTTCCCTAGCTGCCTGCTGTCAGCTGTGGCTGGGGCCTTTCTTCATTCCGTGCCGCCCCCTGGTGGTCAGCGCATGTCATAGCGAGTGATCGAATTCCAGGTCTCACGGTTGAACTCCTGGTCTCACGGTCAAACTCCTGAGGGGACACTTTGCATATTAGCCTTTTGTACATATATAGATAATAGAACCTGATATACAGATTTTTTTTTAAAAATATATTTTATTGATTTTTTACAGAGAGGAAGGGAGAGGGATAGATAGCTAGACACATCGATGAGAGAGAAACATCGACCAGCTGCCTCCTGCACACCCCCTAATGGGGATATGCCTGCAACCAAGGTACATGCCCTTGATCGGAATCGAACCCGGGACCTCTCAGTCCGCAGGCCGATGCTCTATCCACTGAGCCAAACCAGTCAGGGCTGATATACAGATTTGAGGGTTCACATTAACCAGCCATTCAATCCAGTAACTCTAACAACAGTAATCCAAAGAGGCACATAGAAACCACATAACTATAAAGATTGAAAAACAACAACAAGATAGGTTGGTTCAATGCTTTTATACCATTTTAGTTGTGAATTGTCTTGGTAATAAACTCTGTGGACCAAAAGGGGCTACATGCTAACCAGCTCAGGGAAGGCCTGCATGGCAACTTTGCAAACTCAGAGACTTATGGTAACCACAAAGGATGCTCTGAAATTAAAACTTTTTAACTAGAAGCAGTTTATAGCAGGTACTCATGTCCTAGGCTAGAATCTTCCCTGACAAAAGTTAAGTACCTTAACCAACCTTTCTATTGTCTTTTTTTTTTTCTTCTGTCTATTGTCTTTTGCATCTACCATAATACTCCTTCACAATGTTAGGGTAACTCCACTTTCTCCAGACCCCTCAGGGCACAACCAATGCACCAGGGTGGAGACATTAAATCCTCTCATTGTTATTGTTATCATGTTAATTATTGACTATTTAGGATCCCCATAACCACCTATGTAAAAGGTGTATGTGTCTATCATTTTACTTTTCATCCAATAACAGAGGTTTCCCTGTATTGCTTTCTCCCACCTCCCTAATCTATCACCAATGGATTTCTTGTAACCATTTGCATCTTCTTTTTTAATTGTATTATATAAAATAAGATGCAAAACTGCCATTTTCTGGAGCATTATCTCAGTCCCTTGAGATTTTGTTTTCTGGCAATTGTCCACTGTTTGGCTCAAATAAACTCACCAAAAAATCACCACAAATTAAATGTTTCTTACCTGACACTCTTTAAACAAAAGTCTTTACTCACAAACTTTATATATAAAATGGATCAACTTTTCACTCTTTGGAGTTGAGAGGAAGCAAGAGACCCCATTCCTTTTTGCCTTACCCCTGTGTCACTGTGGCTGCCTCAAACACACCTCCAGAGAACCCTAGGGTTCCAAGGAGCACAGTTTGAGAACCACTGAAGTCTCTGAATGCTTTACTGATGAGGACAAGGACATTCAGGAAGTTAAGGGACCCATCAAAGGACTCCTGGTAGACTCCAGGACTAGTTAGGATTCAGGCCTCCTGACTGCTGGTCCCCTGCTTCTGCCTGGGGTACTGGGCTTTTCCACTTGGGTCCCTTTCTCTGCTTTCTGTGTAGGAAAAAAGGGGGTGAATTGTCCTATTTTTCCACTTCTTCCACCAGCTTCATTTCTCTTAATCTGTATAATGCAGCTGGAAACCCATGGTTTGTTTGTTGACTTTTACTGTGGGGACCTGGACACTGTTTGGAGAATGGGCAGATTTAGGAAGATTCAGAAAGAAGTGAGGAGGATTTTTTTCTCTCTGCTGTTCCTTTCAGAGAGTAGTGTTGTTTTTAATTTGCTTTTTGTTTGTATGCCTATGTTGAGTGTCCTCCTTCATTTGAGAATATTTTCCTTGGGCTGTATGTGAGCGCAGTAACCCTGAGTCCTTCTTTAATGCTAATTTCCACCCTAGCCAGCTGGTCTGTAAAAAGGCAGTGCGTGGCCACTGAGCACCACTCATTTGCAACTGTATTGTTATTTTGTGACAGTTCCTGGAAGAAAGCTTTACAAGATCTTCAAAGTTTTCTTTGAAAAAAGGGTCCTGTAATTTCTGCCCCTTATCTGAACAACCCTCTCTCCACCTTGTCACTCACAGCTCCCTTACTCGCTTGATGTGACTCGCTTCACTGTGTAGACCAGAGACTTGTCTGTGACAGCAACACACAACATTCATATGAAAATCACTCCCAGTGGTGCTGGAACTTTTATTCTATAATGAACCCTTTGAATAGCAGTGCCTTTAATATGCTCATTCACCTATTTCTGAAGACTCTCATCATGCATTTTATTTTTTTTTTAGTGTCCCTTTCTTACGTGGACAAGGCATAGTTGTATTTTTATATAATATGCTTATTCTGGGTGGAGGAACCTTGAAATTAAATGAGATTTCTTATCTTTGAGGTTTGAAAGAATAAATCTTTTGGTTTTTAAGATTTGACTACGTTGAATGATAAACTTCTGATAGCCACACATCTACTTATGCATGCATCCAAATAAAGACTGAGCTAAACACTGGTCCAGGAAACCTGAGAAGCAAGTGCTTCTTTGAGATGGATCTTGGAAAAGTGGGAGAAATCGGAGCTCTTTGCTCTGCATTGTTCTTCTCCTGGTGGTTGTCAGTTATAATTTTCAATGGGAAAACTGTAAATCTTCAGGACAAAGCCCGCTTTATTGTTGGACTTAATGAGCTGCCCTTGGGGAGGAAAAAAAAATCTGCCAAGCAAACATTTGGTGGACCTCTGAATTTTATGAAAGCCATAGAATTCGTAATGTCCCCTCGTTTTATGGCGGGAAGCCTCTCCAAACAGCCAGCCATTAGGCATTGTGAGGGGTACAGACCTGACCAGCATGTTGAAGTACCCGCACTCAATCCTTTGGGGGTGCTTTTGCTTTTCACAGTACTTGTGTGTGTCTTGTTTCAGTGATTGCACGGCCTCACATGGTCTTTTCATTCCCCTGCATGTCCTGGGACCCTAGGAGGGGACTGTGTCTGACGTAGTGCCTCTGCTCATGAGTGGCACAGGAGGGCCCTGTGCGTGCTGCCTCCTCCCAGGCGTGGCTGTGCCCCGCCCACCTCTAACCCCAGCCACCTTCTGTTGATGGAAAGAAGGGGAATCTGATGCCACATGTTACTTTCTAGCCCCCAATACTAGCCCAAATTATGAACCTCTGCAGTTTCTCTATGAGTTTAAGGTTGTCTAGTCTGAAAACTGAAGCTCAGAGCTGTGAAGGTTATCCAGAATAAGACAGCTGCTTGGTGACCATACTAGGGGATTGTAGTCAATAACCCTCCTCCTTAAGGTTTAGGAATATCGATTGTGGCCCTTGTCTGAATTGGTTATTTCGTGGTGAGTCCTGAAGGATGACTTTCTGATTCTATCATTCCTTCTACATTTACTATATGAGGTTAATCTGGGCTTGGACGTTCATAGCCAAAGGCAAAGAATTGAGGAAGGTGAGTGTTCTGTTAAAGGCAGATCTTAGTTTTACAGGCTTGAAGCTTATTCAGTTTTGTGGGTCCTCCTTAAGAAGGAAATACAAAATTAGAAACAGAAAAAGTAAAAATTTTAAGTGAGAAAAGAAAGCACAACAATTGACAAATTTTTAAGAGCTGACAAATACTATAAACATTACAGAATGCATAAAAGTAATATATGTTAACACCCTGGCATCTCCCACAGGTTTTGCTTGCACACTGTGATCTCTTCATCATATGATATTAATTTGGTAATAGTGTTTCTGTAGAGGGAATAGCATGGGGCATCAAAATCAGTTTTTATTATTATTGAGAATTTAGAAAAGTTTTCTCAACTCATCTAAATTTTTAGAATTCTTGTCAGATTTGGGGAAACTTCTATCAAGTTTTTACATACAAGCTGTAAAAATCTCAGGGCTTTTCAAGTTTTCTTGTGCAGCTTTCTTTTCAAGTTTCTTAACTGTTCTTTGAATTGATTTGAATGTCATCTGATATTTTTTTTAATTTTTTTGTTTATTTTTTATTGACTTCAGAGAGAAGAAGAGATAGGAACATCAATGATGAGAGAGAACCATTGATTGGCTGCCTCCTACTGGGGATCGAGTCCATAATCCGGGCATGTGCCCTTACCAGGAATTGAACCATGACCTCCTGGTTCATGGGTCAATGCTAACCATTGAGCAACACCAGCCAGGCTTGTCAGTGATCTTAATTGGCATAGTTCGAGATTTATGTTTTCTTCATGGACATCAATGCTTTGTGCTGTATCAACAAGAAATATTAGTACTAATATTCTTATGATTCACTCTTCATTAATTGGGTTACCAGAAATCCAAGAATTTATTACAGCTTTTGATATAATTTAAAATCATTTTTGTTTGATAGCTACAAACACAGGGATTCTAATAAAGTTTATTTTGCATGATTCTCAAAAAAGAAAGAGAAAGGTGATGGTGCATTTAGAATTTCATGCACTACATTATCCAGCATATCCCCTACAGAGACTTCTGCTGAATTTCTGTTTGAACTATGTAGTAATGGGAACTGAATCCTCCACTTACAGTTTTGCCTGCTTGGTGATTGGAAGAATTTTCCAGACTCTGGGTTCTGACTTCAGCACGATGGCTGGTCGCCTGAGAGAGCTGTGGATTTCTACTGCTGTGCCCCCGTTAGAATTATAGCCAAGAATGCACAGAGGGTATTCAGAGTATTTCTGGAAGCTGTTTCTATTCAGCAGTGACTAACAGTGACCTAACCCTGCACTGAGATGACTGTGAACCACATAAATAAGCCCCACTGAACCCGAGCGTAATGTGTCTTCAATTTGGCTTCCCTCTAGTTGAATCCGAAACACATCTGTGGCCACCCCAGGGCCACCTGACCTGGGGGGAAGTGTGATAGAAAGGAAGTTGGAGTGGAAAGAGATAGTAGTTTTAGCTGATTGTGGTTAAGATACCTCACTTTCACAAATTTTATAAAACATGTGACCCTGTGAACATGCTGTTTGCTCCCCTCCCACAGCTGTGAAGGGTCCCTGGCAAGGGAGAGGCCTGATGCTTCGTGAGCTTCTTGGCCAATTCTAGTTGTGGCTGCTGTTGAGAGGACTGTCTCAGTGATGACCATGGGGAAGGGAAGGGCATGACACTGAAGAGGCCTGTAGACTGTGAGCAAAAGGAGGGATGAAGAGTGGAGGTTTTGTCAAGTTTGAAAACTGAGAGAACTGTGTGAATAGGAACTGGTACCAGAAAACAGGATGCTGGAGTTTGTTTTACTGGTCACATGGTCCAGAGCAGGTCTGTGGTGGTATGAAACAGGAATGGCAGAAGAGAAGGTCATTCAGCCTCCAAGGTCACATTGCTCTCCCCTCTCCAATCTCTGTCAAATCTTCCTCTGCCTCTCTCTTATAAAGACATTTGTTATTGCATTTAGGACTCACCCTGGTAGTCCAGCGTAACTGCCCCATCTCAAGGTCCTTAACTACACTCGTAGAGTCCTTGTCATATAAGGTACCATTCACCAGTTCCAGATATTAGGACATGGATATCTTTCTTATTTTTGGCAGGTGGGGGAGGTGGGGGTAAAGGGGTCATATACCATCAAAGTTGAATTGCCCTGGCTGGTGTGGTTGGGCATCGTCCCATGCACTGAGAGGTCACTAGTTCAATTCCTGGTCAGAGCACATGACTGGGGTTGTGGGTTCTGTTCCCAGTAGGGGTATCCAGGAGGCAGCTGATCGATGTTTCACTCTCACGTCAATGTCTCTCTCTCTCTCTCTCTCTAAAAAAAAAAAAAATATATATATATATATATATATATATATATATATATATATTAAAAAACATTTAAAAAAACACACAAACTTTTTTAGTAGGTATAATATGATATCACCAAGTTGTTTGGTGTGCATATGTGTGTATGTATGAATGTGTGTGCATTTATAAATACATTTATTTATTTATTTGTTTATTGTCGAGAATGAGCATTTTCTGAAGCGTTGGGTTTCTGTTTATATTGCACAATCACATCTTTTTTCTTTGTATGTACTGGGACTGTTATATTTTTCTCCTAAGCTTAGATAAAACATATATATAGAATTGATACCCTCTGTTTTATTTCATAGAAACATGTTTTTGTAGCCTGTTAAAGAGTTCAGTTTGAAACAAAATTCCAAGACTGTCCTGAGCAGATTTTGTGAAGTAGGGGGAATTTCTTTACGACATTTCTCAGGTGTCCATTTGTACGTTTACTCCTTCCTGTCTTTGCAGGCTCCCATAAAGGAAAGTTGTGTGTCTTATAAAAGAGTTACTTAATTTGTCTGTCTCCCAGGAGGGGTTACAGTTGAACAGGATTCAAGGTGAGAGCAGTACTTAACCAAAGCTATGATGCCCTGGAGTTTGATTCTATGAGATGAGAATGAGAAATTTTGAGGCAGGGAGCTTTTCCCTCCCACTAGAATTGGAATTCTGAGGGAAAGGAGGTGTGTAAGTCATCTTTTTGGCACTGGAGTCCAAACCTGTGAAAAGAGGTCTAGCGGACTCAGCCTTGTCTTGGACATCTGGACAAAGTGATCATCCTTGATGGTTTTAGGAAGAACTTTGAGGTGAACAGGAGGTGCATGGAGAACAGAAAAGACAACTTTATCTCAAAACTGATTTCTCTTCAGATACTTTCTTATGGGAGATTTAGTATAACAAATTTTTTTTTTGGAAAATGGTTAAACTACATAAATAATTAAACTGAAAAGAAAGTAGTAGCACCCTAACTGATTTGGCTCAGTGGATAGAGCATTAGCCTGCGGACTGAAGGGTCTCAGGTTCGATTCCGGTCAAGGGCATGTACCTTGGTTGCGGGCACATCCCCAATAGGGAGTGTGCAGGAGGCAGCTGATCAATGTTTCTCTCTCATCGATGTTTCTAACTCTTTATCCCTCTTCCTTCCTCTCTGTAAAAAATCAATAAAAATATATTTAAAAAAAAGAAAGTAGTAGCTAAATGAATGTGTAAAATAATTTCTCTGCTCCTAATTGAAAGAACAACATATTCATTGTAGAAGAGTTGAAAGTATATAAATGTATGATGAAGAAAACAAATTTTCCATTATCTCCTACCCAGAGAAAATTACTGTTAGAATTCTGCTATCACACACCCCTACCCTCATGCACAGTTATATCTTCTACACTTTCATTTAACTTGTTATAAGCACAGTTCTTCAAAAGCTTCAGTTTTAATGGCTGCATAATGGTGCCTGTTGTGCTTCCTTTAGTTTATTATCTCTTTCACTAATTTTACTACCGAATCATTCAACCTAAAAGCAAGGATGTCTGTTAGACATTATCTTGGATCCCAGGCCCGAGTATGTCCTTGGAGTAGATTCTCAGACATGGAATCAGGGGTTAAGGGTTTGAACTATTTTCATGGCTCTTAATTTTTACTGCCAACAGCATATGAAAGTGTCCACTTCCTTACTTTCTGGCCATTCTGAATATTTCTGATGTTTTAAGAAATTTTATATGTAACAGAATTATTTTATTGCTGTTATTTACAATTCTTTTATTAGTGAAATGGGATAACTTTTTTTAAGTAAGTTGTTTTTCCCTGTGTATGGTTTGTCTGTTTGTGTTCTCTGTGTATTTTCAAGAAGCTATAATTGTTTAGTGTTAATGATGATTTATATTAAATTCCAAGAGGTTCTTCTTATTAGGTTATATAAACTAAGAGACCTTAGGTACATAGTACAATTTCAGATCTTATAAATAATAGCTAAGACAATGCTTCTGGGGATTTTTTTTTTTCTGTTGTTAATAGATAACGACTTATTCTCAACTGTAGCTAAGAACAGAAAGTCTTACACTGAAAATAAAGAAATGATAAGATGTGATGTTTGGAGGGAGAATGAAGACATAGGTTTTATTTATGTATTTTAAATAAATTTTATTTTTTAGAATGATTTTATTTTTTTATTATTTATTTATTTTTTAAAATAAATCTTTATTGTTCAGATTATTACAGATGTTCCTCTTTTTTCCCCCCATAGCTCCCCTCCACCTGATTCCCCTCCCAATCCCTGTTCCCCCCGCCACTGTCCTCATCCATAGGTGTAAGATTTTTGTCCAATCTCTTCCTGCACCCATCACGCCCCCTTCCCTCCGAGAATTGTCAGTCCACTCCCTTTCTATGCCCCTGATTCTTTTATATTCACCAGTTTCTTCTGTTCATCAGATTTTTTATTGACTTAATTTTTAGATTCACTTGTTGATAGACATGTATTTGTTATCACTTTGTTGTTCATAATTTTTATCTTTACCTTTTTCTTCTTCTTCCTCTTCTTAAAGAATACCCTTCAGCATTTCATATAATCCTGGTTTGGTGGTGATGAACTCCTTTAGCTTTTTCTTGTCTGTGAAGCTCTTTATCTGACCTTCAATTCTGAATGATAGCTTTGCTGGGTAATCTTGGTTGTAGGTTCTTGCTATTCATAACTTTGAATATTTCTTGCCACTCCCTTCTGGCCTGCATAGTTTCTGTTGAGAAATCAGCTGACAGTCATATGGGTACTCCTTTGTAGGTAACTGTTTTTCTCTTGCTGCTTTCAAGATTCTCTCTTTGTCCTTTGCCCTTGGCATTTTAATTATGATGTGTCTTGGTGTGGTTCTCTTTGGATTCCTTTTGTTTGGGTTCTCTGTGCTTCCTGGACTTGTAAGTCTATTTCTTTCACCAGGTAGGGAAAGTTTTCTGTCATTATTTCTTCTAATAGGTTTTCAATATTTTGCTCTCTCTCTTCTTCTGGCACCCCCATAATTCGGATGTTAGTACGCTTGAAGTTGTCCCACAAGCTCCTTACACTATCTTCATATTTTTGGATTCTTTTTTCTTTTTGTTTTTCTGGTTGGGTGTTTTTTGCTTCCTCATATTTCAAATCTTTGGTTTGATTCTTGGGGTCCTCTGGCCTACTGTTGGATTTCTGTATATTATTCTTTATTTCAGACAGTGTATGCTTAATTTCTGACTGATCCTTTTCCATTTTTTTTTGGCGTTCTCATTAAGATCCTTGAAGGTCTCACTAAGTTCCTCGGAGGTCTCACTGAGTTTCTCGGCGGTTTCTAGAAGATTCTTGAGTAACCTTATAACTGTGGTTTTGAACTCTATATCCAGTAGTTTGCTTTCCTCTATTTATTTCATTCATGACATGTTTCTTAGTCTCCGCATTTTGGTTGATTCCCTGTGTTGATGGAGTGGCTTTGTGTGGTAGGTGACCTATAGGGCCCAGTGGCTCAGCCTCCCCAATAACCTGAGGTGGACACTCTTGGTGCACCCCTCTGTGGGCTGTGTGCACAGTCTTGTTGTAGTTAAGCCTTGATTGCTGTTGGTACACTGGGAGGAATTGACTTCCAGGCCTATTGGCTGTGAGGATTAGCTGTGTCTATAATGGAAGAACTGCTGTGCTGGAGACACCCTTATGGGGCAGGACTTGCTTCAGTGGGGCTTTGGTTCTTACTGAGTCTGCCTCTTGAGTGTGTCACTTATGTAGTGAGGAGTTGAAATCTGGTGTTGTCTCACACTGACCACTAGGTACACTAGATCCTAGATCTCCAATGGGGTGCAAGTAAGCTACTGTCTGAGGCCACCCAGCAGGAGCTACAATGAGATCTGCAGATTTCTCCTCTTTGTTTGGGGTTTGGAAGTTTTGGATCTCTCTGACCCAGCTGCAGTTTGTTAGGTTAAGCTGCGAAAGGGCAGGCCATTCATATGCAAAAGCATCTGTGCACAGTTTGGGTGGGTTTGTAAATTGGGTGGGGCAGGGTCTCAGGGAATCACCAGGGCGTGGCAAACAGTGATGGCTGCCAGTCAGCCGTCTCTGCATCTCCGTGTTCCCGCATCCTGCGCCCCAGCGCAGTAAACAATGATTCCTGCGAGCACCTCTGCGAGAAAGCCACCCTCACTTTCTGACCCAATGCCAGACAGTCCAGTTTCTCCCCGTAGGACTCTGAGTCCCCAGAGTCTCGCCGGGAACTGGAGTTCAGAGCAGTTGGGAGCTTGTATCTCCCTTCCAATTGGAAGAAACAGTGCACCCAGTTGCCAGCCCGATTCACATGCCTCCGTACCTCTGCTTTTCCACACCTCTGAACCTCCTACCCGGTCTCAATGCACTTTTTTCTTTCCTTCTAGTTATAGAGAACTTCTACTCAGCCAGCTTTCCCGTGGTTCTGGGTGATAGTCATTTTGTCTTTTAGTTGTAGTTTTGGTGTGGTTGTGAGAAGCAGCACATACAGGTGTTTACCTTATGCAGCCATCTTGGTTTCTCTAGAATGATTTTAGATTTGCAGAAAAGTTGGGGCAATATACTGAAAGCTCCCATATAACCTGTACCCAGTCTCACCTAATTATTATCTTAACATTAATATGGTACATTTGTTATAATTGACATGCCAATATTGACACATTATTATTAACTACACTATTCAAATTTCCCTAGTGTTTCTGTTCCAGGATCTCATCCAGTATGACATATAACATTTATTCTTCATATCTCTTTAGACTCCTGTCTTGGGCTGTCCTTACAAAAATACCATAAACTGTGTGGCTTAAATAACAGAAATTTATTTTCTCCCAGTTCTAGAGGCTACAAGTCCAAGTTCAAGGTGCCATCCTAGTCAGTTATCGGTGAGGACTCTCTTCCTGGTTTGCATAGTTCTCATCGTGTCCTCATGTAGCAGGGAGTGAACTCATGAGAGGAGAGCGATAGTGCTCTCTGGTGTCTCTTTATAAGGGCGCTAATGCCAAGCAGGGCCCTACCCTCATGGCCTCATCTAAACCTAATTATCTCCCAAAGGCCCCACCACCTCCACCCACAATCACTTTGGGAATTAAGGCTTCAACATAGGAATTTGGATAGGAACATAGTGCAGCTTCTCTTCCTTGTGACAGTTGGTTTTATTATTCATACAAAATATCATTTTTGAATGTCTGTGAATGAGAGTTAACTTCCTCTCATTTGTCCTCATGTGATTCAGAAGCAGTGTTCAGTTAGCCACCTAACATGGTTTCTAAGCAAGTGTTAATTTAGGTGTCTGAACACATGTTGTTTTCTGTAATTGGACAGTCCTGCTGTGGTTCCACTTTGAGATATATATGTCATACACAGAGGTAGATATGAGAAATTTCCACCACAACCAGCACACACCAGCGTGGAGGACCCCTGCTGTCTTTAAATCAGTCAGACCTTCTTTAGGGCCTGCTTTGCCCAATTGGCTGGTGCGGAATAACAGAGAAGAGCAGTGGGAGGAAATAAGGAAGCATCTGTTTTTCAGTTGAACACAGAGTTGTCAGGAATAAGGTTCACTACCCAGGTTGAAACTAATTGGCCATCATGCTGTGGTGTAATTGCCGGTGTGTGGATGGTAACACCTACCTAATCTGTACTTAACTAACTAGGCTTATTAATGATCAATTCTGGTGACTTGGTGACAGGTACAAGATTTGGGTTTATTATATTGGATGTCCCAGGTAAGGATGACTGAAGGTTATTTTTAAAAGATACTTTTTTTTTTAATTTGAAAAAAGTCATTTTTTCTGGGTTAAAAGGTGATGTCAATAAGTGCATCTTATTAAATTGAAGAGCTGTGTAATGTGTTTTATGGAAAAGGGGTGTTTTTAATCTCAAAAGTTAATTACCAAATGGAGCAATTATTTTGACTTGATTTTTTTCCTACTAATATTGTTTCATTAAAAAATAATGAACCCTGTGAAGCACATTTATTTCCCTTTGGAGTATTTAGAATATGCACTTTGGCCTATTTGGATTTTTTTTTCAAGGAGACACTATTGGAGATAAATGTTATACAATTAAATATTCACTCTCAACTAATAAGATGATAAATCACATCTCTGGAGATTTCAGATGCATTTACTTAATCCTTCCCATTTCAGTCTAAGGAGGAATGTTTTTAAATAGAAAGTTCTTTATATTTGCTAATTTCCCCCTTCCTCTTCCGCAGAATTAAGTGACTTTTAGTTAAAAGTCAGGAGAGTTAAATAGGCAAGAGGACTGTTTTCCATTTACATTCAGATTTGGTTCAAATTATGCAAAATGCAGACAGTCTGTGCTATGAATTGAAATCATTAGTATATCAATTATTCTGTGATAACCAGCTGAGAACAGGCTGCAGACTGCCGAACACTTCTTCCATTTAAAGTTGGCTTCTCATTAGCGTACAGAACACATGAAATAATTTGATGCTAATTTATCTCTCTTTAAGTGGACATTGTTCCCCTCTGGATTCAAGAGAAGAGCATTTTAATTTTGTAGTCATTTATAACACACAGGTCAAATAAATAACAAGTTTTACTTCTAGCAATGTATGTCTCTCCTACTATTTGTATTATCCTAGTTCTTTGACTCTAGAACACTTTTTTTCCTACATTTTCAAAGATAAAATAGATCACAAACATAATAATAAATAAATAGGCCACTAACATAGTAAAGATAATAAGAAAAATCAATAGGGAACATAGGGTTATTTAATTAAATGGTATTTGAATGTTCTAATCATTTGGAAGAAAGTAAAGATAGAGTTGTACCTCACTATACTCCAAAACAAATTTTTAATAGTTTATGTTTAGGAGACATAAATATAATCTCTATAAAATGTCTGAGAATGTGTGAGAGAAAATGTTCAATTATTGAGTTGGGAAGAAATATATAAAATACATAAAAATGGCAGTGCCCTTGGCAGTCCCGGATCTGTCTCTTGCTGAACTCCCAAGTTCGTCAGAATTATTCCCCCAAGGTGGAGGTGGCAGTCAACTGCCTGGCCAACCTGCATCTGCAGGCCTCCCATACCTATCTCTCTCTGGGCTTCTATTTCCACCATGATGGTGTGGCTCTCGAGGGTGTGGACCACTTCTTCCTGGAGTTGGTGGAGAAGCACGGAGGCACTGAGTATCTCTTTAAAGTTGCAAAACCAGCACAGTGGCCATATTCTCTTCCAGAATGTGCTGAAGCCTCCCCAGGATGAGTGGGGCAAAACTCAGGACGCCATTGGACCAAATGAAACAATAAAGCTTTTTGCAGCAAATAAATAAATAAAAATAAAATAAAATGAATGGGAAGAACACGCCATATCTAACCTGTGGGCTATGGCAAACTCATAAATGCTTTTTATAATATAGCAAGAAAGTTTAAAAGGAAATAATTTAAGCCCTCAACTTAAGAGGCTAGAGAAGTGACAAAAGATTAGAGGAAGTGGAATTGATACAGATAAGAACAAAATTTAATAAAATTGAAAAAAAAAATGATACAATTGATTCTTGAAGAGCCATATCTTTGAAAAGGCAAATAAAGTAGGAAGCCTGTGGCAAATCGAATTGTGATTATTAGAAGGGAAACTTGAAACAGTAGATATTAAAAAGAAGATATAAACATAGGAATACAGCAACCTACATCAACTTCTAGAAAGTTGTATATTTTGAGGGGGTATCTTTTTCTGTTTTAAGAGAGAACCATTTGTGAGTGTGAGTGTGTGTGTGTGTGTGTGTGTGTGTGTGTGTGTTAAAACTTGGGTTAATTTATTAAAACCAATTTTTTAAAAAGAAAACATGGAAATTTTGTGATCCAAACAATATTTATGTATTTTTTTAAAAAAGTATTTTGTGTTTCCCTGATGTATTCCAACTGCTGCATCACTATTGCATCAGAAGTTGTAGAGTTTATCTTTCAGGTTTTTGGGGTTTTTTTTACTTTCAATATTATTTTGTATTAGTTTCAGGGGTGCAGCATTCACTCAGTTCTTACCTGAAGAACTCTGTTATAGTGTCAGTTTGTGGAGGACTTATGACCCTGTAACTTTTGAGGGGTAACGTCAGTGTAACTGGCATTGTGCAGATTTTTGATGAACCGGTTAACTGTACTTTGAGGGTGGTGTGAATCCACTGGATGATATATTCCAAGTTCTCTTAACTCTGAACAAAGGGTCATGCTTCCTATTCCTCGCGAGTGATCCTGTGACGTGTGAGGCACCATTGGGTAAAAATACTCGCAGGCTTGCTAATGAAAGACAGTGCATACAGAGAGAGCCTGCCTTTCTAGCACATATTTTTATAGATGTTGAAAATGCTATTGTCAAACAGTATTTTTAAAGCTGTCAGGTGTGTGTGTGTGTTTTAAAATGAATTTTAAATAATTCAGTACTAAGCAGGCAGCAGAAAAGTGACTTTATAAACCTGCTATGCTCTTTTGTACTGAATATACAAGTCGAGTCTATGAATTAAAAATGAACACTGTTCCGATCCATCTTTTTACTAATAACCAGTGTAGTGATGATGAAATTCCCTGTTACTGATGTTTTCTTTTTGCATTTTCCCATTAGAGAATTGCCTTAAAGTCATTTCAACATAGATGCTACACGTGCACTTATGATGAAATTGGTTTCTGGTATCAAGACCTGTCTGGTTTATCTAACTTGATGGCTGACTCCTGGCAGCCTCCTTCCCTTTTCTTCCCTCCCATGTGCAGCTGAATGAGAAGTGAGGACAGGGTGGGCATGGGAGATAGTTCACTTCAAATGAGTGTTCGAGGCCCCGGAGCTTGCCCATCCAGCTCATAGTGAGTTGGTGAGCAGCACTGTGGAATATTAAGAGTCTCCATCCTAATACAGGACTCTAATTCATAGATTATTATGAGTCTTGGCCATATTTCTCATTGACTCATTACTTGCGACTCTCATTTTTCTCCCAATCTTATCCCAGGTTTCTTTTCTTAAGGAGTGACAGAGGAAAGCGTGTTTATGTGCCAAGGCTAACTGGAATGCATAGCACTGTATACAATTCTTCCTCCTGCCAATAAAGAGTGGTGGTTTTTCTGAAGGTAGAAAAAAATTTCATTGCCATCATTATCTTTATGACTATTACTGGGTTTTGTTTTCCTCAGTCAGTGTCTTACACTAGTAATAGTGGTATTAGTCATGTTGTACATTTATCAAATCTCTAATCTGAGACTTTCAGAATTAGGCATTAAGTAGCTGCTTTCATGGCAAAAGACTTATAGTGTGTTTGCAGGGTTTGGGAAATAACTAATGTCACAGCCACA
This sequence comes from Plecotus auritus, assembly GCF_963455305.1. Lineage (NCBI taxonomy): Eukaryota > Metazoa > Chordata > Mammalia > Chiroptera > Vespertilionidae > Plecotus > Plecotus auritus. The sequence goes on from NC_137776.1 coordinate 29,558,625, forward strand.
GTGATTGGAGGATTATAGTTAGACAGACACAGGGAGGGTGAAAACACCTGTTTTGGCACATTACCTTGAAAGCTTTTTGCATTGTAGCACTCATTTTAAATATTTTACGTAAGAAATGGTAAAAGCTCATTTAAAATTCATAAATTCCACTCTGGTGTCCCTCTGCATACACTGAATGTGAATGCTTTCAGTGGCCTGAGTGTGCTTATTATGCACTGTACACGCATTGTTTGTAATGGCATTGCAGTTACTGTAGAGCTGACCCATTCTGCATATTCCGTCTGAGGAGACTCAGCAGAGCTGGTGTTGCCCACCTGGGTGGTGTCCTGCCCAGCTAATGAGAGAGGTATTCCATGTGCGCTCCTTATTCTCCAAGTTCTTCCTCAGAGGTCTTCGTTTTTAATGATGACTTCAGGTCCCTTTTTGATCTGGATTTTGTAGACTTTTGCATTTTAGTTTCAATTGACTTTTCTTAAGGTTCACCTACTCTATAGTAAAACGAGGCTTGAATGAGGCAAGAGCAGCTAAAAACTTAGAAAACAGTAAAGGAGATTAAAACCACGTAGTGAAACAAATCTTTTAGTAGATTTGAAGAAGGCACATACTGTTTTTTTTAAAAATTTTGTTGAGGAATACAAATTAGAAATCAGAGTAGATTATTTCATTATTTGGAAGTGTTTTGTGGGTCCAAACATGATCCATTGTGTTGTTAGACTGTGTCATATGAGCAATTATATTGCTCCTAGTTACTTTTGGAATCTTGTTCTCATATTCCTCATTTGCGGATTATTCATCGTAATTCTACTTTCCCTGATGTACAGATGCTGAGCGAAGGCAGGGCGGTGTATCCATCAAGGAGGGAATACTGGGGATGGTGTCACTCCCATGTTCTCCTAGATTTCCATTTCATAAACCTGGCCCTTGCTTTTACTTCTTTCTCTAAGCCTCAGCTCCTTATCTGTTAAATGGGGCCAATAATAGTACCCATTTCATGGGCTTGTTGGGAGGATTGAAAAGATAATGCAAGGAAAGTCCAGAAATCGGTGATGGACTTATTGGAAGAGCTACCACCATTTTAGTGCCCCTGAGTTATCCTCTGTGAATACGAGAAGAATGGCTGATAAAGCTCAAGCCAGTGAGCATGTCAAAGTCCTTCAGAACCATCTCCTTGGAAGTATTTGCTGACAATTTATTGAATAAAGTTATCTATGGATTTAAAAACCTCTTTAATAGAGAAAGTAAATGAATAGTTAAAAATAGTATTTTTCAGTTTTAAAATCTAAGATACCTGGATTTCTACTCACATTTTGTTTAATATCTGTATCAGGCATTATATGGAACACTCACAATAATATTTTTATTGTCTCCCACACATGAGGAATTGAGCTGTATCTACTACATGGGTATAGGTTTTGGCAATTAACTCAACGATCTGAACACCTGGGTTGATATTTCTTCAATGTGGTAACATTTCAACTCTCAAGTCCTCCATCCCACCTGGAGCTGAAATAGTGCACAACAGAATTCTCTTTGAGATTTAGAGATCTGTTAATTCCATATGCCCCTGTCATCTTTAGACATCTGAGTCAAGATTCTTTTGCTTACAATGGAAAGAAACCCCATTTAAACCCATTTAACCAAATAAAAGGATCTCTATTAGCTTATATCATTAAAATTTTCAGTGGTGCATTTCAGGGTTTCAAAGACTTACCATGTGGGATTCAGAGACTCAAGCAATGTCATCAGGATTCTGTTTCTATATCCTGGCTCTGTTTTTTTTTTCTTGTGTTGACTTCATATTAGTCATCTATTGCTATGTAACAAATTATATCAAATGTTACGTCTTAAAATTACACACACTAATGATCACATGATATTTGTGGGTCAGGAGGTTGGGCACAGTTGACCTGGGTCTCTGTCTTCAGGCTTTCTCAACAAAGACTACAACAAAGATGTTAAGCAGCACTGAGGTTTCATCTGAAAGCTTGCCTGGGGAAGGACATGCTGCGGTTTTGAAAGAACTCAGGTCTTGTTGGGTTATTGGACTGAGAGCCTTGCTGTCAGCTGTCAGGCCTCTTGAATCTCTCCATATAGCAGCTCACAGTATAGCAGCTTCCTTCATCAGAGCCAGTGAGGAAGAGTTCACTAGTAAGGCAGAAATTATAGCTTTATGAAACATAATTGTGAAAGTGGCATGCTATATTCTAGTGGTTAGAAGCAAATCACAGGGTCCACCCATGCCCAGAGAGAAAGGATTAGGAAGAGCGTGAATACCAGGGATCAGGAGTAATCAGGTTCCATCTTAGAATCTGTCCGCTACAGCTTCATTCTCAGGAACGTTCTTTACACATGGTAACAGGGTGGACCACCATCTCCTATCTTGCATCATCCCAAGGAGAGCAATTCTAGAGAAAATGGAGTTATTTCCTCAGCATCTTTATATGTATCTGTACCCTATCAGTTGGGATTCTTGGTTGAAAATAGTAAATGAACTTTGGCAAGCTTAAACACAAAAGGTCTTACTGGAAGGGTATCAGGTTGCTTTAAAAATTGCTCAGGGGGTTGGGGGAAGGAAGTGGGGGGGGCGGTGCGGGAAGAGAATGGACAAAAATCTTACACTATGGACGAGGACAGTTGGGGGTGGGTGGGTAAGAGCATGGAATGGTGTGGGAACCGGGGGGAGGGGAGCTATGGGGAGGGGAAAGGAACAACTGTAATAATCTGAACAATAAAGATTTATTTAAAAAAATTGCTAAGAATACTGAAGTAGGACTGGGCTGGAAAACCTGTGAGAGCTGGGTGGACATTTGTTACCACTGCCTCTTAGGGCTCTCATCACTAGATTCTAAAGATTAAATACACGATGTATCCCATTGGCCAAGTGCAGGTCCTATGCTTGTGCCCCAGCTGCCATTGCACCTCCATTGGAGGTGGGACTGTGTTTCTTTGAAGGTGACAGTGCTGAAATGAGTCCATATGGGTCTCATGGCATCAGTAGGGTTACTTTGGTTCACAGATGTTTATCAGGTTGCATTTCATGAACAGATTCTGCTCTATTGGGCAGTTTTCAGAACTGTGTAGCTGGTGATTCTGTGCCCTTATTTAACATGAACTGTGCCTTCCAGGCATATCAACAAAGCCACTGCAGAAGCAGCGAGTGATGTCAATGCAGGCCCAGGTCTGAGTCATAACATAGGTGGGGCATTCATAGTCAGAAGTTTGATTCGGACCAGATTTAACCACAAGTAGAATTTAATTTTTCTGAAACTACAGGTTAATTTTATGATCCAGATTTGTTTCCCAGTCTTTGTGTTGGATCTGGGGATTCAGGGATTACCCTAGGGCCTAACTCTTTACTATTCTCATCTTCGGCCATGTGTATATGACTTTCTTGGATATGAGACACACTAGCCGAAGTATCAGGTTTTTATAGGTCCAAAGAACTTGTAAATCTTTTGAAGTAAGTTCATGTGTTTCCTTGCATGAGTTTTCAAAGCTATACTTACTCTCTTGCAGCATTACAGTAGAATATATTAAGACCAATTTACCAAGAAAGGAAACAGATGTCCCTTCTGTTGGGTAATTTGTAGGGTGAAGAGTGTTGCCTATACTCAAAAATGTTTTTTCTTATTGGCCTACTATGACAGCTGAAATCTCACCATTAGATTTGAACTTTGGCTTAAGATCAATCAATGCATTAAAATCTATTGAAGAATTAAAAACAAACAGAAAAATAACCAACCAAACAAAACAATGCGAGGGTCTGTCTCATCCCAGAACAATTTTTGCAGAATTTCTGGGAGTATAGTCCAAGGAACTGTAATTCTAAAAACTTCTTTACAAGATTCTAATCACAGCCAGCATGGAAAACCAGTGGGTTAAGACTACAGTCTGGCAAAGGGCAGCCAGTTCATTCATGCTATTGTGGGTACAGGGCAAGTTTAGAATTCAGTTGCATAGTTCACAGTTGAGACTGTTCCCTGCTGTCCTTTCTTCCTTGTGTATTCTTATAATGAGCTCCCATTCATTGAGGTCACCTAAGCCAGTCTTAAGTGACTGCAACCTCAGAGAGCCCAGTTATCCTGGGATTTTCAGGTATGACATTGCTTCAGTAAATTTCTTTAAAGGCTAAGCATAGGAACATCTATTTGCTTCATAGCACCAGCACTTGTTAAAATCAGGCTATAAACAATCCAGCTTCTCTTCATTTTACATTTACTTTTTGGAGGTGATATGCAAATAGTCATTCATGTGGTATCCAGAAATGTTTTCGTCTATAGTAATAGCAGATGGTGGAGCATTCTTCACGTGCCAAGTTGCATTTATTCTACCACAGTGCAATGTGGAAGTGATCACGGCTTCTTTCAAATATTCCAACTCCCCATGTGCATCTCAGTTGTGGTGGGAAGTTTTCTTGCATATTAGTTCAAGATGTTGTAGATTTATTTGGAATTTTTGGAATTTGTGCATAGTGTAGTCACATGAGAAGTACTTTTAAAAGAAATATTCTTGAGGCCTAATGATTAAAGGTCATCAATTCAACAAACATTTAATAAGCATTTGCTGTGGTTTCTCCACTGGGATAGGTGGCTTGGTCCCCAGGAAGGACTTTGGAAAATTGCAGAGTTGCTTTTAATTATAATGATAGTGGGGGTGGGGGGTGGGGTGGGCAGGTGCTACTGGCATTTGGTGAGCAGGGGACAGAAGTACCAGCTGTCCTACAGTGTGCAAGACAGTCCCTATACCAAGAATGGTCCTGTACCCCGCTCCCCCCCCATCTGTTAAAAGGACATTTATGTAGGCAAAAGTGCTGTTTCTGACTATCCAAGCCTAAAACCTAGTTGTGTTTTTCATATACACACAAAGATTTTCTGTTTTTGGCATGGATTTCATTTACAGTGACTTTTCCAGGAAAATGGTAAATTGATTTGTAAATGCAACTTAAGGGAGAATTTTACTTTGCTTTACTTGGAGTCAAAAGTTACTTACCCTCTCATAAAATCATGTTGCCGATGGAGCCCTGCAGATGGTGTTTGAGTCACGCAAAGCCCATTTCTGTCCACCTGCATTTGTTATTCTCACCTTCATGCAGATTACATACATAGCAGCAGGCGGAGGGCCACGTCACAGCCTTCTGCTGGTGCTGTGCCTGAGCATTTATAATTCATAGTACTTTCTTATGTTACTCCTACAATATCTTCTCTTATTGTTATAGCTAGGGCAGTGGTCGGCAAACTGCGGCTCGCGAGCCACATGTGGCTCTTTGGCCCCTTGAGTGTGGCTCTTCCACAAAATACTATGGCCTGGGCGAGTCTATTTTGAAGAAGTGGCATTAGAAGAAGTTTAAGTTTAAAAAATTTGGCTCTCGAAAGAAATTTCAATTGTTGTTCTGTTGATATTTGGCTCTGTTGACTAATGAGTTTGCTGACCACTGAGCTAGGGCATTATGTTGAGCTGAGATTGTACATGTGGATGCGTCTGTGTTTGTAATAGTATGTGTGTAGGTGTGTTATTTATTCCATTTCAAGAAGATAGAGAAAGCATTACAAGATATTTGGGTTTAAGGAGGCCTTGGGATGATAGGGTTGAGGCCGCTAGATTAAGCAGTGGGGTGATAGCAGACAAATCAGCAGGTGAGGATGGAGCCGAATGTGAGAGGAACACAGAAGATACCACAGGAGCCAAGTCCGCAGGGAAAGCAGGGCCCAGGGTGATCAGGAGGACTGTTTGGCTAGGGCTTAGCGGGTGATGTGGAGGACAGAGGGCTTGGTGCATACAAAGTCATGAAGGGTGGAAGCATGGCTTTTGTGGATGGCTCATACTTGGGGTGGCATAGTGCTGGGGGCTGGCAGTAGAGAGAAGGCTAAAGAGGCAGGCAGAGGGGCATGCTGGGTATAACAAACCTCGCTTGTATTTTATTCTGGAAACACTGGCAAGCTACCCAAAGGCATATGGATTGATATCAGGCTTGCTTGTTAGAGCACATGCTTGTTTGTCCCGGTGTTGGCAACAGGCTGGAGCAGGGCAAGGTTGACCAAGCCAGGAAGAAGCCTGGCTGAGGCGTTGGAAGTGCTGAGAGCTGGTGAAGCTCACATTGATTCCGAAGGTCGGACCCAGAATTCAGTCCTGGGCAGTCTAAGTCCAGTACTTGTGCTCACAACCACTTTCCTAGATAGTCCCAAAGGCTGGGGTGGGCGCTGGGTGGTGCAGAGCAGGTGAGAGTCATGGCAAGTGGAATTTAGTCAATACTGAATATGGAAGGTATGGGAAAGGGAACTCCGGGATGTGTCTAGTTATGTGAAGTGTCTGATGAGGAAAAGAACACAGGCCTCACCCACAGTGTTGTGCTGAGTCGTTAACATCTGTGTCCCCATTAAGCATATGTGTGGGGAGATACTTGTTCATTTGTGTACCACTCACTTACCTGTGCTTTCATTTAATTTGGCACAGCCTTTCATCTTGTTTTGAAGGAGATTTGAATAACAACAGATTCTAAAGAAACTTGGAAAATACCACAGAACTAGTGATTATGATTTTCATCTGAGTGGTATTTAAAAACACGTGCGCATGCCACATGGGGGAAAGTGTTCTTAACAATTTACCCAACAACAACAGAAGTACTTAGATTTCTCTACCACATTGGTGAGAGAAAGTCTGTTCTTTACATGAGAGCCTTGCGCAGTTGCTGTTCTGATAGAAAAGTAATAATAATGAAATTCCTTAAACACTATTACAATAAGTTTGAAAAATAGAAGGGGGGATGTTACCCCCCCCATATTACCTGTTACTGTGTTTATGTATTTCTTTTAAATCTTGTTTTTCGATATATATATATTTGTGTGTGTATAATGTGTTCTACATTGTAGGTAGACAGATAGACCATTTTAGTTAAATTGTATACAAATATTCTAGGAGTCAAATGAAATATGGGAGGCATATTTTGAACCATTCTTCCTCCGAGTTTCCAAGTTGGTGTCCAGCTACCTACTGAATACTCTATCAGATATCTCTAGTTGTGTTGCAGGCATCTCAAAGTGAATACACCAAAACTGAGCTCTTGAATTCTCTTCCCACCCCAGTAGGTGGTTCCATCATCCCTCCCATTGCACGAGTCAGAAGCCTATTTCTTCCTTCCCCTCCCCCACAATGAATCCATCAGCAAGTCCTTTTATCTCTGCCAACAAAATAGATACCAAGCCACTTCTCTGCACCTCTGCTGCCACCACCGTCTTCCAAGCTGCCATCAGTCTTCACCTGGACTGCATGGAATTGAGAGCCAAGGAATTGAGGCATCACTTTTGATCTAGGAAGTTCTTTTGTAAAGGGGCTTCTTCTACCTTTGCAGTATCCCTGTTTTTATCTAGATTGTGTTTGTCTGGGACTTAGTAAATGTCAGTGGTCAGATCCCAGCCCTATGCCTGAGGTTGGTGCCATGTTCAATAAATCAACATGGATAGTAGAGGTTGCATTGCCAATGTAGCTACCTTTGGGCAAATATAATATTGGTAAAGAGAAAGGACATATAGACCAAGTCTCTCCCAAATTGCCTTTGCCAAAGACACATGCTACCATGGTTGTTGAAGAAAGCATCAAGGGTAGAAAACAGTTTAAGAACAGTATATCTAGGGAAGAAGCAATCCTATTGAGATCTTTCCCAGTGGCGTTAATGTTCAATGACCTGAAAAGTTCTCACCACCTCTTGTTGCTGTAACATCCAAGACCCAGAATTCCTGATCAGCTCAGTCCCCTGCTGGTAGTAACTGCTTTTACAGGAGGAAATGGCGAAATGTACAATACAGTAGGCCACCTCTAGCTGACTGTGTCTTACCTGTTCTCTTCCCTTGTCCAACAATGTATCTCCATCAAGTTGTATCCTTAATGAGGTCATTCGGCACACACTGGGAGATTATGTCTTATACATTTTCTGCTCCCTGAGCTATGCCTGAGAGGGCAGCCTCTTCAACTGTGGAAAGAATTTGCCATTTAACAGAGGAGGACCTTTATAGCCTGTCAAAGCTTTCAGTCATAGCTTTAGCTTTTGATCCTTTAACAGTAGCATGGGAACATTTTGCATAATCACTTAGCTCAGCCTTACAAATTGCCTCAGAGGAGTGAGGATCACTTTATGCTGGCATAATAGGAAAGAACACTGTGTGTTAGTGTTAATATCTGCATATAATTTGCATAACTGAAACCCAGACTATCTTTTTTTTTTCAGCTTTGCGATATAATCGACATATCTTAATCTTAGTTTTGTTCCCAAATTACCTTTTCACATCACTATCCCTTAGAAGTAGTGTATGGCAACATCGATTTGATTTTAACTTTTTCTTTTTTCTTTTTGTTTTGTTTTTTCCCCATAAACACATAGTAAACCCCTCTCTGTGTCAGAAAGTGTGTGGCTGCTGCATAGCTAGAAAGACACAAATAATGGCTTTCCACAGTTTTTCAGAATTGTAGGAGGACATGAGACCTCAGATAGAAAAAGCGCAGCAAATGTCAAGGAGGGGAAATGAAATGAACTGACAACTGGAATGATTGTGGTATAAAGACAGTATATCCAAAATAAAGAGAACATTTTAAAAGCTGAGAGAAAAGACAGATTGCCTACAGAATAAAGACTGGTTGGCATTTCTCAGCAGCACCAGTAGAGCCTGTACTTATTATCAAAATAGGAAACAGAAATAAAGACCTTTTTGGACATACAAAGACCAGCAGAGTTTTCTACCCTCGGTCTTTAACTGAAAGAATGACTGAAAGTGAGATTCTAGCAAAAAGGAAAGTGAACTCAGAAGTAGGTTTCACCATTCCAGAGCAATGGCACAACAAAGAAACTGGACATGTTAATAAACTTAAGTAATCTAAATAAATGGCTGCCTCTGTGTTCAGATTTGAGTACACATGGAATGTTTTTCCAATTGAGTATACAATTACTTAGACTTGGTGCTTAATGTGAAATTCTTCTGTCTGCAGTGATTATTTTCACTTCAGGGTATTTAACCAGAGGTCCATGGATGGAATTCAAGCCATCTGTGAACTTCTTAAAATTATTTTGCATCTGGGAAGTTTTTCTGCAGACAGAATTCATAGCTTTCATCGGACATTTAAAGGGGCTTAGAACCTGAATAAGCTTAAGAACTATGGGGTTGTCCTGGCCAGTTTTGCTCAGTGGTTAGAGTGTCATTCCACAGACCAGTGGGTTCAATTCCCGGTCAAGGGCCACGTGTGCAGGAGGAAACCGATTGATGTGTCTCTTTCACATTGATGTTTTTCTTTCTCTCTTTCCCCGCTCCCTCCCTTGCACTCTCTCTAAAAATCAATGGAAAAAAAATATCCTTGGGTGAGAATTAATTAAAAAAAGAACTACTGGATTAAGGTATTGTCCCCTAATAAATGAAATTACATCAATAGTCACTCTGAAGTTGAGATTTGATGACCTAAATTTGAATAGTGGATATGTCCAATATTTGTGGAACTATTGAGGCCCTGGATAAATTACGTTTTTTCTCATTGTGGTTTGTCTGTGCAGTGCACAACCTGTGTGGCTATACAAAGTGGTGATGTATCTGGCCCTTATACTTGTATCTCACCATCACAGTCAGTGTTTTATTATAGCTGTTATGACTTTCTAAAGGGAGTTACTATTGAGCTATCAGAAGAAATAAAGCTCTTCTAAGTGACCAATTTTAGGGTATAATAATAGGTTTGGTGCTATTGTTTTGTTGAGCACATGTTTTGTGTCATACATTGTTTAAGGGGAGGGGATTAGTTCAATTATTACCTCTCCCAGTGAAATTTGATACTAATACAACTATGGAGACCATGTGCAACTTGGGATTTTGTAATGCAATTGTAATGTATGTTAGATATGTGCCTTCTGTGTGTAATTTTAATTCTACTCCTCCACCCGTTCAGTAGTTATTTATTGAGTGTTAGTGTCAGGCTGTTTACTGCGTCAGGTGTGGTCACGAATATAAAGTTGAATATGGTGGTACTGTCCTTGAGGAATTACTCTGACTTAGGATAGTGGGTGGCAGGATGTAACCAAATCTTCAGTCTTGGCCCAGGACCTAGTAAGGTCTAGAGGAAGCTGTTTCTAACTGTAGGGTTTTCCCTGCCTTTCCCTTGAGGTGTCACCCTCCAGGCAGAACCTAGGACAGAGTTGAGCCCACATCTTTAAGAAGGCTGCTATGAACACACAGGTTTCCTCAGATATCTCAAACATCAAAATGTCTGTTTTGCATGTATACTTACTATGATAACAACACAATCTGTTTCTACTGGTAAAGCTGTTACATTTGAAGGTAGATCCCAGCCACTGATTAGAGGACACAGATGTCTTCTTCCCCAGGGCCTCCTTGTACCTCCACAGCACCCCCAGGGGCAAGGATGAAGTGCCCGGATCTCAGTGCTGCTGGGAGAAGATAGTCCCCGGTTCCATTTCCATCTTCTCTCTGCAGGTCCATTTCCTCTCCCAGGACAAAGGTAAAAGGTATCTCGCAGAGGGCAAAGGGAGCTCCTTTGTCAAATGGTTACCAGTGGCATGGAGAAAGTTAATATACCTCTTAAAATTAGCATATGCTTTTTTTTTTCATTGGTGGAATCCTCCCCTTTTTATGTGTAATATCAAGATACTAGAGGCCCGGTGCATGAAATTTGTGCACGTGGGGGGGGGGGTCCCCTCAGCCCAGCCTGCACCCTGTCCAATCCAGGATCCTTTGGAGGATGTCCGACTGCCAATTTAGGCCCAATCCCGGGAATTGGGCCTAAGCCAGCAGTTGGACATCCCTCTCACAATCCTGGACCGCTGGCTCCTAACCACTCACCTGCCTGCCTGCCTGATTGCCCCTCACTGCCCCCCCAGCCTGTCTGGTCACCCCTAACTACCCCCCTGCCAGCCTGATCACCCCTAACTGCCTCTGCCTGCCGGCCTGATCACCCCCAACTGCCCCCCCCCCACCCGTAGCCTGGTCGCCCCATGCAGCCCGCTGTTTGGTGGTTTGGTCGCCCCTCGCTAACCCCCCTGCTGGCCTGGTCTCCCCACACAGCCTGCTGTTTGGTTGTTTGGTCGCCCCTCACTAACCCCCATGACAGCCGGGTCGCCCCACATAGCCTGCTGCTTGGTCATTTGGTCGCCCTCACTAACCCCCCTGCCGGCCTGGTCTCCCCACACAGCCTGCTGCTCGGTCATTTGGTTGCCCATCACTAACCCCCCTGCTGGCCTGGTTGCCCCATGCAGTCTGTTCAGTCGTCTGTTCAGTTGAGATGGTTGCTTAGGCTTTTATATAGATAGATTCTCAGTTTTGATTGAATAAGATCATATTCTCTCCCTACTTTTATTTATTTTTTTTAAAGAATACCTTTGTAGAGCTGAAAATGTTATCAGTTGGGAGCTTTCCACGTCCCCACCTGTTGCCAGTGGAAGTGGGCTTCTTGCAATGTCACAAAAAAAGGAATTTTCTGAGACTCACAGGGAGAATGAGTGGCATTTATTTGCATGGAAGTAAACCCCTGAGTTTCCAAGGTCTCCTCTTCCCCTGTCCCTCCATGGGAGAAGTCCAGCTTTGTCTTCAGCAGAGCTAGGATTAAAGCCAATGCCCAGAGTTTCCTTCTGTGTTGGAGCACAGTCCAGTCCTGTGTCAGGCAGGCTTAGTTTGTGTTCCCAGTGATAGTCCATTGCATGGGGGTCATCTGGTCATGGGTCATGTGACTTCTAGAGCCACATGGCTATGGAGGAAACACAGGCGAGTGCATGGAAGCAGGAGCAAAGCCAGAGGAACAAGAGAGCCAAGAGAGAGAATTCCTTTGTCTGTGGATTATATATTCCCAAATTTCACAGGTTTGCATTGGCTCCACCCCTCAGCCAGTGATCTTTGTTTCCAGGTTAGACTGACAGGCACCTTCCCTATGCCCCCCCAACTTTACCGTGCATACCTCCATCTTCCCGTTGTTGGACCCCTTCCCCCAGTGATCTGCAGGAAGTGGATCTGGGCAAAGTTGCAGCTTCCTGGTGAAGCTGCCCAGATGGCCATGCTTATAATGTCTGGCCTCCCTTTTGCTTTTCTATTATTAATAACTAGTTAATTACAATGGTAACAGCATGAAACACGGACAGCTAGAGTTTTGAGAAGGGACTTTTGTGACAAATGCTGAATATTGGAGGATAATGCAATATGGTCTCTGGCCTGTCAGCCTCCCTTTCCTAGTTATTTGCAATTACAGTAGGACAATTAGATTACAGCAAAAACTTCTACAAACCCATGTAGAGAGATGACAAAATTCTTTGAACTGTATTGTATTCTAAATTGTAAATGAAATTCAAGATTGATTGTTTGATAGGTTGGGGTTTTTAAATGAAATTTTCTTTCATGCTATTTTTAGAACTATATGATTCACCATAAAGATTGGTTTAGAAAGTTTCAAAAATATTGATGTTATTTTATTCTTTTCAAATTGATTCTGGCTTTTTTTTTTTTCTTGTATCCCTCAAACTACCACTTCCTTTGCCATTCCTAGAACTAGTTGGAGTGTATGATTTAGCCTAAAAGTAGAATAAAATAAGCTCTATTTTATTTTGTTTTTTTTGGAAAAGCTAAAGAGAAGCACAGTTCATGCTATTCTTCTCTGGAAATGGGAAACCAAGTGTCTGATCTCATATTTTTATTATCAGGTTACACATCCTAGGAGGTATATTTGATAAAATATATTTGATGAAAATAATAGCTCTCCTGAAGGAATGCTTGTGTGTGTAGTGTGTGTGCACGTGCATGTGTGCTCATGGCTTTCAGTGTGTGTGGCATATGCAGGGATTGGGCAATGGTGTGATTGAATTGGCTAATGGGGACGAGCCCCAGTGCCATCCTGTCTACAAAAGGCTTCCTTTCCTCTTTTCTCTTCCTGTTCTTCTCTCTGGGAGCCCACAAGTCTTTCACTAGCCCTGAGACAATGGAAAGTACTTGTTGCTGCCTTGTCTGTACCCCAGGGCCCCTTTCCTCTGTCAGTTGCTGCTGTGGTAGGCGGCGTGTGGTTTTGATTCTAGGTCTTGTGTGTGAACCTCAGCCTTGTCACTGCCATGGCTCAACGAGCCCTCTAAGTTGCAGATTTGGTGTTTTTAACTTGCCTACTGGTGGTCTTGATGAAATCATCTTGGGACACTCAAGCCATTCATTCAACACATACTAGAGTGTCTGTCCTGTGCCAACCACTGTCCTAGGTGTGTGTGATAGGTATGTGAAAATCACAAAAATCACGGTGCTCCTGGAGCTTACATTGGCTCCTTGATAACTTTTAGGTGCCTCTCTTCTGGAGTGAGGGGCCATTTCCCCAAGCCAGGGAAGTGTATTCACCTACTTGACCTTTTTTGGTTGTTGGGTGTCTTTTACCTTCCAGTTTAGCATACAGATGAATAAGACTGTCCTCAGGGGGTTTATAAGAGAGAGACAGACAGGAAAACATGTAAACCTGTTTGCTCCCCTGAAGGCTGGATCTGTTCTATAGGAAGGAAGGCGGTGGAAGGAAAGAGCCAATCTCCATCCGGGGCCTGGTTTATGACAGGGGTGCTGTTTGGCTTAGCCTTGTGGTCCCTGGTCAGCGCTTGGAGGGTCTAGGTGTGGCTAGAGGGATGGATTTAGCAGACAGTGAAGGTGGAGGGAAGGGATAGGATGGGCAAGGCCAAGTGTCAAAGGGCTGTGATTGAAGCCTGCAGAGAAGTCTGAGTTTCACCAAGAGGCATGGACATGACTTGCCCTCTGTTTCAGGAGGGCCACTGATGGCGGTGTGTGGGATGCGGTATGAGCAAGAGCTGGAGGCAGGGAGACCTGCTGGCCAGTTCTCTTTCATTTGTTCTTCTATTTGTTCACACATACTTAGCTGGGGCTTGCCTTGACTTCATATGTATAAGTGATTGTCAGTGTTAGATGCTATCTTAAGAAGAGCGAAGCCAATTTAATGTACTAACTCATCTTTTGAGCTTAAAGTTTGCATTTATGTGTCTTTTTGTTGAGTGACATAAGAAGATGACATTAGAGGGAGGTAACTTTGGGGTGGGCGTGGACATCTCCATCTCATCCATCAAGTGTCTCTTGCTCTTGGCTTCACTGGTCAGTGATGTATAAAAATGCAGCGCTCTGTGAACACAGGTAGATACCGCCCTCACCATGGCTGCATGATTCAAGAGTTAATTCAGAGAAAACTGTTGTCGTTTACATTTTGTGATAAGAGCCGCAGAGAAAAACTGGAAGAAATCTAATGGGTTGTCTTGACAAAATGCTTCCATTGCCCTGAAGGAGCCAGCCCACTTCTTTTGGTCAGGGAGGGAGATTGAATTTTAAACATGTGGTGGTTGTTATTCATGCCCTCCCCCTTCCCCGCCCCTTAAGGTAGGAAATGTTCTTTGGACTGAGTGCCATGCTGCTCAGCATAAAAGACATGGTGTGGAACAAAGCCTGTGACTAATTGACACGCTCCAGGCTAGCGAGAAGGCGGGCTGCCTGTAATCAGGGGCAGAGCGCACACTCACAGAGGGTCTCCTTCTCCCCTAGGACCTCCTTTGCTGGGCATCTGGCCGGGATCCTCGTTGGACTCATGTACACTCACGGGCCTCTGAAGAAAATCATGGAAACATGTGCAGGTACAGAACAAAACATCTTCGCATGACACATTGGAAGGTCATCTTAATTTTAATAGGAACAGAAGCAACCCCAAGTTACCCTGTGGATCTGCTTAGTAATTCCCAATAGTCTCTTCTTAAAACAAGAAGTATAGGAGCTGGTACCGCTCCTCACACCACTCCAGAGAGGCTGCAAACTCTAATTCTAAACCCAAGGCTTTCCTATGGACAGAGTGTCGTTTATATGTATACCCTCAACATTAATGCTACTCACAGAAAACCATGGTTTTCTTGAAAATGCAGAGAACGAATGTAGGTTTAAAGTAATGCATTATCCTACAATATTCCATGATTTCATATATGTGCAAGGCAAAGTTGACAAAGAAAAATCTGTACTGAAGTGCAAAGAATTCAGAGGCCAAACCAGGGCTGTTATTGCTTAAAGCGTGGCTCCTGCTTTAACAATTTTTTCTCTTTTTGTTTCCTTCAAATTGATGCTCAATGAAAATACTTTATTTTATTTAGAAATATATGAATTCTTTTAGGCCTCAATTTAAAATCTATATTGGTTATGACTTTTAAGGACACTATTTTGCAAACACTTTTTTAAAGGCCTTATGAGTTCCAATATTTCATCTTTTATTCATGGGAAATCTTCGGAGACTATTTTACCTTTTCTTGAACCACAAATAATTTGTTTTCACAGTTTGTGGCGATGGCTGATGTTCTTGAGAACCATATAATATTCATGGTATTAGAGAGCTTTCTGGGCCTCGCACTGTTGCCTCTATTAGCAGGTTGTGTTCGCTTCTGGATGATTTTTACAGGCTGTGTTGCAGCTAAGCAGATGCATCTAAGCATTTTCCTACATTTGCTCATGACTGTGTTTCCAGTGTATGTGCTTGGAGGAGGCAGTGGGAGCTTCATTAAAAGTCCACTTTTATTATATTTTTTGATGCAACTTAATAATGGAAATCTAGTAATGAGCTTTGTTGCCCAAATACTGTCAATACCGATAAAAGAAAAAAATTTATTCTCAGGAGTTTGTTTTGTTTCATTTTTCTATGTGTGTCTGAAGATTTAGTGGTTAGTAATGCTTTTTGCACACATTAGAAAATGTAGGCAAGTATTTTGTATGTAAAGATGATTTCCCCCACAATTATAATAGGTAGATAGAGACATAGATATCTCACATATGTATGATATATATACACACAATGATATAACTTCATATCACAAGGATATATATCTACACAGTGAAATATTATACAAGCATCAAAGAAGGAAATCCTGCTATTTGCAACAAAATAGAGGAAGGTGATGTCTTTACACTAAGTGAATTAAGCCAGAAAGAGAAAGACAAATACTGTATGATCTCACTTGTATGTGGACTCTAAACCAGAGTGTAGAACAGTGGTAGCCAGAGGCTGGGGGAAGTGGGGAGATGTTGGTCAAAGGGTATAAGCTTCCAGTTATAAGATGAGTGTGTTCTGAGGATTTAATGTACAGCATGGTGACTGTAGTTCATACTGTGTTACATACTTGAAGTTTACTGAGAGAGTAGGCCTTAAGAATTCTCACACGTACACAGAATATGGTAACTGTGAGGTGATTGATGTGTTAACAGTGGCAGTCATTTCATAATGTATATGTATATTAAATCATCACGTGTACAGCTTTAAAGATCACATTGCACAACCTAAATATATACAATTTTTCATTTGTCAGTTATACCTCAAAAAAAGCTTTATGGCTACTATTAAAATGTTTGTTTTCTTTATATTTAGGCATTTTTTCCTCCAATAATGGCTACCCAGGACAGCAATACTACTTTAATAATTCAGGTAAGCACTTTATTTTATTTAATACATGATAATTTAAAAATTATAGTGTTTGCCACTGTGGAGCCACTTTAAGGCAATGCTAGTTTATGCTGTTGTGGAGTTCACACATTATGTAATTGTGCCTCTAACATGCCTGAAAGCTCGATGGAGGGGTAGCCTGGGAGCACATCTGGGTGGGTTGGTAGGGAAGACCAGGAAGGGAGATAACAATGACATGAAAATATTGTACGATTAATATGAGGTTTCTCAGACATGATAGGATTCATATGAGATCAGGTCCCTTTATTCTCAGTATAAGAGAACATACTGCTGGCTAAGCATGAGAAGTTAGTTTCAGATACACAATTCTCGCTAGTCCACCCTAACTGCATATTCAGGAAGAATCATGCTTATCCTAAGATAGACATTCCTCTGATAGTTAATACAATGGGACTTTCTATGTCTGTGTAAATAGGTAAAAAGGACTTCTGCTTAAAACATGTGACCTGTTTTAGGCTAAGGCCCTGACAGGCCAGCCTGGGGAGGCTTCTCGGTAATATCCTGGACCAGTAGCAGCAGCGGGTCTTAAAGAAGCCATAGGCCACGGAAGCACTGGGTGTCTTGTAATCGTGCCCATTGAAAACCATTATAGCTTAACTCTGGGGCCTGCAGTCTTTTATGTGAAGGGCCAGGTAGCTAATGTTTTAAATTCTACGGGCTCTATTGGCCATATGGTCACTGTCACAGTTAGTCAGCTTGTTCCTGTAGCAGCCATAGACAATTAATAAAACAAATGGGTGTAGCCGTGTTTCAATAATATCTTATTTACAAAAGTATGCAGGGGGTTGATCGGGAACCACATGTTGTGGCTTTTTGACCCCTGGCTCATAGCCTCCCATTCTCTCCACATGATATTCCTGTTTTTCTTTCAGTCATGAGCATAGATAGTTACAGTAGCTGTCTTGAAGTCCCTGATTGCTAATTCCGTCCTCTCTATATGTGACTTTTTGTATCTGTTTTATTAGATTGATTTTTCTCCTGGTTGTGGGTCACAGTTTTTGCGTATCTAATAAGATGTGATTGGACGCTAGACGTTCCATATGGTGTGGTGCTGAGCGCTGGAGTCTACCTTCTTCTAAGAAGAAGGACTTTGTCTGGCACCCAGTTAAGTTCTGTGATGACTAGTTTGATCCTTCTGGGGCTTGTTTTAAAATTATTTAGGGTGGATCTAAAGTAATTTTTTAGGGCTATTTCTGCACTACCATTGAGGTGTCTGTTCTGGGGTCTCTCCTGAATGGTCTCATGAAAGTTCACCTGTGCACACGTGGCGTAATAGTCAGCAAGTCTCAGGGGGGCTCCATGCAGATTTCTAGATGTTTCTCTGACATACAGTTTTCTCCTTGGCTATACTTGGCCCTGTAAATTCCTACGCAATACAGGAGCCTGCTGTGGCTGCTTGTGTTCCCCATCCCGGTACTGCTGTCTGGAAAGTGCCTCAGGCCCATTGCCTTTACTTCCTTTCTCTAAAGGTTCAAAATCCTGTGCTGCCTGTTTGCAGCCTGGAAACATTTCTTTTTTGTATCTTCTCCAGTCTCCTACTTGAGCATGGACTTGAGCTAGTGCAACCCAGTTCCTCCCCCGTAGCAGGAGAAGGCCGCCCAGCACCTGGAACCTAGTGTATTCAGTGCTCGGCTTGGGGGAAGCAGGGATTTGAGTTCCTGGAGGTTACCCGGAAGAAGGCTGCCTCTCCATCAATGAGGAGAAGTTAAGGAAAGCAATGGCAGAAAGGGCTCCAGGCCTTTATGAAAAGGCCTGTTTGGAATTATCCAGAACGTGCTGGGATGCCACTGAAGGATTTAATCAGAAGAGTGGTTCTGTTGGAGTTACATTCAAGCTGTTTTTGATGTAGTTCTAAAGACTGGGATCATGAGTATCAGTCCTGGCTGTCTGTATGAATCAACTGAGGAGCTGGTACAACATATCCATGCCTCAAATTCACCCACACCAGCTAAGTCTGAATAGGGGTAGAGACAGGGACTTGGACTCTTTTTAAAAAGCTTCCTAGATGATTCTAAGGGGATCAGTATGGCAAAGCATAGGCTTAGCAGATGGGGGTTACCTAAGTGTGGGGAGCACAGAGGTGGAGACTGTCACTACGCCAAGAAGAGGCTGCACTTCGGAGGCTTCCTGGGCTAGTGATGTGTACAATCAACATCCTAGAAATGGGGCCTCCATGCAGGAGAGGGACAGTTGCTGGGCAGTATCAGCTCACCTGCCACTGTCTGTGGACCCACCTGAAGAGAGGAAGCGCAATGATTAGTGATCGACACAGTTACTAGATACAGTTGGCCCTTGAGCAGCATAGGTATGAACTGTGTAAGTCCACTTATATGTGGATTTTTCAATAAACACAGACAGAACTATAAATGTATTTTCTCTTTGTTAATATTTTCTTAATAACATTTTCTTCTCTCTAATTTAGTTTATTGTAAAAATACAGTATATAATACATATAACAAACAAAATGTGTGTTAATCAACTGTTTATGTTAACGAAAGCTTCTGGTCAGCAGGAGGCTATTAGTAGTTAAATTTTGGGGGAGTCAAAAGTCATATGCAGATTTTTTTATACATGGGTGGTGGGGGGGAGTCAGTGTCCCTAACCCGAACATTGTTCAAGGGTCAACTGTATAGCCATTTGGAAGAGCATTGGGTCCTTGTGGTTGTTGGGTATGGAGAACAGTCTACACTGACTTAAGTATAGTAGGTCTTTGTTAGCCTATATGACTGAGAAGAACTGGATTGGACAGGAAGACCACTTTGGTTCTACCTCCCATGGTGATTTCTCTCTTCCCAGTGACTATTCCGTCCCCTGGACAGGCCTCATGGCCACTAACACCTTGATGTTGCTAGAGGAAAGAGGGCTTCTCTCTTGGTTCATTTTTTTTAAATTCCCCAAAGAAACAGGAATGTTCCTCTGGACAAAAGAATAAGAACATATCTTTGCACAGACATGGCTTAAACTATCATAGATTACCTAGTCCTGACCTTGTGTGACAGCTTGGAAATGTTAAGTAATTGGGCTAAAGTCACACAGGTTGCTAGTGATAGAACCAGGACTAAAAATGTCGGCCACTGATTCCTAGCCCCTGATGTTCTGCTGATTTAATCTTACAAAACAGAGCAGTCCCCCTTATTGTCTTTCCCTCCCATTTTTATTGCACTTATTTACAGGGAGGTGGGGTGGGCTTGCTTCTTTCTTGCTTCATATGGAAGAGGCATAAGTACAGCAGACACATTAGGACTAGGGAATTAAAGGCAAAAATAAAAGCCCGCTTTACCGTTCTTCTTACTGCTGTAAGATTGCCATATTTGTACTCCTTCCTCTGAAGGGTGGGTTTCTTCAAAGGCAGAGCTCCATAAGGCCAGGTGGCTGGGCTAATGGTCATTGAGGGAACTTTTATGAGAGCATATGTATCTCCTATAAGCAATGATTTATTCTTACTATGGCCCTCCTTAGCTGCAAAAGTCTTTATAGGTCAAAGAACCTCATGAATGTTTAAAAAGCTGCTACCAATTTTTCTAATCTTGGTGGTGTTTCTTGATCTCTTTTGCCATGAAGTTCTGGTATGTGTATAAGGAACAGATGGAGGAGTAGTTAATGAAATAACAATAACCAGAATTTCTTTTACTGCAGAGCCAAAGTCTGTAGCTACAAAGGAATATTAAACTAGCATTCATCGCAGGATATAATTTAAACTTATCGTAAGTGTTTGATTGCTAGGTTTTTCCAGCCATGTTTATTATGAAGATTTAAAAATGTCTGATAGGGCCAGTGGAACAGCTGTAGAAAATTTATGATCCTAGGAGACCTGTTCTCATTATAACAGACATGGATAAGATTTTTGTTCTTGTTGATGATTTATGACTGATGATATAGAACCTTTAACCACACAAATCCTTTTGACTGAAGGCACTTTAACTTTCTCTTTCCCTCTCCCCATGTTTTGTCTGACTAGTACCGAATTAGATTTTATAATATTCAGATGTTTAGAGTTGTAGGCTTTATTTCATTAAGGCTGGGTGTGTGGATTTTTTTAAAGGAAATAACATGAAAAATGTTGCCTCAAATTATAGCAAACTTGCCTGGAAATTAAAACTCTATAGATGTTTGTAGTATTTCTGGTATCTGATAGGATGGGTATTCCGCGCTTTTGAGTGAATTTGGATTTTGAATTCGCTGAACGTGTTCAAGGATAAATAGATAGAAACGCTGCTTAGACTTTCTGTAACAGAATGACTTTCCACAGGGGTTTGAAAGTGGTAATAAGCCATACGGGAAAGTGCCCAATATGCATTTTTGTTGCATTAAAATAATTGGCACTCTTAGGGAATTGGACAGTCTCTTATTCGGGGATTGTTGAAGTATCCCATGCTATTCAATGACTTATTCATAAATATTCTAGTATGTTTTAGAATGCCCCTCTCTTGTTCTTTGTGAAGTGGATATGTTGACTGTGTTTTGACCATTGTCCTTAGGTGAAGTTGTGTGCGTGTGTGAAGTATAAAAGCAAGATTTGTAGCTGTGCCACACTCCTTTCCTTTCAGGATATGAAAATCACTGATGGGTGTTTCCCATAGCAGTGGGAGCTGAATTTTTTTGATCGTTCTACTGAGTAGAGACCAATGAGGAAGGGCATCCATATTTAAAATTGTGTCCAGATCCCACTTCAGCCCTAAACCATTGTAAGGATTTGGGAAATTTACTTATATCCTCCTTCTGTTTTAGACATTATAATGTTTATATTTTTACATGGGAAATGTGTGAGAGAATGTGGAAGTTGGGTTATTGGTGGTAATTAGCAAGACTTGTCAGAATTAGCTCCTCCCCAAAGTTCTGAGCTATTTTATTTAATTTTTATTTAAGTCATTCATATTTGTGGCTTTCAGTGACATCCGGTAATGTAGTACTAAGTAATCAGTAAAAGTGGACAAAGGCTCTGAATAGACATTTCTCTAAAGAAGATGCACAAATGGTCAATAACCACATGCAAAGATGTTCCACATCATTATTATAAAAACCATTTAATAACCACTAAAATAGCCATACTTAAAAAGACAAATTATAACATGTGTTGACAAGGATGGAGAGAATTCTGAATCCATCTACGTTTCTGTGTGAATGTAAAATGATGCAACCGCTTTGGAAAACATTCTGTGAGTTTTGAGTGGTTAAACAGAACTACTATATGACCCAACAATTTCATTCCTAGGTTTGTAGCCAAGAGAAGTGAAAACATGTGTTCACATAATAACTTGTACACAAATGTTTATAGCAGCATTATTCACAATAGTTAAAAGGTAGAAATAACCCAAATGTTTACCAGCTGATGAATGAATGAACTAAATGTATATTTATACAATGGAATATTACTGGGCAATGAAATAATAATTAATGCTACAACATGAGCGAACCTTGAAAACATTATGCTAAGTGAAATAAATAGGCATATATATAGAAACAGAAAGTAGATTAGTGGTTATTTAGGGCTGGGAGGCCTGGAGAGGGTGATATCTAAAGGGGGTGATAAAAATGTTCTAAAATTGATTGTGGTGATGAAGGCCACTGAGTTATATACTTTAAATGGTGAATTGTGTAAGATGTCATTTATATATCTCAATAAAGCTGCTGTTGCACATAACCAATAGATATAAATACTTTATATGACAAATACTTTTATAATATATATATAATTACATTAGAATGTCAGCTGACACTAGATTAGTGTGTTTTATTGTCATTTCAGTGTTTATATAAAAATAAAGACTTTTAGAGTGCCTGAAAATTCTTATGGGAAATAGTTAACCTGCCCCCTCCCCCCATCTTATATGTTAGAAAAGCCTTTTGTTCATAACCAACACAAAAAGTAAATTTTAAAATAGTTTCAGGACCAATTATCTAAAATTCTGAATATGACTAGATTCTATCCTACCATGTTCCTCTTTTTTGGCTTGATTGTGAGTTCCCCCCTCCCCCCGTCCCCCCCCCCCCCATAGTCTTATTAAGGCAATAAGAAGCTTAAACCCAGCCCTAACAAGTTTGGCTCAGTGGCTAGAGCATTGGCCTGCGGACTGAAAGGTCCCAGGTTCGATTCCGGGCAAGGGCATGTACCTTGGTTGCAGGCACATCCCCAGTTGGAGGTGTGCAGGAGGCAGCTGATTGATGTTTCTAACTCTCTATCTCTCTCCCTTCCTCTCTGTAAAAAAATCAATAAAATATATTTTTTTTTAAAAAAGAAGCTTAAACCCAGGCAAGTAGTGTTGGTTGATAAGGAGATACATGACACAAGACTCGCGGTAATGGGTAGGAATTTTCATCAACAGCAAAAAGCATACAAATTAAATATTTGAAACATTGTCTTCAAAGGACATAAAAGGAGGAAAAATATTAAAAGGACTATTACTTATCTCCCACTATACCAGAATTAGATAGGTAATTTGCTATAGGGAAAAAAAATCTCTTCCAAGCAAATCCCATAAATGTGGGGGATTAAAGAAGATATAAAGAGTAAACTCAAACTGACTTTATTATTTTTTTTAATTTAATAAATCTTTATTGTTCAGATTATTACAATTGTTTCTACTTCCCCCCCCCATAACTCCCCTCCACCTGGTTTCCACCCCACCCTCTGCCCTTACCTCGCCCCCACTGTCCTCATCCATAGGTGTACAATTTTTGTCCAGTCTCTTCCTACACCCACCATATCCCTTTCCCCCTGAGAATTATCAGTCCACTCCCTTTCTATGCCCCTGATTCTATTATATTCACCAGTTTATTCTGTTCCTCAGGTTTTTAATTCACTTGGTTTTTAGGTTCACTTGTTGATAGATATGTATTTGTTGTTCATAATTTTTATCTTTACTTTTTTCTTCTTCCTCTTCTTAAAGAATACCTTTCAGCATTTCATATAATACTGGTTTGGTGGTGATGAACTCCTTTAGCTTTTCCTTATCTGTGAAGCTCTTTATCTGACCTTCCATTCTGAATGATAACTTTGCTGGGTAGAATAATCTTGGTTGTAGATTCTTGCTATTCATCACTTTGAGTATTTCTTGCCACTCCAGTCTGGCCTGCATAGTTTCTGTTGAGAAATCAGCTGACAGTCGTATGGGTGCTCCCTTGTAGGTAACTAACTGTTTTTCTCTTGCTGCTTTTAATATTCTCTCTTTGTCTTTTGCTTTTGGCATTTTTTTTTTCCAAAATATATTTTATTGATTTTTACAGACAGGAAGGGAGAGGGATAGAAAGTTAGAAACATCGATGAGAGAGAAACATCGATCAGCTGCCTCCTGCACACCCCCTACTGGGGATGTGCCCGCAACCAAGGTACATGCCCTTGACTGGAATCGAACCTGGGACCCTTCAGTCCCCAGGCCGATGCTCTATCCACTGAGCCAAACCAGCTAGAGCTGCTTTTGGCATTTTAATTATGTGTCTTGGTGTGGTCCTCTTTGGATTCCTTTTGTTTGGGGTTCTGTGCACTTCCTGGACTTGTAAGTCTATTTCTTTCACCAGGTGGGGGAAGTTTTCAGTCATTATTTCTTCAAATAGGTTTTTAGTATCTTGCTCTCTCTCTTCTTCTGGCACCCCCATAATTCTGATGTTGGTACACTTGAAGTTGTCCCAGAGTCTTCTTATACTATCTTCAACTTTTTGGATTCTTTTTTCTTTTTGCTTTTCCACTTGAGTGTTTTTTGCTTCTTTGTATTTCAAATCTTTGACTTGATTCCTGCATTCCTCTAGTCTGCTGTTGGGTTTCTGTATAATATTTTTTATTTCAGTCAGTGTTTGTTTAATTTCTAGTTGGTCCTTTTTCATATCTTCAAGAGTCTCGCTAAATTTATCGGTTTTTTCTAGAATTTTCTTGAAAAGCCTTATAACCGTGGTTTTGAATTCTATATCCAGTCATTTGTTTTCCTTCATTTCTTTTGTTTGTGATCTTTTTCTTTGTCTCCACATTTTCGCTACTTCCCTGAGTTGGTAGGGTAGCTTTGTGTGCTAGGTTTCCTATATGGCCCAGTAGGTCAGCCTCCCCAGTTATTGTTGTTGTTATCACTGGGAGGAATTGACCTCCAGGCCAGTTGGCTGTGAGGATCAGCTGTGTCTATGCTGGGAGATTTTCGGTGCTGGAGACAGCCTTATAGGATTAGCCTTGCCAGATTGCAAAAGCCTCTGTGCTCAGCTTGGAAGGGGTGGAGTCTCAGGGCGGGGCAGACAGTCTTGGCTTCCCATCAGCCCTGCCCTTGTGCATGTGTGCCTCCAGACCTCTGCCTTCCGCGGCTCCCCTGAGTTTCCTCCTGACAGTCCAGATTCCCTCCGTAAGAGCGTGGGTCCCCAGGGGCTTGCCTGGAACTGGGGTTCAGTGCAGTCGGAACTAGAGTTCAGTGCAGTCAGGAGCTTCCAACTCCCTTCCACTAGGGAATGCCTGTGGCAACCTCCGCATTCAGTCTTCTCTGCGAGCACTTGTGCGCATGCCTCCAGACCCCTGCCCACCGCGGCTCCCCCAAGTCTCCAAGTTTCCGTGTGCCTTTCTCTCTACCTGACAGTCCAGACTCCCCCTGTATGAGCCTGGGTCCATGGGGTTTCGCCGGGAACTGGGGTTCTGTGCAGTCGCAACTGGGTTTCAGTGCAGTCGGGGGCTTCCTTCCCCCTCCCGCCAGAGAAAGTTAGCCAGGCTCTCAGCCGCCCCTCCTCTCTGCGTACGTGCCTCTGTACCTCAGCCCTTTGCCGCTCCTCTGATTCTCTGTGAGCTTTCCTCTTTCCTTCTAGTTGTAGAATTTCCACTCAGCCAGCCTTCCTGTGGTTCTGGATGATGTCCGTTCTGTCTTTTAGTTGTAGTTTTGAAATTGTTGTGTGAGGCAGCAGTTTAGGTGCTTACCTATGCTGCCATCTTGGTTTCCTCTCTCAAACTGACTTTAAAAGAGTGATGGGAATACCTTGCAAAAGTGAACTTTGCTCTGTAATTAACCTTTTTCTTTTCTCTCATTTTATCTAGTAACTGATTTCCTAAAAGTACTGTTAATACAAACTATGATCTCTGATATGAAATTATAATCACAGAGACATTGGCTTATATATCTCAACATATGTAGTACAACAGAAATCTGTAGTATATGTATTAACTGTTGATTTGTCTCTCATTACATGGGGCCACTGGACAGTAAGGCTTTATCAACTATCATTTTAATCATTCCCTTGACTCTAGTCAGGACCTCACTGAAAATTCACCAAGTATTAAATAGCTCTAAGCTGAGAGATTTAATTTATATGTTATTAGCCCATTTGGGTCCCCTCTCTAAGTGCCACTGACTACCTTCTAAATTAATATCTTGTTCCTCTTTAGCACACAAGGACTTGCTCATGTCTGGCCCCATGTTGAGCTTTGTGGATACTACAGTGACAAGACAATCGTTGCCCACCCCTCATGGAGGAATTCTCCAGTTGTCATCTTCTCTTATTTTGAGGATTATTATTATACTCAGAATAATGACATGAATTGTTTTATTGTCTCTGCTTACAAAATAGGACATTTGAAAAAACACTCCATGACAGTGTTCTATAACCTTCTCATTGTGCCTGTAGGCTACTCTGGATCTCAGGATTATTACCCATATGGCAGGCCAGGTTACCAGGAAGACGTATCCAGGAACTATGATGCCTACACAGCAGGACTGAGTGAGGAGGAACAGCTGGAGAGAGCACTGAGAGCCAGCCTCTGGGACCAAGGTAGGAATCTTGCACCCTTCACTTCCTTTAAATCATACCTCACATGGGGAGATGGCCTAACAAAGGAAACTTTAAATAGTTTGTGAAAAGGATATGTAGATGGGAAAATGTGTGCACATTGTGATTACAGAGAATGGGGTGTGATGCCATATTCCAAGCAACCTAGGCTCCTGAGGTGCCAGACTATGTATGTGTTGTTGTAGTGGGTCTTTTTATAGGCCTACTGCACTCAGCGCTGTGGCATTAAAGTCAAGAAACTGTAAAAAACCGGTGGGATGACCTGACATCGTGTGTCTCCTGATATGATGCAGGATGAGCAATGCAGCACCACCTATGACATAGTCTTGCTAAAAATGTTTACACTGACCCTAATTAAGTCATCAAATGTGAGTGTCACTACACAGGAAATGCAGGGACTAGCAGAACAAGCTGAATAATGCCATTGAAAAATAACCAGGCAAAACATGAGATTTCTACAATTCAATGAGGCTAGTCTCCTGGGGGAAAATGTCATGAAAAGAGCAGGATGTGGTTTTCTATTAAAAGGAAATAATCAAATGTAACATGAGAACCTTGAAAAACTGGCTATAAAAGACATTTTTTTTTTTTTTAGAAAACTGGGGACTTTTGTATTTGGACTAGATATTAGATACTATTAGGGAAATAATCTAGCTTTCTTTGATGTGACAGTGATATTGTGGTTAAGTAGCAGAATGTCCTTTATTCCTGGGAGGAACACGTTGAAGTATTTAGAAGCAAAATAATATGATATCAGTAACCTGCTTTCACAGGTCAGCTAAAACAACTTTCTCCTCTCTTTTCCTCGTTCTCTCTCTTGCTCCTCCCTCCACAAGTTCTACATTCACATGAATTTGGGAAACTTTGCAAACTATACCTTCTTGAAGATCCTGATTAACACTCGTATACAGACGATCCAAATTAGCTCTGCAATCAAGATGCCATTTTTATAATTAATGCTTCCCCAACATGTTTGACTACAGAACTTTATTTTCAGTAGATGATTTTAGGAGTATATGCATCTAGTTCCAAAGAAACTGATCGAAAGAAACTTCTTGAAGTACATTATATAGTAATTGGTGACAGCAACGTGTTACAAATTGTATATATTAATTTCAACTTTCTTTTTCTTAAAACACTTCGTGATTGTCTTGTTAAGAATGAGACATCAAGGAGACATTTTTGAAAGACCTGTATTATATTTTAGTCCTTTTCTCTGTGGAAATATTGGTTTGAGTATATTTTATAAAATTCTGACCATATAGTACAAACTATTTTATACCTTACTTTTTTTCATTCAATATTATGTTGTAATCATATTTTCACACCACTGAATTTTGAACATGTTGTCCTTTATACTTTTTCTTAAATGTATACCTGAGAATCTCTTTTTGTGGACAGAGAACTATGATACATTATAAATAGTGCTTGTAAGAAAAGTTCTATATTTTTTGAGATTATCATATACTTTTTCTTCTTTGGTCTTTTGACATACTAAATTATTTTGATTTTCAAAGTTGAAGCGGGTTTGTACGCCAGGAGGAATATCACCTGGTTGTGATGGTGTATGGTCCCTCCTGGTGGCAATGCTGTATGCACCTGAAAAGAACCTGTGTTCTGCTCTAGCTGGGCGACGTGTTCTACAAGTGATCATAAAATTAACTCAGCTGATGGACTTGCTCAGGTCTTCTGTATCCTACTGATTGCCTGTCTACTTGTTCTGTTGAATACTGTATTTTTACTTACGCAGAATTCCCTGAAGTGATACTGAACACATATTGTTGCTTAGGGTACCCTCAGTGCACCAAGGCTTCCAGCTCCTCTAGTGTGACCTTGTTTTTGGGTACAGGCTGACTTACCCGAGTGTCTGCTTGCACTTCAATTTCATGTCTTTACTTCCCACCGGAACTTGGCCAGCTTCTCTGTCCACTCTTGTTGTCACCCAGGGGTATACCCTGCTTTTTAGTATGGTGGTGGGAGGCAAGTGGGATTATGCTTTCATTCCCCCCCCCCCCCCAGCCAATATTTATGTTCTCTTTCTATATAGAATAAGCTATGTTTAAAAACATTGAATTATAGTTGGCATACAATATTATATTAGTTTCAGGTGGAAGAACACAGTGATTCAACATTAACTCTTAGTCTGAGGCAGTAACTGTCTCCGGTTTGGAGGTGTAGCCTTCTCAGTGTTCCTGCCCTGCGCTAGCAGTAGAGATGGTGTTTTGTTTTGTTTAGCCTTTCTCCAGTCATTTAAGGATTCTGTGCCATAGGGAGGACTGGAGAAGGATCTAGGCAGCCCTGGATATAAACCTTTCCTGCAGTGGCTGAGTTCTCTCCCCAGGAAGAGTTTCTCTGGACTCTTATCCATATCTTAGGTGAGGACCCTGTGAGGTCCTGAGAAGAGCTGAAAGTGGGTGTGAATTCCTTTATGTTGCAGCCTCCAATATATTCTGTGTTACGTAGTCTGTGAATAGATTCTGTTCTCTTGCTAGCTCACACTTGAGCTATTTGTTAACAGTTTTGGCTAACATCTTGTTAGTGCCAGCAGTGTCTTCTAGGTAAGCAAGAGCCCCTCTACCGTTTTAGACTTCTGTTTAGTTGGGTGCCCTATGTCTCATCTCTCTGATGGGTTCAGGAAAAGTTAGTCATTTTCAGAATGTCCAGCCTTTATGTTTATTATGAGGATGGGAGTGTTGCTTTTTCAGCTTTCTCCATCCCCAGTGGAAGCTGGGAGCAGCCCTTATTCTTCACCGGCTCTTGAATCTATCATTCCTAGTACATTTATTTACTAGGGTTTTGTTTTTTGCTTTTTTTAAAATAAAGATCTTTCCCCCATGATGTAGGTAGAATCTATAGTCCCCTTTAAAAAGGCTGGGTAAATGCTTAATTTTTTGTCTTTGATTCCCAGTTTTTACAATAAGAAGTTAGTGTAATAGTCAACCAACAATACTGAGATTTGAAAGGGCCAACTAACAGAATTTATTTTGTAGAATGCCAGTTTAGCAAGAAACATCCAGAACCAATTAGGTTCAAATATATTAACTGATCTTCAGTTAAATATATTAGAAGAGTAAATTAAAGAATCAAGGCAGTACCTTTTTAACCTCAGACTTGGCTGTTGTCATATTTCTTAACAGTATATGACCATACACATTTTAGGGCTCATGCTGGGACTGATCGTACCAAGATAGCCTCTGTAGAAGAAACAGCAAGACCCCTATTATTTCAAGGGGCTCACATATTACCACTCTTAGTGAAATCTTGTCTCGTTTTGTTGGAAGTTTCAGCTTTTATAAACGAGTCCAAGAGGCAGCTGATACCACAATAAAAGAACAGTTTTGGAAAAGGGCCATCTCTTTCATTGAGTCAAAAGGCAGATGCCAGCTAGGAACATTAGCTCATTGCATTTACTGCCCCCCCTCACCTCCATCTTTCCATGTATAATTTGTGCCTTTTTTTTTTTTAATAGCCTGCCACCAAGTTCAGCTGGTGGCTGGGTACAAAGCTGTGTCCTTTTCAGCTTCTGTCTGCCAGCCCGGCACATGTGTGCTGGTTACAGCTGGAACTACTTGCTAACACGTGGAGTAACTGCTTCTAGTCCTAGACTCTTCTGAAAGGCACATGGCCCAGTTGCACTCGACTGTCAGTGTGGATCAAGCAGTTGTCATCCCCTCCCCACACTGTACAGTTGGGGACACCGGTGAGCCATGTGGGCGCCGTGGGGGAATAAACCGCAGAGGTCTTGGCAGCAGCAGACTGGAACTGGTTGCAGCCTTGTGTCACAGTCCTGAGATGTAAAATTACCAGGAAGCCATACCGGAAAAAAGTATTTAGGTTTCAAATTAATACCTAGTTCTTTTGTTATTAACAGATCATTTGACGATGCCTTTGAATCCTGTTTATAGGTAGCATGTGCATGGGAACAACTGAGATACATTTTAAGTAAAAAAGACAGAATTCATTTCAACTAAGTTGTACATTTTCTTTTTACTGAAGCTGCACCAAGGCATCTGAAAGCAGCATTTGTCTTGCTTCTTTATTATTGTGTAGAAACTTTGGAGAAAATGGAATAAGTTATGTCCATGTTCTTTTAATGGTTCATGGTGTGGCCCACAGAGAAAAGTGGGGCACCTCAGTGGCCTGAGCTTCAGTCTTGTGAGAGCGGGTGCTAATGTATGTGTTAACACCTGCTAGGTGTGTGCTGTGATTGCTGTGTGGTTCTGCTTTTGTTTTGCCATGGGAATGGACAGCTCTCAACTTCTTTTCTGGAAATCCTATCTGAATTGTAGATGTTCTGAGGTGTACTGTGCTGAGGGCCTGAGACAGGTAAGGATGGGTGCCAGAGCTCATCTATTATGGTCTTTTAGATTTGGGTAGCATTTGTTGTTTTGGTCATAAAAGTAATTGGGGGGCGGGTGGTTCTCTGTTCTTCTAGGTCCTCTGGCTGGTCTAATAATTAAATCAAAATGAGACAGATTAACAAAAGCAAACAAACAAAGAAATTTAATTACATACGTTTGTATGAGAACCCCAAGTATATGAGAGAGTCAGACACCCGTGTGCACAAGAGGCGCAGAGACAGGGAAAATGAAGTATGTATGACTATCTGAGCCAAAATGAGGGAAGGCGCCTGGGGCTTCAGAGGGAGGAAGGTCATAGCAGGATGATAAGAAGAGCAAATGTTCAGTAATTAGAAGTTTGTCCTTCCCTATAGATGGGACATAAAATGTTATTTTTGGTAATAATTTTTGGGGAGGCCTGTTCTGAATCCCTTAAAAAAAATTTATATTTACCATGGAAAATGTACATCAACAAAAAGAAGACAAAAAATAATTCATAATCCCACCACCCAGAGAAGGATCACGTAACATTTGAGGTGCACCCTTGCAGCAACCTGTAATACAGGCACAGAAAAAAACACTGCGAATGTTTTGGAGAAATGTTTTCTAGCTCATTGAGCATAAAGTGCCTCTTTCCTGTTGGTTACTGTGTAGGAAAGCTCACATACCCACACAGAATCCTGCAGAATAAGCATTTGTGATTATTGTTATTATTTCACATTGTGAAACAGAGGTACAGAGAAATTAAGTGACTTGCCCAGGGTCATGTTCTAAGTCAGGGGTGGGGAGCATCTGGCCGTTGGTCCCTATCAGGCCTGAGAAATCATTTGGTCTGGCCCTGCCAAGGCATTAGGGGTGAGTTAATTAAATGTTTGACCAAATATAGAAGGCTAATTTTTAAGTTGATAATTTTATATGGCCCAGGAATGATGTTATAAATATCCAAATGGCCCTTGGCAGAATAAAGGTTCCTCATCCTTAAGTGATTAACACCAGAAAAGAAGGCCATACTTGCCTATTTTCCTGGCATCTTCCTGAATTTGGGAAACTGACATTCAGGTAGGTAGAGCCACTATAAGTCTCAGCTAAATGTGAAAGACTATATTGTTAGAGGTTAGGAGTGGCATTTTCCTCACTGTTGTCTTCTCTTGGATATAGGACTGGCTAAATTCCTTTTTTTTTTTTTTTTTAAGTAAAAATTTCTGGCAGGAATTAAAAATAGTTTGTATAGGGAAATTGCAGATACCTCATAGGGTAGACCCTCCCCCGCCACAAAAAAATGTTTACTGCGGACAGTCCTAAGTAACCCAAGGGGCTGTTACTTATTTCTACCAAAAGTTTTAGCATATAAGTTTTAAAATATTGCTTTACTATGGACACACTTCAATTACGGATATTTGCATTGTTAATTTAAATAGGACTCAGTTATTCTTCAATAGTTTTAGAAAATAAATGATTCATAACAAAAATAAGAATAAATTTGCTCACATTAAGTGTGCCTTAAGTCACAGTGGTCGGCAAACTCATTAGTCAACAGAGCCAAATATCAACAGTACAACGATTGAAATTTCTTTGGAGAGCCAAATTTTTTAAACTTAAACTTCTTCTAATGCCACTTCTTCAAAATAGACTCGCCCAGGCCGTGGTATTTTGTGGAAGAGCCACACTCAAGGGGCCAAAGAGCTGCATGTGGCTCATGAGCTGCAGTTTGCTGACCACTGCCTTAAGACATCAGACTTTTCCATTAAATTACTACACATGACTCTGTTGAGTTATTAGCCATGGCTCCAGCTACCTGGTAATGGGAATTGCTCACGTGAGACTTCTCACTGTTGTCTTCTCTCCCTCTTCAAGCAGTCTCATCCAGCTTGCACACGTTGTCTTATCCATTTCTTTGTGTTGTGTTGCTGGTGAGAAAAATTCAAGAGTCATATGTTGGTTTCCATTTATTATAGAACCACAGTAGCTTTCAGAGTGGTCTAGTTTCATCACATGGCAGTCCTCCAGGGATTCAAAGCTATTTCTAATTCTGTTGTACTTCATTACAGATAGCCAGATGCAAGAGTCATGCATAATATGTATCTATTTATCTTTCTGAGTCTCAGTCGGGGGCCAGAGATCTTCCTGTGTCACGTCTGTGTTGTTTAAAGCCAGTTCTGTTGTAACAAAGGACCAGAATTGGGCAGTTAGTGAGACTAGTATACACATTAAGCCGATTAAAATTATATTGTAAGCATACCCTTTGGGAAAACTGGAAGTGGCCTCAGCGTGCTGTGATAGGAGACGGGTTAAATAAATTATGATATAGAATAATACTCAGCTATTAAAAAGAGAGGCAAGTTCAGAGTGTGCCAGATGAGAGGCAGGCTGCAGCAGTATTCCTACACACATGCTCATTTATTTTTGCAAGACCGAATAACTGTGCTATAAAAATGTTGGGATAATATTTAACAATGCCAATCATACTTATTTCCCAGGAAGAAGATTACGGTGACTTTTATTTTCTTGTTTTGGCTTTACTCTATTTTCTAAGATTTCTGCAAAATCATGTAGAACCTTTATAAATAAAAAAATATTAAAATAAACCTTGCATTGCTAAACATATATATTATAAAAGGCCAGTGGCCATAACGCCGTAACAACCAAACGACAGGTTACCAGAAGGTGCATGGAGCACCTTTCAGGCCCTCCCCAGGCATCAGCAGAGCGTCGGCAGCATCCACGGAGCGTCAAGGGGCACTGGCAGCGTCCACGGAGCATCGAGGGGAGCCGGCAGCATCCGCGGAGCGTGCGAGGTGTTGTGGGGTGGTGGACATGGCCCTGATGGCAGGCTAGGCCTAGGGGACCCTACACGCATACGATTTAATCGTGTGCTGGGCCTCTAGTATTCAATATTAGCCTTGCTCTTCCCTGATTCACAATCCCGTCCCATTTAAGGCATCAGTGGAGAAACGCAGTAAAAGCCGTACCTCAGTGCATCCACCTCCAGCCTCTGCAGGCTGCTTATGGATGATCAGAATGGTGAACCAAGCTGAGTGTCTGAACTAGCCTCTCTCCAGATTCCATCTCCCCCTTTCTTTGTGCTTATCCCCTTCATTCCCTTCTTATCTTCAGGCTAAAGTTACCCCCACATTTCAGGCAAGAAGGCCAACTGCTCCTGTAGTGAGGGGCCAGCTCTCCCAGGCCACTGCGAAGACTTCTTTCTCAAGGGTTTCGGAACGCATGATCCCGTCCTAGCCTGAGGCTGCTTTAGCACACCACTTAGGAACCATGGCACCAGGCAGTTCTATTTATCTTACAGTGTACAGGATTTAAAGCTCTGGGCGGTTTATCCAGTACAGTCCTTTCAGATCTGTCCCCTTTTATCTCAATGAAAGGTTGTGTGTGGTGGTTGGAACTCGGAGGTCTGGGACCCACGGAAAGGAGGCGTCTGGCACACTTTCTGTGGAGCATTTCTGTACTGCAAAATACAGATGTGTTACTAGAAAACAGGATGGGATGACTCTTGAAATTGTTGCGTTCAGGATGCTGTACAAACCAACCGAAACAACCCAAAGCCCAGTTGTTTTTCATTTTCAGCTCAGTGAGACTGAAAGGAAACAGTTTGCTTTGGATGAGGGTGATGCTGAAATAAAAAGTAGCACACCCATCGACATTAAGGGAGCTCAGTGTTTAATAAGTGTCTTCTAGAAGTGGTATCTGTAGAGAACACCTGCTGTCTGCATTATCACTTTAAGCAGCACCCCTGGGGTTAGCGGAGCCCCCTTTTGGCACACTGAGCTGTGACAAAGACAGATTTTAAACCCCGAGTACTTTACCACTGTGTAGAGGGTGCTTTTGGGTGGACACGTGCAGGTCCAGCGAGGCCCATTCTGAACTTAAGTTTGACACTATGACACTTGTCAGCTTATGGTAACATTTCCTACCCCTGGGTGGCCCTAATGATTTGCTAACTCTTAGCAGTTCAGTGTTTTATCTATCACAGACCCATGTAGACAGGGCCCCCTGGTCCGTGGGCAGAGCCAGTTAGTGGAATGCTGGGTTCGTTGTGTGCTGTGAGGAAGGGGCTGGGCAGTTGTTGAACAGGGCCTGTGATGATGTCTTGTTTGTTATACTTTCACTCATCACAGTCCTGCAGGCACAGGGCTGGGTGGCACCACAGAATGTCTTTCTCGACCTGCCTTTAAAATCAGTTGCCTTTCTGGCAGGTTACAATCTAGCCAAGAATGATTTCCATAAGCAGTGGCTGAAAAACCCTGCAGCCCCAGAAAATGTTTAATCAGCAGCGTGGCTCATCTTATTAGCCCAAGGAGAAAATAACTCACCACCAAACTATGGTACTATGAATGGGATTGTTTGAACCCCAAATCAAAATATGCGCCGTCTTTCAGCTGTGTGGGCCTCGTGCTTTGTCCCCCTCGAGCAGCAGCAGTGAGACAGCCCAGACCTTGACACCAGGCCAGGGACATCTTCAGAGTTAATGAGCAATTAGGACGTTCTTTCCTGTCAATTAACCGGCAGAATAATGAGATCAAATGAGCACTGTCCTTAAAAATACCCAGGCCTGTGTTTTATGAAAAGTGGGTCTTTCTCTGCTCTCTACAGTTACATGAATAGACAAGCAATTGCTTAACATGAAAATAAATTAAAATTGCTCCTACAGCAAACAGAAGAGAGAGGTGTACAAACAGGAGGCCATTTACTCTAAACACGGATTTTCCCCCGGTGATTGCCATGACGTCAGGACATCTGCTATAGCCTTAATTGTCTTAAACACTGGTGGACAAAATGTTTAGGCTACGAGCATTCTTTCCCCTATGCATGAATGTATAGTATCTAAGTTTGGGCAATGTGGGAACTGATCCTAAATTTGAGTTAGTGGGTTTCAGGCCATGACCCATTTAAGAGTTTTGGCTTTCCCCTGGATGTGATGAGAAGCTAGTGAAGAGTGTGAACCGAGGAGTGAGGTGAGCAGGGAAGATGGATCAAGGCCCCAGGATGAGGGGATGGCTACTGGAGGAGTTAAATTCATTGTGTCTGCAATACATTTTTCAGTGTGAGGGTCTGAATGGCAAGATAGCTGGGAATCAAGTTGTGAAAGCCCAGTATGCTGTGTCTAAAGGTTTTTTACTTGACCCTGGGGACAGTGGAAGCTTTGAGAATTTTAAGCAGGGAGCAAGAAGATCAGATGTGGATTTTAAGATCACTCTGCTCTGGGTGAGGGTGTGTTGCAGGGGGAGAGATAAAGTTTGAGTCAGCACACCAGGCACTGTTGTAAATGACCTCTATATGCTTATGTATGCGTGTTTACATGTGTGTACATGAGTGTGTATGTGCATATGTGTTCACTTCCTCCAACAACAACCAATGGTGTGGGTTTTACTATTCACCCATTTCAGAAAAGGGGATGCTAGACTGAGATCCCATAGCCAGTAAGTGATAGAGCTGAGTTGGGAGCAGTCTGGGTTCCAGAGTCTATGGGCTTAACCATTCCATTATTTGGCCTTTTCTATTGTAGTGGTAGGGTCATCATCATCATCATTGTTTAATTAATATATAGTTAATAATACTATTTTAGTGTTCTATTATAAATTATTTTAGCAATTTATTAACAGTAAACTTTTTTTACATTCATACTCATTTCTACTGAAATGAAATTAGAAATTTTTGTGAATTAGCTTTCTGTAAGATAGTCATAAAGAAATTTCAAGTTGAGTTATTCAAGTAGAGGTTATTAATGTCTTCCTGGTCACCTTTACGCTTCCTGTGGGAATTTCTACTGCAGACTTAATAATGGAGTGTTTTCAAGGCCCTTGGTAGGTACCTGTTAAAGTCCAGGGAGTGTGAAATCTCATCCCTGAGCTTGTCCTAGGATCTGCATCATTACACTCCCATTTAGAGCTATTTCTACCATATCACCCCAGTTCATCTTCATGCAAAATACGCAATCAAAAAATAAACTGAGTTTTTCAAAGAGAGATAATGCCTATATTGACCATTGCTGAAGATTCCACACTACCTTAGAGAGTGGTCAACAGGATCCTTTAGTACCACTTTCGCTTTGAGGAGTGCAGGCATATATCAGAGAAGTTGCGGATGAGTATCGCAACAAAGCTAGTGGTAACTTTTAGCTGGCGGAGGGCCTTCCCTTCTCTGTAAAAAACAGAACACCTGTGAGCTCAATAAAGCAAAGTGCAATAAAACTAGATATGGCTGTATGCGGTGGCAACTAGAGTCGAGGCGAGAAGATACGTGTTAACAGGTTTTCATGCGTTCCAGTGATCAACTTGAACTGGCTTGCTTTCTAGTGTGTCTTTATGAACTCCAGTAGATTTTCTGTTACCTTGTATTTTTAACTGAGCTTTCTTGGGAAAGGATCCAGAACATCCTCCAGCTAGATTTTCTTTTTATGGATTGATTGTTTTGATGTTGTAAACTTTTGACTGGATGAATTTGTAAGGAATTTTGACCAGATGAATCTGTAAGTGTTGCTTGATTTTCAAGACAAAATTGGGGTCATCGACTTCTCATATTTTATTATTTTATGCAGTTTTATAATTTTATGCAGAAATGGATTTTCAGTTGAAATCAGCTCTACTATTGACCTTTTGCTGTGTTCAGGAATGTACGATCTTCACATTGGGAGGGACCTTAGCAAATGCCTTTGCTCCTGGCCTCTGTTCCCTGCAGAACCCGTGAGACGGGCCATCTTCACGCTTCAGAAATATGAGTCCGGAAGGACCTTGTAAACTGAAACATAGAACAAGAGTAATTCTGTCTGTGGACTGTTGCCAAGTTGGTACTTCAGGGGATTAAGATTGAAATGGCTTGATTAAATGACCTTGATTTAAAAATTCTTTAATGGTAGTCATTGTACGGTAGTTATCAGAAGTTTAGCTAGCCCAGTGGTCGGCAAACTGCGGCTCTGTTGACTAATGAGTTTGCCGACCACTAAGCTAGCCGGCCAGAACAGCGGCTGCCTAGCAAGACTTTGATTACTGTGTTTTTAAATATATGTAAACGGAAAAAGAAAAAAAAATAGGTAGAAGGGCTTAGACCCTGTGCCCGTCAGTGTGCGATGAAGACTTCGTAGCCTTGCTTTCACACCTCACCACGGCAAAGCCCATTTGGTGTCCAAGCTGGGTCTCCTTCACCAGGGGACAAGGTAACTAGGGGTGTGTGGGGACTTTGTGGCTAGAGAATGACACCTTCCCCATGGGGCTGCAGTGATGGCCACCTGAGGCAGGAGCTGAAAGACACCTGGCACAGAGGAGGCATGTGAATCAGTTCCTCTTCTCGCGTCTTCATTTCCCTCTCTCTCTCCCATGTTTTCTATCTCCACATA
Source organism: Plecotus auritus (assembly GCF_963455305.1). NCBI lineage: Eukaryota > Metazoa > Chordata > Mammalia > Chiroptera > Vespertilionidae > Plecotus > Plecotus auritus. The sequence continues at coordinate 29,596,545 of NC_137776.1, forward strand.
CCTAGGTCACTGACTAAAATTTTCCTTTTTACATCCATTTTAATCCACTTCAGAGATTTCTCAAAAAAAGAGAATAACAGTATAAATAAATACTTAATCACCAACATTTAGCAATCCCTTTTTATGTACTAGGCATAGCAAGTACATTTCATGCATTTTTTTTCGTTTAGTTCTCATAAGTACTTGTATCTAAGGCTCACCACACCCTTTACAAGTTCTATTGCTATCCCATTTTTGGTATCCCATTTTCAGATGTGGAAACCAGGCACAGAGTGGCTGAAGGACTTGTCCACTTACCCAGGGTCACATGGAGTTAAAACTGGCATTCCCACTCTGCTTCTTAATCCCCCAGCAGTCTTTCCCCCGTCACTTAAGCGGTTCTTAAAACTTACTTTATGGTAGAGCTCAGTATAATCAAAAGAGAGACAGGAACTCGTTCCTGCTCACCCCAACCATCTGGCTTCTCTTTCCAGTTTTCCAGTAACTTGCAGGATTTTTTTCTTATCCTTTCTCCAGTCCTTCCGAAGTAGTGATGTACTGGGTATTTCTTCCAAAGGCTAACCCAAGACGAATGCCTAAGCAAGGAAGAACAGATAGCAAATTCATTAACCAGGGATCTATTCACAGTCAGCCTGAGGCTCACGGTGCAGTCAGTGCTTCTCCATCACTCAGAGTTCCAATAAATGAAAGTCTTTGCCTCTTTTCAAGCATCTTGATATTTACAAGTCTCATGTTTTACCATAGGAAGCAGCTTCAACAAGCATATTCATGTGTTGACAGTTCTAATTAATAGAAGTAATTAATCCTGACAGTGGAACTGTGAAAGGAAGACCCATTCATAAATCCGCTAATTATGTTACTCTGCTTAGAAGTTAATCGCAGTCTAGTCTTTCATCATGTCTGTATGTGAGCAAAAGGCCATCTTCCTGAATTCTTCAGACCTTCACATTTACTGCTGGTAAGGCAACTTTGTCAAAATTAATTTCTCATTGGAACTTAATTTTCCAGAGTACAGGAACTGGTGAAGAACAAACAGCGTTCCGGAGAGAAATAAAAGAACGGGAAAGCCAGGGGAGGAAGGGTGGAGGGGGGGAGGGGAGAAGTCAGCGTGTCCATGTGCTTTCTTACATATCTAAACCTATACCTTTTTGTGCATTTATTTTTACCCCTTTCTGAAAGCTAAGGTAGTTTTATTTAGGCTATTGGTATGTGCATGGCATAGAAAATGTGAAGCTTGGCCCTCGCCAGTTTGGCTCAGTGGATAGAGTGTCAGCCTGCGAACTAAAGGGTTCCAGGTCCTATTCTGGTCAAGAGTACATACGTTGGTTGCAGGCTCCTCCCTGTCTCCTCCCTGTCTCGGGTCCTGGTCGGGGCTCGTGCAAGAGGCAACCAGACGATGTGTTTCTTTCACATCGATGTTTCTCTCTGTCTTTCCCTCTCTCTTCCAGTCTCCCTAAAAAACAATGATAAAATATCCTCAGCTGAGGAAGAAAGAAGAGAGAGAGAGAGAGAGAGAGAGAGAGAGAGAGAGAGAGAGAGAGAGAAAAGAAAGAAAGAAAGAAGAAAGGAAAATGTGAAGCTTATTTGTTACTTTTATCACAGTTTGACCCTCTTCTCTCTGATATAAATAGCCCACTTTTTCAGGGGCCTTGGTTCTGTATCCGAGTCTTTCAGTCTTAGCATTATTGACATGTTGGCCTGGGTAATGCCTTGGTGAGGTGGGTGGGGCTATGCTGTGCACTGTTGGGTGTTGAGTAGCATCTGGCCTCCACCCACTAGCCACTAGTGCACTCTTCCCTTAGGAGTGACAGCCAGATATCTCCAGACATTGCCAGTCATCCCCTGGGGGACAAAACAACCCCTGGTTGAGAACCACTGTGCTAGAGAGTAACTTTAGATAAGAAAAGAATCAGGTAACATATATAGACACTTACATTAATTCAGCTGTAGCCAAATCAATAAAGAACATCATTTAGAAGTAATTTAGTGGTACAAAATCCAGATTTGTAATAATATTTCTTGAATCACAGTACAGGCAGACCTTGGAGATATTGCAGGTTTGGTTCCAGACTATTGCAATAAAGCAAGTTCTGATCCTTTTGCTTGGTGGGTCTCACCTTCAATTTGTAAAAAATGCAACACCTGTGAGGCACAATAAAGTGAAGCACAGTAAAGCAAGGTATGCCTATACCTCCTTCTTACCTTTCAGGGTCCCAGGGGTCCTTGTTGATGAAAAGTAGAGTAGAGGGAAGGAATTAATTAACTGGAGAGTAGCTGTATCTAAAACCCCTTTGCGCCCTACCGGTTTGGCTCAGTGGATAGAGTGTCGGCCTGCGGACTCAAGGGTCCCAGGTTCAATTCCGGTCAAGGACATGTATCTTGGTTGAGGGCACATCCCCAATAGGGGGTGTGCAGGAGGCAGCTGATTGATGTTTCTCTCTCATCGATGTTTCTAACTCTCTATCGCTCTCCCTTCCTCTCTGTAAAATACCAATAAAATATATTTAAAAAAATAAAAATAAAACCCCTTTGCTTCTCATGTTGGATGCATGGGCTCTTGGCATTCATGGATTTAATATTTAAGGTTTTGACCACTTTTAAGTGACCTTTAAGTTTTGAGTACTCAGCTGCAGGTGTTCTTTGCCCCTTTTTTGAGTTAATTAATTCCTTCCCTTCTTCTCTTTCCTCCCTACCCTGCTTAGACCTCTTGTCTTCTGTTTCAGTTACTATCTTACAAATTCTTCCCACGTCTTTGCTGCCCAGCCCTTCCACCTACCTGGAGAAACCTGACTGGGGTGAACCCAGCCACCAGGATTCTCAGACTCCTGCATCTGGCAGCTGACCTTGATTAGAGAACCTGGCCCAGCGGAGCAGACTGAGCCCATTATAAATGCACGTCAACACCTCACCTGTCCTCGACTTTCCTGATGACTTCATTCTAGGTCCTTTCTTCTTCTCCCGAGGCTTTAGTTACTATTTATATTCCAGCACCTTCCAAATTTATCTCCTCCTCCCAGATCTCTTTTTGAGCTTCTGAAATTATACTTAAACCTACTCAAAGGCATCTCAAATGCAGCGTGCACAGAACTGAATTTGTAATACCTTTCCACCCCCACCACTTGTTCCTCAGCAAGTGTTACCTCCTAGATGTTGTCCATCACCAGGTCCTCTGGATGCTAACTCAAAAAATGTCTCAAACCCTTCCACTTCTCTCCATGCCCGGTAGTCTGCATCATGGCCATCCATGACTGGACGCAGGAGATGAAGATGGAGAGGTACTAGAGCTGGAACATGTAGGGTACCTGTCATTGTGACAACCTAAAGCTCTCCCGTAGACATTTCCCAGTGCCCCCTGGGGAGGCCTGCTATACCTATCTCTGATCAAGAATTAAAAATTATCAAGATACAGAGTAAAAATTTATTCCAATAATGACTTCTAAAACAAGTTGCAGAATTGTGGGTCAGAAAAGTGGAAATCTAATAGGTTATCCTGAAAGCCAAAAAGCCATCAGCAGCAGAAAGTTGGAGGAGGGATAAGAGTTTTTAACTTTAGATATTTTATCTGGGTTAATTAATATAAATTTCTATTCATTCAACAAACCCTTTAGGAGCCCTTCTTTGAGCCAGACGCTGTTTGCTACTGGAACATGAGAAAGTAGCTAGACAGATTTTCGTGTGCTTAGGGTACCTTTAGGATATCCTTAGAAAATACTTATAATTTCATTTATGGAATTCACTGTCAGGGATTTGGAGGCACCTCACAAAAAGGTGGTCCACCTTCCACATTAGATTCTCAAAGTGATTCCAGACCAGCCTCAGAGCATCATCTGGGAACTTGTTAGAAAAGCAGATTCTCAGACCCCATCACAGACTCACTAAATCAGGAACTCTGAGGTTAGGCCCGTTCTCAACACACGGAAACATTCTCTTCCGTGTGCAGCGGAATCCCCTGCAGGACCTGTTGAAACGCAGACTGCTGAAATGAGTTGATGTTTGAGGGTACATCTGGGAAGCAGTAAACACGACAAATGCTCAAGTGTTTTATAGCAATGGCGGTGGTGGTGGCGTCCGTGGGTACATTGTGTGTGATGAAAAAAAACACACACAAGAAAGGCCAGGTGGGTAAAACAGTCTGATTGTTGTGGGCTTTGTCTAAAATTTGCATCTTTAATTTGGAAAAATGGTAGCATTCTCATAAAGTCAATTCCAAATGGATGAAAAGGAAATGAAAACGTCCCTGCACATGCAGCTGTCCTCAGCTGTCACAAAGATTGCCGTAGCCAAGGGCCTAAGGCGCTCCACATTTCTTACAGAAGCAGTCCTCTGTGTTTGATGCTTGGGGTGCTGGGGGTGAGGGAAGAGTCGTTTATCAGATGCTGATAAACAACATTTATCAAACTGTTCCGAGTTTCTTAGGTAGGGGCCGCTGTAGCCAGTTGACTCAGTCACCGAAGGAAGCGCCAGAAAAGGGATGCCGACCTCAGTGCAGTTGACAAACTTCTTTTCTTTTGGAGCTGAGCTCTGCTAACCAACTCATGTTGCCAAGCAAGTTTTGCCTCTTCTCTAAAGCCACATGCCTTTTGAAGGAAATTTAATCCGTGTGTCCCCGAGCCAGTTATGCCCAAATCACTAGACTGTTGGTTTGTAAATGTGACTTCATTTTGAAGTCATGGGGAAGTATTTTAGGAGACTTTCATTCTTCACACTGCCAAATTTTTCCTGGTGTGTTGTCTTGTTTTATTTAAACGCCCTGTATATCATCTTAGCATACATCCTGCGGTGAGACACGAAGGAAATCTTGAAGCCAGAAGGAGGGGGTGGTCTAACTCTTTTGAAGCAGCCAGTTTCTATTTGCAGGAGTTTATAATTTGTCCCTCTTCAACTTTTCATGCTGTGTCCTGAGCCCAAGAGGGTGCCTATGAAGGAGAATAGAGAAAAGAGATAAAGGAGAAAAGTAGGACCAAATCGCCTCCTAGGATATAATTCTATGCTATGCCAGGTGATCCCCTCTTTCCAAACTAAGTTCAGTTTTCCCTTTCACCTATGAGCATTGCCTGCTGGGAGAATTAAGGTGTTTCGTAAAATGCCCACAAAAGAGAGAAGTAAAATTTTAATTTAGGAGCAGTCTACAGCTTCTCATAATTAGGGCAAATAGATGTTGTCTGCTCAGGACTGAAGCTAATTGAAAAGCAGTTTTATTTTTTACTAAAATAGCTTTTATTTTAAATTTCTGCCTCTCTGGACTATCATGCTATGGACCACGTTTTATCTGTACATGAAGCCTCCTGGTTGATGTGTGTCTATCCATCAGGAGCGTCTGTTGGCTACAGAAGGCACCAGAGTAGCCTTGCTTTCAGGGTGAGGTCAATGTTCGTCTGCTCAGAGCACCGGGTCCCATGTAGGCAGCAGATATAGTCTCAAACATAGGAAGAGACATTTACTACCTGAAGGAACAAAGATTTGCTTCTCATCTATTTGAGCCTATGAAACGCTTTCTCTTTTTTAAAAAAATATTTGATCCTCAAAACAGTCCTGAAGACTACAGTTTCTTGTTTTCGGTTGGTTGTTTTTTTGTTTTTTTATTAGAGTTTACTTTCCTAGTTATTTCAGGTCGTTGTGGATGTTGGTGTGTGCCTCTGTCTCCACGAGGCTGTCAGTTCCAGGAGAGCAGGCATGTCCTATCCATCCAACGGGGACACCTGAGGACCTGTATGGGCTTTTACTTTGGAAGCCCTACCCCCCCCCCCCACATCTAAACATATGCAGTCCCATCCTTAGTATGTAAATATATATTAAAGGAAATGAATATACATGTGCCATATATATGATACACCATATATATGAGTTGAGTTAAAAATGGTTGATATAGTACATTTTCTAACATTTAATGAAACATTTTCTGTTTTATAGTTTTCTTTCCACTTAGGAACAAATTAATTATCTTGGGGTCTCAAACATTTTCAGGGTCTTTGAGAAAGTCATAGCCCCTGAGCACTATTCCTACAGCAATAAAGCCTCCCGTTTGCTCTCAGTCTTGTGTCCCTCACACCTATCTTGGGAAAGAAGGAGATACCAAGGGACTAAATGAGAGGAGAGGAGAGAGAGAGAGATAAGGGTTTTCTAAAGGGAAGAGCCATCCTTTTCTTCCTCAGCCTGATTTCTCCTCCAGGAAAGGGGTGCACACTCTTCATAATGGAAATGATCTTGGGAGTGTTGCTCGTCCAGGCTCACCTGGACCCCCGACCTTAGAGGCAGTAACAGACTCCTCTGAATGCCTCCCAGGCAGACCTGGCCAAACTCAAAGCCTGCAGTGCCACTAGATGGGCTGACTTTCTGGGTCAGGGCAGGAGTTGACAGTGGTGGGATGTACCCTCCATCCATGAACATTCCTAGGGATTCAGTCACTCACCAAATATATATTTGCCCTCCGTACTGGGGATACCACAGTGGCCAGGACAGACATCCCTGGAGTCCAGAGGTCTCTCTGTTCCTACTCTGGTCAAGATCGTGCTCCTTGGGGTACCTTTCTTGAAGTATGTTTGAAATGACTTGGGTTCATATTTTTTTCATTTTTTTGGTTGGATTATATGTGTGTGCACGAGTAGCTTTGTATATTCATAAAACTGAATCTTTCTGCTTATAAAATAAAGTGGGGGGGAAGCCTATAGCATAAAACTGGGCATGTAAAACTTCAGTTTCTCCACGGCTATATTATTTTTCTGCATTTCTTTTATAAATTCCCTGCACTTCAAAATAGAGAGATGCTGAGCCTTTCCTGAGTGTGTTTTGTGCCCTCGGGACTTCAACCCAGGGAGGGACTCACTCACAGTATTTAAACACACACACACACACACACACACACACACACACACACATTCCTTAAATGATCTTTTTCTAAATTCATCTCTCACTAAGGCCATTTAATTGAATGAATTCCAAAATTCATTCTCCCCAAAGAAAGAACAAGATTCGCCTGGCGTCAGTTTAAGGAAACTGAGATATGGTGTCTTATGCTGGAGATGTTGGTGCCATGAATTGGATGCGGTGGGGGAGGAGACGCCTGGCCTGCTCATCTAAAGAAGTTGGGAAGGCGATATTTTTATGTTCCCTTTTCCATTCTGCTTCCTCATGCTTTGCCGTTTACCCAGAACTGTCCCCACACGAAGACTGGTATTTGCTTTTTAGAGTAAAGTTCTGTTGCCTTAGGAGTATTTCAGAAAACAGTTCCTAGATGCAATCTCTCAAACTTACTCTCCTTCCCTGCCCAGCTTTCAGCAAGGACTTCTCCGATACTTGATATTTGAGTTATTTTTGTTTTAGAGAAGAAGGTTAATAGACCGACGAGTCTAGCAGTTCTAGAGACTGTCATCCTTGGAAATGCCAGGTCTCTTATTATCCCTGTTATCATTGTTTCAAGGAATGATGACCAAATGGGAGGAGCCTGAACCTGCCCCCTCACGACAAAGCTACAGTTGATCCTATCTCCCTTGCAGTTGAGCCTTAGAACAACTCCAAGGCCAACAAATGAGTGTATCCATCCTAAAGCTGTCATCCTGGCTGTGTATCCTCCTGGCTGCTCTCTCCTGAGAGCCCCCCTCTGTTCCCATAGACTAGTTGGTAGCAGAATGGCTGTCTCTCCTACAATGGCCCCAGGGGCTGGGGGAGGAGGCCTGGGTTGCCCCCAGCCTCGCCTCACTCTGGATTCCGTGCCCCGTTTCACAGGCCCTGACGGGCCACCAGTGTTTCTCACCCAGCATTCCTCTTACACAGCCCTGGGTGTAACAGTCTAACCATGTATTAGGACTCTGACCCTTCAGTGCCAAACACTCAACATTCTGAGCATAATTTCCATCAAATGCAGGTCTGAAATTTGGTCTGAAATCAGCTGGGCCATGTGCTCACTCTTGAACTGGGTGGGAAGAGACGTCAGCTGAGGAACACAGGCTTCTTTGATGGCAGGTTAACCACGCACCAATGCACATTTGAGTAAGTGTGGCCTGGCTTCAAAGCCAGGCTGACAATGCCTGAGGCCACTGGGCCATGGCAGGGACCCCTTTTGCTTGAAACCTTGTTCCATGTTCCAGATCTCAGGCACATCACCATGGTCAGGAAGTGAGAGAGAGAGTCCACTTCCAAAGTGAACACAGCTGCCGAGGGAACTGGGTAAATTCCTTAACTTTCCTGAATCTGTCTCAGCATCTGTAAGGGGCTGTCTAGTCATCTCCAAGGCCTAGCTCACTTTAGAAATTCTGCAGACACTTAATACTAGTCTCATTGCACTGGTCTCATGGGTGTGAATATATGCACTCACTTAAACCATAGATTTATATTCATCTTAGGCTTCAGTAAGCTTTTCAAGAGGAGAAACTGTGCCTTACCCGTCCTTATATCCCCTCAGTCTGGCCTGACACACAATAAATGTTTTCAATTAATATTGGTTGTTTAATTAAGGAAAGAGGGGAGAGGTGGCAAGTTGCTAAAAATTAAAAACAGTCTCAGAAAATTCAGTGGAATGAGAAATTACAAGTTGTAAACCAACACAAAGAAGAGGCTGGAGAGATGACAATGAGAAAATTAGCCGTGCTCTCCCCCAGGCTGTTCCTGGTAAGGAAGACTGGCTCTTGCCCCTAATTGTTCGGGAAGTGCGTCAGACGGTGCCCAGCAAGTGCCTAACCCTACACCCAACACATAGGAAGCACGCACCGAAATGTCAGCTGTCATTAGTAGGACGGAGAAGATAAGTCTCCCAGTTAACCACAGATTGTCAAACCAGGCACATCGTCTCTAAAGCTTGAGAACATATAGACGTTCCACCAAATTTTCCTGGACTTCACCTTGGACTGGGGTACCCTGCCACGAGGGCATCCGTGCTCGGCACTGGGCTGTGGCACAGAGCAGGGACTTGGCCCCACAGTGCTATATGTGTTGCTTTTCTGAGTCCTGAGTGTCCAGGTGGGGACTTCTGTTGGGTCTCTTGTTCATTAAACGAAGATGCACAAAAGAGGCTATTTGCTTTTTCCAGTTGGCTGAAAACGGGAGTTTTCACTGGCGGTGATTTGCCTAGGGCTCTCCAGGCACCAGGATACTCCCTGGTGTCTGGTGCCCATCCTGGGGGTGGGTGGAGGCCTGCCTGCAGCCGAGAGGTGATGACCCATCTGGAGCTGAGGGCACGATGGGAGAACTGGAGGTCTCGCCTGTAAGGTGCCCGGCCTGTCCTGGGTTTTCTGCGCTGCCACCCCCATTTGCAGGCCAGGCATCTCTTCCAGGCTGTGCTCTGTGGCGCCGGGGAGGCCCAGACTCTCCGCTCAGAGGGCCACATGGGCACCAGCTGCTCCAACTCATGCAGGGACCACATTGAGGGCCTGGAGGATCGAGTCTCTTGGGGGTAGCCAGGACATTGTGTTTAAAGCCATGAGCTAGTCCTTCCCTTCGGCAGCAGCTCCGTTTCTAACATATATTGTTCAGATCTGAACTTTTATGGAGTCTCCCAAGGGTGGGTGTGGTGCCAGGATGACCACAGAGAAGAAAGAGAAGCCCTTTTTGCAGGACCATGGTGCAGCCCCTGGAGCAGATGCCCTTGAGGCCCTCGCTCAAGAACACCTAGCTGGCCTCCCAGGGCAGTGAGGCCACTTCCCGATGCTCCTGACCCTTCTCACTCCCCCTTGCGGCTGGAAGCCAGGCAGCCCTACCTACATCACAGAAACCACAGTGCATCCCCCTAATGAGAGGGTGGTCTGGTGTGGAGCAGCGAAGACTGCTTGGGAGCAAAGACACTGTCACAGTCTTATGCAGAGGGAAGGAATGCAGCCACTTCTGCGGAAAGAAGAAACCTGGAGAAGCCATCAGCTGAGAATGTCCACACATCGCCCGCCCCTCCCTCAGCACTGCCTGGTGTACAGCACAGGAAGTTACGGTGACGCTTGTAGAAACTGGCCCGGGTCTTGTATTCTGAATCTAGTCTGAGCAACAGAGAAAATGCAAGGGGGCAGCTAACTGGTGTCCCAGTTTAAAATAGTATGTCCTCCTGTTCCCACTGGTATAGCAGTACCTGTCTGGTCACAGTCCCTGTGTTCTTGTTTGGAGACTCAGTGCAGTGTGGATTGGAGCAGGCATGCAGCCCCCCATGTCTGTGGCCCCCGGGAAGCTGTGAAGGCATGAAGGTGTGACAGCACAGGCTGCTCTTTCCTTGGGAGGAGCCCAAACAGTGCTTTTAGGCAGGGCCCGGAGGCCGGGGGGGGTGGGGGTTGGGGGGGGCGGAGAGGGCAGTGCAGGCCTCCTGTAGCCTCCTGTGCCTCCTTGCCTGGTCCTCAGTCTGCACCATCTGCTCCTCCTGGATCTTGGAGATATCATGCCCCACCCCCGCCCACAACCTAAACCACCAGCTGACAGAGGGAGGAGGCCTAGTCAGTGACTTCCCAAGTCCAAAGCATGACTTTCGCTTCAGCCAAGTTGACACGTAGCAGCATCCAGGGAGCAGTGTCGGGACAGCAAGGATCTGTTGTAAATTACAAGATGTGTGAGCCTTACCCACCCACACCACACCCAGCCTCGGCCCTCCCTCCTCCTTCTGCCCTCTTCCCGCCACGCCCCCCCCCCCCCATTACAGCCTACTTTCAGTACTATTTTGTATTGGTTTCAGGTGTACAGCAACCATACACGTTACAAAGTGATTCCCCCATAATTCAAGTACCCACCTGGCACCATACATAGTTATTGCAGTTTTATTTTTTTGAATATATTTTTATTGATTTCAGAGGTAGGGAGGGGGGAGGGAGAGATAGAAACATCAATGATGAGAGAGTATCATTGATCGGCTGCCTCCTGCACTCCCCCTACTGGGGATCAAGCCCGAAACCCGGGCATGTGCCCTTGACCAGAATCGAACCCAGGACCTTTTAGTTCGCAGGCCAGTGCTCTATCCACTGAACCAAGCCGCCTAGGACATACTGCAGTATTATTGACTATATTCCCTATGCTGTAATTCACATCCCCGTGACTGTTGTGTAACTACCAATCTACGCTTTTCAATGCCTTCACCTCTTCACGCAGCCCCCAGGCCCCTCCTCCCTTTAGGCCGAGTGCTGCTCCCACCTTTAGCTCCTCTAGAACAGTGGTCGGCAAACTCATTAGTCAACAGAGCAGCAAACCGCGGCTTGCGAGCCTCATGTGGCTCGCGAGCCGCAGTTTGCCGACCACTGCTCTAGAACATTTGTTTCCCTGAGAGGAAGTGGAAAGAGCCCAGTGTGAATTCATATATCAGGTTCTGTGTCATTATGAGGAGAGGGGAGAAGGACACCACTTCTATCTTTTATTATTTTTTTGGTTAATCCTCGCCCAAGGATATTTTACCCCCATCGATTTTTAGAGAGAGTGAAAGGGAGAGAGAAACATCCATGTGAGATGTGAGAGAGGCACGTTGATTGGTTGCCTTCCACATGCTCCCCGGCCAGGGTCAGGGGCGAATCTGCAACCCAAACATGTGCTCTTGGTCAGGAATAGAACCCGTCATCCTTTGGTGCATAGGCTGACACTCTAACCGCTGATCCACACGGGATAGGGCAGGATGCCACTCCTAAACCCTGCAGGTGCAAAGGACCGTGCCGGTCAGCCACCTTGACAGTACTGTTCTTGTGATTTGTTTTCCACGCGGAAGGGCTGCTTATGTGAAACGTGTGGCTTGGCTTATCCTGCCCCTGTCCTTTAAAGCAGCGTCATCTTTTTCTAAGAGGCTTCAAACCAACAGGGCGAGGGCGAGCGGCCTCCTGTTTGGTACAAGACACAGGTTACTAATGCTGTGACAAACGGCCAGGCGGATCCGGTGGAAAACCAGCCACTGCCCTCCCGAGGCTCCTGCCTGTGTGGAAGGGGACGTGCGTGGTCATGGGTGCTGAGCCTTTGTTTAATAAATGAGGTGCTTGGGGCCCAGCGAGGCCAGAGACCTCTGCTCCGAGGGCCACAGTCTGGACCTTTGTCTGCACTCCTGCTGTGTCTGGTTTGCATTCAGCATGGTCTTGCCTTCATGACTGCCTCCCCTTTTTCTCTGTAAATATTAATATGAAATATATTTGCTTTGCTCCTCAGCCTTGCCTGCCCCCTGTGTGTCCGAAATAGCCGGCTGGAATTCATGAGAATGTTATGTCTTCAGATGTTTATAATCCAAAAGAATCCCTTATGGTTTTTTTTAAATAATAAAATGACTTGGATGTCGGTGTTTTCTGTTGGAAAGGCGAGCCAAGTTCATAGTGCAGCCATTACAATGCAATGCATTATGTGTAATTTGTAGCAAGCCCCAGGAGCAGGGGTAAACCCTGGAATGCCGGTGGCCCCTCAGCATAATTAGCGGGATCAAACGCTGTGCAGAGAGAGATACAATAGTTGTCGTCCGAGGTCAATGAAAGTAATGAAAAGTTCCGATAAAAGCAGTGCACCCCAATTATATCCAGAGCAGCCCCTATCTCAGGCTGGAGTGCGTCAAGAGCCTTCATTGCTAATTAAAGAACCCTTTTGAGGTTTAACAGCTCATAAATTGCACTGGGAATGCCCTATTGTTCTGAGGTTACAAGTCTTGTCTTTGAAATGTAACAGTTGTACTTTTATATCGCATTCCTCCAAGAGAACCATTGTAAACACGAAGGGTTTGCGTTTCAACTTAAATTCGAACAACGTGGTTTGAAAGAGTTCCCCACATCAAAGAGAGACTGTTTGGGCATGTTTTATAAATTCTTTTCTCTATAGTATTTAAAGCTAACAAATGACTCATAGAAATGTGTTCCATTTAGATCCGTCCTGTCCGGGGAGTGTCCTCGCTGGGGCTTTTGCTGCCCTTATTTTTTTCTACCCTAAGAGAATTGTCTGAAAACAGTCTAGGCCTTTTGCCAAGTCAGTTGCCCTTAATCTACTATCTTCAGATCCATAGAAACAATTCTGGAAATGTTGTTATACTGCGTCTAAACAGCAACAAATGTGCTTTTTCATGGTCATCTTTTTTTTTTAACTCAAAATACCCACTGTATCAACTTGGATTTTTATTTATTTATTTATTTTGCTTTATGAACCAGTTATACTGGTAACCCCTTCCATCACCTCTTATCCTCCATTTAAAACAAAACAAAAACACTACTTTTTTTTTCTTTTTTGCTGAGTCTGGTTAAAGTGAAGAAAGGTTGGATGGTCAAGGGATAGATGGGGGTGCTGACTTCCAGAGCGGTAGGAAGAACACTGGGCTTTGATCCAGCCCCTGGGCATCTAGGCATATTATTTGCTGGCTGTGAGACCTCAGGAAATCGCACACTTTCCTGGAGCCTCAGTTTGGCCATCTGTGAAATGAGGACAGTGCCCACACCTCCCTCCCTCTTTCCCTCCCTCCCATTCATTCATCCCTGGGGACAGCCCCTCCCTGTTCCGGCACCCGTACATTACTGAAATAATTGGAGTCATGCATCGTCACTATCTGCAGTGTCATGTGGTTTGATAGGATGTGATTTTGTGAGGGCTTAGGCATAAGGGGGACGCAGTCCCGCCTGAGGATTCGGTGTTTGAGCTGAGTACTGCAGGAGGAGGGGGGAGAGGAGGAGGGATAACTGGGGAGTTGGAGTTGAGGGAGGGCAGGCTTTACTGGGCAGGGTGCGAATGTTGATCTTTATTCTTAAATGAAAGGAAACCTTGGATGGTTTTGGCAGAAGATAAAGTTGATCGGGAGATGTGTGCCTTTGAAGAGCTGTCACTACCACGTGAAGAAGGGCTGGTAGGAGGACCAGAGAGAATGGGAGATCATTTGGGGGCTCTGCCACCAGTCCTGGCTCCCTAGGCAGGCACAGGCAGCACTGGTGGGAGGTGGGTGGAGAGGAATGGATGAGTGTAGGGAGTGTTCAGGTTAGAAAGGCAGGAGTTGGTGATCAGGTTGAAAAGGGGCAGGTGAGGATGAGTCTAGGGCAGGGGTGGGCAAACTTTTTGACTCGAGGGCCACAATGGGTTCTTAAACTGGACCGGAGGGCTGGAACAAAAGCATGGAGTGTTTGTGTGAACTAATATAAATTCAAAGTAAAGGAGCGGAGGGGAGAGCAAGAGAACCTGATAAAACAGCCGGATCCGGCCCACGGGCCGTAGTTTGCCCACAGCTGGTCTAGGGTCTGGGCATGGTGACTAACTGAATGTACGGTGGGGACGGCCACAGGATGGGACAGCCTGGAGAGGGATTATTAGAATAACAGGTACCACTGACCCTTGATCGCTTTTCACTGTGAGCCAGGTGCTGACATCCTTTCATTCATTTATTTCAGAGCACATCTGTGATGTAGGTTTCCACACCACCCAGATAAGATAATTGAGGGTCAATGAATCAAGTACCAGCCTGTCCAAGGCCACAGAAAAAGGGGCAGAGCCAGTATCCACACTGAGCCAGAGCCAGGGAGTAGAGGGGCACGCTTGTAAAGCAGTAATGCCCACTCCAAACCTGAAACGGGAGGGTTGGGTGATGCGGGATGAAGTGGCTGAAAGAGAGAACAGGAAGCCAGGCGATGGGAACAGACCACCCAGAGACCTCAGCTCTGGTCCTGCCCCTCTGGGCTGTGCACAGCGGGAAAACCTCTTCCCTGGATGTTCATTTCCCGTCTCTGATGTGAGCAGATTGGATGTCACCATCCTGAGAGCTCCCTTCCCTGCTCGGAATATCCATGATTTTTATGATGGACTGATGCATCTCACACAGAATCTCATTCCAGGCTTAATCGAATCTTTGAAGCTTCTTTCTTAAAACTGTAGCTGGGCCCTCAGTGCCCGCTTTCATGACCGCACACACAGTCAGATATCCCCAGAGGCTCAAAGGCAACCTGTTTCTCCCCCTGATTTAAATCCTCGGTTATCTGAATTCCAGATTCCTAATGTGGAATGTAAAGTCCAAAATAAGTTCTGAGGTCTCCCTTTCTGCTCATAAAGTAAGTTTTGTTTTACTAGAAATGATTAACAGACGTGTAAGAGTCAGTCAGTTCTGTTGTTTTGAATATCTTTCCATAGTAAATGGACAGATATATGTCCGTTTTAGAATCATTTCTGAGCAATTCTAGGTCACCTTGAGCCAGTTCAAGGCAGGCTGTCTGAAGGGGGTGAATAGTCTGGAGAAGGCCCCCAGGTCTGCCCGAGGCTGGGAGAGCTTGTGTGTTAGAGATGTGTGTGTTTGTGTGTGTGTGTGTGTGTGTGTGTGTAAACACACGAACATGCCCTTGCACAAGCATGCCCCCCCCCCCCCAATGGGGCACATGATCAGAACTTGGTATGGGTGAGAGTGAGTTAATCAGACCTGAAAGAACACATAATAAGTGGTAATTGGGCTCAGGGTTGGGTTGAATACCATGAACTACAGAAACAAGCACGTTTTTAAAATGACCATCAGATTTCAGGAGGTGTCTCACATCTCAGAATTCTCACCATCCCCATGCTCACACTCACCCACATACAGAACCTCTCAGTTCTTAGGTGCAAAGAGCAAGGTCTTGCTTGTTTGTATTTTCCCCAGACGGCCCCTCGCTGCCACTTATCTCGCAGAGCTTATCCCCTCTGAGAGGATAAAAGGTCGAGTTGTCCTCACCTTCCGAGTTATCAAGGCCTCGGTGGAGGAGCCCACCCCAGATTCTGAGAACACTGGCTGCAGCCATTCGGATTCACGGCTCTATGCTTTTGACAAGGATGTCCTTCTTCTTGACTTATTTTCACCCCCTTCCTCTCCTGCCTTTGTGTTTAACCCCCGCGTGCACATCTGGCCGCAGTCCTCCAGTGGCTCTATTTTCTTGTGGTGGGGTTGGGCGGGATGCCCCCAGCCTGTTCCCCACCAGTTTGGCACCTTTGAGACTGGCCGAGATGCCCCCTCACGGCAGGTTTTACTCAGAACAGTTGGTCTTCCTTTCATTCCACCTGCGAGAGAAGGATGCCCAGCGGCTTTTGGCATCCGTGAAAGAGCTTTGAAACACTGACAGTCTCAGGGACGGTTTCCTGGGTCAGGGATTGTTTGGGTAATTATACGCCGATATCAGCATCCCTGGACGTGCAGCTATGTACTAATCAGGCTTGTGCATTTGAAAAGTAAAAATAATTTGAATTTTTAAAGTTGTTAAGGTAGCATTCAGCTTAGAGGTACAGAATACATCTCGTAAATTGGCCTGTTTCTAATGATGGAAAGTTCTCTTAAGTACCTTGAACCCCAGAGCCCAGGCAAACTTCCTGCATTTCATAGAGGAAACAAACAAGGTAGCCTCCTCTCAGCATTTATCTCCCAGGATGTGGTAGCTGGTTAGTGGCCACGGCCAGAAACCTCTGCCTAGCCCTGATGCATGTTAGTCGGTTCTTTGTTTATCCATCAGACATGTATGATGCATCCTCCATGTGCCGGGCACCGGATCCAGAAATGAATCCCTTGGTTCCTGGGATCGAGCGCTTCTGGGCCAGTTGCCTCGCTTCTAGCGTTGTGACCAGCATCTCCAGGGCACTCCTGTAACTGGATGCTCTGTTCCCCAGAAGAGGGGGCTGCTTTGCTATCTTACCTTTAAAATCGTGGCGTCTGCAGTGGCACATCCCAGCATGGCCTGGGAAACCGCCAGGGTCTCGGACAGAACCAGACGGCAGGCTGGTGCCGATGATGGTCAAAGCCGCACAAAACCCCAGAGCACATGATTGCATTCATTCAGTCCCAGTGTCCCTAAGGCGGGCCGGTAGTGCCATACTCACGGAGGTACCTGTGGAAAAGGCAGGTTCCTGCCCTTGCCAGTTTGGCTCAGTGGATAGAGAGTCAGCCTGCGGACTGAAGGGTCCTTGGTTTGATTCCGGTCAAGGGCACATGCCCAGGTGGTGGGCTCGATCCCCAGTAGGGGGCATGCAGGAGGCAGCCGATCAATGATTCTCTCTCATTGGTGTTTCTATCTCTCTCTCCCCCTCCCTTTCTCTCTGAAATCAATAAAAATATTTTAAAAAAAGAAAAGGCCGATTCCTGGGCCTCACCAGACGTTGATCTGGACTCTTCCACATTAGATCCTAGAACCTGCCTCTCCCCATCCCCTCCTGAGAATTTGGGCATGGCTGCTCTGGACCAGTGTGCAGTGTTCAGAGCCTCGCATGCTGTGTTTGTGCAGGATTGAGACATGGACGCACTGGGCAGGTGTGGGACCTGTTACCTGGCTCACCGTATGTGCTGCTAGTCAGTCCATCACCAAGCCTAAGGGTCAGCTGTCCCTTCCTGCCCCAAGGCCATTGATTCCCCTGACGTGCGGTTACCTGCATCCAGTGGGACCTGGACTTGTCCCCTGAGTGGTCCCTTTCATCAGCCATTTCCCACCTAAGTTTTCTTTGTCCTTTTCCAAAAGTCTCCTATGGACTCTCCGTCTTTTTTCCTTATTCCTTGATTTCTTGGGATGGTGTTTACTTGTTTTTTCATGCCCAGATGTTAAAGGGTGTTTTCAGAAGATTGAGATTCCTGAGAGAAAGATGGGCCAATTTCAAATGGCCCATGGTTTCAAAAGTAGTGAAAACATTATCGTGGGCCTTTGCTTAGAGAGCTGGAAGTTGGGCTGTCTGATTTGAAACTCAATTGAAGGGAGTGAGAAAACAAAAACAAAAAGGGTCTAAATGTCATCAACTGTGTTCCTCTATACCCCTGTCTGAGGAGGGGGTTTGCTATCCTGGGCACCAGGCACATCCCTGCGAACACTTCTCCGCCTCACACTTCCTCCTCCTGCCTTCTGCTGGGCTGGTTCAGGAAAGGGCAGTAGGGAAGAGGATGGGGGCAGGTGTCAGTGGGTGAGAATGTGAACCGGTAAACAGCCACTTTGCTTAGGTTCAAAAGAAATCAATTTTAGCATTACTGCATCCAGGGTTTGTCGTCTTATTACCACAGATTGTATCTGTGTGTCTCTTCTAAGGTGGAGTTAGAGCGACACAGATCATTCCAACTAAAGCCTCCACTGGGCAGGGCCGTGTGCGCCTTAGCAAGAGTGAATCCTGGGCATAGAACTGGTTAAAATATCCGCATCCATGGCCATGCCCAGCCTGTCTCCCTCTCCCACTGCCTGCCCGTAGTCTGCCTGCGCTGGGAGAAATCCGGTGTGACGTAGGAGCTGCTAGACGCTGGCAAATCCTGCCCAGGTTTCAGACCATCCAGACAATAAACAGCTCCGTAACATTGGCTGCGGCAGCTTCTGTGGAGCCCATCTGTTTCAAAACAACCCTAATTGTGCTTAGGAGGTGGAATGCTTTGTTGGCTGGAATTTGTCCTCGTTTTCTCCCACAGATTCAGCGTCCTGGGCCTCTGGTTCCACCTGCTGGCAAATGTTGGTACTGCAATGAAACCCAGCGTGGATCTTTTTCGTTGAAAGAAAAATCTGAGCTGTATGTAGCTCAGTGATTTCCAAGAGCTGCCGCAGGTCAGAATCACCTGGGAGCGCATTATAAACACAGCCCGCTGAGTGGGAAACCCTCTCAAACAATTCATGCGCTCACACCAGCGTTAGAGAATTATCACCTGGAATTCAGCACCTGGAGGTCAGGGATGACCCCACCATGTCCTACTCACCCCCAAACGGGGGAGTGACAAAGCTCGCTGGAGGTACACACTCCTTCTTCCAGTTTATCCTGTAACCCTTGGTGGTGCCGGTCAAAGCTTTATCCCCTCAGAACTCATCAAAACTGTTTAAAATGGAGAACCTGGCAATCTCTATGTAAGCCAGTGTTCCCTATGGCAGTGCCAGTGAGGAGTCCTCTGATAGCGTGACCCTGATATGATGGGGAGGGAAGGGCACCTCACCCCTGTGGTCTTCCCCAAATTCACAACCTCAGACTCATCCTGAGAAAGACAACAGGTCAACCAAATCCAGGGATATCCTCCAGACTGCCGGGCTGGCCCTCCAAGATGTCAGGGTCACGGGAAACCGCCACAGCCCAAAGAGACGAAGGAGGCATGGCAGCTAACTGCTGTTGGATCCTGGAACAGAGAAGGGGAATTGGTGGAAAAACTGGCAGAATCCCAATCAAGTCTGGAATGTAGTTACTAGTAACGTACCCGTCTGTCAGTGGTTTCTTGGTTGACAGTTACTCCATGAGAATGCAAGATGTTAACATCAGGGAAATTGAATTGTCTGTGTTATCTTCGTAACTTTTCTACAAACCTCAAATTATCCCAAACTTAAAAGTTCATTAAAAATTAAAATGTCAGGAGGAGGGGCACTGAATTAGACCAGATGAGTTTGAGAGCATTGCCAGGGAGCCACGGTTCCCTGCCCAGCTACCAGGAGTCACAGCCAGACTGGGAAACCCAGCAGCAGGGCCCCCGGCGCAGCCACCCAGCCAGGGGACGGATTGGAGGCAGGTTGCTGTGTGCCGTTGGCACTCTCCCATCACCAGTCAGCCGACCCTGACATCTCACCGGGAAAACAGTCGTGGAATCTTGCCCCTCTGTGTGGAGGTATAAAGTGTCTGGTCCAGCCCCTTGAGCTCAGAGGTGAGGAGCCTGGGGCCCAGGGAGGAGAGGGACTTGTCCAAGGTCCTGGTGGATTTTTAAGTGCAGGTCAGATTTTAAGTCAGTTGTGGCCCTTAAAGGTCCCCCAAATTAACCAACCCAGGAGGAAGAAAAGTACAGCAGGTAAAGTAGCAACTAATGTGAACTCCGTTTCAAAGCTCCTCCTTTTAAGATTCCAGACTGTGTTTTATAACCAAGAAATCTCCACTGCTGCTGGCTTGATAGTGGAGGAGTAGAAATGTGAATTTTTCTCTCTCAAGTCACATCTAAATGTGACCTTTCTTGTAAACCGTAATTAACTTCCATTTGTATGAACGTTAGGAAGTTCCAGGTGAATGTCAAACTATTTTTAAAGAGATAGATGGATAGAGATGGATAGATAGATAATGATAGTGACTCAAAAGGTACAGTGGTCTTACTGTCCTTACGCACCTCTCCTTTTCAAGGAGCATGTTGGCCTTGGGCTTCCTCCCAGGTTTTCTCCGTCTTTATCAGTAATGACTTAACAACCATCTTTTTAGAAGGAAGTTTGGAAGCTTTGTAATTTATGAAATTCTAATGAAGTAATGTTTTGAAAGAATGTGGGTCCCAGGCTGCTGCCCTCATTTGATAAGCGAATTCTCAGAGACCACTGATTTACTTTGAGGGTTCCTGATTTTTAAAAAATATATATGAAAAAAGTGATCACCTCTTCAGCTCCCTAATTTAAGGGAAAGACGTGCCGGCCTGCGACTTCACTTGAGTATAATTTCACTTGAGTATAATGATGGTATGGAGTGCTCATCAGATCATGAGCAGGTCCATGAACACGAGCAAATTAACCATCTCTACGTACAGGGGTGGCAGACAGTGGGGCAGATGGCCATCAACGCATGGTGTTCGTTTTGGCAATTCCTACCAGGATGAAATCACTTCTCCTCCCTTAGATGTAAAACGCAGAGGTTTCTGCATTATACATAAGGGTAGAGAACTGAACCACGGATCAATAAATCTTATGATCTCACTACTGGTGCTATAATTGAGCCAAATCATCTCAAACTGGGCGCTGGTCCCAAGGTTCTTGGAGGCATGCTCACTGCTTCTTTGAGTAAAATTGAGGGCTGACCTGCATTTACAAGAACGCAGAGGCAAGGCTCATCAGTACTAACATTCTGCACCAACTTCATCACAGGCCATTCCTCCCAGACGGTAGCTGTTCCTCGCGCAGTGGGGCAAGGTCTCGCTGGGCCTCCAGTTTCCCCGTGGCTCCTCCACGCCACAGAACTGTGCCACTGACTGGCGGTGCCAGTTACCTTTTTGTCTCTGTTTCTTTGAAGGCAGATGTTTAGTAACCAGCAGCTTCACAAAACCCTGCCAAACGGTCTTCAAACCGAACTGGGCTCTGTCTTTTAAAGTCACTGTTCTCGTCATTTTACTTTGCAGTTGTCTTATGCATTTTACCTTGTAGCTCTCTAACAAATAGACGTTTAACACACAACTCTTGATGATGTTAGAGGTTAATAGCCAAGCATTCAATGCTTGGCAGGCGTTTCTGTGTGCCCAGCACTCAGCTTTTTATGGACATCAACTCTTCTGACCCTCCCAACAGCCCAGCCAAATGTCTGCTCTCACTGTTCCCATTTTACAGGTAAGGAAACTGAGGCCAGATTCAGGTAACCTGCTCGCTCAATGGTGTGTAGCTAAAAAGGAGAGAAGTTGTGATTTAATCCAGGTCATCAAACGCCAGGGTCCCAGAACAGTTCCTGATAGTGACCTCTTCGGCAGCATCTCCTCACAGTGACAGACGCGCCCGCCCAGGTGAAGGCCTGCAGGGTGCCCCTCTGGCTCCGGCAGGGCTGGAAGCCTCCCCGGTGCCCTATCAACACTTCTCCAGTGCACCGAGGGGACCTCCTCCCCTCTGTCCACCCAGCTGAGGCCCGTCTGGATCGTTTCTGTTGAAATAGGGAAACATAACACGGCTCTATGAGCGGAAGAGTGATTACTGTTCCTCTCGTGGTGTGAGTTTCCTACTTTGATGCATGGCGTTTCTTCTGTTGGCTCAGCCTGTTTCTCCTCGAATGCCCTGCGAAGGGGTCCAGCGAGCGCTGGAGCCCAGGAACCTCCACCGCTGGCCTCTCTGCCTCCTCCCGGCCTTTCCGATCATGAAGACATTAACTGTCAGGCTCTTTCCTTTGGATGCTGGGAGTCCCTGTAGGTGTTTGAGCCCCGAGGCCCAGAGTCAACATGCCAAGCTGAGCTTGCATCCGGCTCTGCCCACAGTGGGGTCTCGCGTTCCCTGCCCAGCTGGGATAGGGTGCCACTTCCTGGCCCGCGCTCATGAGTTCAATTAAGAATAGTCTTGTTAAACACAACTGTTAAAGGCAAAGCAGGACTTGGGGTTTATAATATCTAAGCAGCAAACTAGTGGTAATTGGATTCATGAGGTTCAATGTAATTTCAAAGCATTTACCACTTTGAACAAAGAGAAATTCCTTTATAGATATGGTTGGCAAAAGCCATATCCAGTAAAACGTTGAATCTTACAGCAGTTATAAAATCTTTATGGTAAAAGTCTTAAGCCTATATGTTTGGATATCATCTTTAATGAAAGCTGATAAGGTGACAGATATAGGGTGGGGCAAAAGTAGGTTTACAGGTGTTAGAATGGAAAATAACACAATAATGAATAAATAATAATATAAGAATAAACTGTGTTTTGCATATTCACAGCTGTAAACCTACTTTTGCCTCACCCTCTCGTTCATTGGAGTGGAAAAACCCAAGGTGGCATCTCCCCCACAGGAATGATAGGCCCAGGCCTGCCCTGTTCACTCTGGTGTACCAGCCAGGAAGGGCTCCAGGGGTCAGCAGGGGCGATTCTCCGGTGGTCTCAGAAGGAAGGGAGATCAGAAATATGGGAAAGCAGAAATATGAAGGAGGTATTTTTGACCATCTTCTAGAAGTCTCTCCTTGTCTGACCATCTTTGCATGTTTATATGTTACCTGCAGACATCTTTGACAAGGTGCCACACTTGCAGAGTAAGCAGGAGGGATCTACTGTTCACCTGTTTTCCCTCCTGGCGGGACCCCCCTGCCCACCCACCCTTCCCAGTGGGGCCAGTACTTCCGGAGTATTTACCCCACCCATGCCCCCTGAGTCAGTCCTGTCAGAACCCCAGTGGGCAATGTTGAATGTCATTTTGTCTGGCTGTAACATATACCCTTGGAGGTCCCAGGCAGGTGCTGCTGAGTCAAGCCCATATGTTTATTGAGCAGCTTCTGTGTGTCCAGGACTGTACGGGGCACTGGGGAGCAGAGAGAACTGTCAGAGATGTCGCCTACCATTTAAAGCTTATAATCCTTGTAGGAGCGAGAACAGGCGTGAACAGTGGCTGCCCTCGCTGGCAGGTTGCATGAGGACCACCAAGAGAAGGTGCTGGAAGCTGAAGAGCTGGAGTTGGGAGAGGATTCTCTCATCAGGAGGGCCAGGAGGCAGTGGATTCAGATTGGGCATGGGAAAGTGAGTGAGACACCTGGTCGGCATAGGCGATGGAAGTGAGCCTTTCAGAGCGAGTTTACAGGGTTAGCGTGGTCACAGGAGTGGAAGGTACAACCTTTTAGGTCCATGTGCTTAAAAGCAAACCTGCTGCTTCCCCATATCTATGGGTGGTGCCCTGCATGGCTGCCTCCTGGAGACTTGAATCTCTTTCAGTAAATTTAGGCTGCTGGTGCCCTGGGGTCAAGGACTGCCTATTTTTATTCCTTCATTACTCCCACAATGCCTGAAAACGTGTTTGCATGTGTATATGTGTGTGTGTGTGTGTGTGTGTGTGTGTGTGTATGTGTGTGTAGTGATTGAAATGCTTATATCATCGTAAACTATATTTTTGGTATGTTTGCAGCCCCAAGAAACCCTTTGCAGTAATGATCTCCATTATCCTTCATATGACCTTCACATATTATGCCTGCACATTTGTCTGCCTGCCCAGATGTTGGTCATTATGGTAATGCAGTCCCTGCGCCGTGGCCCATGATGCCCCGGGGAGCTTGTGCATTTCAGGCTGGGAGGGGCAGGAGGCACAGGTTAGGGGGAGGAAAAGAGAGGACCCAGGGGCTGATCAAGAGAAACCAACCAGCGCACCTGGCGGGAAGACATAGACGGTGACAAGTTATTTCTGAGCATTAAAAATAAATAAAATAAACCAAGCCCTTGAGACATTAGGGACATTACATGATGTAAATGATGGAGCATGGTGGAAGGAATAATTAAAATCAGAAGACTGTTAGGAAGCTTCAGATGAGTCACAGTAGGTTCATAGGCTGGACCACACTAAAAATATTTGCTGGATGTTGAAATGTAGTATTCACAGCTAACACTGAAATGTGTTGTTCTGTTTCTGTTTCGTGCTACAATAAAGATGATGCCCAAACCATTTTCCTCCTGGAGTCCCAGGGTGCCGTGCCCTGTAAATGTCCGAGCAGTGGATGGGCTGTGTGTGATTTTCCCGTGCTTTCTCATACAGGAAACAGCAGGAACACGCCCCCGTCCTATGGGTTCCGGCTGCCACCAGAAGAAGAAATGAGGAGAATGCGGCTTCACAGATTCGACCGCCAGTGAGGACGCGCAGCATCCCGGCAGACAGCAGTGGTGTAATTACTGCCTGTGTGGTTCCCCCCCAAACCCTGATGACTGTAAACAGAAGCAGAGAGCGGGTTATCGTCCAGACCGCTCCGATCTGCCTTGCCTGTCTGTCTCCGGTGGCCCCAGGAGCCTGGAGTCCCAAACAGGCTGGTTGCCCTGAAACCAGCCTTGCTGAACAGCCTCCTGCGGGCGGCCTTTCTCCTGGCCTTGCTTCCTCTCACAAACAAGGTCAGTGCCTCCAGGTAGGGACCAGTTTCCACACTCCATTCTCTCACTGTCGACTCCACGGCGCCTCTGCCTTGTTGTTTTTGAGGCCTCTGACCTTCACCAGGAGGCTTGTCTCCACCAGCTCCAGCTCCTAAGATGGGGCTTTATTCCACCTGGCCTGCTCCGTGTTCGACTTTGCAGGAAGTTAGGAGCCGTGCCTGGTCCTCCTGGCATGTTGCCATGGTGACTTCCCAGGACCGGGATGTGGCTCCCACCGCACTGTGTTCCCACAGTGCAGGAACCCCAGCTCCTCCGGCCCCTGCATCTGGGTGGTGCTGGCAGTGCCCTTGGTTTGGTCTTGTATTGCTTGGCCTTACAGAGCGTCTGACCGGAAAAGCTTTAGTGAGACCAGGTGGGGAAAGTGCACTCAACAGGACATCAGGTGGCACCGGCATGGGGCAGCCTCCCTAGTGGCCTCTGCGTGCCTGGGAGGGAGTGCTTTCTAACCCGTCAGCAAAGCAGTAGGTGCCACGTGCAAAGTAGAGCCACGTTGTTGGTGGTATGCTCACTGAGAAATCACGCTTGAAAAAGCCTTTTCTCATCAAAGTGCCTTTTCACTGGCCACTGTAATAGCCACTTGTCTACTCGTGTCCAAGACACTCCCCTGCTGTCTGGCCAATCATTTAAGTGCTTCCTGGTGCTTCTGTTTTATGAAAAGGGCAGTCGATATCACTGATGTCTTAGTCACTGAGATATTTATTTTTTTAAAGAGTTGGAAGCAGCAGATATCTATTTCAATTTATCTAGGACTTATATAGAGTTTTCTGATTATGAAAGTAATATACAAGTCCCTTGTATATGCATAAAGCAAACATGTTATGGAAGAAAATAAGCCATATGTTAACAGAGGTTACTTTGAGGAGTGGAGCAAAAAGGATTTTGCTTTCTGTTTTTATAATTTTATATTTCTCTTTTATATCTCTGTGTGTGTATCACTTTTGCAATAAGAAAACTGACTTATATCATAATAATAAATCAAGAAATATATACTGACAGTCCTTGAGTTACGTCGGACTCGATGTAAGTCATTTCACGGTTACGTTGCCATCTCCCATTTATAAAAAAAAAAAAAAAGTTCCGTCATTTCAACGTATGTACATATGTGCTTTTTGTTTTTTATTACTTATTTACCACAAGTAAAGGTCAGGAATTGTTATCTTTCTTTTAAATTTTTTTTACTGTTTCACTTCATTACTGCTGTGTATGTGCTCCATGTGAGTGACGTAGGTGCTTAATGTAGGTGGGTTCCGACTTACGGCGAAAATCGAGTTACCTCGCGCCGTAAGAACAGATCTCCAACGTAACCTGAGGTCCTACTGTAATCAAGAAAATGGACTTAATAAGTAATGTCTATTGAGAAAATTCACGCTATAAACAGGGAATCAAATATATATGTGTATAATTTTAAAATCACCAGGATTCTCACCACTCAGAAGTGCCCAGGGTTAATACTTGGGGGGTATTGCTTTCTCAGCTTTTCTTTGTATACATTTGGCAATTTGGAGCATAACAACGGTGCAGTTTTGGATCCAGTTCCTAATCTGAATTGACTTGGAGAGGCTTTGACACTCGCATATAAATGCCCTAAGGCAGTGGTCGGCAAACTGCGGCTTGTGAGCCACATGCGGCTCTTTGGCCCCTTGAGTTTTTAGCAAAGGCCAGCTTAGGAGTACCCTAATTAAGTTAATAACAATGTACCTACCTATATAAGTTTAAAAAATTTGGCTCTCAAAAGAAATTTCAATCGTTGTACTGTTGGTATTTGGCTCTGTTGACTAATGAGTTTGCCGACCACTGCCCTAAGGAAACCACTTGAGACCTGGGAGCACTTGGACCCTCCGTCTGGCACAGATGCCTGGCCTCTTTGGGTTAATTTATAATTGAAGTAAAGCTATAGCTTGTTTATAATATGAATTGTATCTGTGAGTCTGGTAACTTTAAACATATTTAAATTAAAATGTTCAAGTTAAATGTCATTCCTCTCTCCCCCAAACTCTACAAATTTGACTCCTGTTTTCCCTGTTAGGAGTAACCTCATTGTTGCATGCCATCTTCTGATAGCACATTGAACAAGTAATCTGCTAGAACTTACTTCTTGTCCTCACTGTTACTTGTGCACAACTACACAAAGACGTGCCTTCTGCACTGGAGCGTGGACTGTGAACGGCTCTGGGACCAGGCCGGTGTTTTGTTTTTCTAAACTTTCCCCCTCTGCCACCCAAGATTGGCCCTGGCTCCCGGTGGGGACTCATGAAATGTTAGTTTCTCAACAAATTGTTTTTTTCAATGCATTAAGTCTAATAACTTTATATGGAAGTGGTTTTTTGTTTGTTTGTTTGTTTGGTTTTTTTTTGCGGGGGGCGCATTGTATTGCTGTTGAATCCAAGAATAGTAGCTCCTGGCTGTATTTGACTGGTCAGATACAAAGACACTGGCGTTGGATTTGGGATGATGGAACTGTAATATGCACACCTTCTTTATTTATGGACCGGAACATCGCTAAGCTTTAGAGAAGAGGAAAGGTCATTTTAGTTATAAATATAAACCAGATATCTTAGCACAACAGTAAAGATGTTCTGGAAATTATTATACTTACTTCAGTTAATAGGTTTGCCTGTAACCAGGGCTTATTATTTCCCATGTCCATCTGTTTTCATTTGTTTCCTACAATAAGGAATCCCCAAAATTATGCCAACAAAAATAAGTGTATTGGACAAATTATTTCTAATAGTGAATAAGCACATAGAGCTGGTTTTTAAATTTGATGTCTTTACTTGAGAGCAATTTCTTTATTGTCTATTCAATATCCATTTCCCAGTTTGGTTGTGGTCAGTCGGCTTATGAAACCTCTTAATTCAGAATCTTGGTTCTCAAGACAAAGGAGTGGTCATTCCTCTGAATGACCTTGAAAGTATTGCCTGTATTCACAAAGTTGTACATGGCTGTTTAAGCCTCCTGAATCGTTTTCGTCTGCTGCTGAGGCACAGACTGAGTTGTCAATGTCTGATTTTCACAGGACCAGGGCCAGGCTACATATTTGGCATCTGTTCTGCTGCCTGGGGAGTGAGTTAGCTAAAGGGGTGAGATCTGCCACAAACCAAACTGGGAGACAGAGGGTGTGTCCGACCAGGCCTTCCTGTTCCCAGTCTTAGTTTCTCTCAACAGATTCAGTATTCAGTGAAGAATTGTATTCAATGAGTCATTTTTAAAAACCTATCACCTCTTCCTTCCCCTTCCCATGGATTATTGCAATAATTTCTTATATTTTTTGCCGCTCATCTTTCATTTTAGAATCTCAGACTCTGCGTAGAAGGACCTTAAAATCTCTCAATCCCTTGCTCTGCTTAATAATTATAATACCCCTGCACTCAGTTCTACGTAGCTCTGCCCATTAATCTTCCAAAATTGACTCTTGTAATGGCACTCATTATCTCCTACCTCTTATTGTCTCTGTTGCCAAAGGATAAAGGTCAAACTCATTAGCCTTGACCATGCAGGTGCCACCCAGTCTTTGGGCCTCATCCCCATTTATCCATTAGTCTGTGCTGACCGGCTCACCACCTAACCTGTGACTTAATTTGTGATGCACTCTCACATGGAGCAGCCTTTTCCTCTCCCTCTGCCCATCAGAGCCTCCCTGACCTATCCCAGACACCTCATCCCTGCCTGATCTCGCCCCCATCAGATCCACTGCACTCACTGGGCCGTCCTCACAGTGTCCACAACCTACTGGAATTGCTGGTTATCCACAAGGAGAGGCTGTCTATCTCTCTAGATTGTAAGCCTCACGAGAGCAGGGACCATGACTGTTTCTGTGTATCTCCTTGTACTCCAAACAATGCTTTGTCTGGATCATCAGAACCAACAAACGTGTATGGACTGAAACAGAGAGCAGCTCATTTATGCCGTCACCACAGGAAGGTGTGAAAAGATGTGCCTGTTGCTTATTAATATTGTTGTACTCCCCCTGTACCTCCTTGGATTACATCAAGGGAAGGGTAACTTGAAAGAAAGCATTTGCCCATAGAAATATAATCTGGGGCCTTTCCCAAGTCTTCATAGGACAACAGGCCTACTGATGAGATCGTGGGGAGGTATCACCAACCTGTGTCACTAAGACACACCCACCTCACTGAATGCTGTGAATACCACCCAGCTGGCCACTGCACTCCTGCAGGTATGCGTTTGATGTGTCTGTGCTAACATTTTTCCTTCTGTGGAATTTAAGGGCAGGGAGAAAGTGATCTTGACATGGTGTTCAGATGGTAGGAATGAGCTGGCAGATTTGAAAATACAGTTTATACCTTATGAAGGAAAACTGGAACATTGCTCATAGAAATCCTTAAATTTGCTGGTAGTATGGATTGCTTCTTAGGAAGAGAATGGTGCCATAACCTCAGTATCAAGGCACACACAAGTAAAACCTGAAAACACCCCTGCCACACGCCCTGTGCGGGACCTGGCCTAGGCCCCTCCTCTAAGTATTGACAAGAGCTGCTTGCCCACTGGCCAGGGTTTCTGCCCGGAAGCTGTGAAGTTCTTTCTGTCTCTCACTCTATTTCCCCTTAAAAACCTGGTGTGGTGCCTGGAGGGAAGTGCTAAAAACAAATCAAACAACCAAATAGTATGTGATGCCATAGATTCTTGGAATTTACTTGAGGTCCTTTAAAGTTTTTGCCTAGAGAAACCAAGATGGCGGCATAGGTAAACACCTAAACTGCTGCCTCGCGCAACATTTTCAAAACTACAACTAAAAGACAAAACAGACATCATCCAGAACCACAGGAAGGCTGGCTGAGTGGAAATTCTACAACTAGAAGGAAAGAGAAAAGCACACTGAGACTCAGAGGAGCTGCAGGAGGCTGAGGTACTGAGACGCACGCGCAGAGAGGACTGGCAACTGAGGGCGCGGCTGGCTTTCTCAAGCAGGAGGGAGACAAAAGCTCCCAACTGCACTGAACTCCAGTTCCAGGTGAGACTCTGGGGACCCAGACTCATACGGGTGAAACTGGACTGTCAGGACGAGAAAAGCACACTGAGACTCAGAGGAACTGCGGAAGGCAGAGGTACCGAGGCGCGTGCGTGGAGAGGGCGGGCAACTGAGTACGTGGCTGGCTCTCTCAATCGGGAGGGAGACAAAAGCTCCCGACTGCACTGAACTCCAGTTCCAAGCGAGACTCTGGGGACCCAGACTCATTCGGGGAGAAACTGGACTGTCTGGCAGCGGGCAGAACTCGAGGGCGGCTTTCTCTCAGAGGTGCTTGCAGCGATTACCACGGGACACAGAGACATAGGGGCCTATAAGGGCAGGGCTGACGGGAAACCAATGCTGTCTGCTCTGCCCTGAGACTCTGCCCCATCCAAGCTGAGCACAGAGGCTCTTTCAAGTCTTGTCTCATAAGGGTGTCTGCAGCACAGAAGTTCTCCCAGCGTAGACACAGCTCATCCTCACAGCCAATTGGCCTGGAGGTCAATTCCTCCCAGTGATACCAACAACAATCAAGGCTTAACTACAACAAGACTGTGCACACAGCCCACAAAGGGGTGCACCAAGATTGTCCACCTCAGGTAACTGGGGAGGCTGATCCACTGGGCCCTATAGGACACCTAGCACACAAAGCCACTCTACCAACTCAGGGAAGCAGCCAAAATGCGGAGACAAAGAAACAGATCACAAATGAAAGAAATGGAGGAAAGCAAACGACTGGATATAGAGTTCAAAACCACAGTTATAAGGTTTTTCAAGAATTTTCTAGAAAAGGCCAATAAATTTAGCGAGACCCTCGAGGATATGAAAAAGGACCAACTAGAAATTAAGCATACACTGGCTGAAATTAAAAAAAATATTATACAGAGATCAAACAGCAGACTAGAGGATCACAAGAATCAACTCAAAGATTTAAAATACAAAGAAGCAAAAAACACTCAACCGGAAAAGCAAAAAGAAAAAAGAATCCAAAAATATGAAGATAGTGTAAGGAGCCTCTGGGACAACTTCAAGCGTACCAACATCCGAATTATGGGGTGCCAGAAGAAGAGAGAGAGCAAGATACTGAAAACCTATTTGGAGAAATAATGACCGAAAACTTCCCCCACCTGGTGAAAGAAATAGACTTACAAGTGCAGGAAGCGCAGAGAACCCCAAACAAAAGGAATCCAAAGAGGACCACACCAAGACACATCATAATTAAAATGCCAAGAGCAAAAGACAAAGAGAGAATATTAAAAGCAGCAAGAGAAAAACAGTTAGTTACCTACAAGGGAGCACCCATACGACTGTCAGCTGATTTCTCAACAGAAACTATGCAGGCCAGACAGGAGTGGCAAGAAATATCCAAAGTGATGAATAGCAAGAACCTACAACCAAGATTACTCTACCCAGCAAAGCTATCATTCAAAGAATTGAAGGGCAGATAAAGAGCTTCACAGATAAGAAAAAGCTAAAGGAGTTTATCACCACCAAACCAGTATTATATGAAATGCTGAAAGGTATTCTTTAAGAAGAGGAAGAAGAAGAAAAAGGTAAAGATAAAAATTATGAACAACAAATACATATCTATCAACAAATGAATCTAAAAATCAAGTGAATAAAAAAAATCTGATGAACAGAATAAACTGGTGAATTTAATAGAATCAGGGGCATAGAAAGGGAGTGGACTGACAATTCTCGGGGGGAAAGGGTGTGGGGGGTGCGGGAAGAGACTGGACAAAAATCGTACACCTACGGATGAGGACAGTGGGGGCGGGGGTAAGGGCAGAGGGTGGGGTGGGAACCGAGTGGAGGAGTGCTATGGGGGAAAAAAGAGGAACAATTGTAATAATCTGAACAATAAAGTTTTATTAAATTAAAAAAAAAGTTTTTGCCTAACTTGAATCTCGAGAAGCTGCCTCTTAATAAGATTCTCTCCCCCAACAATTAAAATGAGCTTGCACAGCCTTAGCAGCTGATCATTATTAAAACAATTGAGCAAGGCCTCCGAATCTCTAATCAAGAACAGCTCCGCCAAAACCGGTTTGGCTCAGTGGATAGAGCGTCAGCCTGTGGACCGAGGGGTCCCGGGTTCGATTCGGTCAAGGGCACGTAACTTGGTTGCGGGCACATCCCCAGTAGGAGGTGTGCAGGAGGCAGCTGATCGATGTTTCTCTCTCATCGATGTTTCTAACTCTCTATCCCTCTTCCTTCCTCTCTGTAAAAAAATCAATAAAATATATATTTAAAAAAAAAAAAAAAAAAAGAACAGCTCCAAGGCCAAACTCCCTGCTGCTCGGAGTGTGGACCCGGGGCAGCGGCCAGCAGCACCCAGGAGTGGCTGGGAATTCAGACTCCTGCCCCAGGCCCATTTTCAAAGGTCCCACATGTGCATGAGTGGATCAAGAAGATAGGCTGTAGCTATACCATGGAATCTACGGAGAGTCCATGAGACAGAGGTAATCCTGTTCTTTGCAGCAACGTGGATGGAAGCAGAGAACCTTATGCACACGTAATACTTTCAACGGTAAAGATAAATTAAAACAACAACAACATAGCCTTGTTTCAATATAGTCACGGAGGCTCAGGGAGGGGAACTCAGGGCTCCAAGACCACCAGCACACAGTAGGGCAGTGCCTCCTGTTTCTGTTGTGCTGAGCAGACAGGAGCACCTGATCTCAGCAGAAAGAATAAGTGTAAAGAACAGCTTACCTGGAGCTGCACACGTTGCTCCCACAAAGAAGATTCCAATCCCGGCTGTGACCAGCAGCTGCGCACGGCAGAAATGGGCTGGCCCCAAGGACCAGGTGTGGGAGTTGGCATAGTTACTCCTTCTGCATCGCCGGAGCAGAGTAAATGGGGGATCCAACCCACACACAGTGTCACAGGTTGGACCCACCTTTCACTGTGTGTGTGTTGTAGAGCAGACTGAGGGCTTTGTGACCAGAGGAACTTTTTACTCTTGATTTTAAAGCTTGCCGTGGTTTTCCAGACACATAGATTCCAATTGATAACTGGTTGAGAATTTCGTGTTAGGCTGATAAAATTATGCCCGAAGTATATAGTCATTGAGGATGCAAGCCACCCCCTCGGACAGGAAGTGCCTTGCTGGCAAGTGGGACAATGAAAATGTCTAGGTCAGCTGGCACTGCAGTCCCTGGGCCGCCAGGTAAGGGCCTCCAGATACTTCTTTCTCCAGCTCAGGGTAGTTCTGAGTTGCTGACCTTGGACATCAGGGGGCTCCAAAGGCCTGGCTGGTTTGCACTGGACCCTGCAATACAGGCCTTCCGGGCTCCCCCAGGTCGCTCTGACCTCATGGGTTCCCTGCCCCCTTCCCTCCAAGCGCATCTTCAGACTGTCTCCGAGCCAAGCTGGGCGGGGGTCTGAGGACTCATGATGGGCCTTGCAGGGACAGCATCCGTTGAGGCCCCGGAGTGACAGCCCCGTGGGGGCCTCTATTTTCTAAGCCACCCATACATGGGAAAGCCCTTGGGAGGCGATGGTGTAGGTGAAGGTGCAATCTTCAATGACAGACCAGGGTTCAGATTCTACGGGGGCCTGATTGTGTCACCTCGATCAAGCCGCTTACTCTGTCTAAATCTCAGTCTCCTTACCCGCAAAATAGGATAGTGGAGAGGTTGAGAGGGAGTACAAGCAGCAGGGTTAATACAGCTCCTGTCACCTAGTCCCTGCTAACACATAGCTCAAGAAAGGTTAAATATCCTCACATCTCCACCAGGTGAGGGGTGGGACCGAGGACCACTGAAGGTCCCCTCTAATTAACAAGAGTGGCTCCTTGAGACAGTCACTGAATGTCTGCACCTCACCTGCCCTGCGCTTTGCTGCAGGAGACTATCATCCCTGCCTGACCCTTACCTTTTGGTTACCATGGTTATCAGTAACCATACCTCACTTCCACTTAATCTCTTTGTAGTTGTATCTCTTACTTTAAATCCTCAGAACCGTCCTGTGAAGTGAGTGTTCTCATTCTCCTTCAATTAATGGGGCAACTTCAACCCACAGGGTCTGCACCCCAGCCACTGCCCAAGCAACTCAGCAGGTTGATGTAGACCCCTGGCCGTGAGGCCTGGTTTCCCATCCATCCCCCAGCCCAGCACCGTGCACAGGACAGTGCTTCCCGGAGCCCGGGAATCTCATGGGCACCCTAAAACGTGACCGGGGAAAGGGGGTCACGTTTTAGGGTGCCCATGCTCTTCCCATTGGCTGCTCCCACTTGTGCCTTGTGTCCTCTCCTGTTTGCCCCACTGAGCCAGCCGCAGGGAGGCGGCATTCCGAGGCAGGAAAGAAAAGTGAACTCACGTTGGCTTGAAAGAAAATAAATGCACCAGATACATCACAGTTGTTCTGGGATGTCATCACAGAATTTTATACATAATAAATGAAATTATAAACTGTAATACAACAAAGACTGAATTGTCAGTAGCAGACCAGGCATCTTGCAAATGGTACATTTTGAAAGTCTTTAACTTTACAACCACAGGTTAGAGAAAGGGATGCAATTTATTGGACCCGTTTCACATTTTTCCTATGAATCATTAAATATTTAAGCACCATAAAATTCAAGCATCTCATGTGGATGTGGCAGACAGCCTTGGTGGTTTAAAATGCATTATGCAGAGTCTCTGGCAGATAATAACAGCGACAATTGCAGAGTACTGATTTTTAATGTCAATTGTTTTGTTCCCTGCAGAACTTCCTGATAATCTCCCTGTAGGAAACCGTGACTTTTTTGGTATGGTATAGTAGCTTTGAGAATTGAAATGAAATAGCATTCCCAGACATTAAAAATTGGCCAGGTTTAAATAATTCTAATTAGTAATTTATATGCCTGTGAGAATCATAATATAATTCTATATAAAAATGTATTTTTTATATTAAATGGTTTGTTTTAAATAGAACATGTGACCATAATCAGTGCACCATGGCTGCTATGTATTAGGTATATAACCAAACTTAATTTCCAATGCCAGAGTGTATGTTATAGCTCATGTTATAAATGAGAAAATTGGGGCTCAGGAAATTGGTGTAACTAACTCACCCAAGATAATAGCAAAAAGTGACCCAACCAGATTCAAACCTGGGTTCAACCAACTCTAAAGTCCACATTTTCCCACTATTCTTGCAGCCATACCTCATAAAAGTAACAATTATCAAATTACTCTGCTGAGCTAATAAAAACACAAATCTAATGTACTTTCCTGGAACATATAGAATGATTTGCTTTATTATAATCTATGAGAGGCTCAAAATAAAATCTTTGATAAAATCCAGTTTTTATGCACCATTCCATTGACTATTTTCCTAAGCACCGAGAACATGTGTAAGTTTGTTAGAGGCGACCTTGTTCCAGGAAGATCTCACATCACCAGGGAATAGAGATTTCAGCCCAAGTCAAGTCACGTGACATTTCAATGAAGAGTCTTCTCTCAGCCAAATCTCTCAAATCTTACATCTGAAATTTTAATTTTTGGGAAAGCAGCTATTCTTCAGGAGGGAGTGATGGTTAAAATTACTTCCAAATATTTAAATGTGACAACATATGTGCACACCCACAATCGCTTCTTACAATTATTCACTGGAAGCCCATTGATAGACTTGTACATCTGAAACCTATATAATTTTATTAATCAATGTCACCCCAATGAATTCAACTAAAAAACATTTAAAAATAGATTTCATTGCCCATTAAGAAAAAAAGGAATCCCATATGCAGAGTGAAACATCTAATGCCTGATGATGCTTGTTGGGTTGTCACTGAAAAAAGAATTGTGTCAATAATGTGCTCAGCTCTGTGGAGGCACTGGGTGTGCAAAGATGAGTGGAGCCTGGTCCTGCCCTCCATGTTAGCAAGAGAAGGCCGGAAGTGTGATGAGACCATACAGGAGCCATGGGGGAACAGGGGAGAGTGGACAGGTCCTAGTCTCTCTGGACAAGTTCACATACTCTCCTCCCCCTCAACCCTTCCAGTCTTTATAGGTCAGGAATTGTCTGGCAGGTCAACTTCTGGGGGCTGGTGGAAAGAGCAGGAGCAAAGTCACAGTGATCAGAGCCCACCTCTCTGGTGAGCACAGAGGCAACTCAGACAGCCCCTGCAGGCCCCTTCACCCCATGGGAAGTCACTGCACTCCAGAGGCAGGAGAGTCTTGGAAGGAATTTTAAGCCAAAGAATAACAAATTTGCTGGGATTGGCACACAGAGGCATCAGTTGGGGGTGTCTACCGCAAGAGTGTAGGTGAAAGACAAGGCTGTTAGGCAGGTACAATGAGGCTGGAGAGGAAGGGAGGCTGGGTGGTGACGAAGCTCAGGCCTTTGGAATATGAGAGGAGCGGGAACGGGCCACCACTCGCAGTCTGGACACCTGGGTAACTGGATGTATGGGGCTCCACTCACTGAGAACATGAACTCCAAAGGAAACCTGTGGCCCCCAGCTCATGACTCAGAGCAATTCCCACTGGGCAACCTAGACTCGGTGCAATCAGCAAAGCAGGAGAGGGGTTCCTGGGAAGGAGGTTTTGGTACCCATAACCACCTGTGATGGATTGGAACAGCCTGAAAGCTTTGTCCATCCTTCACAGACAAAGGACATTTCAAAGTACATTGATATATGACCAGGGGGAGAAAGTAATGGCTTAAAACAACGTGGTCTTCTCTTCCAAGAAGTTATTTTTCCATCTAGATAATTTAAAATGCTTTTTTTCCCCCCTCAAAAATCAGAAGGCAGCCCTAGCCAGTTTGGCTCAGTGGATAGAGCGTCAGACTGCGGACTGAAAGATCCCAGGTTTGATTCCGGTCAAGGGCACATGCCTGGGTTGTGGTCTCAATCCCAGGTAGGGGGCATGCAGGAGGCAGCTATTCAATGATTCTCTCATCATTGATGTTTCTATCTCTCTCTCCCTCTCCCTCTCTGAAATCAATAAATATATATATTTTAAAAATCAGAAGGCAGCATTTTGTTACATTTAGAAAAGGCTCCTATGTATGAAACCAGTATTTTGGACAATCTCAACTTGAGATTGTTCAAATATCCCAGGCTCACTATGGAGCAAACTGTTTTTTACAAAGTTTATTTGGCAATCTTATTAAAGTAGATACTACCGAAGTTAAAGTGTTTTAAATATGTTTCTTATGTTTCATTTTTCACCCTTACATCTTTTCAGAAAATGTTCTCAGACCAAGTTCATGAATGAACAAGACAAATTTCTAGAGTGCTTGAGTTTTGGTAATATATGATAAAGCTTTTGGAAACAGAAAACTGTAAGTATAAATAAGGTTGAAATTGGCTTAAATTTTAGGTGCTTAAAATTATGTAATATGCCATGGCATAGTTTAAGAACATCAATGAATGGATCAAATAAACTGAAGAAAGTGTTTCATCTTAAAATGTACATATTTTCTATTTTTACCAGAAAGTATTCTTAAAATAAATTATCATCCAGGGACACCTCATAACAAGACTCATTTGAAATGTGTTCTGTGTATAAGGGCACATTCCTAATCGATGTTTGGCCAGGAAACTATTTCTTATAAACAAACTTTTAATTGAGTTTTCCTTCTCTCAATTATTTTTAAGTGCATTGAAATAGCACTAAAATGAGTGTTACTCTCTCATGAGAAATGGCTTTCATTTTCTCTAAAGTTACTTTTTTTTAAAATGAGAAAGGCAAGTTTCCTAAAAATATTTCCTTTTGATATTTGTGATTAGACCACTGAAATCCTGCCAAAACAGAAAACAGCCTTTGCTATTCAGAAAACTACTCCTTATAAATGGACATAACTCCTAAACTTTTGTAGAAAATGTTAATACCAAATATCAAACTGCTGCCTTGGTATAATACCGATAGAACACATAAGAATGTTTTTAAAATTGGGAAAACAGGATGCTCCTATGAAAATGAATAACAGGAACATAAAATTCAAATTGTAGGTTGTCTTTGCTGCATTTAAAGATAATACTGTTCTTTCTTCTTCCTGGTGGGGTGACCGTGACTTAAATGAATCTTCTGACCTAAGTTTAATGAAGTCAGCCCTTCATTTTCTTGGAAGTGTATAATGATAGCTCTGTCACTTCCCCGTGTGAGATGCTATTATGTGTAGGAAGCAGAGTGTCCACTGTGGGCTGCGAGCCAGCTCTGCAGGGGCCGCTGGGGTCCTGAGCAAGATGCTTTGTATGAGCCGCGTGCCGCCTGAGGAAGTCCCAGGTGGCTTCTGTCCCATTAGCACGCACGCACTGAAGACAAGCTGGACCCCGACTGGGGAAAAGCTGCCTGTTGGGAAGTTCGCTGCCATGGGAAGTCAATTTTTGTGAATCACTGTCTTAATATTCATTAACAGCTTTTAGTCTCTTAATCCCTCATTGAATATATTTTTTCCATAATTGCTGCTTTTCAAACGGGGTGCCAGAGTAGGCATCTCCATCCTCTGACAGATGCAGCAGAGAACATAATGTTTTACGTTCATCTGCAGTGTGTTTATGCTAATGTCACATCTCCGGAATACGGCCACGTGGTCCTTTCTGGCATAGCAATTCAATGTGCTTTGAAATGAGCTGTTCACGCTGGCTGTGTGGATTTTTGTTTTTAAATCTCGTTGGGTCATGGTTTTACCATTATTTAAAGTACATGGAAAAAATAGATTACAGAGGAAATCATTTTGAAATGTTGGAAATCTCTACTTTCCAGTTTCATTTGTTGGCCTATTTATTTTTTCCTGTAAAATCCATCCAGAAGCCCCCTGTATTCCAGAGTAACTGACTTCAATTGTTTGAGGTGCTATTAAGCAATGAATGGAGTTTTCAGTAATGTAGTTTGTAATCTGGCCTTTATCATCTATTTGCCTTCCTGTGCATTTTTTTTTTAATTATAAAGCTAACTTCTATCCTCCTCAATAAAATAAGGAGATCTGGGTTTCATCTAGATTGGTGGGTCCAACCATATCCATACACGTAGCATTTGCTTAACCTGTCCAGAACAGAGAAGTACAGTACTGTGGGAATAAACACAATCAAACAGAACGAACCGCTATCACGGGAGTCGGAAATGAGCACCATTAAATCTCAGCACGGCCTGGGACCACTGAGCCCCTGGGGAGTGTCTCTCAGTGGCACGTGGGCGAGTCCTGAGTTCTCTAGCTAACCTTCATGCAGACCTGACACCTGCTGATTTTCTGGCGCTGGGCTTGGCTTTCCTTTAAGGTTTCTGGCGATGGTGCTGCAGAAAATTGCAAGTGTGGTTTGACCGCCGTCAGCCAGAAGCTGTACTCGTTTGCAAAGAAGTGGCAAGTTCCCTGCCGGCCTTGGCATTCGAGGAAGGGAGCTGCTCGGAAATCTTCCAGGCAGCTGCCGGGTGACATGAGGGCCTGCCCTCCTCCTTGGTCCCCAGCACCTGTGTGCTACCAGGACAACAAGAGAATTAGGTCTCAGACACACACAGACAACCCCAGACCCAGTCGGGGACATGCTGAGATCTGGCCCTGACTTTCTCATTTTTTCTGAAATGATTCCTCAAAAACCAGACTAGTTCTGCTGAGGGGAAGTGCAGTGGAGACGAGTTGGGTGCACACAAAATTCAACCATTCTCACCGATGCCTGAATCATCTCCAGCTTCTAAACGCTACCCAAGTAGAATAAAAAAACGTAACTGACAGTGAGGAAAAATGACC
The DNA here is from genome assembly GCF_963455305.1 of Plecotus auritus. Classification (NCBI taxonomy): domain Eukaryota; kingdom Metazoa; phylum Chordata; class Mammalia; order Chiroptera; family Vespertilionidae; genus Plecotus; species Plecotus auritus. The sequence goes on from NC_137776.1 coordinate 29,635,575, forward strand.
GCATGTCCTGCTGCTGCCCATGTGCCCGGAGTCCACAGAATTACTGTGCAGAGGGGACAGCAGAGGCTGTGACAAGACCGCGGGGTGCGGGGACTCACCATGAGGAAGGAGTACCCGATCCAGAGGCTCCGCCAGGCCCGCGGGCACGGGGGCACGGACTGGTCCTGGCTGTGCAGCGCCACTGCCTGAGCTGGGGCCTCGCACACAGCACAGCGGCTGATGTAGGGGCGGATGTCCTCCTCCGACAGCGGCATCATGGGCAGGGGCGCGGCGCTGGCCAGCCAGTAGGACCTGTCGTTTCTCCGGGCGTATTGGCACACTTGATGGATGTTGCAGTAGGCAAAGGGCAGTGTGCTAAACACCGGGAGGCAGGACCCCGCCAGACCTTGGGAAAGAGAAGAGACAGCTTGGCATCTGAGCCACCTGCCCTGGCATGCCCAGCGACCCTCCTGCACGTGCCGTGTATAGACGTATGGTCTGGGCACATGGAGGCCCTGGACAAAGTCTGCTTCTGGGCTGACGAAAGTGGGTGTGGGCCTGACCATTTCTGCCACCTCCCTGGTCCCGCGGGCCAGCCCTCATTCCCACAGCCATGCATCACTCCTGAGCCGAGCACTCAGCCCGGTGCGGGAGGGAGAGCCACAAGCACACCTCTCTTCCCCAGGCTCCTGGCCTGGCCTGGTGGGAGGCTGGAGGAGTGCACAGGCCATGAAAACAGGGAGTGACAAGCCCTATGGATGAGAACTGTGGGCCAGGACTTACGGGAAGGCTAACCGGAATAACAGGACCTGAATAACAAAGGGTTGGAGATGGTGAAGACCATTCAAAGAAGATACAGAGTAAAGAGGGTCAAGATGCGGAGGGAGCATGGAGCTCGGGGATCTCAGATGTTCAGGGCGGAGAGGAGGTCTGTTTGTGTCTCTCTCTCTCAACCAGAGGTCAACCGGACAGCATGCAGGCTCTGTCTGTCTGGTTAAGGGGCTTGGATTTTCTCCCAATAGCTCTGCAGAGCTTTGCAATGTACGCTCTGGCTTGACCAGGACAGAGATGTGAGACTGCTGGCGAGGCCAGGCAAGACAGAGACTGGTGGCAGAAAGGAGAGAAGCAAACACAGTCAGATATGAACTTATTTCCTCTCCCCGGCCCCTCTGATGGGAAAGGCCATGGCTGAACCCCAGGGAGACATGGAGAGGGACATGTCAGTAGCTGCCACCTCCAGGCCTGCACCCTTTGACCGTAACAGCCCAGTGAGGGGTCAGGCTCAGTGAGAGCAGTGACAAAACTCACCCCACCATCACCCATTCCTGCAGGCATCTCCCTCCTGTGCCCCCCACCCCAACCTTCATTATCTGGGAATGGCAGCGTTTGCCAGCACCCGGGTGCCTAAACTCTTGGCTTGAAGTCAGTCTCACAAATCTGCTATTGAAAACTGACAAGTACCAAGGATGACCCTCAAACTCAGTTGGAGTGGGGCGGGGAGGTGGTGCTGGTGAACGCCATACCATCCAAGCATCGGGATGCTGCCAATACACCACTTACATTCAAATAATTCACATGGGGAAATGAAAAATCCCATTTTATATCAGAGTTACATCTCATTTATTAACCATAAGTTTTGAAAAACTAATAACCAGCCAGATAATAATAACGGTAGCCAGAATGATCCCTTTGGCACATCACAGGATCACAGATTTAATAGACTTCATTGAGGATTAGCATGGCAGTATAAAAAAGAGAAAGAAATCCCAAAGAACATGAGTAATCACTTGATATTCTTGAATTCATAAAATTAACCCGACAGGTTTACTTTCAGGCAATGCACACGGGCGACCAGTGCTCTGTACGTACCGAGGTCCTGATTGTGTGCTCTCTCCTGTCCTTCCACGTATAGCAGACTGTAGCCCGTCCAGAGCCTGGGCATGCCCATGGGGCAGGTGGGCTCTCCATCCGTCTGACTGTGGAGAACCAGGAGGAAGCCACTGAGGTATCCAGGGCCGACCCCTTTGGGCCCAGGATCCCCAATGGGCCCAGGGGGGCCTGGAGGAATAAAGGAAAAAAAATGAAGGCCATTTAGGGGATTCAGTTTCACAAACATTTCTGAGCACCTCTGTGCAGTGCATCAATAGGCACTCAGACCCGAGAGAGGAGCATGGCAGGGCCCACTACAGGAGTGCTCCCTCACACCCCTGCGATCTGTACACACCGCTCACTCAGCAAGTATGTACTCCAAGCAACCTCCAGGCCTTGGGCTGTGTTAGCATAAAAACAAAACAGACAAAACCCCCTGTGCTTACACTCTACCTGGAGAAATGACAAACAATATGCATAATAAAGAGGTGAAGTGTGAAATATGTTAGAAAGTGATGGGCGCTGAGAGAAAGAACTACAACAGGGTAATGGCACACCCATGTGTGATCTGCCAGCTGTTCCAGCCTGGACCAGGCACCTGCCTGGCCAAAAAGGTGGTTCTCAAAGTTGGTCTCCCTGGCCTGCTCTCGCAGTCTCTCTCTAGAGGGGCCTGCACCTTCTCCCTTTAGGCACGTGTGCCTCTTTGCTTTCTCCTAAGCCCCTAGGGCCCTTCTTTTGCCTCTTTAACTTGTTTCCTGCGCCCATGCAGCCCAGCTGGCTCACTTCCTCCACTGCTCACATTCTGTGACTTTCTAAATATTCTTTTGCTTGTATGTGGCGGGGGAAAAGTTGGTCTTTCCCAACTTCCAGAACCTGTCTCATGGTTCTGGCATATCATCAGTCCCATTCTAAGAAGGACAAAGGCTTGGGAGCCGCATGTTGGACTTTTGATCTTTTATAAGGGGGGAGGTGGGAGGAAGGCCTAGTTCCAAAATCCTCAGTGGCAGGTGGGAAACAATGAGGCCTGCAGCATGTGAGCAGGGCCTGTCCCCTCTGGCACCCCTCAGGGACTGACCGACTGAAGAAGCCTATGGCAATTTCTAATTGCCAAGAGCGAAAGGTGAAGTTTGACTTTACAACCAAAATGTTGTCTTTTTAAAACTTGTTTCTGGAAGACCCTCCATCTCTCTGAGCCATTTGCACTGCACACACGAGTTTGCAAAGTTGTAGCTGTGGACTGGATCAGGCCTGCTCCCGGGTCTTGTTTGACCCATCAGGGTTTCTAAGGTGAGGTCTTGGGCTTGAAAAGCAGAGTGTAGGAGACAGGGGGCTGCATGTCCACATGGCAGCCACAGGCCCAGGCTGAGCTGCGGCTTCAGGTGGGGCTCCTTCTGGTGGAAGGGGCTCCTCCTCGCCCCTGTGGTCTTTAGGCCCCTGGAGCCTAATATTTATCCTGGTGCATTGCATTTCACATTTCTGTCCTGAAGAGTCTTCTCTCTCCCCTCACACAATGCCCACTCCCAAACGTTTTCCTTAGGAAGGAGCCGGGTATGCTATATACATTTATTGATGGCTGTACAGTCAGATGAAGTGAACTCAGAAAACCAGAGGCCAGGTAAAGCGAGGGTGAGAACCCTCCTTCATCCCAGGATCCTCAGAACAGCCTCTCAAAGGTGGCCCCATGGCAGGCGCCAGGCTTACCTAGGCACATGGGGCCTCTGAGATGGCTGAGCCTTTTGTGATAAGGGACAGTGCTTTGGGAAAAGACTGGCCTGGAGACAGGGCCTTGGCTCCTTTGTAGGGAGGGTAAGAGTCAGAACGTGGGGATACCTCCTGGTTTGTTCTTGCTGTTTCCATCTCCCTGACACCTGGTGAGTTGGTATCTAAGACCAATGCTTTTCACAGACCAGCTTGGAAAGCTGCCTGAGAGCTGGGGATCCCATACCCAGTGCTCAGATCTGCTTGTCAGAAGAAAGACGAGAAACTGAAACTCTTTACCTGGTGCTCCAGGGCAGCCGGTTTCTCCCGTGTCACCTCTGTGTCCCGGAGGCCCGGGAGGCCCTGGGATGCCATCCTTGCCCCTCCTGCCATCCAGCCCGGGCTCTCCTTTGCACCCTGCACAAAGTCCACGATGGCGGTGTGAGAACCATGTGACACCTGCTGGCCGCAGCACTCACTGTGTGTACGCCTGTTCCTCCTGAACTGCCAGCTCATTTCACCCTTCCAGTGAATACTCTCTCCGCTTGGCACTGGGGTGACTGAGGCTCTGAGAGGCCAATCAACTTGCTAATCAAGGCCAAAGAGCGCATAACGGGCAGAGGCAGGATCTGGAGCCAGACCAGGGAGGGGTTGAGAGTTTTCCCATGTTCTTCATATTCTTATATATCTGACCTTTTATTCTTTTTTACATTAAACATGTATGGGTTTTACCATTAAATATTATCTTAATACTGATTTTTTTAAAAAGCCTGGATGAAGGAATGAATGAAATTTAATAGGATTCAGTTAGAGGTCAAGTTAAATTTGGAGCCAGATAAGAACAGCAATTTTTTTGCATAGGTTTTTTTGAGTGTTTATAAAGTGCTAAGTACCACAACAATCCTGTTGGGTGGATGATCTAATTCAGCCTTGACAGCAGCCATGTGCCCAGGTACTCTCATGTGCCAGACTACCAGTGGGGAGACTGAGGCTCAGGACTGCTGCAGAGCCGGTCACTCGTGGTCGGGAAAGGGGCCCAGGTTGGCAAGTCCAGAGGCTGTACCATCAGCCATCTCCTTCATGACAAGGCACAGAGCTCAGGTGCACTCCTTGGCGTACACTGGGGGACTTGGCACAGTCACATTGGTACTCGAAGGGTTCTTTAAGTATTTGCTTACTTTGGGCCAATACATCAATTCATTGCCACAAAGCCCTTTGCTCAGAGTAGCAGACATGGTCCTTGTTCCCTAATAGCCATAGTTCCCCAATTTACTAGCCCTCTCAAGGCTTCCAGTCTCTAATTATTCTTCCTTCCTCTTTTCCTCTCCCCCTCACTCTCTCTGAACCTCTCTACCTCCCTACTTCTCTCTTCCTCTTTTCTTCTCTCTCTCTCCTCTCTCTCTGCCACAAATCAGCTATCTTCAAAGAACATATCTGTTCTGGGGGGCGGGGAGCGGGACACAGGGCCCTAATCCTAACCCTAACCTTAACCCTATTGAACTCGGAGCATCCTTTCTCTCTCCACCCAACGAGATGATTCCAACAAGTGGCCACTGTGCTCTCTGGAAGGGGCTGCCCATGTGCTGATAAGACAAGCCAGCGACCAGGCTGCTCATGGAAGAGATCAAGGGCGTTCCCCCTGAGATGTCGAGTGAATGAGATCTCTGTGGGTCTGGGAGAAGAGTTCTCTCACCAGATGTTATCATGTGGCTTCGCTCCCATTAGGGAAGACGGAGTAATAGTCAGGTGGGTGACATTTCCGAAGACAGGAAGGAAGACTTTTGCTAGCCCAAGTTGTGTGCCCAGAGCTTTCCACTACCTGGACTTATTCTCTACCTGGAACTTGCTTTAAAAAATAAAATGACATCTAAGAGCCCTCCAGTGTTCAACGGATTACCTCCGCTGAGAGGGTCACACGTGACTTGAAGAGAAACACACCTCAACAGGATATGGGCATGTCCATTAGGCAGTAACAGCTCCAACCACAATGGAAAACGCCTTGTATTTGTCACCAGGAGCCTCAGCCTTTGAAGCCACCCGGGAAGGAGAAGCTGTAGATCAGAGACGTGTGAAGAGAAAAGCACTAGACTTTCCAAGGTGGAGGCCCCTTAACACACCCGAGTGATGCTTAGTGTGGCTGTGACCTACGCTCACTGGGGCAGGAAAGAGCAGGTAGGTTTTTTTCTATGTAGATCTCAGCTGCAACACTTGGTTATGTGCCTGGTTTCATCGGCTCAGCAATGAGAAAGATTTGAAGGGAAAACGGGAGGAAACTAACAATGTCATTTTAAGCAGAGGTGGGACTTCCTAGTGGCAACTGATCTTCACAGCCAACCTTGCGGGGCCAGGGGCCCCCATCAAAGAAGGGGAGCCCAGAAGAAAGCATGGCTTGTAAGTGGGTACACAGGAGGAAGCTGGGCTATGGAGTGGGGCAGCCCTGATTTAACATAAGCACATTCTGTGGCACAACTGTGGCCTTGGGGTATTCCCATGGCCAGCAGGCAGCGTCGGTGGCATCAATAAGGGGAGGGCACAGGAAGCCAGAGAAGGACCTCTGTGGTCACCTGCGGCTGGGTGAGCCCATCTGACCCCACGGGGAGGAACTGGAGATGACAGGTGAGCACACCTGGGCCCAGAGCCTGTCGGCCTCTGTCAGAAGCTCACTATGAAGCGAGAAACTCGTATGTGCCCAAGATCGCTACTAAGTTAAAAGTGTACAGAATTTGCCCAGATGATTTTTTTTCTTCTCGGTTACTTTCCTTGGTTATTTTCCAAAGCCACCATGAAGCAATGGGTCTCAACCTTGGCTGCCTGCCACGGCCATCTGGGGAGCTTTCTTAAAACCCTGACACTCGGGCTCTGCTTCCCTCTGCATTTTATTGCCCTGGGATGAGGCCCAGACATGAGCCTTTTGTAAGCCCCGTAGGTGACTTTAACCTACAGGTAGGACTGAGCCACAGGGAAGGTGTCACTCTTAACTGAATTTTAAGGACAGCATTCATATAATATAGTTAGGGTTTCTCAAACTTGAATGAACTTGCAATATTTTGGAGATCTTGTTAAAATGCAGATTCTAATTCAGTAGGTCTGGGGTGTGACCATACTTTGAGTGGAAAGGATGGAGCTGGCTCTTTGTTATCAGGTTGTTAGGCCAACCTTCCCCCATCTGTGCTCCTGCGTCTCCCTGTTGGACAATTCTGGTTCTTCTAAGCCCAATCTTTTTCCAAAGCTCCGCTCAAATGCTACCCCTTGCTGGGGTCTTAGCAGTCCTACAATCTCCACACAGGATTCACCACTCCTGGTCTCATTCTCATAATGCCTTTTCCTTGAAACTCCTTTAAAACACAAATTATTATCTCCCATCATTGAGTATGACTTATGCTCTGCTGGACATATCTGCCATGAGGCTGTGAGACCCTGGGGCGGGGGCAGGAAAGAACATCTTACCCACATCTGTATTGCCCACACCTACTACTTTCTGAAGAGTAGTAAGAGTCTGGAAGCATTTCGTGAACTGAATTTGCAGAGCCCCATCATAGGCTCTACCTTCTGCTTGGAAGTTATTTTGTAAAGTTTGGGGGGCAGATCTCATTATATATACAACAAGGCAGCTTGGTTTTAAAAGCAGTTTGAGAGATGAGTTACCCTGCCTGACTAAGAGCTTTATCCATGCGCTGAGAGCCAAAGCAAAGAGGAGAAGTGCCTGCCAATTCCCAGGGCTTGTGGGCTCTCAGAGAAAGTGGCTCCAGTGGACACCAGTTAACTTAGTGCACAAACACAGATGCAGCGCAGCAAGTACAAACAACAGCACCCCCCCCCGCCCCCACTCCCAGGAAGTCTCCAAAGCGGACACCACCCCAGAACTATTCAGACTCCAACGGAGGGGACATCAGGGGCCCTCCACTACCTGGGAGAAAAGCAGGTGGTGCCAAATTCCTACTCTCAATTCCTTTGGCCCTAAAACAAAAAGAGCTAAAACCACAGCTGGGTGGTGGGGGAAATGAGATTGTAATGGCCTTGTGTCTCTTAGGATCATTTGCACACAGGTTTCTAGAATCAAGGGGCACTGCCAATGGGTCCGAAAAGATCAGTGACCACCCGAAGACCAGCCCCGACTCCCTAATCGCTTAGTAAGTTACCCAATGCGGGGGAGATATGAGAAGAGAAAATAAATGATTTGGAGGACACTTTTCAAAGGAATGGTTTACTTTAAATCCCTAAATAAGGATCCTGCTACCCTGACAAGGACTGAGCAATGCTCAGATCAATTAAATATACAATGCAGTCATTGCCATAATTAGAGTGAACCTCCCTCATCTCTCCCTCTTGCTCCTCCAAGGATACACCTCCTTCTCCCTGCTTGTATGCTGTTTCTGCTCCAGGGGGCCCAAATTCAGTTGTTCTTCATTGAAAAATCAAGTCAACAGCTATTAATGACATTGAACAGAGCATCTACTCTGTTGTGCTAAGAAGTTTCAAAACCTCATGTCCACAAGCTGCCCAAATATAGAAGACTTAAGTAGAATTTCAACATAAAAATGGAAGGGGCAAGACGACCCAATTAGTATATGATTAAGCCTTTGGATTAATGTAGAAAAAATATACAAGGGGAAGGAAATTTTCATTACTTCATCCGCACTAGCTGTTTAGGCTCAAAAAACAAACAAACAAAAACTCTACATGGCAAAACACTGAGTTTTCACGTCAGCAATATGTATATACCAATAATGAACAGTGTCAGGCTCCTACCTGCTCCCGGAGGGCCTCTCATTCCGGGGGGCCCCATGGCTCCTTCTGGTCCTCTTGGGCCTGGTACCCCAGGAAGCCCCGGGATTCGGGGACAGGCATCCAAATCTGCAGGTGGCCCTGGTTCGCCTGAAATTGGAATTGCCACTTGTGTGATGAATTCAAATGCTTATGAACAAGCCCTTCTGCCATCTCAAGTTAGACGGGCTCCTGACACTACACTTATCGAGAATATTTGACAGCCCTTGTAAGCTCCAGAAAGCATTTTGTTGAATGACTGACTGACTGAATAATTAAATAAGTGAATGGGATCTCCTTTAGGAAGCAAAAAAAAAAAAAAAAAAGTATGAAATAATGAAGGTTGGTTGAATCAGCAATAATTTGGTGAACTTCACAAGATTTCCAATCTTTGGGCCACTTTTTACTGGGGACCCAGCCACAGGTGGTGTTGGGAGAGGTATTGGTGTATTCCTAACGCTCAGCTTAATATCTGTCTAATTCATCACTCTACTTTGCAGCCAGGAGGGGTTCCATAGTATCTGCTACTCAGAGAAAGAAAACTTTGGGATTAATATAGGTACCAAAGCATGACTTTTAACATTGGAATTATCCAGGGCAGTTATAAAATACTGATGCCTGTATCCCGCCCCAGAAATTCCAGTTGAATTGGTACAGGATGTAGCCTGGGCAGTGCCCACAAGCTTGGTTGTCCGATAAACCCAGCTGGGGAGTTTTTAAAAAGTATTAGTGCTGGGACCCACCTAGAATTATTAAACAAGAATTTCTGGGGGTGGGGCCCAGGCACCAATTTTTCTCCAGATGATTCCAGTGTGGGTCAAGACTGAGAAGCACCAGTGCAAAGCTGCAGTTCTGACTCTAGCACATCTGGATCATCTGGCAAGACTGTTAGAGTCCAGAATATTGAGCCAGCAGGACCGGGCGGGCCCAACCTCTGCATGTCTAACATGTTCCCATGAGGCCGATGGTGCCCACCTGGGCTCTCATTTTGAGAACCACTGCTCTAAAGGTTTGAAATGTCTTTCTTCTTCTTGGCTACATTCACATCTTTAAGGCATTTTTTTTCTAAAGTTTCATTCAGTTCCCCTGCAAACAATCCACAAGGAAGAAGAAATAATAACCCTAAGCAATAATGGTAATAGCTAACATGTACTGAAGGCCCTGTGCCCAGTGCTTCACAATTGCATGCTCCCAGCCTGTGTATATGTGCTGCTGTTACTAGGGTGTCACTGCAAAGAAAGCTCAGGCTCAGCTAAATGGGGAACGGGTCTGAGCTAGCACGTGGCAGGGTCGAGATTAGAATCCAGTATGTTCCGGCTCCAAACCACACCGTATTGCCTTAGGAGCTTTTAACATCTGTATGGTAAATGCCAAGGAATGCAGCATATTTTAAAACCTGTTTACAGGTTTTCTTAAAATTCATACAAATGTGCAAAATAGTCTTAAGAACAGCAATGATAAAGCAGCAAGAAAAATCAAGAAAATGCCACAATCACATCATTTGAGTCTACACCGTGGTGAATGTGCAGATCGAATTTGAACCCTATAAGGACATGGGAATTTAGCCAAATGAATATTTTGAATATTGTATGAAACCACAGCAACACAGAGCTGGATGCATTTTTACTGTATGGAAAGCTTGATGTAAAACTTGTCTCTTCCATTGGGAGCAAGTTGAGAGAAATGCTGGTGACTATGTCCTGTGTTCCCTGAGTCATCCGGTCGCTCACCAGTGGTGAAGGAGTGGAGGCAGCAGGGAAGGGAAGCGGGGTGTGGGGATGCATTTGGCAGGGACTTCAGATTTAGGATTTTGATGTTTCTTCAAATGAGTTGATACATACAGTCTCAGAGAGACAGTAAAAGGGTTGAAGTGAAAACTCATTAAATATACAACTGTCATTTTAAAATATCGACATTTGAAAGAGCAGGATTTTTTTTTAAATTATGATTTTGCTTTTCTTTATTTTTTAAATAAACCACAAGCTGAAAGAAAGAGGCCAAGACATCTCTTTTAAGCACCCTAGAGATAATATAGGGCATCTGTATCCAGGGCAACTTTCATGGGGGTTAATGCCAGGTGCCAGGAAGGAAGAAATGCAAGCATTCACAGCTTTGCTTTCCTTCTTTTGAGAAACTCCATTCTCTTTGAAAATGCCAGACATAAAATAATATGTTGCTTTTGCATTGTGGGGGATTAAACGAACACTGTTTAAATGAATAATAGCATTTTCACTTTAACACACAAAGAAATTTGCTCCTTGAAATGGACTTCCGGTGCCCCAGGAAAGGCTTGTTGCAGCCCCTTACTGGGTGTTAAGGACCCATCATTTCATGCTGTTGATACCGCTTATTTCAGGGGTGTTCTAGGCATTTACACTGTGGAGTTTTTAAAGGAAGCTTCTGTTGGTGGGTACCATGACATCTGACAGAGAAAGCCGCATACTCTGTGACTGAGTTGAAACTATGGAAGCTGAGTTTGCACAGTCCCTGACAACCTGCAATGAGGCTCAGCATAGGACAGTCTAATACGGGGTTAATATGTCTGTAACGAGCAAGCAAAGGCATTAAGACCAATATAATTACAGGACCCCGCGTATAACAATGTAACAAGTTTAACTCCCAAATGCAGTGAAAAATGGAAGTAGAAAGATGGCTGGAAATAAGATTTAGAGGAAATTATTCATTTTATAGCAATGCTTACCTCTGTCACCTGGAGAGATCCAAAGGCAAAAACCGAGGCCGCACAATGATTTTCATATGGTAGAAAGAGATTTTAAATCATGAATTAGGACAATCATGAAATAGATTGTTTGAGAACATAAATAATAAATTGAAGACAGCATCAAAGGCAAGCAGCATGACATTAAAAAGTCCATATAGTGTGTCCTGGTCGAGTGGCTCAGTTGGTTGGAGCATCAGTCCCGTACCAAAAGGTTGCAGGCTCGATTCCCAGTCAGGGCACATACCTAGGTTGCGGGTTCAACCTCTGGTTAGGGAATGTATGGGAGGCAACCAATCGATGTTTCCCTCTCCCTCTCCTTTCTTCTCTCTCTAAAATCAGTAAATATAAAAAAAAAATAGCCCATAGTGCTACTGACAAGAATAGCTATGATTTAGTAATGGAGTTTTCATATCTAGAAAAACCTGAAATGAAGCTCTTTTGCGCAACATAAAATTTGAGTTGATTTTTTATGGAAAATATGCCCCAATTTAATGTATATAGAAATTCTGCCTATTTGAAGGCTTCTGAAAATTCCATATTAATTTGCCAAGTTTTACAGTTTATGTAAAGAAAGGAAATATGAGAGGAGTCAGAGTATAAGCTCTCTGTCATGCTGAACTATGATCCACTATAGAGCAGTGCAGTTTATTTATTCTTTGGACTAGAGTGCTAATTTAGGAGATTGCCAGATATTCTGAACTGATGCCACATTACCATAATATTGATTTAAGATCTTGAGAGATATTACTTCTGCCCATCTCAAATACACACGTCTGTTTGCCCTTTCAACAACCCCTTGGCTTATTTTGACACTCTGATGAAAACGTGTTGTCTATGGGGTTTAAATTAAATAGCCTTTCAACTTCATAGGCATTGATGCACTTTACAGAAAACATTAAATAAAACATCTAGCAAAACCAATGGGAAGTCAGAGATAGGAACTGATTATGCCATCCTCACAGAACAATAATCAACTCAGTCTTTGCCTCTTGGGTGAGGGAACACTGATTGATTCATCGTTGAAATAGTATGTATAAAATCCACCCCTAGTGTTCAAACTTACCCGTTTTAATAATAAATATTAGTTTACCAAACAGGAGACTTTGTAGTGCAGCCTGAAGTAAATGCAACCTTTATTTCAAAAGGACTGAACTCAGAAGAATTTGCTGCCTTCGGAAGAATTGCTTCTGAAAGATGACTGTCAGAGGAAGTGTTCGGGTGCAGCGCCCTGTGTGGGCTGCTGGGTGGAGAGGAGGAGGCATCAGAAGCTCACCTGCAGGCCCAGGGGGCCCTTGTCTACCTGGAGGGCCAGGTACACCCTTCTCTCCAGGTGACCCTGGAAGTCCATGTGGCCCCTGTGGCCCCGGGAACCCCATTGGTCCTAAAAGGAACATATAAAAACAAGGACAGTGGAACGAAGTAATACCAGGCGGTGACAGTTTGATGGACTGAATTCAGAGGTTCACACCAACAAAATGCTAGGCCAGTGATCAGCAAACTGCGGCTTGCGAGCTACATGCGGCTCTTTGGCCCCTTGAGTGTAGCTCTTCCACAAAATACCACGTGCGGGCACGCACGTACAATGCAATTGAAACTTCGTGGCCCAGGCGCAGAAGTCGGTTTTTGGCTCTCAAAAGAAATTTCAATCGTTGTACTGTTGATATTTGGCTCTGTTGACTAATGAATTTGCCGACCACTGTGCTAGGCAAAGTTGGCTCAGCATGGAGAGCAGTCTCTCACTTTCTTCTGTGAAGCTGAGAACTGCCTATGTGTGAAGGAAACCCCAGAATCCATCAAAGGGACTCAGGAAAATGGTCCCATGATCAAGACAAAACTAAAGGAGAGCGAGAAGCCCTGCAATCCTGAACTTCCTCTGGAGACAGTCAAAGGACTGCAAGTAAAGGAAAATTAGGGAAGATGCTGCGCTGCCTGGGGAACAGACTCCCAGATCTGAGTCCCCACCACTCTCCATCTCACTCTCCGTTTCCCCCGCCAGCCATTCGGTGCCTGGCATGTGCTGTCTCCGCTCCTCCTCCCGCCACGAAGTCCTGCTCGTCCTGCATGGTGCAAATCAAGCTCACCTCCTCCTACTTCATTTAATTACACGTGTAGCGGCGTTATATTTCTATTGTTCAGTTCTGGTCTAAGAGATTACCAAGTATGCTTTTAGGGGCTAAAGATGAACTTGTATTTCTCATCTTACTTGTCCAACAGTTACCAGAACTTGAGGACTCTTTGGAAAGGCAGGACATTTGGGTGATATAGCCACTGATTCAACAGAAAATAAGAATTAGGTCATGGTGGTCCAGTACTCCAGATCCTCAGGACAAGATAGCAGAAGCCTTCACATACTACTTAAGGAACAACTTGAGTTAATACCTTTCTGGCCATCGTTTCCATCACATCCTGGGAGGCCTTTGGGTCCTGGAGGGCCTGGCGGGCCCCGGGGACCTGGAGGCCCTGGCAGACCACAGTCTCCTGGATCCCCTTGCAGAAGGTCAATGCTCCCAGGGGGCCCTGGAGGCCCGGGGGGTCCTGGCCACAGGGAGGAGGCAAAAGATTCTTTCAAAGACAAGCCTGTGTGCTGGCTGCCTGGGAGCTTCGTAAGGGAAGTAATTTAATGGTTTGCAAGCAAGGGATGGAGGGAATTAGAAAAATAAGAAAATCAATAGTGTCAGAAGTGAAACAGAGAGTAGGTCTCGTGGAGCTTGAGAAATGGTGTAAGTAGTTTGTCAGTGGCCGTTGGACAAAATGAAGCCAAGCAAAGCCTTCCTTTCCTTCAGAGCCATTTCTTTTGTTTGCATTGCTACCCTATTGCTTTAATATGGTAGAGGATAGGTGGATGGATAGACAGACAGACAGACAGACAGATAGACACATAGATGAATAAATGATATACTTATGAGAAAATTTAGCTGATGTGAAAGAAATGTTCACTCAGTTATAATCATATTTGAAAACAAGTATCTACACATAGGAATTGAGTCCAAAATTTATTCTACTAAAACTATGCTGTTTTATTTTTGCAGTGAAATAGAATTATATAATACTGTAGTCCCACCTTTACTAAAATGGTTAGCACTTAAAGATGGCGGTTTGTGTCTCTCTTTGATAAGGAGGAATGTGATGATCTGAATTTAGCAAAACACTGCACTGAGCCACGCTCTTCCCCCATTCCCTGCCCAGCTCTGGTCCAACCCTGTTTGGTTAAATACTGCCTTGCTGAGGTTTGTCCCTAGGAAGTGATGAGAGGAGCAAAATGGACTGTCGGCAGCACAGGGAGAGCTGTCTCTGTGTGTACGCCAGGCCTGGGTCCTGTCACTCTGGGCCAGTGGCAGAGGTTTAGGGGGCAGGTGCAGACACCCACAGGCAGGAAGAGAGCCCTGCCCCTGCTATAGCCTCGCACGCAACATCGGGCTGGTGATGGGAAGGGCTTGCTCTGACTCAGAGTTTGAATCACAGAGAGGTGGTCTGATAGAGTGACACAGAAGAATGAGGGGCCTGGGCTCTCCGGGGTATGGTCCTGCCAGCCCACCGATGCCCACAACCCCCTTTCCATCTGCCGAAATAATGGGGCTGCTAAGGGGCTTCTCCTCTGCCATTCTCTGGTCCTCCCTCCCTACAGAGCTGGCAGCATCTCAGGAAAGGGGCATCACCAACCTTGGCCAGGATTTTCCCGTACCTCTTGGACCATTGGGGCCAGGAGGTCCTTGATCTCCAGGCTGACCGGGGTCAGGAAAATAACCCTTAGGAGGTCCTCCTGTGGCACCTGCAGGACCAGGTGGTCCAGGTCTCCCTGAGGATGGACATGTCCAGATGTGAGCCTCATTACATTTGGAGATTTTGATTTCAGTATGGAGAGAGGCGGGGTGATGGGGGAGGGGGGGGGGAGGGAAGCATTCTGCTTCTTACCTGGAGGGCCTGGCGGGCCTTTTTCTCCACAAAGGCCTGGAGGAGAAATTCCTGGGTTCCCGGGGTCACCTGTCTCCCCTTTCAGCCCAGGCATTCCCATTGGGCCGGGTGGGCCCATTTCATTCAAACCTTAATGTAGAAGACAGCTTTAGCACTGTATCTTCTCCCAGTTTGTCCCAGTGGTAAGGGTGTGACCGGGAAGCAGCTGGTTCTGCTGAGACCAACCTCAGCTTCAATGGTGACCCAAATGGCTGCATACGTTTCCCAGGTGACCACTTACTCTCTTAAAATCCATCACACTGGTCAACCATAGGCTTGATCTACTTTATAATTATTTTCCATATTTAAAAAAACAACCCAGTGACAATGCCAATTGTCAAACCTCTACAATGGTAAGAGTGAAAACAGACGAGATCCAACAATGAGCAATTATGAATAAACTGGTTTAAAACGGAAGGTGGAAACTGACATGTAAATAGAATTATTGTAAACTTTCACATTGAAAAGACAGAGCATCGTTGGTTGTTTGGAGGGAATACACATTTTATCAGACTATTTAGAACAGCCACTAAATGAATCCTACGTGGCCCAAATTTTACTTCTTGGCCTTCTAAACTGTATAAAGATTCAATAGACTTAAATCTAGCAGCACAGCAATTCAACCCTTTTCCCACAGTCCCTCAAATCTGTGTGTCTGACTCCAGCAACCTTGTCTGATGGTAAGCTATTTTTCTGAGAAAGTCATGCAACAAATGTGCATTATATTAAAATACCGGAACAAACTAAAATGCAGTTGTCAATAATTATCTATTTGTTATGTCAAAAGTAACAGTAATTTGTTCAGGTAATTTGTTTCAGCAGCAGGCTGTTTGAGAGATGCTAAAAGTGCTAATTAGACCCACATGGTTGTACTTGGCAATACTACACCTAAAACAAAACAAGACAAAAAGAAATCCGGACTATTTATTTGTTCTTCATAACATTGTGAAATCTTGCCCCACCTAAGCAATTACCCAGTGTATTTTAGTAGAGAGATCACCCCAAGCAACATCAACAAAAGGCACTGTTACCAACCATCCCTTCTTACTTTGGGTTTTCTCAAGTGTGCTTTTTATATAAGTCATCTTCAGCACTAAAAGGAGTCCCATTATTGTGTCTCTGTGCTAAGCCAGTTTCCTTGTTTCACAACCCACATTGTGAGAAGTGAGGAAATACCTACCAGAGGTCCACTGATTGCAGGGAAGTCTCTCACAGAGGGTTTCCTCTTACCTGAAGCTCCTTTGGTTCCTTTCTGACCCTTTAAGCCATGCAAGCCATTCAGGCCAGGTAACCCGGAGGGACCTGCAACACATCACAGGCCTGTGACCCCTGGGAAGAGACCAGCCCTTGATCTTCACTGGCCTTGGTTCCCAGGCACCTCTCAGAGGGGGGCCTGCTGATGGAGATGGACAGATTCTCTAGGTGGGAACCATGAGATCTCACAGACTACACGCCATTATCAGGGCTGAATCCATGCCAGTAGTTATTCTTTAACATTCATTTGATGAACATTTTCTGCCAAGACTGCTGAACACACCCATTTCTTTGGTTTTAAAGTACTGCTGTGAGTTGATGACCATTTCAGGGTCATCTTTCTGTCTGACCAAATACAGTCTACAATTACTAGATCGTGGTGTAGGCAGTGACTTTCAATTTCATGACAATAAAATCATCCTAGATGAGGAAAGAGATTGGGTGGGAGCAAACCCAGGTCTCCCTCCTCCCAGGTTCAGGATCTTTCCACCCCATCAGAGTCTCATATATATATATATATATATATATATATTGATTTCAGAGAGGAAGGGAGATGGACAGAGAGATAGAAACATCAATGATGAGAGAGAATCATTGATCGGCTGCCTTCTGCACTCCTCCCACTGGGAATCGAGCCCCGCAACCCAGGCATGTGCCCTTGACCGGAATGGAACTTGGGACCCTTCAGTCCACAGGCCAATGCTCTGTCCACTCAGTCAAACCGACTAGGTCAGCGGGTCTTTAAATTCTAATTTTTGCAGGATCTGGTTAGATGTTTTAAGACAATAAGGACAGGTGGGGCCTGTGGCATACTGGGGAGTATATGCCCTCTCTAATTTTTTTAAATAACTGTGCTGCTCAGAAAGATCAGGCCTGAAGGTCAGGTTTGGCTGCAGCTCTTTCTTTGCAACCACTTGTTTCAAAGAGAATCATTCTGATGCTTCTTTTCAGACACAAAATGCATTTCAGGATGACCACTGAAACTTCATTCTCTGCATTAACTAGTAGATGGGATCTCATTGACACCTTCATTTTCTTTCAGAATCTTCTATCGGACATCAGTGTAGTTCTCTAAGGAGACATCTGCTGACCTGGCTTTACTTAAGTTGTCACTATACATTTATCAATATATAGATATATAAACTACGTATTTAAAATATGTTTATATTATATAGTATATTATATTACAGTAGGCAAATACATAGATTTATAGGAAGGCAGTAGAGGGAATAAAAGGAGGGAGAGAAGAAGGAAAGAAGGTAACCAATATGTACAGAACATTCCAGGTACTGAGCCCTCTGCCACGTGCTTCACACACATCTTGCTCCGATGATTAATTTGGGGAAAGAATCGTCTCCTCAGCCCCTGGCCATACCTGATAACCTTCCTCTTTCATTAATGGTTCTTCCAACCAGTAGCTGCCCATTCTTATCCAAGGCTGTAAGCCCCTCAGTGCACAGGCAGCCATTCACTCAGCTTATGGTCACATCCCTTGGATTTGTGATAATAACAGCCTCAGCTTACAGGACTAACACACAGAAAGTGCCCATCCCTACTCTATGACACCCACAGAGAACCCCTCGATGTCCTATGGCAGGCTCATGCTGAACAACCATCAGGTCTGGATAACTGGTTTATTTGGTGTAAATTAATTTAATGTAAGATCAGATCTTATTAATCTTTCTATATACATATTTGGCATATCTCCTGACACACAGTAAATGTTCAATGAATGTTCATTGAATGAGTGAGTAAACCAATGAGTGAATGAGACAATGTGGAATGTGGAGGGAGAAGGATTGAACAGGTGGAAAAAAAGCTTTAAAAAGAAGTGGACTACCATTTCTATTTCATGTCTCACCTTTCTGTGATAGATCTGTAGTAAGATTTGGGGAAGTTAGAGGTATCCATTTGTATATAAATAATTCAAATGCTAACTATTAATCTGTTCATAAAAGCAAGTCCTCTGTGGACTTATTAAAAGATAGAAGTTAGTTGGTTCCATTTTATTTATTGTCAGTACTTGAAACAGTTATTCTATTTTTAAAATCTAAACTTTAGGGTGGGGGAAGGTAAATGAAGGATAAATGGTGATGAAAGGAGACTTGACTTGGGGTGGAAAACACAATACAATATACAGATGATGTGTTGTAGCACTGTATGCATGAAACCTATATAAATTTTATTAACCAATGTCATCCCAATAAATATAATAAAAAATAAAATAAACTTTAGATTGGTACAAATAAGCCATATTCTCTTGCACCCCCCCCCCAAAAAAAAAAAATTGGGAATACACCCTTACTTTCCTTAAAGATCTTATTTCCTTACACTTTTAACAGTTCTGGTTTAGTTTATTTTCCAATCATCTTTCCTATTTATGAGCCAATGTTCCAAGTTTGTACCAAAAGAACACACAGACCTTCCTCATCTGCCAAATCTAGATATTTACTGCAATCTATCTGAAATGATAATAAATTTCAAGATTACTTTGCTATTTCCATGTGTTTTGATCTCCGGGTTAAGCCACCAAGATTGATGGCTTGGGGGAGCTGGCTGGGGGTGGAATGCCCCAGCTTCTGCCAACTCTCCATTGTCACATCAACACATCCAGATCCTGGCCTGTCACAATCCCAGGCCCTTGCCATTGTTGAACTGTCCGACCCTTATCTGACCCAATGTTATCTTTCTAAATTGAATGCAGCTACATCTGGGTAGGGTTTTAAGGGCAATTTTTCCTTTTTACTGAAAGCTTTTTATCAATCTCATCTCTAAATCAGAAAGTTGTTCATGCATAAAATATATACAGTACAGATGAGAGGCAATTAGGCTAACAAAGCACATTCCTTGGTAATGAGGACTTTTATTCACCTCTGTGGACAGCTTCTTGCTAACAACCATCACTTAAGGCTGCATCTCCCTGCACTCGCAGGCTGGGGTCTCCCTCCAGTCAGAGGGTCTAACCTCGACTCCAGCCTCCAGCCATAATCGTCATCCTAGCCTCCCAGTCAAACAATGTTGTCACTGAATCTCCCCTCTTAGGTTTTCTTCTGTCCTAGAGCCAAAAACACTATTCTATCTCCAAGAGCCTTTACACGGGTTTATACTTTTAATAGGGAACCTATTTGTTGGGGACTTTCCTAGTTCTAACACAGGAAATTCCACAGCCTGACACCCCCCCTCGATCCCAGGCAAACCGAGACAGCTGGTCACCCTAATGTTAAAGCTGTTGGGAAAGAGAGACCTTCATGGATATAAATAACAGTTGAGCAGAGTTGAAAACTTATCAAAACAGATTCTGAAATACGATTTCATTTTTTCCAAAATTCAGAAAATAGATTAGTCCCTACTAAAGGAATGCACAAGGGCATAAGACATGGTCTCTTAACCCATGGAGCATCAGTCCCCAAATGTGTTTAGTGACAAGTGCTGGATGAGACAATGAGGAATCAAAGAGAAACATCCCCAACTTGACAGAAGAGGCATCCACCCCTAGAACTGTAAGTGTTGGGGGGGGGGGCGTGGAGGGGAGTAGGGAGGGTAGGGAGTGGGCAGGAGGAGAACACTCCAGTTGTAAAAAAGGAGAGAGAATGTTACTTGGCTGATAAAAGACACTCCCAGGTATTTTATTTCTTATGAAATATTTTACTTGCCACCAACCAAAATAACCCAACCAAATTAGTCGCTGTCATGCTACGAAGTTGTCTTTCGGTCCCCATTATGCCAATCCTCTATGAACACCCAACTAGGAACAGAGTGTCTTCCTTATAGAGGATATGTGCACTTGGAAATTTAAGTCTAGGAACCAAGCCATTTTCAGCATATGTTTAAGTTAAAGTTTAAATCTGACTGAACACAAGCAGGACTCAGAATCCATATGGCCCATTCTAGCAGAGCAAACAACTTCGAGTTCAGCAGCTGGTTTATTCAAACAAGAAAATCGGGCCCCTTGACTTATCTAACACACACTTCAAATATTTAGTTTCTCAGTTCAAAGTGTTTCTGCTGGAGTGTGGTTCATTTTTATACCAGCATGATAAAAAGCAACAATAGATTTAGATGGTCAGCGTTCTAATTTTTAGGAATCTGTTTCACTGTTTTGTTTCTTTTAAAGACTGGCTGTGCAATGGGCGGTTCACAGTGAAACAGTGCCACCACGTGGTCCGGAGGCACACTGCAGCATCCTTCTGCACACTGAATATGTGGGTGGATATATTTATTTCCTCACTTTCTCTTCTTAACAAACTTATTTTTTCAAAGCACAGAATTATGATGTGATTAGAGATTACCTTCAATTAATTTTTTATTCAATCAAATTCATTAGCAATTAGGGTTTAAAATAACATATACTGAACTTATGTAATAAATGTAAACGAATTCAAGGGAAGGAAGAATCAATAATAGTAGATTGAGCCTTGTCATTTTAGTCAGACTGGATGGATATTGTTATGGCACCAAGACACTTGAAAATCCTTACTATTTTACTGAACTGGGAGGATAGAAAGAAGTGGAAATACAGTAGAAGTGGTTAATCATGGAAAAAGTGGGAGGGAAAGAAGAAGGAGGCAGAGAAAGATTGGTTATAGAAATCTATCAAGTAAGGCTTGAACCTTCAACTGTTGATTGAGGTGAAAACCCTCATCTTCATAGCTACTAGCTCAGATGTTCCTTCTTCTCTTATCCATTTCTTCATTTATTAATTTATTCATAAATTTAAAAATACAATAACCCCCTTTATTGGGTATCTACTGAGTGCCAAGCATATAAAAATAGTCCTTGCTTTTTAAAAAATCACTTGGTGAGAAAAACTTCTAAACAAATAAGTGTTATACAATATAAGTATTATTAGGCTAGAGGTACACACAAAGTACCAATGAAAAATATTTTATCTAAAATGAAAGCAATGAACTACAGAGGAGTAAGTACCATAGATGAATGGGAGAAGGCATGGAGATTTGTTAAAAACTAATTGTATAGCCCTAACTGGTTTGGCTCAGTGGATAGAGCATCGGCCTGCGGACTGAAGGGTCCCAGGTTCGATTCCGGTCAAGGGCATGTACCTTGGTTGTGGGCACATCCCCAGTTGGGGGGGGGGGTGTGCAGGAGGCAGCTGATGGATGTTTCTCTTTCATCGATGTTTCTAACTCTCTATCCCTCTCCCTTTCTCTCTGTAAAAAATCAATAAAATATATATTTTAAAAAATCAATTGTATAATTCTGTGACATTATGTTATATTAACCAGGCCTATATTATAATCCATCTTTAAAGACCAAAAAATTCAACCAGGAAAAATGTTTCTTCATCAACAAAGGTAATGAATTCTAGTTCTGCCATAGCATCTTACTTTTTTCCCTCTCCCTTCCACTTATCACAACTGGTAAATACATATTTATTTACACATATATATTTAATATGTGTCTCTCCTACTAAACTGTGAGCTTCATAAAGGAGGAAACATGTCTATTTTCTTCAAAACTCTGTACTGAGTATCTGGAATCTAGGACATAGTAGGAGCTTAACTATCTGGGGAGAGAATAAACGAATGGGCCTGAACATTATGGAAAACACTAGGGGAAATGCCCTTGAAAAATGAGATGGTATCACCATCATTTTGACAGGAGGCAGGTCAGAAGGCTAGATGGGCACTGCCTGGAGCCCTGAGTGAGAAAGAACAGGCAGGGGCTGATGACATTGGTGGGGAAGGGCCATGACCAGGAGCAATGTCACTCAACACTGGAAAGCCACTATGAATTTGCCCTCATTGGCCTGGATTTTTCTGATGGGCCAGGATTCCTCTTTGATTTACCTTTTATTCCCGGAAGACCTGGTATCCCTGGATACCCCATGAGGCCTCTTGGTCCAGGGTCCCCTGTTTCTCCTGGATGTCCCATTGGCCCAGGCATTCCTTTATCACCTGAGGATGACAGGGAGGTTTTGCAGACACCCAGGTGGCACATGAGTTACATTAACTGGGAAGGTCATCTATGTTGTTATTATGTGAGATACTTGAACCAGGAACACTGTTTTATTACTTTTTCTTCGTAGTCCTCCTGACTCTAGGGAGAAAAATACACTTAAGCTCAGAAGGAAAAAATACACTTTTGAGCAATTAAAGTTGCCAATTATGATTTCTACTCTCACTTTATTCTGAATCATCAGGAAGAGGAGCCATTACACTGCTGTCCTGTATGTATGATATTTACCTTAAGTCTAAAGGAGAAAAAAGGCCAGCATCCTGAATGGCAGGTAAATTAGGAAGGGCGGGAAAGGAGCGTCATCCCTTTGTGCCTGGCACCCTGTTAGGCCCTTTATAGGTGTTGACCTAATTTTACTCCTAGACCACTGATGGAATGAGGACTAGCTCCAATTGACAAGTAAGGAAGGAATAGGAAAGTTTGGGTGACTAGTTCAAAGTTACAGGCCTGGGAAGTGGCAAAACCAGAGCTGAACCCAGGTCTGAGTGAAGGCTGGTCCTTTCTGATGCACCACGAGATAGATACGTGTCTGGGAAGGTTCCAGGCTTCTTCCCAAGGTACCTGGACACCCTGATGGTCCGGAGGAACCGGGCAGTCCTGGTCTTCCTGGTGGTCCTCTCGGCCCTTGGACACCGGTCAAGCCCTTTTCTCCGGGAGCTCCCAAATGCCCTAACCAAAGAAAGATAAAAAATCTGAGTGGTTGTAGACGCTCTTCAAGACGGTGAATCTATAAAACCTCCAACTCAGCCCTTGTTATTCTTTTCTAGTCTTACTTTTTTATATTAACTTTTTTCTATTGAGAAGATAACATTAAGGAAAATTAAAACAAAACACCTATAATCCCACCACCTTAAACATTTTTATATGCATACAAAGTGCAAATAATACCCACAATTTTATATTCTGATTTTTTTCTTAAATTGGCATTGAATCCTAAGTAATTTTCCAAGTTTGTCATCATTTTCCTAATTATTGTTTTTAAGTGACTGGCTCATAGCTTACTGAGTTCACCTAAATTTAATTAATTAATGCAAAGGTTTCCTACTTTTGGCCACTGAAGTTTTTTCTCTTTGCTATTATGCATAATGATTTTTATACATCTTTAATAGATTTTTCTACTATTACATTATTTCCTTAGAAAAGTTCCTAGGAGTAGAATTTCTAGGTAACATAACATTTTGGGTCTTTTTATTCATTTTAAAATGCTGAGATATTTTAACGTAAATCACAGACATCATGGAATTCCATCCCTAAATATTTCAGGAGGTATGTCTGAAAAATAACATTTTCTTACACGGGCAAAATAACACTATCACAGCCAAGGAAATTAATAGCAATCCTTAATATAATCTAATACTCATTCCATACTTGAATTCCCCCAACTGTCCCCTTAATGTCCTTCACAGCTGGTTTGTCCACACCGGGTCCATTCCAGAAGCACACATGGCATCTGGTGCGTATATCTCTTATGTTAAACAAAATCTACCACAGTCCCTTTCTCAGGACAGTGACTTGCTGAAAAGAACCGTTCAGTTGTTCTCTAGGCTTCTAGCACAGACCATTCAGCATCTGGCTCTTGATAGAAGTTGCCAAATGGTTTGGACAAGTGCTGCACCAACTCACTTCACCCTACAGACCCACCCACACTCGTCCTTGCACGTCCAAGAGCTGGGCAGGCACTCACCAAAGCCTTTGCAGGCTGTTGGTTTATTTTCTTGTTAATTTAGTAAGGATGAAATAATATTCCAGACTTACATTAAGTTACACTTCTTTGATTACTAGAGAAGATGACCATTTCCCTGTATGTTTTTTTCCAATGTGTGATTTTAATACAATCCATATCCACAGGATAAACTAACAGTCTGTGCTAAAAAAATAACCGGTTGTATCCACAAATAAAATATAGGGCTCTGTACTGACAAACCCATGGTGAGGGCATAGTCATTATTTATTATAACACACATGAAACAAGACTATGTTAGTCGATACCTGTTCCCAGACCAATTTAAGACCTTGAGCCTCTCTCTGTTATTTTATTTACCCTGAAAATATTCCTGGAGTGAAGGTAAGGCAGCATTATTCTCATCTCCATGTGAAAAAACTGTAGTGAAAGGCTTGCCTCCCCATCACAGTTGAAGTATGAACAAAACTTTTGAGTTCATTGCTACTGTGTTTTCTCTCTGAATTGAAGGGGCGGTGGAACTGGACCCAGTACAATCCTACATAATCCCTAAGACAGCAGCAGCCCTATAGCTTCTTGCTAGGCCCATTCAAATTCAATGCAGCTCTTTCCAGTCAATGGAAATCACATATGTAGGTAAACTCTGAGCTGGTAAATAACATAAGATGTCATTTTAAAAATTTTAACCTAAAGCTATGGTATACAGAATAGGGAACAATTTAAATGGTGCTAACCACAGGAGACCAGGGACATTATGCCAAGGCAAATTTTCTTGAAAAGGTAGCCTAAGTGTGAAAGAACTTAGATTTATGATTTTTAAATTAGAATATTAGGTAATATCAAAGGGCTCCGTATTTTATTACTTTCAGTTTATAAAATTTTACTATCTTCAGGGTTCACATAAAGATACCAGTAAGTGTAGAAAAATCTCTTAATGCTTTGCCAACTGGTGATGATGGTGACAATGACATTTTACATTTGTGTAGCAATTTTCAGTTTACAAATTGCTCTCCAAAAATCTCATTTGATCCTCTGAATGATCCTACAGTGAGGACTGGGCCAATTTACAGGTGAGGACACTGAGCTCAGAGATGATAAGCAATTTGCCAAGACCCCCATGCACAGTAATAATAAGGGTGACTTTGAACCACTAATTTTCCTTTCTGAGACCTCTCACTCTGGCACTTATTAAGAACGCTCATAGCGCTAACCTCAAAACTATTTTCTTCTCCAAATGTACACTTAGGCGATACCTTTCCGTTAAAATATGTATTTGACCATGTCAGAGGTGAAAGACCCATATGAAAGATAGTGGGAGATGAAAGCATTGTAATTGCTAGTTTTTCTGTTAGACTTCCATTTGAGCAATCATGCACATAACAACCAAGAAATAAAATTTCCCATAAACTTCTGTTCAGATGTTCTTTCTGTTCTATGGAATAAACATAGCTATTGCCAGAGAGAGTTTCAAGATAGTGCACAAAAATATTAAAATGAGATACTTTAATTTACAAGGTACCCATGTACATACAAACCTGGCTTCCAACCTGTCCACTGTCAGCATAATGACAGTGGACAGGTTATGTAATCAATCATCTATGATGGACCTTGTTCTTTCCATGCAATGGATATCCTTGTGGGTGCATCTTTGTACACTTGTCGGATTGATGACTTAAGATAAATGCCTATGGTAGAATGACTAAGTTGAAGAGCGTGCATCTTCTGTCAGCTGCAGGTCATCGATTGTAGTCAACCATAGCCTCCTGGACTGGAGGGCAAGAACTCACTGGTCTGTCAGTTCAGAGGGATTATACATCAGTTGTTACTGACAAAGAAGGTACTATTTTGAAGAACTTAGATTTGTCACTGGTGATGAGGCTTTACATTTTTTTGGTTTGGTTTTTAGTAAATTAGGTATTTCCTAAATGAGTGATTTCAGTGATATCTTAGCAATGGCAGGCCTCACTGGCATTCACATATGCTTTTCTGAGTAGGAAAGAAAGGGCTGACTGAGAACCTGCAGCTGTACTCAGTGTGAGTGGTTATTGCTGATGTATCATTTTAATTAGAGAGACTGAAAACTAGTCCAAGTTTTCATTGCTTTCAATAATCATTGTCAAAATCTGGGCACACCTGATTGTATTGTCATGTCAACATTATCGGTCCTGGGAGCCATGGTTAAAAAAGATTTTGAGTCCCTGGGGTACAATCCTAATGTCCTTCTCAGCCAGGGATGCGATGTTGTGTTTGTACATAATCCTTCTGACATGTGTCTTAGTGGCAAAGGAGGAAGAAAATACTAACATAATCATTGCTGACTCAGAGGATAAAGTAATCGTTCTAGCTTTCAAACCAAATGTATTCTTTCTGGTTTAATAAGAAAATATGTAGCTGTACCTGGACATCCAGGGCTGCCTGGCTCACCCTTTGGACCAGGTGGGCCAAGCTGACTTGCAGGATCCCCTTTGTTTCCTATAATCAAATGCACATAACATTATTTAAGAGAATTTAATTTTGTCTCAGACAAGTAACTTAATAACTTCTATGACATTTGTCTTTATAGTGTATCTTCAAATATTCCAGGAAAGGATTTTTGAAAAAATTCTTTCTTTTTCTACATAAGAATAAATGGAAACATAGATGCAAGATGTATTTAAATACACACACACTATTTTATAATTGATAACAATCATGGGAAACTATAAACTTTAATAAGTTTAAATTTTTAAATTCCCTAAAATAGTTTCAAATGTAGGCATCTATTTAAGAAATTCCTTGGCATGGTGTGACTATATCCTGATATTGTGTTTTTGAAACAAAAAGAAATGGTCAGTTTCAGCTGCTGTAGTCACATTTCAAGCTCTCTGCAAGGAAGCTCAAGTTAGTGTTCTTGTAAAAACAAAATCACAAAGTCACACTTGATTGATGATTTCACAAGAGGTGGCACATTCAAAGGCCATTGTGAGCAATGACTCCCACAGTCCCACGGAGCCATTCCACACTGCTGCCGAAAGCTTCCAGATACAGGACACCAACACTGCTTTCTAAAGGTCCCACCCACACCTTGTAGAAGGCTCTCTCCCAGCTGACACTACTCATAATTGTGGCTAATTATTTGAACAGTAGGAATCTGGCCCATCCTGGTCAGCCAATCTTTCCTTGAGAAGTTGTATTAAAAAGTGAGGATTTGCCGAAACCGGTTTGGCTCAGTGGATAGAGCGTCGGCCTGCGGACTGAAAAGTCCCGGGTTCGATTCCGGTCAAGGGCATGTACCTTGGTTGCGGGCACATCCTCAGTGGGAGGTGTGCAGGAGGCAGCTGATCGATGTTTCTCTCTCATCGATGTTTCTAGCTTTCTATCCCTCTCCCTTCCTTTCTGTGAAATATCAATAAAATATATTTTAAAAAAAAAAAAAGTGAGGATTTGAGGTAGTTGCTATTGAGGCAGAAAGCAAAAAGATTATCGTGATGTAGATTATAATACCCTGATGTAGAGCATGTTGGAAGGCCATCAAACATTTCCAGAAAGATCCTGAAAAGATACCAAATAGAGAGTGATGAAAACCAGGTGGTAAGCAGCTAAGTGAAAAACTGACCATGGAGAATGGCAGAAAAGTCTCAAGAGAGAACCATGACTTTCTAAGGCCCAGGTTCTGTTAGCTTCTGGTCTCCTCTGTGGGCTCCATGAGACACCTTTCGCTCCAGGTACCTGTGTGCATTTCCGTTCCTTGCAAATGTGGCCTAATACAAGCATGAAGGAAATAAGAAGCAGGCTTGTACTTTGAGAGACGTAAAGGGACTATAATAAATTGACAGGGAAATAGAAGAGGAGTGAGCTCTGAATCCTGAAGCTATAAAATGTCAAAAGTTAAATATGAAAATTTCCCTTTTTGTAACCATTTCCAAAGAAGAGAGCTATATTATTCTTTCTGAATAAATGTGTGCATGTTCTGTTTTTACAGCAATGATCATATTCTTTATGTAGTGTCTGTCAAAGGGTAAAGCACGTATTATTGGAATAAGGGAAAATATTTTAGGTGGTTTATTAATTAGTATTTTACATTTTAAAGGTGTGTTTTTTAACTGTATTAAAATAAAATCTAACTGCATATCAAACTCTGAATTCACAGAGAATGGGATTAAAAAGGTGAATCATTTTAAAATAGATTTTAAAATACATTAACCCAATGGTTTAGAAAAAATACTAACCCAGTGGTATAGAAAAACAGTAAAAAATATTAAAGGTTTTATAAAAACACTAGAGGCCCAATGCATGAAATTCGTGCAAGGGGCTCGGCCTTTGCAGCCCCTTGCAGCCTCGGCTGGCCCTCACAGCCTGGGCCGGGCCTCACAGCCCCCGCTTCTTCCAGACGATCATCGGGATGGTCGTTCTGCTGTTTGGTCTAATTAGCATATTAGCTCTTTATTATATAGGATTGCAATGTAAGATAGCCTAATTTCTGTTTATTTGCTTGTTTCTATGGAGAAAGGGTTAATGAACTCTCTCTCTAAGGACATTTTTGACATTGGGTCAACTTTCTATTTCTGTTTCCTGGAAACATGATAAAAGTAGAATGTAGATTGTGTTACAAGGCACACGGTGAACTAAGGCCTGTAGACTGTATTGTAAATAAAGTTTTATTGGCATTTAGCCATGGCTGCTTTTATTCACAGTCAAGCAGTTGTGACAGAGACCACAAACTGAAAATAGTTATTATCTGGCCCTTTGGAAAATATGTATTTGCTGACCCTTGACTTATGGTAAAACATAACCCAATTGTACATTACCTGTGGCCCAGGAATTCTTAAGTGAACTATTAACATCTGGTGGGAAGTCATGGCTTTGGCCTTTGTGTACTGTGGCTCTTGTAACGGAGACTCTAGAAGCTGTACCTGTGGAGGCCTTAGAGGGGCCCTGGGCTTCTCAGCCAAGGGTACAGTGTGCACCCATGTGGATCCGGTCTCCCTGCACTTGAGCTGTCACTCATAGAACTGCGGTTCCTGCAAGGACAGCTGCAAGGACTCCCCTGAGGGGGGAAGCCTGGTGTGCCCTGCAGGCTTGCTGCTTTCTATCTGATACTTTCAGATCTGGAGGACAATTGTGGACGGCCTGGGTTTGAGTGTTTGACTGCCTAGAAGAGTCTAAAAAGAACCCCTGGGTGTTGCAGTTTGTTTGACTGTGTGTTGCTTTTCATGCAAAAGGTGCTTGCTCCCAATGTTACAAACACCCAGGACTATGAGATTAATGGCTGGCTGCTGTATTTCCAAACCATACCTTTAGGTCCTCTCGTCCCATCAATTCCTGAAAGTCCGGGGGCCCCTGGAGAACCCGGCTCACCCTGATAGATTAATGAAACAGAAGTAAAACCTTAATTGGGTTTCACACACAAATGACACAGGCATGACATGATCCAGCTATAATTATCCATAACCAATTTGGTGTTTATAATTTGCAGTGGCAAAGAAATTTGGAAATGCATTATAGGCATACTACTACATGTATCTAGTTTTCAAAAGTTGATGAAACTCCTCCAGAATTGGAGGTATCGGTACCAACAGGTAGCACCCAATTTTCTATACTTGATTGCAAACCAGTGACTGCATCACATAACTTGAGTTTTAAGTTTTAAATAAACAAGTTGACACTAAATAAAATATAATTAGAAATCACCTCATACCCCAAACTTTAGAGTCTATTTTATTCCCAGAGATGGGCAACAAACTATACATTTTAGAGTTGTGATGTAGGCTACTATACTTATTGTACCTCCTGGCTTCTCACAGGGTATTTTACTCATAATTATAAGGACCAAGCCAATGTATTTACAGCAAAATCTATAATATCTGCAATTGTATATGAAATCATTTCTCAGATGACTCTTTAGTACACCAGCAGTCATGAGGTGAGTCTCTATGGGCCTGTTATAACTATGCCAGGGACAGTAGATGGAGTAAGTGACGTGGTCACCTATGTCATGGGAACCAGGCATTGGTCAGAAACCATAGTTACACCATGGCCTTCTGGAAGTCTCCATTCTTCCCTTGGCCAACCCCTTAATTCTGAAAGCCAGTGAAAGGGCTATGATGTCCACTGGCAAATTATGACTCATTGGCATCCTGAGAGTAAAAGGTTTTATTATTTCTTCCCTCCCAAAACAGCAGCCACTTACCTGATCACCTGGAAATCCCGGAAAACCTATGATCCCTCTGAGCCCAGGTGAGCCCGGAGGACCTGGGGGTCCAGGAGGCCCCGGCTCCCCATCTCCACCAGGCTCTCCTCTGTGAATCCCAGGTGGCCCGTGTCTTCCTGGCTCCCCTCTTCTCCCTGGCATCCCAGGATGGCCTTTATCACCTGGTGGGGTTAGAAGTGTTAGAACCAATTCAGAGGAATTCTTGGACTAGGCTGAGGGTCTTGGTCCTACTTTTAGGAGATGAAGCCAAAGGGATTGAGAATCCCAATTCCTGCCCTAAATCACAGCGTGATGGTTTCTGGTTTCAGCGGCCAGCCTGTGAAAAAAGCTGCCCAGGAACAGCCCCAAGGATGTCCCAGGTAGGAGCCAGCGCGCAGGATCATTTGCGCCAACAAGCTCATTTTACAAACGAAGAATTCACTCAGAGAAGTTAAAACATTTGTCCCTAACAACTAGTTAAGGTGAGAGCCAAGGCAAGAACTAAGTTCTCATGCAGATTAAGTCTGAACTTGGGAAAGAGAACCCAAATGTGGAGGTCAAGGTCCTTGCTGCGTGCTGGTTGAGGCCAGCAGCACGGGGCAGGGAGTGCTGGCTAGAAAGTCAGGTTTGGCCCAGCCCTGCTGATTCAAAATGTGCCTTTTACAAAAGCATCCCAGAGGATTCATATGAACATTAAAATTTGAGAAGCACTGGTCAAAATGACAGGGACAATCTCTGTGCTCTTCATTTAATACTAGCCACCAAAAACAGCGGTACCTTAACCCTGGAACAATATGTTATGGGTATCTCAGGATTGATCCTCCTTTGGAATATCCAAATCTAAAAATACATATGAACTTCAGCTAAGTTCTAGCATAGAAAAGAAAAACAAGTACCATTAAATTCACTAGTGCACATGTATGTCTAAAAAAACAACCTTTCCTAGTCTCAGTGTTACTGGGAAAGTTGCCTAATAGACCTGCTTGCTTGAATGATCTGTGAAGTTAACTTATTTGATAGGGTTCAAAAACACGAGTGTTTACCTTCTTCTCCTGGGAATCCATCATCTCCAGGAGGTCCGGGATCCCCGGTTTTCCCTTTCTTGGTAATTATAGCCATTTCTCCTTCATCTCCTGGGGGTCCCCTCTCTCCTTTGGATAGTCATTATGCAAGAGCAAAACAAACAAGCACCACACATGTGAGGCCTCCGTTGTCACTTCACATCCAGTTTGCAAATCCCCATTTAATCTACTAGACTGTATTCATGTTTACGGATTGCACAGGAGCAACACTGTTGGCTGGTTTCCTGAAGGACTGGCCATGCCTTTTATATTCGTCTCCCAACTGGTCCAGTAACAGGGTCTGGTAGACAATGAGTGCTCAGTGAGGGTTTGCCGAATTCAACCAGGCTAGTGTTTTCAGTGAAAAAAAAAACAACACAGGCTTGCAAAGTTCCAGGTTTAAAATATGGCTCTTTATCCTGTAAAATGTGAATTGCCGATCTCATATTTTCCAGTTCCCTATCTTCCCCTTCCTAGCCACCCTCTGTTATTTTCTTCACATTAAAAGAACTGACACTTATCTTGATGTGGTTCTCCACATAGAGAATTCCAAAAAGTAGGAAGGGCAAATGATATATCTGCCTGCTTTTCATAAACACTGTCCACTGTAAAGGGCATCAGAGTGGGCTCCTACCAGCTTGGTGAGAACCAATTATTAACAATTCAAGAATTTTGGAAGCTTTAAATCAGCCATGCTGGGACTATTTATGCCACAGCGGGAGTATTTATGCCATGAGATCAGCAATCACTACAAGTCATGGCATTTGTTTTCAATTTTAGTCTGGAGAGCCAGTTTATCAGCACATCACTAGCATTCACGTAATTGTTTACTTTTTTAGTGGGATAATTGTGTAGCATGACAGCACAGCAAACGCCACTCAATCTCAGCTAGCAAAGACTGACTCTGATTCCCTGATTCTGCATAAATAATTTACAGGCTAATGAAACAAAAGAATAGCAAATACAATCAACTGAGAAGTAAAAGTAATTTTTGAATGAACTATGAGTCTATTTGCCCAAAGGGCTCTAAAATGTTTACCTCATTGCTGAAAATTGACAAGTATTCATTCTCAACACTGGAAATGAAATGGTACCTTCCCACTGCAGACTCAAGGCTAAGAGGTGAAAGTAAATATTTAACATGGATGGGAGCATTTAAACCAGTGATCTCAAAGTTTTTATTTTTATACCAATAAAAACTTTTTTATTTTTCAATTACAGTTGACATTCAATATTTTTGTATTGAAACTCTTACTTTAAATGAAACCTGGGGGAGACTAACTCAGAACTGGATGAAAGTGAACTCCTTCCATTTCAAGGCTGCAAACTCCAGCCCCAGGGCCAGATCCTGTCTGCTGCCAGTTTTTGTACAATCCATGAGCCATTTAAAAGTGTTTACACTTTTAAATCATTGGAAGAAAAACTCCAAAATGAGAATAACAGTTTCTGCCATGTGAAAATTAAGTGAAGTTCAACTTTCTATGTCCATAAAGTTTTATTAGAACACAGATCGTTCATTTTTTAGGTGTTATCTCTGGCTCTTTCATGCCTCAAAAGCTGAGTTGAAGAGTTGCAACAGAGACCATACTGCCTGCAAAACCTAAAATATTTATATCTGGCTCTTTACAAAAAAAGGTTATTTTATTTGTAAAATAATTGAAACAGAATCTGGGAGCCAAGAGCCTGCCTGCACCCCCTTCTTAAAAGGTGAGAAGGCTCCGATAAGGTTTAATCTCCAAAATTTTTAGGGAACTCATACAACTAAACAAAAGGAAGATAAACAATCCAATAAAAAAAATGGGCAAAGGACCTAAATAGACACTTTCCAAAAGAGGACATACAGAAGGCCAAGAGACATATGAAAACATGCTCAAAGTCACTAATCATCAGAGATGCAAACAAAATGACAATGCGGTACCATCTCACACCTGTCAGAATGGCTATCATCAACAAATCATCAAAAGACAAGTGCTAGAGCGGATGTAGAGAAAAAGGAACCCTCGTGCACTGCTGGTGGGAATGCAGACTGGTGCAGCCACTGTGGAGAACAGTATGGAGTTTCCTCAAAAAATTAACAATGGAACTCCCATTTGACCCAGTAATCCCACTTCTAGGACTATATCCCAAGAAAACAGAAATACCAATCAGAAAGGATATATGCACCCCTATGTTCATAGCAGCACAATTTACAATAGCTAAGATTTGAAAACAGCCTAAATGCCCATCAGCAGATGAGTGGATTAGAAAACTGGTGCATCTACACAATGAATACTATGCTGCTGTAAAAAAGAAGGAATTCTTACCATTTGCGACAGCATGGATGGAACTAGAGAGCATTATGCTAAGCAAAATAAGTCAGTCAGAGATAAATATCACATGATCTCTCTCATTTGTGGAATATAATGAACAACGTAAACTGATGAGCAAAAATAGAACCAGAGTCATAGAAGCATCGAACAGACTGTCCAACCTATGAGGGAAGGTTGGGGGGGTGAGGGGGTAAGATATCAACCAAAGGACTTGTATGCATGCATATAAGCATAACCAATGGACACAAACTGGGGGGGTGGGACGGTGAGGGCAGTGAGGGCATGTCCGGGGTCGGGGGAGGATGCTGGGGAGAGGTCAATGGGCAGTCGGGGGGGGGGGGGGAGGAGACTTATGTAACACTTTAAACAATAAAAAATTTAAAAAAAAAAAAGATGAGACGGTTCTCTGAAACCCAATAGCTATAAATCAAAGCACTTGTTCATTTTCTTCTATTAACAGAGCAATTCGTTTGCCGGAGTTTTATGTAATAAGATTGAGAGGGAAGGAAAATGAATTTTGTTTGAAATTCTAAAACCAGCACCACAGAATCAAGAGGAAGAGGGGGAATCCAAGCCGCAGGAGAGTCACGTTTTGTTTTTCAGAGGTTATATTCATGGACTGTGATCAGACATCGAAAGCAAACCTGTGTTGCACGCCTGTGCTGTTCACTACATTTACCTTTGGCACCCCTCGCTCCCTGGTCTCCCAGGAAGCCAGGCCAGCCCTTCTCTCCGACTTCTCCCTTTCTGCCAGGGTGTCCCTTGGGGCCAGGCTTCCCTCTCTCTCCTGGAAAACCTGGCATGCCAGGCAGCCCCCGAGGTCCTGATGAAATAAAAGCATGAATGTTTAAGAAAACATTTCAAAGGCTAGTGTGGTTCCTAGATCTTCATTCCCAATGTCCACCCGATGCACACTCCCACCTGACTCTGAGTTTGCATTGAAGGTGAGCAGCCATGATCAGCCTCACGCCGTGTAATAACTGGGCTCTCCCACACCGCAGATCTCCAGTCTAGGCCTTCCTGCAGATCTTGCTGGGTGGGTGTGCCAAGGACACAAGGTCCTGACTGCTCTTTACCTGGGCTACTTCTCCAGGTTATGTTTGCAGTGAACAACCTTTTTTTTTTTTTTTAAATATATTTTATTGATATTTTACAGAGAGGAAGGGAGAGGGATAGAGAGCTAGAAACATCGATGAGAGAGAAACATCGATCAGCTGCCTCCTGCACACCTCCCACTGGGGATGTGCCTGCAACCAAGGTACATGCCCTTGACCGGAATCGAACCCCGGACCCTTCAGTCTGCAGGCCGACGCTCTATCCACTGAGACAAACCGGTTTTGGCTGCAGTGAACAACCTTGACGCATGATCCCAGAATAGTTGCAGAGAACTGTGTGAGGGACGGGGCTGGAGAGAGGAGGATCCATCCAACATAGAAGCACATTAGCCCTGACCCTACAATTTACCGGTTCTACCCAGTTCACTGAGCAGAAGGGTTTATGGATTCTGTGACCCCCATCTACCCAAACATCCTGCTACTGGAAATATCAATACAGAGGATAAGAAGAAGGGAGATGTCCCCAAGGGCAGGACAAAGTGGGGCTCATTTAACAGAACATTCGTGGTCACACCTAACAGGCTTCACTTGGCAGTGGGTTTCACGTTTATAAAATGACAAAAATAATTAAAAAGTGCTACCCACCCTTGGGGCCTGGAAGACCAGGTAGCCCATCATCCCCAAAGGGGCCTGGGATTCCTGGCGGTCCTACGGGTCCATCTGTCCCTGGCCTTCCGGGGTCTCCTGGGAGGCCCTTCATCCCAGCTGGTCCAGGAGGTCCCATATCTCCTTGCTGTCCTTTCCAACCTGGGGCACCTGAGACAAAGCACAGAGACCACAATGTAGGATGACTGGAAAGTGGCTTCACCCACAGGCAGGGCAGTCATGGTGGCTTAAATTGCATATCTATGGCCAAGGAAACTAAAGTGAAACAATGTTTATCAGCTAAAATAAAACTAGCAACTCTCCATCATTCTACAATTATGTTTTTTTTCTGGCTATTATAAAAAGAAGGGCAGAAATATTTCAAATATTTATTACTTAAAGAAATAGTTCCCAATAAGGAGCATGAGTGAATATTATAAAAAGTTTTACATGGGAAATGGATAGGGGTTAAAAACCAAAATGTAATCTGTATTTAGTCTTGGGGTAGATAACTTTCCAGGTCCTTCCAGAAGCTATGACCCAGTGAGTTTTGATCAGGATGTTAACTGAGAATTGTAGAAATCAGAGCAACATCATCTGATATTATTGGTGCTAGAAATAAAGCTATAGCGGCAGGTTTTGCCTCAATCTCGTGTTGATCCTAAGAGAGGGCACATTCCTGCATTTGGATAAACACAATAGGATTTGCATAACAGGTGGCAATCTGAATGGCGAAATGAAGATCATATTGGAGATAGCCCCTAGAACCTTGTGTTGAGAAACACTCTTTCTCCAGTCTCTTCCTACAGGTCTTGCTGGGTGGGTATGCCAAGGACACAGGTCCTGACTGCTCTTTATCTGGGCTACTTCTCAAGGTTATGTTTGCAGCGAACAACCTTGACACATGATATAGCACCTCTCCCAGAGCAGAAAGCGGGTTGCTTTACAGACATGTAAACCAGTGGTTCCCCAGGCTCAGAGCTCCTCTCAGGTACTGCAACCAGCTCTGTGTGTGGCATCTATCTAGCGCCTCTTATGTCGCTGCTGAGAACTTGGGTGAGGTGGGAAATGACACAGACCAACAGGAAGCTCATGCTACTTTCTGTGCCGTGAATAATGAAGCTCTTCCTCTCTTACCCAGAGGTCTTGCTTCTTCCAGCTTCTGTGAAAGAGCAACAGCAAGCCAGCTAAAGGCCCAGGCCCTTCACCGTCCTTGACACCTGCTGACACTTACCTGGACTGCCAGGAGCCCCGGGGAGTCCTGGTTGCCCTGGTGATCCGGGAGCGCCTCTTTCACAGGAATGGCCAGGTGGACCAGGGACACCTGGAAACCCAGCACTTCCCTCTCTGCCTTTCGGGCCTTTGAGACCTGGGAATCCGGGCATGCCAGCTGGCCCTGGAATGGTACAATCCATCTGTGACACTCATGGCATAAAATGACATAGATGGCCTACCAGAGTTCGGGCCCATCAGTACCGAAGCCAGCGTTTTGATCCTGGCTCTGTGCTCAAATGAGTTAAGTCTCTGAATGAATTTTCTTTTCATAGAACATGAGCTCCAAAGGAATGGAAAACTGCATGGCTAAGAGAGTTACTTGATAAGGTTATATAGGAGACAAAGAAGTTGTCTATGCAAAATGAAAAACCATGGGATTCTTCCTGATTTTAATTAACCTCTAACATTGCAGCAGGCTTCACACCAAAACTCCACAATGCTTACAAACCCAATTTGCACTGTGACAATTTGCATTTCATAATATATTTCATCACTTGAACTCTCAAATTTCTATTTATTGAAAACGCAGTGCCAGAGAGAAAAACAAACCCCCTATAATTCCACAGCCCAACCAAAAAACTTAATTTATTTTTCCACGTTTTCTTTACATTTTCTGTTCAGATGTTTACATTTTTAAAGTAGCAGTCACAGTGCACAGTCAATTGTTAGATTATTTCACATTGCATATTAATCTGCAAATGTTTTCCATTTTGTTGTAATCTTTACAAATATAATTTCAATTGCTAATGATAATAGGTAATAATATTTCTTCTTTTGAGTGTGTGTGTGTGTGTGTGTCTATGCTACTTAACTCTCTATTGTGAATACTACTACAGATGAACCATGAACAACTCAGGTTTGAATTATACAGGTCAATTTACAAACATATTTTATTTCAATAAGTACTATAAGTGTATTTTCTCTTTCTTATGATTTTCTTAGTAACATTTTCTTTTCCCCAGCTTACTTTATTGTAAGAACATAGTATGTAATACATAAATATATATAGATATAAAATCTGTGTTAATTGATTCTTTATGTTA
This sequence comes from Plecotus auritus, assembly GCF_963455305.1. Taxonomy (NCBI): domain Eukaryota; kingdom Metazoa; phylum Chordata; class Mammalia; order Chiroptera; family Vespertilionidae; genus Plecotus; species Plecotus auritus. The sequence goes on from NC_137776.1 coordinate 29,673,026, forward strand.
TCAATAAGGCTTCCAGTCAAGAGTAGGTTATTAGTAGTTAAGTTTGGGAGAGTCAAAGGTTACATGTTGATTTTTGATTGCACAAGTATGTGTGTGTGTGTGTGTGTGTGTGTGTGTGTGTGGTGGGGATCAGTGTCCCTAACCCCAGCATTGTTCAAGGATCAACCATACAAGAGTATTTTCATATTAACCTTCATATTCTGTTGAACACTGAGATACATTTTCAAAAGTGAGATAGTGGGATTATCAGGGCAAAATTGTTTTCATTGACTCACATAATGTGTTGTTACTTTCCAACTGACTGGATTTTTGTATATGAGTATTCTGACTTACAAACTACCAAGTAGTGAGCTCCCCAAGGACACAGAATGTGGCTTCCTCCCCTGTCCGCCCACTTGTCCTACCGTGGGCACCAAACAAAGGCTGGTCGACCAGAGCAATGTTCGTTAGTCTGGTCTGCCAGGGCTCCGCTGGGCCCCAGTGCTCCCAGGGCCTTCCCAGACTCCCGCCCACACTGCTCCTCCCCTGAGCTGCTCTCTCTCCTTCCTCTCACCCAGTTTGTCCTGTTCTCCTTCAATCAGGCACGGGCAGCAGGCAGGCCACACAGGCCCTATTCCTTGGCGCTGTCCAGAGCCCAGAGCAGGCAGGCAGAGTCCAGTAGCTGCTGAATCTAACTAGGTTGACTGAGCCACAGTGAGCTGCTCTGGACTTGAAAACAACCGATAATGCAAAGGCAACAAATGAAATGTAACCGATGCCCATATAGGAGGGAAGATGCTTGGGTGACATTTTTATATTCCCGATTTCTAAGGCAAGATCGTCTAACTGCTCTTCCATGACTGGTTCCAGAACTGAGCTGGAGGTATAGACACAGGGACGGAGCAGCCTCATACCTGCAGGCCCCGGATGTCCTGGGTCACCTCTGAGGCCTTTCAACCCTGGCATTCCTGAGAGACCCCTCTTTCCTGGGGGCCCTGGGTGGCCATACGCAGGGTCTCCGGGGATTCCTTTCTGACCACTTGCTCCAGGTGAACCAGGAGAGCCTGGGGGCCCGACGGGAGAGGAACCCCTCTCACCTTCAAAACCTGGATCGCCTGTGTCACCACGGAGACCTATTGAACAAAAAATGGTTTCAACTGTTAAATGTAAAAACGTAGAACCTATGTACATATCATCTACTGCTTTGATGAAAACACATTTCTAAAACATACAAAGGTACTTATTTAATAGGTATTGTGGTTTTTACCACCTTTTGCAGGGAAATTAATTGTAATTTGGTAATTCCTAAAAGCCAATGATGTCTCCCCAATTGCTTGCATTCTCTGGCAAATTGTCTTTCTGGACTGAGCAGTTTTCACACTATAATAGACCAGTAATGGCCTATCATTCCTGCTTCAAGTGAAAGAAGCCCTGAGAACCCACAAAAGTATTATAACCTAAAAGTTCATGAAACACATCTAAGGGCTCAGTGTATCAACAAAAACCATTTCCCCCTCATCTAGGGATCTCGGGGCCTTTTCCTTACTGAGATCGTCTAGTTTTAGAAGTATATGACATTCCTAAGGAAAAGCACTTCCCTTACCAGGCGGACCAGGTATTTTCGATATTCCTGGTTTGCCAGGCCGACCTTTTTGCCCATCAAAACACCTCAGCCCAGGAGCACCCTGAGGACCTGGAAATCCTTTTGGACCTAAATGATAACAAAGAAACATGGACTTCATAAGACACATCAAGTGAGAACAAAATAAGGTGATTTCTACTCGATGGCAGTGGAGATGTGGACTAGCCTGGGTTACATAACTATTTTACAAGTCACCTGCTCTGAACAAGTATTTCGTAGGCAGTGATTGTGCTAAGGTACGTTCTCAGAGGCCGAACCGTGAAGGATTCTTCTGAAAGCCTTTGGGGCAAGCACCACCCTTCAGATGAACCTTTTGGTACCTTCCCCTGCTGGGTCTCAAGTACAAATATGCGAGCACATCTGTCCTTGTGGGAGGACAGGCAGTGGCCCGTATGTGGCCTGATGAGAAGACACCAGAGTAAAGGCCAAATCTATTCCCTGCATCTTACTGCATTTGCCCCTGAGTGAAGTATAAGCCAAAAGCACCTGCAAAAGGAATTGAGGGGTTTTTTTTGAACCTCTTGTGATTTCCTACTAGGAGATACCTCAGCTAAAATAACTTACAAACCATGAACAAGTTTGAGTGTTCACTTCCCTTGAGATGAAAGCTGCTGAAAGTAATCACTAACTTTTTTTTTTTAATATATTTTTATTGATTTTTTACAGAGAGGAAGGAAGAGGGGTAGAGAGTCAGAAACATCGATGAGAGAGAAACATCGATCAGTTGCCTCCTGCACACCTCCTACTGGGGATGTGCCCGCAACCAAGTTACATGCCCTTGACCGGAATCGAACCTGGGACCTTTCAGTCCGCAGGCTGACGCTCTATCCACTGAGCCAAACCGGTTTTGGCAATCACTAACTTTTTTAATCCATCTATGACAAAGCATCAGTAAATGCGAAAATGAATGTTCAATCAGTCAACCAGCAATGCTTCTCTCCACTGATGCAGAGATATACTTCCCCACCCTGGCCCTTGCCTTGTGCTGGGTGGAGTGTCATTTACCCGCTTTGATCTGGGCCTTGGTCCTATGACTTGCTTTGGCCAATAGGATATTAACAACCATGAAGCAATGAGAGGAGTGAATTCTGCCTGTAAAGCTGGGCTGCCCTCTTGCATTTCTGCAATCACACCAGACGAGCACATGCTGGCCCCACAGTGACCTGATGTCACAGACCTGAACCTGGACTAGAGCCAAGGACCAAGCCAATAGACAGCATCTCAGATCAGCTGAGCCCCACCCACCTGCACACCCATAACAGAGAAAATAAATATTTGTTGTAGCCCACTAGATTTTGAAGTTGTTATACAACACGATTCTGACAAAAGCTATTATTGGCTATAGAGAGTAATAAAGAGTCATTCGTTATTTCACCTTTAAATACCTTTTGTTATGTATGACAAGAAAGGTTACCTTTAGTAGCTGTGCTAATGATTAATGGATCAATTTAAGTGAATTCTGAATAAATACAGGAGAATTATGCATTTATATAGATTTGGGGTCTGATTTAGCTATAAAGCCGTGATTGATTCAAATGAAGGGTTTCATGAAAGTGCAATCACGGATGTAGGTATGTGCATTATTCACATTGCTTCTGGTCAAACTGGGGTTTCTTATAAAGCAGAATAGAATAACACTTATAATCAGTAAGTGAATGATCATTTTTGACTCTTGGGACATGGGATAAGAAAGAAGACAACATTTTAATACTCTCAAAGGGCAAACATTTTACTAGTAACTGGTATGTGATCAAATCAAGGTAAATTTTGTTGCACAGAGATATGAAAAACCCACCTGCCTCGTGCCCAAACCAGCAGACTAGAGACCCAATGTGAATGACTACCAATGCTGTTTTCCCATAGACCCTCAAATCCTTGTAATAATTTTAGAAATACCTTATTTGCCTTTGGATTTGCTTTTGGTTTATCTACCTTGCTGGGTCTTTTATTCTGGAGAATGTGTAAGACAATAACATCTCATTGATCATACCTGGAGGTCCATCAAAACCCGGAGGGCCTGGCCTCCCAGGGTAGCTGACATTACAAGAAATTGTATCACCTGGGGGGAAAAAAAGGTAGTATTCACATAATTGATAGGTCAAGACATGGTAAATCTCAATGACAATTTGATCAATATATTTCTCATAGAGTATATGTAGAATTCAAAGGAAAAGCCACAAAAATATCATAGTTCACTTGAACTACTTTTATTTCAAATTTCTAGCAAACCTGTCCTCAAATCTGAACAGTTATAAAAATAGGGGGACTAAGAAAATATTGATTCCAAGGAGGATCCGTTTTAATAACATGGAATAAATATTGAATTTATAGGCCCATGGATGTCGAATACCATGAAATCAGAAGCTTTGTGAATCATGAAATCGCAGCCAGTACCACCCATGCTAAGTTCAGAAGACTCGGCTCCTAGTTTGGCTGTGGGGGGATTATGCAAATAAAGCGACTGGGCAGGATATTAATAACAGCTACCATGTCCTGAGGGCTGCTGTGGGTCAGGTGCTTCAAATAGGTTGTCTCTTGTTTTTCTAATGACCTTGCAATGTGGTTATTGTCATCCCCCATTTTAATCAGTGAGGAAAGTAAGACTCCAAGCTTGAGCCTCTGAGTTCCCTTCTCCTTTAAAATGGGATGCTCCTCTTTTATCATAGAAATAATATCTCATAATATATTATTTCACATGCTCTCAACTCAAAAACACATATGAGATGAATAAAAATAATGTTCTATTTTGATGGGCCCCAGACCATGATTTTAAAACTTATTGAATTCCAAGGTATTTGCCTTTCTATGTTGTCAAATCAAGAAACAAAGATATTAGTTTCTTCTGAAATTTCACATTTAACAATGTAGCCCAAGGTATATGTACATATTACAAAAGAAAAAACTCTTAAATATTTTCCAACCTTTTAAAAAGTTTCCAGCTATAATACTGCAGATCATTTTATTGTTTGAAATTTACAAAACAGTCAGATATATTTAAAATCCTTTCTTTTTTCTTCCTGGAATGCTTACAAATTGGTTTTCAGGGACAATATAATGTGGTTTTTTTAAAATGAAACACTCATGTTTTTTTATTAAAATACACTGCCTTATCTCACAATATTATAAAAATAGATATTTTGAATACATGTCATTTGAATATGGTCAGACTGTATAAGCTGATACTGAGAAATGAATGAAAGGCAACTTTCATATGCCAAACAAAGCAACGAAGACATCTTAGCATTTTAAGGATTTGCTTTAAATATTGATTGTGCTGTAATGTTTTTATTTGTTTGACACTATTCAAGATCTGAACAGTAGCTTGATGGAATTTTATTCAGCGGTTCTGCCATAGCTATAATAACTTTGCCCAGAAGAGAGGCCCACTTTCGCTCCTGTAATTTCACTTGACACTGTCACACAAAGTGTTCAAAATTACCTTTTCGACCCTTCACACCATCAGGGCCCCTCTCTCCTGGGAAGCCTGGGTCTCCTGGTTGCCCCCTTTGTCCTGGTGGACCAGGAAATCCCAGTCCTGGAGGCCCCCTTGGTCCTTCTCTGCCAGGGGGGCCTGGCAGTCCAGGAACTCCTTGATCACCTGGGCCTGCGTCTTCATGATCCCCCTGGGAATGTTCGCATCATGAATCAATTACCAATCCATGAACTCAAAATAGTCATTGTCATAGGCTAATGAAACACATGCAGAAAGCTCATAATTCTAGGAGAAAGGGACTCAACAGCAAATGTAATTTAAATTGATCAACTTAGATTCTTCTTAATAGTTTATATACATACTAGAGGCCTGGTGCACAAAATTCATACACAGTGTGGTGTGTGTGTCCTCAGTCCAGCCTGCACTCTCTCCAATCTGGGACCCCTCGAGGGATGTCTACTGCCCGTTTAGGCCCAATCCCAGTGGATCCAGGACTGCTGGCTCCCAACTGTTCGCCTGCCTGCCTTCCTGATTGCCCCTAACCACTTCTGCCTGCCAGCCTGATCACCCCCAAATGACTCCTCTGCCAGCCTGATTGATGCCTAACTGCTCCCCTGCCAGCCTGTTTGCCCCTAACTGCCCTCCCCTGCAGGCCTGGTCCCCCCCAACTGCCCTCCCTTGCAGGCCTGGTCCCTCCCAACTGCCCTCCCCTGCTGGCCATCTTGTGGTGGCCATCTTGTGTCCACATGGGGGCAGGATCTTTGACCACATGGGGGCAGCCATCTTGTGTGTTGGAGTGACAGACAATTTGCATATTACTCTTTTATTAGATAGGATAGAGGCCTGGTGCACAGGTGGGGGCCAGCTGATTTGCCCTAAAGGGTGTCCCAGATCAGGGTGGGGGTTCCCTTTGGGCATGGGGTGGCCTGGGTGAGGGGCCTGTGGTGGTTTGCAGGCCAGCCACGCTCCTCCGGCGACCCAAGTGGAGGCCCTGGTATCTGGGATTTATTTATCTTCTATAATTGAAACTTTGTAGCCTGGAGCAGAGCCAAGCCTCCTGCTCACTCTGTGGCTGCTGCCATTTTTGTTGGGATTTATGTATCTTCTATAATTGAAACTTTGTAGCCTTGAGTGGAGGCCTGGGCCCGCCAGGGTGTGCAGAAAGCTTGGCTTCCTCCATTGCCGGGGAAACCCAAGCCTCCTGCTCACTCCATGGCTGCAGCCATGGTGGTTGGGGTTAATTTGCATGCTTGCTCCTGACTGGCTAGTGGGCGTGGCTTGTGGGTGTAGCAGAGTGATGGTTAATTTGCATATTACTCTTTTATTAAATAGGATACATGTGATTGGGGGGTGTCTTATGCCTCAAACACAAAGAGTTATGTGGTTGTGACATCTTGAAAACAGAATAAGAAATTTTATATAGAACCATTCTTTATTTTAAGTATAATAAAATACAGAAATAAGTAAATTAATGGAAGTAGTAGGCTTGCAAATTGGATAAGTTCTTATACATTTGAAATAGTTTTCCTGCACTCTTATGAGAAGACACAGGGATAGTTTTCATTACCCTCCAGGTCTGTGGATAAAGGGCTGACAAATCCTTTCCCCTCCTGCATAAGAATTTGACCTTTGGTTAACCGTCTAGTTCTGTTTCTCTGGAAACTTCATAAAAATTGCATGTCAGCTACATTACTAGGCAACCTTACTTATGGTAAAATCAAACCCAGGTTGCAACATTTTCATCTGGTCTGAAAGAACTGGAAAGATCTTGAGTGGTGGCTCCTGTAACTGCCAAGTCACTTGTGGGGTCCCCGCAAGCTGTGCTGTGGAGATAACAGCCCTCATTGGGAACAAAGCCTTCAAGTCAGGGCTGCTCACACATCTGCCACATGTGGCTCTCATCTCCTGCACTCCAACCGAATACCAAGCTGCAAGGATTCTCACTCACAAGGAATGCCTGACCCTGTCCTACTGGCAAGATGATGGTCCTGTCTTTTATCCTTCCAAACAGTCTGGTCTTAAATTTCTATACTAATAAAAGGGTAATATGCAAATTGGTCAGGACGCCCTCACACAATGACTGAACAGCAGGTTGCGTGGGGCGACCAGGCCAGCAGTGGAGGGGGAGTGAGGGGTGACCAAATGATCAAACAGCAGGCTGCATGGGGCGACCAGGCCAGCAGGGGGGGGGGGCAGTAAGGGGTGACCAAATGATGGAACAGCAGGCTGCATGGGGCAACCAGGCTGCCAGGGGGGCAGTGAGGGGCGACCAAACAACCGAACTTCGGGCTGCATGGGGCGACCAGGCCAGCGGGGGGGGGGGGAAACAGTTGGGGGCGACCAGGCTGGCAGGAAGGGTCAGTGAGGGGTGACCAGGCCAGCGGGGTCGGGGGCAGTTGGGGGTGACCAGGCTGGCGGGGGGGCAGTTAGGGGCAATCAGGCCAACAGGCAGAGAAGGTTAGGGGTGACCAGGCCAGTAGAGGGGGCAGTTACGGGCAATCAGGCTGGCAAACAGAGGTGGTTAGGGGTGATTAGGCTGGCGGGGAGGGGGGCAGTTAGGGGCAATCAGGCAGGCAGGCAGGCAGAGGCCATTAGGGGCGATCAGGCAGGCAGGCAAGTGAGCAGTTAGGAGCCAGCGGTCCAGGATTATGAGAGGGATGTCCGACTGCCAGTTTAGGCCCGATCCCCAGGGGTCCGGATTGGAGAGGGTTCAGGCTGGATTGAGAGGACCCCCCCCTGCACAAATTTTGTGCACCAGGCCTCTAGTGATATATAATAATGTTGTGAGTCTGAATTGTTTCAATTAAGCTAGGAAGACCACCACACCCACTCCCCATGCACCCCCCCCCCCCACCAGTGGCTGTACAGAAATTCCTCTGCCATTTGATCTGTAAATATACTTTGATTTTACACAGGTAGGTTAGTGTACATGATGGAAATTGTGACTCAGTGACACAGATTCTAAACAGTTTTTCAGTGGAAGAATGAATTAAATAGGGACTATCAAGTCTAGATATACTTGATAGCAGCTGAAAGACCAGAAAGCTATAAACATTATCTAACCTGATTTCTAAGCTTCTGTCTCTTATTCACATGTGTTCTCTCTGAATGAGCTCCTATAAAATCAGAACATGGTTCTTCTCTATTACAACACAGACTGGTGGAAGTACCACATGCTTTGGAATAAAGCAACTGGACTTTTCATTCTTATTTAGCCTACTTGATAGATAGATGTCCTTAGTAACATACCCTAAACCTCCATTTCCTTACTGTAAAACTGGAGAGATAATTGCTCTTCAGAAGACTACTGTTATGAGTAAACATCTAGCACACTTTCTGAGACACTGTAAGCATTAAAAATACCTCATATACCCAAGATATTTTAAATTCCAAAGCATTGAAACATATCTTACAGCCTTTTCTTATGAACTTCATTACCTACACATGGCCTCCACCTAAAACATGATTGAAAAATGCAGAAATATCATTTATCAATGGATTTTCCATCAGCCAATACATTAGTTCAGTAGATTTGCACTAGTTTATCCTTTTTTGCTTGCTACTTCACCAGGGGACAGAACTCAAGATAATTTTCAAGACCTGTGCTTTATCCTTCACCTGATAAAGTCAGCTGAACAGGTCTCAAATCAGTAGGGGCTTTGAAGATACAAGGGGGAAAACCACCATAATAATGACACAAAGACTAGAGACAGAAAGTCTTGTTATGACTGAAATGTTACTCAAGATTTTAGAACATCTGCAATGATGCCATACCTTTTGGAACCATCATCTTTTTGTGGGAATGAATCAAAGGTGTCTCTGATTTCCAGCATATTAACATTTTACTGAGTTGTAGCTTTTTAAATTGAGAAGAGGAAAACAGATTTATTGTGCCCATGTAAGAAAGTGAAAATCTAAAGCAGAATAATTATACATACTGGGGGTCCTGGATCCCCGTTTGCTCCAGCATGTCCATCCCAACCATCTTGTCCCCGCTGCCCTGGAAATCCTGGGGGCCCATCAGGACCTCTTTCTCCTTTGCGCCCTGGGAACAAAAGCCACAAAGATATTCAAGCCCTTATCAGAAGTGGGTGAAGTAGAGGAAGACTTGGAACTAAAGATAAAGGCTTGACCTTGGCTCTGTGTGAGCTGGCAGAGATCCCTGTGAGTCTCCAGTTGACTAAGTCACACAAAATCAACTGTGCAAAAGTCAGAGGGGAGAATAATTGCCAAACCATTGAATCTTCTATTTGGGAAACGTCCCTCTTCCCATTCAGACAAGGAGGTACTGTATGAAGATGCCAATCACAACAGCACCTTCCCCTGCTTGTGTGATGTCAAACATGGTCCTCTATCTCCTGGCCATCATGAACGGGGAGATGATTCAGGACACTTGCTCCAAGCCAGTCCAATCCTTCCTGAAATTTTTTTTCTAACTAGAGTAGAGAAGGTAGATCTCTCTTTTGTATCTGGTTGTAAGAACTTGGAGCTGCCTGGGACTTTACCCATAGCCTAGAGAAAGCTAATCTTGGTGGGGCTGGGGTGGGGTGGGGGTACTGCAAATGGCATATTTCATTAAATATGCAAGATGCAGGAAGAAGGGTCTCCTATGCAGTTTTCTTAAGCAAATCCTACATCTAACCTTCAAATTTTGTTTAATTAGCCAATAAATTACTTTTTAAATATATATTTTTATTGATTTCAGAGAGGAAGGGAGAGGGAAGAGAGAACATCAAGGATGTGAGAGAATTATTGATCAGCTGCCTCCTGCACACCCCCTACTGGGAGTTGAGCACATAACCCAGGCATATGAAATCAAACCCAGAACCCTTCAGTTCACAGGCCAACATTCTATTATTCACTGAGTCAAACCAAGTAGGATAACAATAAGTTACTTTTTCTTCTTAAAGTACTTCAAGCTGGATTTCTGTCACAGCCAAAATACTCTTGATTAATAGAGGATAATACAATGCAGTGACTAAACACTGGGCACATTAAAGGAGGGCTTGTTTCAAACCCAAGTTCACAACAATAAAGAGTTGAAAATGTGACTAAAGGAGCACTTATGTTTTCAAATGAGAGACAGAGGATTTGAAGTTCAACATTCACATGACTTAGTGAAGGAAAGAGAGTATTTTTTAAGAAATCTCAATAATACTAAGTCTGGTTACAGAATTGATCTGTGGTCAAAGGGGAAATTACTGCAAGAGGGTGGTTCATATTTAATTCATAAGATGGCAGTTAAGTGATCAACTAGGCTCACCTTTAACTCTTGATACAACCATGTCTCCCTTTTCTCCTTTGTTGCCAGGTGGTCCTGGGGCACCAGGTTTTCCCTTGGTGAAAAATAATAGCAACAGATCAGTTTAATTGTGAGGGGTCAAAGATTATTCACATTTGTGTATATCTAATCTCTCTCTTCTTTCCTACTAATCACATATTCTGGATTCTAGTTTGGCACATTTGATCTCATTCTCTTCCTTGACTTATGAGGTGGCTCCTACCTTACAAAATTGAGGTTCTCAAATTGCATGTAAAAGCTGGTAGATCTGAATAAGGTCTGTACCTAAGTCAATAGAAATTTGTCAGTTTCCTGGTCTTGACAATGTACTAGGGTTATGTAAGAACTCATTGGGGGAAGTTGGGGGAAGGGTACATGGGAGTTCTCTGTATGATTGTGTAACTTCTTATAAGTAAAACTTTATTTCAAAATAAAAATGTATAATTTAAAAAAAAACACCTTTTTTTAACTATCCTGGGCTTTGTACTGTAGAATTGAAAGGAGAGGGGTAGGTTAACCAGGGCAGCTGCCAATAGAGCTAAAGGCACAGGTTTAGAGGTGAGTTTGTGATTAAAGAGACTGATATTGAAGGAAGTTAATGAGCAAGAGAAGGAAAAATAAGAACCTTTGCTATAGTCAATATATTTCCTCTGTATAGCAAGTAAAAAACTAATTCTGTCTTATGGGGTTATCATCTTTTGACATCAATTGCTCTGAGACTGGAGTATTTGGGTCATGTTTTTTAGTGTTACCTAGCATTAAATAGCAAGCCATGTCAAAAACCTAGAACCTACTGTTGGTATATTGGAGTGGCTAAGCATTCTAGTAAATACAGTTATAGAAACACTAAACATAGCTGAAGGTTACTTATCTGGTAACAATAATAAAAAAACATAGACAAGAATTTGAAAGGAGGCAAAATGACTGATCAGACCAATTGCTTTGCTCTCACACAGGCCATGTTGTCTTATTTTCATACAATCTTGCAACATGCTGAAGCCTTTAATCGGCCCTTAGTACTTTATACACAGTGAAGTATAAAGGAGAGAAGATAACAGAGACATGAGTACAGTGGCAACATCGAACTGTGAGAATGTAAAGAAGCCAAAAATGTACCCAACAGACATAAAAACTGAAATGGACATCACGGTTGGGAGCCAGTTCATATAGAGAAAATATACCTACACACACACACACACACCAGCCACTCAACACCCACAAGAATATCACTCTAGATCCTGTGTGTAATGATGTCTATGAGGAATCAAAAAGGTGAGTGGAACACATTTCTTACTAGAAATAGCCAAATTGGACAGGGAAGGAACTTTAGAAATCATAAAGTGCTCACATGGGTTGAGTGTTGCTTAAATTCTTATTTTTATTGTCTATGCTAAGTCATAAGTAGATGCCTGACAGAGAGGACATTTTTGTTGCTGCAGGGATTTTATTAAGGCCCATGAAATCATTTAGTCTGGCCCTGCCAAGGCATTAGGGGTAAGTTAATGAAATATTTGACCAAATATAGAAGGCTAATTTTTTAAAAATATATTTTATTGATTTTTTACAGAGAGGAAGGGAGAGGGATAGAGAGTTAGAAACATCGATGAGAGAGAAACATCGATCAGCTGCCTCCTGCACACCCCCTATTGGGGACGTGCCCGCAACCAAGGTACATGCCCTTGACCAGAATCGAACCTGAGACCTTTCAGTCCGCAGGCTGACGCTCTATCCACTGAGCCAAACCGGTTTCGGCTAGAAGGCTAATTTTTAAGTTGATAATTTTGTATGGCCCTTGAATTATGTTATTAATATACAAATGGCCCTTGGCAGAAAAAAAAAAGGTTTGCCACCTTTTTGGATAGTATCCAATCCAAGAGATGGATAATGAAAATGTCCTTTGATGGATAGGCTACCAAAAGAAAACTATTCACATAGCATTTGAACCAGTTTCTCTCCAGAAAGAGAATACAGGCATGCTTAGTAAATGCCCTGGAAGAATGGATATACCCTGGAAATCTGGGCAGATTATCAGTGAGCACATTGGCAGCTCAGAATATATTGTAAATTGCTCTAATGTTTTGCATTAGAGTTTTAATTACTAGAATCAGATCATAGTCTTAATTGAGCTAGTAAGAAAAAAATTACCAGTGCTGTCTTTAGATTTCACTAGAGACTTCATTTACTGAAAACCTACAATGAGCCAGGCATTATTCTGAGTTCTGAGGACACAGCAATTAAAGACTGCCCTGCTGTCATGGCACTGAGACTCTAGTGAAACAAATGTTGAATCTGAAAAATACCTGGGGCAGAGAGGTTCCCAGCCACTTTGGGATCAAGAGCTGCTTTTTACAATTCTAAGACCCGAGATCACTAAACACATGTATTAACACAACAACAAAATCCCAGCAGCAACAAAAATGTCCTCTCTGCCAGGCACGTACTAGTTGTTTCATACATGGTCTGGATCAGAGACTTCAATTGCGGTGGCTAGGGGGCCATGTCCTTCTGAGGGAAGTAGATAGGTGGCCATGGTGAGGAGCAGAGAACACAGACCTCCTCCCAGGGGCACAGCCACCTCTCAGCTTCCAGCAGCAGTGGGAATGCACTGACCCTGTGTTAATGAACTGCCAGTTTCTCAAGATGGCCATAAATCTCATATTATTAATACACACACACACACACACACACAACAACAACAACAACAACAGAGGAGATACACAGAAGAATGAGAGCACCCACAGCGATTATCTGTTATTCCTTCATGCTTCTTCCTTCTGTCTGTCCCTCTCTCCCTCTTTTCCTTTCATGGTGCCCCATAGTATAAACTTGGTCCCTAACTGTGGCCACAAAGTGATGAATTTAATACATGGAAGTTATACGAGAGAACCATACACAACAAACACATCCAAAATTCAGCCAGTTTAAAGACAAGTTCTTAGAGCAACTGAATTCCATAAACCATAGCCAGGATAACCCTGAATGAACTAATAATCCGCACTCCAAGATATTAGCCCTGAGAAGCAACTCAATAGAAAGTCGCAAAAATATTTTAGAACCAATAAAGTCTTCATTAAGAAGATTAAGTAGCAACGAAAAAATGAATATAATAAAATGCTGAATTAGAAAAGCAGACTATAAATTGCAAAGTACTTAATAACTGTAACCAAGTCCATTCCACATACACGCGTGAAGGACCTAGCTTCCTGCTGAGTAGACTTTGCAAGTTCACTTTACAGTGTGATGGGGTGGTGCGGGGACAGCTCAATCATCACCCTCACGTCAGGGTCTCAGATCAGAACCTTATTTTCATGAGATTTCCTGGGGGAAATGGAAAGGGTACAGGTGCTGATGGTTAGGCTCCAGGTCACCCAAGGATTAAGCCTCTTTAGTAAGGAGGGAAAGGAGGCCTGTCTCCAGCCTTCAGGGGAGAGTCCCGGGGCAGTGATTTTATTCTGAGGGACAGCTGAAAGGCTATGCCTCCACCTGAGTCATTGTAATAGTCAGAAAATGAGAGCCATTTTGAGATACATCTCATCCACTCTCTGGCACTAAATATCATAGAAACTCTGACAATGCCAATATTTATATCTCCAGCCTCTACCTCTGATCTGAATCCTCAACTTGAATATCATCCCCCTTGCCTACTCGGCATCTCCACTTGGTTGGCCACTAAGCATCTCAAATGTAAAATGTCTCCAATGATACTGTTTCCTTTCACGAACCCATGCCTGCTCCTCACATTGTCTTCGCCATCTTGGCTTCATTCTTTATGTCTCTTTTTCTCATGTACCATGTCCAGTCTAACAGCCAACCTGTTAGCTCTACCTTCAGAATATATCCAGAACTTGACCACTTCCCCCCCTGTGTGCTGTACTACCATGTTAATCCCTGCTCTATCATACTGCAGCAGGATTGTTGCCACAGTCTACCTACTTCTCCCCTTGTCCGCTGCAGTCTGTTTTTAACAGAGCCACAAGGAAGATCCATTGGAAATGAATGTCACATTATGTCTTTCTTTTCTTAAAATTCAGCACTGGCTGTTCTGTGTCATCCAGAGTAAAAACTCAAATCCAACCCACTCACAAAGCCCCATGCTCAGCAACCCTCCTATCCTCCAGCCACTTCTTTGACTTCCTCTCCTTCTGCTCTTCCCTTCATTCTGTCCACTCAAGCCACACCAGATGGTGTTGGCCTTTATTGCCACCTGTCATGCTGTATATTATGCATCAGTATGTTACTACTATATAGTGTATGTCCTCCCAACAGAGTAGAGGCCCCTCTGCATCCCCAGCACCTAGAATAGCATCTAGAACATAGAAGGTGCTCAATAAATATGAATCAAATGGATGGATGGATGAATGAATGAACGAATGAATGAATACAGATGATTTGGGGGGATTGATATATTTATAGGTTCAAAACAAAATATAATAGAAACAGGTCCTGTTGAATTCTATCTCTGTCTCTTTTAACTAGAAAGATTGTTACTGGTAAGAATTACTCACTGGTGGCCCTGGAGATCCTTCAGCACCAGGGAGGCCTGGGTGACCTCTTTCTCCAGGCCACCCAGGGAGCCCCAAGTCTCCCTTACTTCCCTGCCTCCCAGGAAGTCCTGGAGAACCTGGTGAGCCTATGGGACCAGGCTTGCAGGCACAGAGCCCCGCATTTCCTAGACAGAGGATAAAAGGCAGCTTTGTCATATTCCTGAATAAAATCCCAATAAAGGCTTTATAATACAAAACAAATAGCGAAAATAAGAAGAGTCTAATGTGCACAATTCTTTTAGCAGAACTGATAAGGTGTGCTGTGGGGCATGGGCACGGGGGGTGGGGGGGTACCTAGGCATGGGCTATATGTGGTGGGTATATCATTTCTATACAAATGGGGTATTTTGAATCTTAATAAAGTCATCCTGACAAATTCTAGGGGAAAAGCTGATGTCCAATTCTAATTAAGAAACTTTAATAATAAGAAAGCTTCTTTTTTTAAAAAGTTTGTCTCTTATTTGGTTCCTATGGGGAGAAAGAAATGTCTCTTAATTGATTCCTGCTAAAAAGAATCAACAACAGAAATTCAGTTACAGCATAAACCCTGACCATTTAAAGAAGCAAAAGAATATGTGAAGAGGGATTACGTTGACTGCATTCAACATTACAATTGATAACTCACTACAATGTAATTATCAGGACTTGCAATCTCAAAATAAGTGTCTTTATGATAGTCAAACTCCTCAGCTCTCATACCCACCTGACTCAGATGGTCAAAAGGGCACCAAACAAGTCAGGGCAGAGAAATAGAGCCATACGCACTTGATGAGTCTGGAGGATAGGGGACCCACAGAGGGAAACTAAAATAAAAGGTCAATACTGTTCTTTCTCTGCTTCTTTTAAGGCAGTGGTCGGCAAACTCATTAGTCAACAGAGCCGCAGTTTGCCGACCACTGTTTTAAGGAATCAAGAGGATTTCGTGGAAAAACTATTATTTTGAGGAAAATTTCCTGGCAGGTAAGTCTCTCCTTTATTCTCCAAGATATTAGGAGCTGACTTTTTGGAAAGATCTAATCACATGATGAGCATATAATGAAGTGGAGTATTTACCAGGGATAACTAAGGGCAGTAACAAATCTAAATGAAATGCCACATTGCACGTGTGGTAAGTGCCTCCCAATCCTGCACGTGCCGTTGCTTCTAGGAATGCTACCTTTGCAGCATACTTGCCTTTTTCTCCTTTTGAGCCTCTTCTTCCTGGAGGACCCATTTTGCCTTTTGGTCCTTGTGGTCCAGGGTGTCCAACACTACAATATATAACTTTATAGTGGGAAAGGGGATGGGCAGAGAGAATCACACAGTTTTATGAATGTCTCCTACAGCACAAGTTAGGAGTGTCTCTTGCACTCACATCTTCCCCTCAGCCCATTCTTTCTTTCATTCCTTTTTATTCTTTCTCTCTGATATAAGAATAGACCATATAATTGTCACAGCATGCTTCTGCCACCTTAACCTTTGGTAAAGTCATGCTAATCTCAGCACTAATTAGTGGGTTGCAGAGCAAGGCAATGGACAAGAAAACAAACAAAACACTGAAAGTAAGTGTATCAGAAGGATCGTTTTTCCTTCCAATTATCAATAATTACTTAATGAAGGAAGCATAAAGCAGATCTTGTGAGAGCAAAACTTAAGAGATACCTGATTAAGGATGACATGTAGAATGCAAACCGTAAGTTCCTTGTTCTCTCCAAACTCCAATAAAATAGCATACAGTGAAAGAATATTATAAAAAGGCATAAACCTCAAACTAAAGGAAAGGAAACAATGGCAAAAACGTGAAAAGACTTAGCAGACCCTTAACAAAGCTGAATTCTAAGCAGGCAGTAAGGAAAGCGAAGAAAGAACACAATTTATATCAGAAATCCCTCCCAAAATTCAGGAATTGCAACCTCTGAAGTAGACAATGAGGCCCCAAACAAGATCTCTTTCTCAAAAAATTGCAGCAAGATAAAACAACCCTGCAAAGCTGCAGAAAACAGTGCAGCGGGAAGAAACCTTTAAAAGAAACCATGTAATTATAAAAGCAGGTGAAAGAAGACATTTTATCCCTGAAACATGAACCAGCTGCTGCAGAAGGAGCCATTAGAAGGGAACACTAGCAACAACAAAATCCTTGAAAATTAGAAAAAATATATGACAGCAGAAATTTAAAAATTCAGGAGCAAAGTTGGAAGACAGAGATGAGAAAATCTTCTAGAAAGTATTACAGAAAAAAAGTAAAGAATAATAGATCAAAGATTTTACTGACAAATCTATACAGTCCAGAAAGAGAAAACAGAGAGTGGGGAGAGGAGAGAATAGCTTCAAATAAGTAGTTTAATAATTTTTAATGAAGATTTGTGTTGGATCGAAAGTACCCACTACATGCCTGCAAATACATGCAAACGCACACACACCAAAAGGCAAATCACTGAAACTTAAGGACATGAAAAACTCATAAGTTTTTACAGAAAACAGATTTCAAACAAATGTCAAGTATCTAAATGTTACTGGATTTTTTTAAAAAACAACACTGGAAGCTAGAAGACAATGAAGAATGCTTTTAAAAACCTGAGGGAAAATATTTCCAACCTAGAATTTTATACTCAGCCAAACTATTGATCAAATTCTACAGTAGATTAATGCCATTTTCAGAAATGTAAGATCCCTCAAATTCATGCTTTTTCTCAAGAAGTATAATGAGAGAGTAAATGAGTGAAAGAAATATATGTGGTAGGAAACAGAGATAGAGAAAGAGAAAGAGAGTGCCCAGAATAATGGTGAAGGTAGATCTCAAGACAGTATCTCAGCAGTCGATTAAAAATGAAACCTGACCTAATTTGAACAGCTCAAAAGCTCCAGGAGAGATTTATTTAAAGAGGTAACACTGATAGAATATTTAATGAGTTATAATGTACTATTGGGATATTTCTATAATTTGAGGTGGGTTCAGGTTGAATTAGCAAACACACAAAGAAAACAAGACAATTGTTAGCAAAATGTCATGCTAGAAAAGTAATGATAGATAGTATTATGTGGCAGAATTGGTGAGTGGCATTTTATAACTATTCATTGTAAACACTGAGTATTTATTTAACTGAAATTAGGATACTAACAATATTTTCCAGTGTGCACATGTGTGGTTGGGAGGGAGGGAAAGAGAGCTAAATTTATCTTGTATAGAGGGAATGCAAAAGATAATGCTCAAACCAAAAAATTAAGAAATAACAATGCAAGTATGTTGAATGGCAACATAGAGACAAATAATCAAAGATCCAAGAAGAAACAGAAGGGGTTGCATAGGATGGCAGTTCACCATAACTGGCTTTGTAGAACTGTTTGAATCCTAAGCCAGGTCCATTATAGCTCTGATAAAAATTAAAACTACATTAAAAAACACAAATTGTATTAACTTACAAAATTCTATCATTACACTTAAATTCTCTACCAAATAGTTTCATATGCTTTCATTGATGTGATAGTTCAATAGTATCAGTTTATTTTTTGTGGTATTAATACCACAAAACTTGGCTCAGGAAATATGAAAAAAATTTTTTTAAATATTTAGAAAGTCACATTTTCTGAATGACACTACAAATATCAAGTTCAACATAAATGCTAATGACTGTGAGTGAGGAGCACTTTACCATCTGATCCCGGAGGTCCCTGACGTCCTGGTGCTCCCGGCAGCCCAGGTGGTCCCGGGTCCCCTGGTTTTCCTGGAGCGGAATCAGGTCTCGCAGGAGGGCCAGCTGCCCCTGGAACTCCCGGATGCCCAGGAAACCCTGGTGGCCCAGGGAGTCCCATCATGCCTCCAAGAGAAACCAAGAATGAAAACCACACAGACTCTCAGATTAAAGGTGTCTGTTAGAAATCAAACCAGTACATTCTGCCTTGGACTGAGGGAGTTTTTAAAGGGGAAAAAAAATGTAATTAAAAAATAACTGAAAAAAGCACATAAGTAGAAACAAACAGATTTGGGGAATCAGATTTTCTTTCCTTTTCCCCATTCTTTAGGATTATTGGGAAAGAAATATATATTATCTAATTAAAGTTATTTATTTCAATCTTGATAACTTGGTAAAAAATAATATCAATAAACACATTAGCACATTTAGTGAATAAAAGTATGGACTCACAAAACCATCTATATAGGACATGAAGCACCATGGCAACCTAGGTTGGTGGGGAAACATAGAGGTGCTGGATTTGAACCTGGCCTCTCCCTCTCTGGCCACAGGTACTTAACATCTTTAATCCTATATGTCTGTCTCAGTGGCCTGTTACAGGATTAAATAAAAAATCCACCTAAGAAGCTTAGTGCAATATCTGGCAATAGCACGTGCTCATCGAACGATTAGTTTTCAGTGTGTTCTGAGGAGGTCAAAGTGAGTAATGCAGCAGAAGCTAAAGCCTGCTTCCCCTTGACATTCTACTCCCTCTCTGGTGGTTTTGCCTTAAAGACAGCTGGAAGCCTTTGTGTGACAGTGACCACTTGTCCTAGCCGTGTCTTCCTAAGCACCCCTGGCTCTAGAATCTCTTTGTGGAAGACTGCAGTTTTCAAAGATGGCCACGTGGTGCTCTGTTCCTCATGTTATTGTGGAACCTTGACTTCCCCCATCGCAAGGCGGAGGGTTCCCTCCCTTTGAATGTGGCAGGCGTTTGTGATTGCTTGGGCTCATGGAGCACGGTGGGAGTGGCACAATGGTTTCCAAGGCAGGATTATTAAATGTGATTCCGTTTATGCCATGTGAGCTGAAACACTTGGGCCTGAAGTCCTGGCCCACCATAGAAGCAAACCCACTGTTCCAACGCCACCACATTGTAAGGAAGCCAGCCTAAGTGAAGTATGAACCCACAAAGAGGTCTGAGGCTACATGAGAGATATAGGAGGGAGAGGCTTGGCCAGTCTCACACTCCAGTTCCTTCCTGCTGTATAATCAGTCCTTGATCTAGAATGGCTCAGCTTAGCCCTTCTAGTTTGAACCACAGAAAGAGTGAAGGGTACTATAATGATTGTTGTTATGTTAAGACACTAGGTTTGGATAATAAGTTCATTGATAGACCATTGAAACCCTGTCGGTAATCAGTAATGTAGCATGCTAGTTAAATAATGGCTTTCATTATTTGTGTATATGTGCTGACGCTTTACATGTTTCCACACATTATCTTTACTCTTCAAACAATCCTGCAAAGTTTGTACCTTAGAGATAAGCCATGGAAAATTTAGGCCAAATATGAGTAAAATAATAGCTAACAACAGTGAGTCTTTACTATATGCCAGGCTGTAGTCGAAGAACTGTATATGTAGAGATACAGATATAAATAGGTATAGATATAGATATAGATTACTTCTTTCAACCTTAACAAGAACTCCATTTTGCAGATGAGAAAACTGAGGCACAGAGAGGTTTGCTAGATGCCCAAGATCACACAACTTGTAAGTAGAGAAACCTGGAATGCTCTTAGTCCTTAGTGTGAATGCATAACTGTTTCATTATACTAAGTGGCAGGGCTGTGATTCAATGACAGGTGGCTGACCCCAAAGCCCTGCTTACCTCATGCTAAATACTGTAGACCATTAAAAAATAATATATGTATAATACAGGCTCTACACATTGGTGTACTTAAGGCAAAAAGAACATGTGTTCCTGCAGACTTGGCTGTTATCTTGTCCTCATGCCAATCCTAAGACCTGACTCTGAGTCTCTACGATGAGTGGATGGACCTAGATGCTGCCTTGTGCCAATGCCAGTGAAATGCTCAACCACCTTCCAACAGGGAGAATGGGCTACAGTGTATGGCATACCTCAGCCTTGACCACCCGTTTGAAGAGCTTGAAATCAATTAAGTGTGGCCAGCATTAAAAAATGTTTTCAGAAGAAAAGAATGGAATAGCAAAGGAGTGCATCATATACCCTAAAGGTATGATGTTGTGAAATTTCTGTTTCAATTATATGTATATGTGGACACACATAGGTGTGTGATGTAATGTAAATGCAATCTACATACACTGAGTGGCCAGATTATTATGATCTTTGAACGCATAATAATCTGGACACTCAGTGTATATCCTATATAATAAAAGGCTAATATGCAAATTGTCCCCTCGACCAGGTGTTCGACCAGCAGACAGGCAGGGCAACCACCCATGTCCCCTCCCCCTGGCCAGGCTGGCTGGACCCCACCTATGCACGAATTCATGCACCAGGCCTCTAATATATATATATATATATATATATATATATATATATATATATATATATATATATATATACACACTGAGTGGCCAGGTTATTATGTGTTCAGAGATCATAATAATCTGGCCACTCAGTGTATATAAAAGGCTAAGCAACCAACTGACTGGCCAGTAGCTATGACATGCACTGACCACCAGGGGGAAGATGCTCAATGTAGACGCTGCTGAGCTGCGGTCACTTGGCAGCAGTGGTTCTTGGCTGATACAGCTGGAACCAGAGAGGAGGGAGCCCGATTCTGGGGTACATCACCCGAGAACCGCCCTCTCTCAATCTGGGACCGCTTGGGGGATGTCGGAGATCCCGTTTCAGTCTGATCCCTGCAGGCCAGGCCGGGGACCCCACCAGTGCACAAATCCATGCACTAGGCCTCTAGTTTATTACAAACAAACCCAAAAGGAAAAATCTAAGACCAGAGTCTAATGGTTCCCGACCAAAGAGTGCTCTTATGGTTTATACAGTCCCAGGTTAAGTAAGCCAAGGCTATGGTGTCTAAAGATGGAGTGAACCAAGCAAAGCTCTGCCACCCTTGTGGCCATCAGATCCCCCAAAGTGGAACTAGATTCGTGAAGGATTAAACAAGAAGGCTGGAGCTAGCAGTTGAATATTTCAGGAAACTTCTTAATCCTCCCGGAAAATATAAGAAGAAACACAGACTACATGGAATTACATTTATTCAAGACTGTTCCCCTCACATGTTTAATCAGTTCTCCTGGGCTGTCAGAATGCAAATATCCTCTACATTTCTGTTCCTAATCTTACTAGGAATAGTAACTAGCACAGCACTTGAAGGAGTTCAAAGTCCTTAGGTCAACAGAATTATTTCCCAGGCTCTTCATCAAGTATTACATGAGCCAGAGGGGATTTTTCCCCAAAAAACTGTAAGAGAAAGTTTCTTTAGAAAGAGGCAGAAGAAGAACCCTTGGAGCTTAGGAGAGAGAAAGTAAAGGTAACACACTTGGGGGAAAGAGCGAAAGGAGAAAAGCATATAAAGGGTTTTTTGTTTTTGTTTTTGTTTTTTTTTTTGAGGAGGGAAAGAGAAAGATTGTTGTTTTGCTGTGTGTGTGGGTTTTTTTTTTTTTAACTTAGACTGAATCAAAATTTTACTTTTTAATTTGAGATTTGTATTTCCACATTTCATGTGGGAACTTTTAAGTTGGGAGCAAATGGACAAAGTCAATTTTGACAATTAGGTGTCAAAAGGAGAGCCTTCTAAGAGCGTGGAGAAGACCCAAAGAAACACGGGAACCCTCGCACGGTTCCCAGATCTCGTCTGCAAGTGATGCTGTCCTGGGAAGCCTGTTATGCAGACACATTCCTCACCACACCCCTGAGACCTTGACTGAATATTTCTGAGGTGCGGCCCAGGGACCCGGGCAGCAAGTGATTAACTGGCTGGAGTGTGTGGTTCTGAACCCTGGCTGTCCATTAGAAATACGAGGCACTTTAATAACAGCAGATGCCTGGTCCATGTCCCAGGGAGTCCAACATTCTTTGTCTGGGGTAGAGACAGCCCTCGGCATTTTGAAATACTCCTAAGGTGATTCAGTGTCAGCTAGAGTTGAAAACCTCCAGTGCAGAGGAGGATGTAGCAGACCTGGTTTATAAAGCCAGTGGATTCATACCTGGACAGGTTTCCCCTGGTCGACCTAAGGGGCCAGGGGGACCGGGGGACCCAACAGCCCCCATTTCTCCATAGCGGCCAGGGAGTCCTGGATCCCCCGGAGGACCTGCCAAAAAGAATGACACTTGTGAATATATTAACATATACCTAAATTTTAAAATCCACACACAAGTACTTTCTGTGACGCTTGCTGAAATACAACTAGGAGACTGCTTTACAGTTTCCCTCCACATTTTAAATGTTATATCTTAGATATGAGCCTTTCATCTGGTCTGCAGATGCATGACCTTGGAGTGGCGCTGTCTGTCATTGATTTAGGCCGCTCTGGTCTTGAAGGTGCCAACTTGGTAGGTCTTAGTCAAATGGTTTTACATATATTTTAATAGCTAAAAATCCCTACTCTCTTAAAGGTGACATAATAAAAAAAAAAATCCCAGCATACAGTGTACATACTAAAATAAAATTTGATGTCGTCTGCTGTTAGAGATGAACCAAGATGTGTAATTATAAATTCGCGCTGAAGTTCACCTATTTAGCCTGCCTCATGTGCAAACTATGCAATACTGGGCCATATTCCTCTGTCAGGGATACTCAAACCCCATTTCCACATTATTAATGGAGGACCTGAATGAAACACAAACCTTTGAGTGGAAGAGGTGGAGTCGTCAACGCCCCTGGTGGTCCCGGGTACCCGCGGTCTCCGGGATCCCCCTGGAATCATTAATCATTGGCTTTTCTTAGAAATAGGAATATTTTTTTCATGTTGCCCAGCACTAAATAAATATTATAAGGACCAAGAGTGCATTCATGTAAGAAATAAAGACTATAGGCAGATTAGAGAAACAGATAGTTCATTGACTCCTAGGAAAAACAGGCATTATTCGACCTCTTCCCTAAGAGCAGAAATAAATAACCAACTAGAAAAGTTCTCTCATAAGCAAATAAAATGGCCCTCACCAATTTTGCTCACTGGTTGAGCATTGGCCAATGGACTGAAGGGTCTTGAGTTAGAATCCATCAAGGGCATGTACCTAGGTTGCAGGCTGGATCGCTGCATATGGGAGGCAACCAATCGATGTTTCTCACATAGATGTTTCTCTCTGTCTCTGCCCCTCCTTTCCACTCTCTCTAAAAATCAATGGAAAAAAATATCCTCAGGTGAGGATTAACAAAAAAAGAAAATGTTTTTAACTCCAATAAAGTTATTCCATTCTCATAAATTAGATACCTCTGAAGCCATAAAGTTTCTTAGATATATCATGAGCATTAATGTCTGATTTGACACTCTATAGCTTATTCACCTACAAGAGCTGAATCCACATTTTATTTTAACAGCAAATATGGTCCCCTTCATTGTGTCCCCTTAGTGCTACCATGGCTTGTCCTGGGCTAGAGCTGAATGTAAGGTCACAGAGGTTGCAAAGAAACAATTCAGTGGTGGTAAAAGCAAAGAGCTCTCCACAGCTCCCTCTGGTTTTAATCGAGATGCTGTATGATCCCCATGGAATTTTTTAAACTTTCAAAAGGATCATTATTCAAATGTAAAATGTAATCATTACACATGCAATAAAATAATGCATACAAAATTAACTCTGCCTCTTTTAAAAGTTACATTTTGAATCATTCTTTGAAATATTTTTTTAAACCTATATTGTACAACATAAGGGATGTGGAATTTTGTCAGGTGGGTACTCTAACAGGTTCACTTTTTTTACCTTTGGACCAGGAAATCCAAATGACCCAGGAGTTCCAAACAGTCCTTGTTCACCCTATAAATAACCAGAAACATGCCTTTTATAAAAAAAAAACTAGAGGCCCAGTGCATGAAATTCATGCACGGTCGGGGAGTGTCCCTCAGCCCAGCCTGTACCCTCTCCAATCTGGGACCCCTTGAGGGATGTCCGACTGCCCGTTTAGGCCCGATCCTGGTGGCTGGCTCCCAACTGCTTGCCTGCCCCTAACCGCTTCTACCTGCCAGCCTGATTGCCCCTAACTGCCCTCCCCTGCAGGCCTGGGTTGCCCCAAACTGCCCTTCCCTGCAGGCCCAGTCACCCCCAACTTCCCTCCTCTGACGGCCTGGTCACCCCTAACTGCCCTCCCCTGCAGGCTTGATCACCCCCAACTGCTCTCCCTTGCAGGCCTGGGTCCCCCCAAGTGCCCTTCCCTGCAGGCCCGGTCACCCCCAACTTCCCTCCTCTGCCGACCTGGTCACCCCTTACTGCCCTCCCCTGCAGGCTTGATCACCAACTGCCCTCCCTTGCAGGCCTGGTCCCTCCCAACTGCCCTCCCCTGCTGGCCTGATAGCCCACAACTGCCCTCCCTTGCAGGCCTGGTCCCTCCCAACTGCCCTCCCTTGCTGGCCATCTTGTGGTGGCCATCTTGTGTCCACATGGGGACAGGATCTTTGACCACATGGGGGCAGCCATCTTGTGTGTTGGAGTGATGGTCAATTTGCATATTACTCTTTTATTAGATAGGATGTAATTAGGTGACAAATTATCTCATTGTCATTTAATTTGAGCGACACACGCTCACAGAGATTCTGTGCAAAATATTAACATCTTAACACTACTTTGGGGTTGCAGCAGTTTTGTGCTTTAGTCTTTGCACCCACAGCTAAAACATGTAATTCGTAAAGTGAATATGTCTCCCTATCCAATTCTGCATGTGTGTTTGCATGCACTGGTCCAACTTTTGAATGATACTCAATTGCACTTACTATTTAAAGTGTATTTATCATATCCATACTGTACACTTACCTTTAATCCTGGAAAACCTGGAGATCCATAGGAGCCAGGGACACCCTAATAAATTCACACAAAAAATGACACAAACGGAATTAAATTAAAATTCATGCACCAGCTCAAGGAATCCTGTTTCACATGATGGGATAGCACCATGCATATTTCATCTTATCTGCTAAGGTTGTTGAATAAAAGAAAATAAATATAAAGTAGATTTCATTTCTTTATCACATTTATTATTTTAATTGGTCTTTAATCTTATTTTTAAAAATGTATGTCCTCACCAGTGCTTTAAATTAAAAACATATTTTGTTGTTACTATTCCATTTTAGTTTATTTAACTTAATGCCCACCTGTGCCTTGGTCTAAAAATCTTTGAAATCATTGCAGTATAATTTGCCTGCAGATTAATAGTTGCTCTAAGCATTATCAGCAATAAAAATTACCATGGAAGCCAATTTTGTCTCACTCAGCACTAAATCTAGAGCCAAATAAACCCAATACCCATGCCCATGGGGTCTGCCCTCGATAGTCACTCTATGCATGGGGACCACATTAGTGACATGTGTGGTGATGTTTGAGGCCTGATTCTGTGCTTCTTTTTTAGCTCCTGCCCCTACATCAGTACTTTCTTTTATCAAATAGGATTAAATAAACAATTCCAAGCTACTATCACACTGACACTGAGCCAAACAAGAAATGCCACAATCCTGTTACTTCCCTCCAATTCTTCTATCTCCTGCTTGTCAGTTTTATCGAAATGATGTCAATAGAAGGGGTGTTCTGGGACTTTGAGCTATCACACAATTCTTGTCAAAAATCTATTGTTCATATTTGAAATAATCCCATTTTTGAGCTCTCAGAAGCAGTGATCTAGTTTTATAAAAATGTAAGAAAGAAATGCCTCCATACTCACTGAAGTTAAGGATGGCATGAACGATCCTTACCCGAGGGCCTGGGAAGCCTGGAATGCCCTTTTCTCCTTTTTCCCCAATACCAGGTTCTCCCTTAGAAAGATGGCATTTACAGGTGTTCAAACAACAATATTTCAGCAATAGAGAATGCAAACACAAAATGAGAAATAAAAATTGTTGCCAGCAAGTTAAAGAAATCAACGCTTTATAATAGAAACCCTACAGGATTATGATAAAATAGTGACAAATTCTAGTAACATATATTGACATTTAAAGCAATGATAAAGAATATAATTTTTTTAAAAAATTAAGATAGCACATTTTTTTAAAAGTGACTTCAATAAATTACCTTGGGTCCTGGAGGTCCTGGAGGTCCAATCATTCCAGGTATTCCTTTTACACCCTAAAAGTCATAATGAATGTAATCTAGCTTATTATTATTATTATTATTATTATTATTATTATTTAACCCATTGAATTCCATCTCAGAAATTGCCTTTAAGCATCCATTGTATTAATTTTTAAAATAAGAAATTACTCTTCAACTGTCGCTAATTAGTAACTAAGGTCCAGGAGCACCTATGAGCCTGACACTGTTCGGGCCAGTTCGTGTGAGAGGTGTGACATCTGGGCACAGGTGGGGAATGACCATGGAGCCACGGCAACAGATGCCCACTGGGAATGCAGCCACTGAGAGGAATGTCTCATTTTGAGCCAATTAGTAAAATTTAATCCAGTAACTGAACATCATCAACAGAACCTGCATGTGGCATTCATAACATCAGCACTGGAGGCTAACAGAGGAATTGATCTTGACCAAGAGTACATTATGTGCCCAGTTCTATGCGTCAGCTTCCTTTTCTATCATCAAAACATCAAGCCCAGATGTAACATCTAAAGACAACTGGATTTACAGTGTTTTTTTTTCAGCCCACATACCAAAGACAATATTAATGGGGCATATTTGATGAAGGACATGTCACAGTTGAGCAGTCCAAGCTAGGTCTGGGTAAACTTGAAAACATTGGTAATCTTTTCAAGCCTCATTTTCCAACTCTCTACATGGGGCTAATAACTGTACAAACCTGTTAAGGTGGGGTTGGGATTAATGCAGTGATGGGTGTAGGTGCTCAGGACTTGGCTGGCTCAGGTACGTGTTCAAGCAATGGTGGCTAGTACCACTTTACCAAAGTAACACAGGGACGGGAAATTACCTTTTCTCCTTTATAGAGACAAAAATCAGGTGGCTGTACCAGTAGGGTCGGTCCAGGAAAACCTTGCTGGCCAACCTCACCCTTGAAAAAAATATCAAGATAATAGGAATTTCATATAAACTTTATTTTGAAGTAAAATTTAGTACAAGGAAGACTTTCACCCATGGATTGTGATGTAATGCTTAAAATCCCGTGTGTCATGGATTTAAAACTATAACCATGATATATAAATGATATAATTTTAAATATTTGTTGTTTTTCATAACTAATACACACTTGTTGTTAAAAATAAATTTAAAAAATAAAAGTGCCCCATAATCTTACCATCCTAGAGATAATCTCCATTAAAATAAGTGTATATTTTAGAGTCCTCTTGTTATTGTTGCAGTTTTTATAAAATTGAATGTACACTTCTGTAACCTGTACTTTCTGCTCAACATTATATCATAGGCGCCTCCCCACATCAGGAAGTGTTCCAATATGTCTTTGGCAATGTGACATTTTGTTAAATGGCTGTACAACATGCACCCAACCAGACTGGGACTCCCTGAGAGAGGTGATCCCGCCTGTCCTGCTAAAGCCCCACACCCAGTACCGTGCTGGTCTGGCGCAGAGCAGAGGACAGTTTCCGAACTATTTGCCCACAGTTGTTGAAAGAGCCATTCCCCAACTGCTACACATTCAGGCTTTTGCCAGAGGAGCTGCCATTTTGAAACACGTTAGCTTGTCTTGCCAACGTTCACGTTTCAGTGGAAAGGGCTGTCAATGTGAGAGAGGGAGGCAGCGGGGACTGTGTATTGCTAAGTGCTCTGGTTCCGGTTATTTATATTTTTATTTACGTGTAAAACTTGGGATTTTGATAAAATTATAAAGTTAAGGCAAACAAATCAGTAATTAAACAAAATTGCTACTCCGAATATAATATAGTATCAAAAATGTTCACTCTCTTCCTGCTGAGGTAAAGTGTACCATATAAACGGACTTGAGTTTAGAGTTTAATTTTGTCAGAACTGTCATTTTATAGTCCAGGGTAATGGTACCATAATGATTCAGCAGAGAAAAGTTCGCAGCCATTAAATTGAGCAGCGATGAGACAATGAACGCAGTTACGTGATCGTCAGAGCAGCCTCCACAACCAGGCAGCACATACATGCCAACATCTGCTCTCCAGGCGAAAGGGGTTCTTACCGGGTCTCCCATCTGCCCCTTGACTCCCATGCCAGGATTGCCCTGAGAAAGAAAAAAATAAATTGAATTGCTTTTGAATATTACAGGAATAATTACAAGCAAGACTTCTGGCCAAGCAATTTTTTGTTCACTTATTAATACACTGGGAAGTCTAGTGAGAGGAAAGACATCATCCCGACAGACATCAGTTGTTGTTTGGTCTCACTGTACCTGGGTCCTATTTGTATATTTTCCTCATGGCTGCCTACCTTCACACCCGGACTCCCAGGATGGCCCCGAGGTCCCTAAATCAATGGCAAAAACACACAAATCACAGATCCATTGCAGAAACCAGAATGTGTCTTTGTTGGTTGTCCCAATTCCTCTTTAGGAAACCCCTAATTTACTTAAAAACACCCATGGGCTTCACCCATGGGGGAGGCTGCTTGTTATACCCACCCCCCGGGAGGGGCCCATGCTTCTCGACGGACTCACACAGGTAAGGAGTGGGCGTGCACTGATTCATCAGGTGATGTCTCAAAGAGCCCACCTGTGCCTGACCCAAGATGGGAACTTGGTTTTTAGAGGGGCAGCATGAGTGGGGCTGTACTTACTGGTAACCCCGGCTCTCCTGGGGATCCCGTTGGGCCTGCTGGTCCTCTAGCACCCCTTGACCCCTAAACATGAGAAAAATCAGTGCATTTTTTACCCAAATCCATAATCATCATTCACAGCTAGAGCTGCATGTAATCCCAAGTGGATATAAATTTCCAAAGGAATCACAGTCCCAATGCATCCCCCTGCTGGAGCAGCTATCTTCCCAGCAGCTGCATGGGCCAATCACTCTGGCAGGTGTGACAAATTCCTATGTTAGGATCAAATTAAACACCAGAAATCAATCTACTTACTTACAGGTAAATTTTGTAATAGCATAGGTAGAGAACAAAGAAACTTGTTACTGGCTACTCCTAAATTCCATTTATAACTTTGATATACAACAGGATGCTTTTTAGTTTTTAATATTAATTAGAATTACTATATGAAAATATGAATGTATTTATATTCTTTAATATATTTTTAAGTGTGCCCTTTCAGATCAGTGTGAACAGAAATGCTGTCCCCAGTTTGAGATCACGATGGTTAAGCCATAAGTCAACTTTCTGTAACCTGTAAGTTGTGGCATAATTACAGAGATTCACACGGACAGCTGTGGAGAAAGGCTCTCTGCTCTCCCACTGACCCTGCCCAGGTCAAATGATTTGCAAGTGTGCAGTGAAATTGTTCTCTTCAGGAGGATGAATTTGTTTTTATTTTAACAGCAACATCAAGGTATCTCATTAATGACGTAGAACCAAGCTTCGGAAGTAGGAAGGGAATCAACCTGGGTAAATACTCCTGTCTACAGCCAGAAGTCACCAAGCAAAATTATGGGTTAACAACTGGGAGGTGGAAATTGATTTAAGTTGTAATCTTGTAAACATTGATAAATTGGAAAGACTAATATAATCATTGAGTTACAAATTTCAGGGAGAAGAAAATGGTCCTAAATTTTAAATATGATATGCAATGACTGATTCAGCAGTCTTTCCACCTGACATATATTAGTGTCTGGGCAAACTTCTCTTCTAAACATCAATGACTGTATGTACATCAGCACATGATTATTGAAATATAGAAGAGGAAGGTAATTGGAAGCTTGCCAAGGTTCTAGGACGGCCTGAGGTGTGACCTGTGCAGTCAGATGGGGTTTCATGCTTGACTTCATGCTCTGCTCTCACCACCTTGACATTCTTCATACTTTTTGAACAAGGGGCCTACATGTTCATTTTGCAGTGGGGGGTCCCACACATTTTTCGGCTGGTCCTGCTGCGATACATACAAACTGTGGGGACAGGAGGCTATTTGGGATCACACAAAAGCACATGCCTGCTCAGACTTACTGGTAAGCCGGGAGGTCCTGGATTCCCTCTGTCACCCTGCAATAATGACACATTGCTTTAAAAGAGCAACACCATTTCCTAAAACACGTGATGTAAAAGTAGACACACACACACAGGGTTTGGCCTAAGGGCAGTCTGTTCAGTTTTTCCCGGTTGAGAAAACAACTGTGGAGGGCTCTGTGGAGATGATCACGGGCCTCCATTCTTAGGCCCGAATTCTGCTTCTACTCAGCTGAAGCCAGAGTCAGGTGCTGCGGTCCTGAGCACGTGGAATCAAGATGAGGTTTCAGCTTTCAATTTAAAATGTTCTAAACCAGTGGTCGGCAAACTCTTTAGTCAACAGAGCCAAATATCAACAGTACAACGATTGAAATTTCTTTTGAGAGCCAAATTTTTTAAACTTAAACTTCTTCTAACCCCACTTCTTCAAAATAGACTCGCCCAGGCCGTGCTATTTTGTGGAAGAGCCACACTCAAGGGGCCAGAGAGCCGCAGTTTGCCAACCACGGTTCTAAACCCAATGGTCCCGTTTCATCACAGTCTGTTTCTGGTCCACGTGCCAGACCCTGCCCCCCTTTATAGACACCCTGCTCCGTTGGTCATCCTAGGCAGTGCTCGACAAACTCAATAGTCAACAGAACGGCAAACCACGGCTCACAAGCCGCATGTGGCTCGCGAGCCGCAGTTTGCTGACCACTGGAGGTAAAGGGAATGGTGTGGTATAATTCTCTCCCCACTGCCTCTGTGCGAATCCGCCACTTCGTGACTCTGCCCTGAGACTCCACTTACTCTAAAGAATCAAAGGGGCTGCAGGTTCTTTCACAAATGTAAAATATAACATATTGTAAGATATATGTTAGATAAAAGTTTACATTTTAACTATTTTTAAGTGGACAGTCCTGTGACATTAAGTACATTCACATTGGTGTGCAGCCATCGCAACCATCCATCTCCAGAGCTTCTCCATCTTCCCCAGTGTAAATTGTTCCCAGTTTACAATAAATACTAACTCCCCATCCCCCTCCCCCAGCCTCTGGCAAAAACCTTTCTATGTCCTGTCTCTATGAATCTGAGTACTCTAGAAACCTCATATAAATGGAATCACACATTATTTGTCCTTCTGTGACCCGCTCATTTCACTCAGCATAATGACCTCAGGGTTCATCTATGTTGTAACATGAGTCAGGATACTACTCTTCTCTTTAAAGACTGAGCAATAGTCCATTGTATGTATATACCGCTTTCTGTTTATCCACTCATTCCTCAGTGGACACTTGGGTTGCTTACATCTTTTGCCTATTGTGAATAGTGCTGCTATGAACTTAGGTATACAAATATCTGCTCTTTGAGTCCCTGCTTTCATTTCTTTTGGGTATAGTAGAATTGCTTAATTATAGGTTAATTATGCAATTATTTTTTTGAGGAATCACCATACCGTTTTGCATAGCAGCTGCACCATATACATTCCCACCAGCAATGCACAAGGGCTCCAATTTCTCCACAGAGTTGCCAACACTTATTATTTTCCATTTTTAAAAAATAATAACCATCCAAATGTGTGTGAAGTGGATATAGGCTCTCAAGACCATTGTTTCTCCAAGGTTATATACCCTCTGTTTCTCCTTAAGATGATGAATTCTCTGTATCTATATTCCCTTCTTTCTCACCTGTTCTCTCTTGCACAATTATAAAGAAAAATACCCACCACAACTCCTATTGTACAGCAAATGTATAGTTTGCAATATAAATTATTATAACAGATTATCAGCACTGATAAGATAGGGTAGATATTATTTTAATTTTCTTTCACAAATAAGGAAAGTGAGGCTCGAAGAGGTTAATGGGTTACTTAAAGTCACAGTAGTAGGTAAGTGTCAGTTCACTTCTTCTAATACACATGCTGGTTCCTAGAATGACCCTGCTTTTAATACTAAGTTTATTAATAGAGTGTTTAAGCCATAAACAAAAGCATAATTTTTATTGTCTAACAAGTATAAATAGGCATAGAGGCCACACACAAGTACTGCAAGCTCACTAAAGGGATCCCCACTCCGGTGGCATGGAACTCAGGGTTTAGTAGGAGCAACCTAGAGCTAGTCTTATCTAATTGTTGTAGAATATTCTACCTTATGACAAATGATCGTGTAATGAAAATGTACTGTATCTCTCCTCCAGATTTATTCTATCTAGTGAGCTCCTTCTTCTTATCCACGGCTACTTGTTTTAGGAAGATGAAGTGGTCATTCAAGAACTTATTTCTGAATATTTGTATACCATTCGTTGCTAGAAACACAAAAGCATTTAATTTACCAAGGAGTGTACTGTAAGGTTTCCATAATTTTCCAGTTCAATAGTGATGACTTCTAGTATAGTGGGGTGCAAGTATTCATATTGCATTTTAATTACAAATAAAACAGTGCTTCCCAACTGGGAGTAATTTTTCTTCCCAAGGGGACACTTGGTAATGTCTGGAGATACTGTGTGGGTGGAGGTTGCTACTGGCATCTAACGGGTAGAGGCCAGAGATACTGTTTCATATTCTACAGTCTATAGGCCAGCCCTCACACAAGTGATTATCTGGCCCCAAATGTCAATAGTGCCAAGGTTGAAAAACCCTGAAATGGTGTCTCCATTGCCACTCTGCAAAAAATAGTGGAGAGGTATGTGTTGGAATGTTACAGCCAGAGCAGCTAAAGCCAAGTGCTTCACACAAGAAGAATGGTGCCATCCAGAGGGCCAGGGTGAGGATAAAAACCAGCGTGCCACCTGGCCCGTGTGGCTCAGTTGTTGAGCGTCAACCCATGAACCAAAAGGCACTGGTTTGATTCCTGGTCAAGGCACATGCTCAGCTTGTGGGCTCGATCCCCAGTAGGGGGCGTGCAAGAGGCAGCCAATCGATGACATTTTTCTCTGATCAATATTTCTATCTCTCTATCCCTTTCCCTTCCTCTCTCTCTATAAATCAATAAACATATTTTTTAAAAACCTAGCATGCTCAGAAACATTTCAAAGGGAATCTCAGTTCATGTGTTTCCTGTATGGGTTTACCTATTTTGGGAAAAAAATTATTTTAAAGCCACCATGATCAGAATGCTTACCTGACTACCTTTAATGCCACCTAAAATGAACACTGAATTTC
This sequence comes from Plecotus auritus, assembly GCF_963455305.1. Lineage (NCBI taxonomy): Eukaryota > Metazoa > Chordata > Mammalia > Chiroptera > Vespertilionidae > Plecotus > Plecotus auritus. The sequence continues at coordinate 29,706,886 of NC_137776.1, forward strand.
CTTTTTCTCCTTTTTCCCCAGGAAAGCCCTGAAAATAAAACATTCACTTAAGAGTGGAGAAAAGCACATTACTATTTTAGCATTTTATTTCCCATGTGAAATATTACTCACCAATAAAATTACCATTATAGTCATATTTCACTAGTGAAGATTTCTTTATTCTCTTTATTGTCATTATCACCTTAAGGTTCTCATATATAGTCATTCAATATTCAGTTAAAATCTATTAAGAAATCTCCAAAGATAGAGTATCTACTAATATATTTACATTATAAATATATGGTATATATGTGTAGTTTATACTAATGTATTAATAGGCATTTATTAATTAATAGCAGGGAAATTGCACAACATAATGCACATGTATTATTCTTATAAGTAAACATTGCAGTTGTCAATAATATGCCATAAAACAGTTGTTTAAAAATTTAGTTTATTTATTTCACTATTTGTATTTAAAATAGAGCCTATGCACCCTTTATAAGATTAACTTTTAAAAATCAGCATGTTCCTTTTGTAAGTTTTTTGTATGTAGCTGCATGTTTATTTAGGGTATTTTTAAAAAGTGAATGAAATACCTCAGTGTATTCTTTTTTCCCCAAAAGTTTCCACATTAGATATCTTAATATCCCATATATTAATATACCTCAACTGGGTTACCACATAAAAATTTTAACCATTTTCATATATCAAGCTCCTACAAAAGACATGCAGATGTCAAAGTTAACCCCTCTTGGAAGAGTGCCTGGCTTTGCTTCTGATGGGAGAGACTCCTGGTTTAATGGTAAGCTCCTCACCAGTTCCATTGAGCAATCAGATTGCAGTCCTTTTTCCCCATAGTTCCAATAGGCATGGATTTCAGTCCCACGTTTGAGTAAAAGAGCACCAGTCCTCCAACTAAATGGTTAGAAATTCAGTTACCACTGCATTAACTGAGTAACTGCATGGAGCACAAACTTCACTGCTAGCTCATGGGTCCACAGATCACCCCTAAGTGACATGGGAATCATGATCACTGACTGATCACATCACTCCATTCAAAGTCTGTTGTGATGGGTTCCTGCACATCTGCTTGTTCACACACAGGTCTGCAGTGAACCCTGAATGATAAACAACATAAGCTTTGGTCCTATGACAGCAGCAGGGAGCATCTCAAGGGCACATCCATCAGGTCATATCGCTTCCTCCCTTAAAACCACCCAGAGCTTTCTTATGGCATGGAAAAGAAAACCCAGACTCCTTCCACAGCCTGCAAGACCTCAGGTGTCCTAGGTCCTGCCCACCTCTGTCCTCATTCTCCAGCCGCTCCACTTGTTCACCATGCTCCCCTACACTTGTATTAACTCTGTTTCTTGAGCACACCAAGCCTGTTCCCACTGTGGGGCCTTTTACTTAAGATTCCCATTAGGATGATCTGTGGGTGTCTTACTGGGGGGCCTTCTGGGCCAGGAGCTCCTCTTTCTCCTGGGAACCCTGGATCACCTCTTGAACCATTGCAGCCATTCATGCCAGGTTTGCCTCTGAATCCAGGAGGCCCTGGGTGCCCCTACAGGAAACAAAATGATAAGTGAAGCATTGTTTCGCAAGGATACTATAAGACAAGGATTATGCAGTATGGGTACCCAAATTATGGCAATGGTGACTCACATACCACTTAATTTTGTGAAACTTCTGTCCCCATCCACAGTGCTATGCAGCAGAGTAAAAATCAATAAGTAAATTTTAATATGCTCCCAATTTAAATTCATTCAGTTTGGAGTATTCTGGAGATTTGGGAGGAAACCTTCCTTTAAATCCTTAGAAAGACTTTAATGACTAGGAAAGCTCCCCAAAATACCTCTTCCTTCTTTCACATGGCTTTCATATTAGAAATGAAAGTCTTAAACACACTTCCAAAAGTTAGGACTCGTCAGTAAATAAAAACTGTCATTATGAGCAGGCATGTGCATATATATTTTCTGAACATGTGATTTTAAGGGTTTTGAGGAGTGTTTGAAAAAGTGGAGAAAATGTAGGGATACTTACAGGTATACCATCCAAACCTGGAAATCCAGGAACACCAGTGGGACCCTAAAATTCCAGGTGATAAAACAAAGTTATAAAAGTTACTAAGTGATTTAGACTAACAAGTTAATTTCCTCAAAAACATAAATAATTAATGCTCATTATTTTTAACCCTTAGCAGTCATGGTTACTTATTTTCACACACACTTAAATGCCAACATTTAAGAATTAACCTTTCATACTTCGTTTAAAATATATTTTTATTTATTTCAGAGAGGAAAGGAGAGGGAGAGAGAGATAGAAACATCAATGATGAAAGAGAATCATTGGTTGGCTGCCTCCTGGGGACCGAGCCAGCAACCCAGGCATTGTGCCCTTGACCAGAATCAAAGCCGGGACTGCTCAGACCAAAGGCCAATAGTCTATCCACTGAGCCAAACCAGCCAAGTCATACTTTTTGTTCTAAGGAAGCCAACTTGGCAGCGTCAATTGAAAGAAAACATCCTGCGCCTTGTAAGCTGGGAATTCAACGTCTCAGTATCTATCAATCCTGCAGAAGCAAACTCTTAAATGTGAGCACAGGTAATTCACAGAATTGCTTTCTCACACCTGCTCTACACAAATTAGGACATGATCTCAAATTCTCAACAAGGAAGAAACTATTGTTTTCTTTATCCATTCTACAGCATATTAAAAAGTATTTTTAAAGGAATAAGTTCAATCAACATAAATTGATATGGAATGATCTTTAAGCCACATGGTTGAGTGGTTGAGTTTTTAAAAAAAAATGCCCAGCATGGTACACATAATAGCATTTAGCTGTTTTTTTAAAGCCATGAACCGGTACAACTCCCCGCTGGGTGGAGTCATGCATTTAAGTGCGGAGAAAAGATCTAGATAAACAAGCTCCTCTGGAGGGGTAGGGGAGGGAGGGCTGCTATGGAAGAGGAGCCTAGACTTAATTTATTATAAGGCGCAAGCAGGTCCTATTTGTGATTATAACAAGTCTGGCATAGCAGTGCTGGTGGGTGGCTAAGAGGAAGCTTTCCCTTAGGAAGAGGCTTACCTTATCTCCTTTATCCCCTGCTGCTCCGGGAGGGCCGCTGTCCCCTCTCATCCCTTTCTCTCCTGGAATCCCAGTGGGTCCTGGCGGTCCCAGTGGTCCAATAGGACCCTGTGGCCCTGGTGGTCCCGGGTGACCCTAAGAAGGAAGATTAAAAAGGGAGGTGGGCTGATTCTTAAGAAGTGTCTTCTAATACAAATATATGACCACTGGGGCTTACAGAAGATTGAAAAGTTAGAGGTTGAACAAACTCTGATATAGAAACACAAATGATTAACTCATCACAAAAATAAGAAACAGTTACATTGTCTTTTTCACTCTGGATTTAAGCAGTACAATAAATATGAATTACCTTAGATACATATACTTATCTGTAAATTGATAATAGTTCTTTTATTACTTTCATTTTGTCGATGACATTTATAAGCCTTGAGCTGTTTGGTGAAGCCAGGAACTTAAAAATAATAAAAGTCTTATTACCATTATGTTAGTGATAAAAGTTAGGAACAGGGAGAAAACTGCCAGATCTTTTCTTTACTTCACATGGCTAATGATCCATCTGCCCTTTTAGGGGGAAACATTTATTTTTAGCTGCTTTTACTTAATTTCTTGTAAGTGTGAAGTAGGCTCTCCATGTGAGGTTGTATTTTCCGCAATCGGACTTTCCATAAACCGAGAGGTCACCTCTTAGTCCAGGGGAAGAAGTTTCCTGAGCTCAGTTCTCCCCGGAACCCACAGTGGGAACATTGCTGGCACAGAGGTGAGCCGCTCCTGCTCCCTGCTGCCCTCAGCACTGTGTGAGGTGGACTGATCCACCGAATGAACACTCCATTACTGCCCGTTACCGACGCTGCACGCCTCACAGCTCTCTGTCCTGGAGGAAGCAAGCCTGCCTCTCAGGAGCACCCTCCCCTGGCCCGGGGACCTGCTCCCTGCCCTGTCCCAGGCTCCCTTCATCATTATATAATAGCTGCTATTTATTGAGTTATCCATAAAACTACCAAAAGTTTAGAATTCTCAAGGAAGTTTAAATGTATAAAATGTGCTAAAAATAACAATAAAGTATAAAATATAATTACATGGGCACAAACGATTCAGGGGCATTTTGAGGGCAAATCAATTTACTCTAGATAGTGCAAAAATTTTAAGCTACAACCTGAAAGTAAGAATAAATAATGACTTCAGCTGACCTTATCCTTAATGTTCATTAATCTTACTTGGTTACTTAATTAACATAAGTTAAAAGTTCCTATTTTTCCTAAATGTAAGGCTCAGGAAAAAAAAAATGCTTTTTCATTAAGTTTAGAAATTATCTTTTCATCTTACATGTAATTTATACAAAAATGCCTACATTATCTTTTGTGAAAGCTGTATTATTTAGGAACAACAAAATGCACATTTGAACAGTCAAGGGTAACTGAGAGACAGCCAATTAACTGGCTATAAATCTCTCCAGTGTGTTTCATTTTAGACACGCAAGGCCAAATCCAGTGAGCTACCAGAACTTCGGAGGGGAAAGAAAATAAAGGAGAGGAATGTTTAACTCAGTGTAAGAATAATGGACCTCCATTCAGTACAGCAATGTGTCCTGACCTGAGAAAGGGCTGTCCTCAGAGAAATAAATCAGGAATGGCTGTCTGCATTAAGTTCTTCCTCCACACCTCCTCCTCCTCTCTGCCCCTGGCTTGCTACACCAACTTCCTTGCATTTCTGAACAAGCTCTGTTCCTTCACAGTCTGTGGTATCCTGTCCAGAAGTGTTCCTTCTCACCCCCACAACCCAAGTTATCTCAGGGAATGCCCTAGGGAAAAACTCCCCATCTCCTGCCCTCGCCCCCACACCCTTCAGAATCCCTTCAGAATCTGATGCCTGTCCAAGACACCTCTCTAATAACACTTCTCACCTGTTCCTGTGATCATCTCTTTATCCTCATGATGGTAAGAAAGGTAGAGAACAATACAGGCTTAATAAAATAATACAGACACAGACAACAGTGTGGTGAAGGTCTGGGAGGAGTGGGTGTGGGGTGGAAGGGGTCAATGGGGAAAAAACAACAGAGACATCTGTAATACTTTCAACAATAAAGATAAATTTAAAAAATAAAACAATTCCGTCAGACCCTACCCACCCACCCCAAGGGAAGTCCCTGTAACTGGGAAGGAGCAGCTTCCTCCTGTTGCTGATCTGCCATCCTCAGGGCGTGGCTGAGAGCAGCTCTGGGAACCTGCGAGGCTGGCTTCACCCCCAGGAGCAGAGCACTGCCCCACTTGAGCAAAGGACCCTAATGCAGTGAAGTTGATGTCCTTTGTTGTTGAGTAGAACAGGGGCCTTCTTGTGCCTTAGTGTTAACCATATTAAACTCGTATTAAACAGCAAATACAACCCCGACTTTGCAATTGGAAATACTACTGTAAAACACTACATGCCTGCATTTCAACGGACTTTGGAAGACTTCGTTGTTTTATATTTAATGCTGTGTTTTCATATTAACAGGCATTTTTCTACAGGATAAACATGTAAAGAAATACATTAAACCTTCTACAACAGCATTAAATCTGTCAGAAAGCTGCTCATGAAAATTTCCCCAATACCAATCTTCGAAATAGTCACTGCTCATTCACCCAAGTTGAGTAAATAATTTATCCCCACAATGGAGAGAATAATTCCATTTCATTCAGTCATATAAAAGTTGGGGAAGGTTGGGTGGGTGGGAAGAGATCAACCAAAGAACTTGTATGCATATATGCAAATCCCATGGACAATAGGGTAGTGAAGGCCTGGGGCGGGGGATAGCAGATGGGCTACTAGGGGTCAATGGGGGAAAAAGGGGAAGTATGTAATACTTTCAACACTAAAGATTAAAAAATGAAGTAGCAAACACTAAAAAACAACAACGATGGCTATGAGTAGTTACTGGAGCTTACTTATTTATTAAACTACTAGAGGCCCAATGCATGAAATTTGTGCAAGGAGCTGGGCCCTCACAACCCAGGCTTCATCCAGAAGGTCGTCTGGAAGGTCGTTCAGCTGTCCTGTCTAACTAGCATATGACGCTTTTATTATTATAGGTAATAGGATTAACTTCAAAATAAACAGGCATAAGTAGCAGGCCCAGAACAGGCATTTCCACAACAAAAGAATCATTAAATAACCACAGAAATTTTTTACCTTTGTAAAAAAAAGATTTTAAATATTCTGCTCCTAACATGCATCCTCTATCCATGAACCATAATGGGATCTACAATGAATTGCTACACAGCATTCAATCCAACACCAAAAAAAGCATGCCCAGTGGAATGACTGGCTCTCACACATGGTGCCCTGACTTTTTAAATTTTATTTCTTTTTTAAAATTTTTTTATTTTTAATTTATTTATTGGTGCTACTGTGGACCCAGAATGGCTTCTGTGGTTTACTACTTTCAGTGAGAGACAGTGAAGTCAGAGAGCAGATTCACTGCCTCCAGAAACGACAATTGGCTGACAGCTGAGGAAACTGGCATGCCAGGTGAAGCCACCAGGCCATCCTGCTTTCTACTCAAAGGCCAGCTGGCACCGAGTCTCAGACCAGATCCGCACCTCCCCACTGTGGCTGCAGCAGCGTCAGGCTCAGGGCCAGCTGTACAAATAACAGACAAAGGCCATCCCTTTGTCTAACTCTCCGAGGCCAGAGCATTCCTTTAGGATTCTGGCTCGTGTGAATGGGCTATGTCAGGCATATCTCTCGAGCAGGGCTCTGATCAAATGATTTTTATTTCACAACTTGGTACAAGAGACCAACAGATAAGAGAATATGTACATTTTAAAAACCAAAATCTTCAGTTAGTCATTTGGGCTGCCACTGATCTGCTCATCCCTAGAAATCAAATGCTGTTCTCAAAGGAGGAAGCGGAGGCCCAGAGAGATGAATCAAGTGACTTGAGGCCACCTGGCCATCACCTGGGGGCGTAGAGATTCAAACCCATTTTCTCTGACTTCAAAGGTCCTGCTTCCCTTTTTATTCCAGTCATTATTGTAGGAAGCTGTTATAGGGTTAAGCCTCGGACTGACCTGCTGGCAAAGTCTCAAACAAGTCCCAGCTTGGAGGGCACAGTCCTCTAAGCATAAAGCTTGATCTTGTGACTGCTCCCTAGATCTTTCCTGGGTAGCAAGTGCTGCCAAAACAAGTGAAACTTACAAGAACATTGTAGATTACCTTGTTTGTCCCTGACTATAAATAAAGCATCAGCTTTGCAGTCTGGATCTGTTCTGTGGCCTCAGCAAGGCACAGAAGATCCACCTAGACCCAGCTTATTCTCTTGTTCTGTCTTATTCTTCATCCTTCACCACCTTCCCTCAGGCTCGCCGAACCCTTGGCTATGCTGGCGCGGCGCAATTATAACCTCACTCTCCTATGAACTCTCCTATCCACCCCGAAACAATGAACACCTAAGTACTCATCAATGTCTTATAGGAAGCTTCTTGAGGCCAGGGACCCATGTACGTTATTACCTGAGCCTTGGCCGCTGCCTTGCACAGTTGAAATTCTACACACATACACTCATGGAATGCTGAATCAATTCAGATTTTTATAATTAAAATTAACAAAAAAGCATTCAGCAACACCTCTCCTGCTTTTTTCATGCTTGATGGTTAATTCAATCATTAAGCCACTAGGTGACACTATAACATTACTTAAACCCTCTCTATGAGTCCTGGTCACTTACCCAACTGACCTGGAGCTCCATAAACCCAAATCTAGACTTGAGGATTCATTACATCGCCTGAAGTGTGCAAGTCAGCCATACACGACTGTGCACACAACTGCTCACACCTCATCAGAGTCCTCCCAGGTGCCTCTGCCACCCACCTCTAACTGTCCCACATGGAGTCACCTACTCCTTCCCATCAGTTCTGCCTCCCAAATATGCCCGATGCCCACCCACTTCCCCCCACCTCCATGCTCACCCCTTAAACCCCCATGACCTCCCACCTGTAGCAGACTCCTAACAAGTTTTTCTTAACACTGTTGCCCCTGCACCCACTTACTCTTCAAACAGCAGCCAGAATGATCTTCTTACCACATAAATTCAACCTGCCTCTACTCTTTCTAAAGTCTTCCACAGCCTCCCTCATCATCCAGGATAACCTAGATCCACTTTTCCAACTGCATCTCATGCCACTTGCTACCTCACCTACTCTGATCAAACCTTGCTGGCCACCTTGGGTCCCTCAAACATGCCAGCCTGTCTTTTTGCCATGCCAGGACCTGAATAAAGAATATTCTCTCTGCTCACACAGTTGGTAGTGGGTTGAATGGTGGCCACAAAAAGATATGTGCTCATGCTGATCCTCAGAACCTGTGGCTATTACCTTAGATGCAAAAGATGTGATAAAGTTAAGGATCTTGAGATAAAGAGTTTACCTCGGATTATCCAGGTGGGCCCTAAGTGCCATCATATGAATCCTGATAAGAGGGATACAGATGAATTTTGATACAGACACACAGAGGAGAAGGTGGTGGAAAGATAAAGGCAGAGACTGGAGTGATGCAGCCACAAGCTAAGGAACGCTGGCAGCCACCATAAACTAGAAGAGGCAAGGAAATGATTCTCCTCTATTGCCTGTGGAGGGTGTATGGCAGTGCCCTTGCTTTTGGACTTCTGCCCTTTACATCTCGTGAATAAATAAATTTCCATTGTTTTAAGCCATCAAACATGTGGCAGTTTGTTAAGAACAACAAGAACTAACAGGACATGCTTCTTCCAGGCTGTTGCTAAGTGATGTCTGATTCCACCCAGCCCAAGCAGAGGTGTTAATCCATAGTTCCCTTGCCCCATCACACCCCACACATGCTCCTATGCAAGACCAAGTTAGGGCACCAAACTGTGCATCCAGGGAAAGAGCAAGGATCTTTGTCTGCCTAGAATGGTGCCTGGAACTCAGCAGGCACCAGAAAGAGCAGCTGAAGGGTTATTCCTGGTGAGCTCCAAGCTCTAGGCCACAGGCACTTTCTTCTTTACCATCAAGGCCTCCCAGCACATAGATGCCTGGTACAGGCAGAAGGCTCAGGGGCTGTTTGCTGAATCAATTACCGATAAGATTGTAGGACAGAGGAGTGAAAATATTAGCACCTTGGAGACATAGCTGTTTTCCCTGTGGATCTCGTCCCAATTTATTGAAAATAGTATTTGAAGAGAGAAATATATTTTTCTTTCCTACAATCTTTGGGATTCAACTTTTTAACTCATTTACACAGAATTTTCCCTTGCATTAGAAAGTGTTCTTAAGAGTTACAAACACTGCTTTCCATTTTGCTATATGGGACACGCCCTGCTTTGGGCGATACCTGTATGTAGCCCCTATTTCTGACTAACAAGGCTGCCTCCACTCTGGTAATGACCTTGATCCTCTCGAGTTCAGCATAGTCCCACATTTGCTGAGCTCTGCACTGGCCTGGCCTGGGTTCACGTTGGGTCACAGAGCTCCACAGTTGTTGCTATGGAGTTGAACCCCACGTGAGGAGACCAAAGGCTCGCTGCAAATCACACTTAATGAGGTGACTGACGGGGCAGACGGTCCAAAATCGACCTTCAGACCCAAACTGCAGCTAGGATTCCTGAGGGAGGTTCTGCACACGTGGCCTGTCTGGAAAACGATGCATTCCACAGCACGGAAGGCAAATGTACGCTGTTTCTCTAACACAAATGTTGGAGTTAAAGAGAGGAATTCATCAGTGCCCCGAGAGCCATGTTAGTTGCAGTTATTCTTCCAGGTAGATACCAGCTACTACTGCTCCTGCACCACTGTGATTAGGAAGCCGAATAGTATAAAATGATAGGTATGTCTCCTCCCTCTGCCTCCCGGATCCTCACGCCCAGTTCAAAAATACTTCCTCAGGCACCTGCAAAAAATAAAAATAAAAAAATCCCACAACTAAAGATTTATTCTTTTCACTTTTTCAAGTTTTTCATTCTCCAAAAATCAATGTAAACAACTCCTGTCAGGGAAAACACATTAACAAGCTAAGTCAAAGTTATAAACTGACAGCTGCTGGGCTGAGTTCTACTGGGACACTTGTTAATTGTTAGGCACTGTTGTTTTAAAAATATGTTTTTATTCATTTTAGAGGGGGAAAGGGAGAAGGATAGAGAGATAGAAACATCAATGAGAGAGAAACATTGATGGGCTGCCTCCTGCATGCTCCCTACTGGAGATTGAGCTCACAGCCCGGGCATGTGCCCTGACCAGGAATCAAACCGGTGGTGACCTCTTGGTTCATGGGTCGGCATTCAACCACTGAGCAATTCTAGTCAGGCAGGCACTGTTTTTTGTTGTTGATGATGTTTTATTTTGAATTCTGATGCCTTTATATGACAAATATGGTCCCTATTGTCCCCTCCCACTTGCTGACCCCGATGGCACTGGGTCTGTCACAGACCAAATCTGTATTTGAAAGGAGAAATACATTTTTCTCCTGCAGTGTGAGTGTGGGGACACCTGCCATATCCAAATGGCAGACCAAATCTGCCAACTTCTCAGTTGTCACTGGAACTTGCTTACATCAAAATGTAACATCATTGACTACATGAGCTTTAGGACATAAAAAGAACTGCTCTGAACCATTTAACAGGCTGAGCTAGAGTCCAGCTGTGTGAGTGATAAAGACTCAGTTCTAGAACTGTGTGTGCAAATAACTTAATAAAAAAAATTTAACAATTATTAAAACTTCCCAAGTAAATTCCATTTTTATCATGAAATGCAGGCTCTTAGGAGTGTGAGGAATAAGTGATTGGGATTCAGAAAAAATACTTGGAGGATGTTTTTCAGTGATATGAAATCCCCAGGGAAAGGTTGAATTGTTAAGATGTGATTTTCATTTTCATACCAAAAATAACTAAGGCAGGTCTTGACTTTTAAGCCGTTTGACCTCCTTGTACGTAAAACCACTAAATTATAAAGTTGTATTGATTTAATGGTTGCTGTACTTTTTGAGTGGAAAACAATGTGGATATATTTTATTTTAGGAAAAAACTATAGAAGGAGTCTTTATAATCATGCTAGCCATAAAGCAGAACTTCTAAAAGGTTTCATCCTATCCTATAAAAACATGTGATTTTCCCTGCAAGGAGATAACCATCAAAAAACACCGACATTTTCTCCCTTGAAACTGATCATGAATAATTTAAAATTCTGCCCAACGCCACCTCATCACATCCTTCAAGAGAGATTACCATGGAGTTTGGGGAGATGCTATGACCATCACAAAACATTTGGGGAAGCCATTTAAGCGGCTGTTATATATGAGAAGCCATGCCCCTTATCTTAGCACCATAGGCTGCTAGAGCTGTGAGGAACAGGACCAGCCCTCTGATACAAACCCTTATTTCCCAGGTGAGGGCTCGAGCCTGAAAGAGACCACCTCAGACTCCAGTTCTTTCTGGGATGCTACTGAATCCTTAGAAGGTCCAAGTGCAGCATGTTTGTGGTCCTATTGGTTGCTGCTACACCAAGTGCTCATTACTGGCCCTACCTGAAATTCACAAGGGAGTTTGAAATATGTGCGATGACTCACTTAATAACAGATGTAGGTGCTGTGGGGCGGGGAAGACTGGGGGAGATACTCCCCGCTAATTCTGTTCCCCTTCCCTTGGATATGGTAGGTGTCCCCACACCCACGCTGCAGCCAGGCCCCCAGCTCGGGATCCGGAACCCTATCCAAGCTAGAGTCTGAATTTTAATTTATTGATTTATGTATATTAACTACCTTTTAAGTGCCACCTAATATGATCATCTCAAAGAAGTACCAAAAAATGACACCCCTCCCTACCCTGTTCTCAAAGGGGAAAAACAAAAGTAGGCAACTTAGATTTCTACAGTGTCCACTATGGGCAGGAGGCAGCATAAACATGTAATGTGTCCACATGATCACCTTTGTGAAGTATATGCTTGACAAGCTAATCAAGAGGGTCAGACACATCCACACGTAAACTCAAACAGAGCCACAATCGGGGTATGAGAAGTGAAGGAAAGCAGGTGCCCTCCGCCCCCCACTTCCAAAGTGCATCCACACTGGCTGGACCAGGCAGGAGGCTTGTGGGGAGTGGCATCTCCACTGAGTTCCTTTGGGGAGGGCAGGAGAGATAGATGCAGACTGGAAGTGGAAAGGGAAGACAAGTGGGAATGTTCAGATAATGTTCAAGGGAGGGTAAGGGGCCTGGCTGACACACTGGAGAGGATCAGGGGGAAGCAGTAATGATTACTGATGAAACACTTATTGAGGCCAGACTCAGCCTCCAGCCATACATTGGTGACACTGAACTTCATTCTGTTGGCACTGGGGAGCTGCCTCTGGACATGTCCCAGCTCCACGTCAAACTCAAGCTTCAGTGCCCAGTTAAAACCCTAACCTCGGTCATTTCAGGGTGGGGCAGCCTGGCTTCCCACAATGGCTTTAGACACAGACAGCAGTTTTGATCTGGGGCTTGAACAAACTCCTCTCTCAGGCAGTAAGCCATAAAGAGTACATAGTCTTTCTTAGGAATGCCTGACTAAGCTACTAATGGCTGTGCTGCCTCGAACAGATGCTCACACCTCCAGGATTCGGTATATTTCTATTTTTATAGCCCACCTTGAGCTGTAGGTGCGGCACAAGAGAAGGTATGCTATTTGGCTGGCTGCTGAGGACTTGGGAGGTCCGCCTCCCAAACCACCTCCAGTTATGCACAAGTCACACTCCCAGATTCCCAGCTGGTAGACTCCCCAGCAACTTACAGCCTTCTCATGGGACCATCTGTCTCAGGAAGGCCAGAGGTTGACCAGTGTTCCGCACACAGCAATCCCTGACCACCCAGAATCTGGGACGCCGACAGCAGCCTGCGCCGGGAGCCCTCTTAACCATGGGCTGATGACTGTGTTATAGGACACAGTACGCCATCGACATGTGCAATTACTTGTGACTACTGAAGAGCCCAAAGAAACTGAGAAGAAAGGAGCCACGGTGTAAATATGAAAAAACCAAGGCTTGGGCAGCTTGAAGTATCCACCTGAGCTCACAGTTATGACTAGAACTGATGTTTGATCCTTTGTGTAATCATCTTCTCCTTGATCCTGGGGCAAATGCTAGGGTGGAACCAGACACCAGGTGTGTGTCCTGCTTCTTCCCCATACAAGCAAGTATTTAAAACTCTTGGAAACTCTGTTCCTTGTATTGACAGATAGAAATAATATTATAGTGGCCTTACAAGCTGTTGTAGGATCGGGGCAGGGTCCCTCAACCTTGGCACTCTTGGCATTTGGGGACAGAAAGTCTTTGGGGTGGGGACTGTCCTGTGTGTGGTAGGATGCTGAGCAGAATCCCTGGCTTCTACCCACTAGAACCAGTAGCACCCTCTTCCACCCAGTTGTGTCAACCAAAAAATGTCTCTAAATGTTGCCAAATGTCCCTGATAAAACAACTCTCAGCCTCATTTAAATCAGAGGACCACACCAAGCTGGATTTATCCAAGCAACTGGTCCTCTCTGTTGGGTGGTGCCCCATGCCCATCCTGCGACAGAGCTGATCAATCCATATTTCTAGGGTCTCAAGCTCAAAAAATCTTTGAATTTGATGCACTGATTTCTTTTCTTTTTCATTTAAATAATCTTAATATGTTTATATTAACAACCTCACAAAAGCCAGGCTTTTTATCCTGAATAATGTGTATATTTACATGGAAAAGGCTAAAGCATTTCTTAGATTGCTAGTTTTTAGTGTCCCTACTTTAAAAAAATTGAGATATAATTGACATATAATATGATATTGGTTTCAGGTATACAACACAATGATTTGATATTTGTATATATTGCAAAATGATCACCACAATAAGTCTAGTGAATAGCCACCACCACACCTAGCTACCAATTTTTTTCTTGAGATGAGAATCGTGAAGACCTACTTCCTTAGCAACTTTCAAATGCAGAGAACAATGTTAATAACTACAGTCACTACACTGCACATTATAGCCCCAGGACTTATGCTGTAACTGGAGGCTTGCACCTTTTGTTTTTAAATTATTTCATGAAGTACAAATTGCCAATTATAAAAATAGTCAGGCAGATGTAAGGTACAGCATTGGGAATACAGCCAATCATATTATAAAAACTATGTATGGTGCCAGGTGCATCCTAGCCTTATTGGGGAGATGACCTCATAAATGTCTAACCACTATGCTGTATACCTGAAACTGATATCATATTATATGTCAATTGTAATGAAAAATTAAAAATTATATCATAAAGTGGCTTGAAAAAGCTCATGATAAATTCTGATCACTGAAATCTTTGAAGTACTGACGAAGAAACTAAGCAGCTTAAAAGAAGGGATTTGCCCCAAGCTCAGTAAGGCAGCTGATGGATAAAGGAACCTCATACACATTGCACACCTACCATGTGAAGATAAACAGTTGCTGTGGGAGAAACATATGGCCCCTTCTCTCAGGACAGTAATATTTCAGTCCCTATCAACTGATTTTTACGGAATCGTGCTTTTAGAGCTTCATGCACAGCCCCATAGGATCGACTCGGACATGTTTCAACAGAATCATTGCTCTGCCTCAAACACTGTCCAAAGCTTCTGAAACACACTCCTTCCCTGTAAGATTGTGGAAGTATTTTTAATCTAAAGAATTTTTTATTTAATTCTCTAGCACAAATGAGGTAGTGGGCTGCCAGCTGCTGCTCCACAATATAAGGGAGAGTCTTATAAATGTCCAATAGGTCCACTATACCCAAGAGGGTTCTTGTGCATTCAAGACCAGAGAGTCTAGTGTAGAATTCAAAAGAAACACTCTGAGTGGACTTGAGCAAGACACTGCAGGGCTCTGTGCCTTGATCTTCTGCACCGAAAGGTCAGTACAAGACTATAAGACAGTTGTTGTGAGAAGTCAGTGCTCGGCACATGAGAAATATGTGAGAAATGCAGCTATTCCTTTTATTATAGATCACTAGTCCACGGGATTTCAACAGGTGTATCCAAAAAAGAGTCTTATAGTCTAATGTCTGGAAACACTAGTTTAAACAAAGTTAAACAGGCTTTAAAAAAAAAAAAAAAAAACAAAGAAAACTAACTGCAGCCCTTCTCAGAGCCTTTAAAATGCTGATATGCAACATGAATATCAAGATAGCCACCCAGGATGTCTCCTTTAACAATGGGACCCTTTCTGCAGCTGGCAAATCACTGGGTGAAACACTGCTGCCCAGACTGTCTGCTAAGCCTGATGCATGGTCTAATGTAGTTGGGATTGCTTATCAGAATGTACAGAACTTTGATTATGAAAGATGCAAACATTGCCGACTACCAGAATGTGCTAAGAATCCAGGACTACTTAATGTTAAATATTCCCAATGGCTCAAAATTCAGAATGCTGTCCACGTTGATTTTTTAAAAACATTTATTGTGGTAAGAACACTTACTACTAGTTTAACCCTCTCAACAAATGTTTAAGGAAGCAATTCATTACTGTTGACCATAGACGGAATGCTATACAGCAGATCTCTAGAGCTTACTTAACTTGCTTAATTGAAACTCTATGCCCTTTAATTAGTGCCCTTTAATTACTGCCTATTTCCCCTCCCCCAGGGTCTGTGTGGTGTTTACATCACTTACCCGAGACCCTTTTTCAGGAAAGCACTGGCAGACAGAGCAATCTCTCCCTCCACAAGGAGTGAACTTCTTTCCGCTCTGGAAGGTGAAACATCTGATTCAGTACATGCAACCCATCCCTTAGCCACGTACATGATACACACATTATAAGAAGCACACTTGATTTGCCTAACTCATGAGGAGTCCAGAGTATACCTTTACCTTTGAGTCTGTGAAAATAAGAGACTAATAGCGATAGATAAAAAGGCAGAGACTTTACCTTGTGGCTTGATAAAAAAGAGGATTGATGACTTTGTGAGCAAGAGTAAAAATCTATGTGGGCCAGGATACAGTATGTCAGCTAGGGCTTCTAAAAGGCTCTTTTGAAGCTAATTGGCTTTCGCCAGAACCTTTGGCATTTCTCTCTCCAGTTTAAGGTTCATTTACTAAGTTGTGAATGATCTTAGAGTGTAAACTGTGTAGTTAGGAAAAATATAAGTGCACATGATGTTTAATTCAAAGTATAAGTTTGACTGCTTTTCTTTTTCAGGACCCTCTTGTTTTACCTCCAAGATCAGCTAGGGTGTGTCTCCTTCATGGAGTCCCTCTTATGTCAACACTCTGGTAACAAATTGTTCTTCCTACAATTTGCTGATGCTTCAAGACGGTTCCTCCAAGATGTCTCTCAACCAGAAAGCTCCTGAACTTAAATAATTTGGGCCCTTTCCCCACTTTACCTGATTTTTCTTCAACACTCTCTTTAAAGACTCATGTATTTTCTTAACTTTAATGCTCCCCCCCAAACACACACATGCACTAATTTGGGGGAAATTAGTCCCCTGCTCTCACAAATCCTCACTATCTGTATCCAGAGTTATCTATCACTTCAATACAAAAAAGTGTATTCCAGGGGAGCTGTTTCCATAGGTAGATTCCTCAATGATGGTGCAGTGGAGATGAGCTCTGGGCTTTGTCACTGGCTCGGACTGCGATTGGGAGAGTGGTGCCTAAAGCAGCTCCAGGGCCAGGAGCTGAGGGCATTAGTACAAATGCCAGGAAGGCATTAATACAAATGCCAGGAAGGCATGATCCAGCCAGGCCCAGCGCTCACTGCAGCGTGCGTGTATTAACCACACATTTCTATAACTGGTAGATTGTTTTAAACTCAAGGCTGTAAACTTAAGTCTTTAGATTAATGTATAATGGGGAAACAAAACAGTTAAACCAATATTTATAGTTCTGATGTACTGATGTAGGTGCATAGATATGTATGTGAATATATATTTATATATGAATATGCACATATATAAATATATGTATATAGGAGGGAAAGGAGTCTATCTAGCATGTGGTTTTTTTTTTCCTTTTCAATCACTTAATTTAGACTTCTTTTTTTTTTTCAGGAAAATTATGCTCAGAAACAATCCAAAAGAAAATATCTTTACATTAAGCATTAATGAAAAGACATCCTTATAAACAAAACTCTTAATGGGTCATTGAAAGTATATAAGAATTTAAACCTTGACAAGAGCCAAGCAATTAGATAAAGTTTAAAAAAAATGTATTTGAAGTTTTAGAAATAGATGCCTCTTGAGTTTTGAGTAACATTGTTATTTATGATGTAGAAACATAGAGTTTAAAACCCTGGTAAGGTAAAAAAGAAAATTAAATTAATAAATGCCCAGGGCCAGGTCAGGACAGCATGAAAGCATTAAAACAACTAGTCTGAACACTTAGGTTCATTTGAGGTTGGGTTCATTACTATGTGTGCAGTGAAATATCAAAACAACCAGGGAAAAAGGAGGGGCAGTTGATTTGATGGCTTGATAATAAAAGCAAGTTTGTTGTTTTATTGTTTTTTGTGTGTTTTTTTTTTTTAACTTCATTGGGCCAAGCATCACTGAGATGTTTGGAGCAAAATTACATTCGGAGAAGAATCAGTTTAAAATAGTTCAGCAGATTCTAATAAAGAAACAGAAATAGTTGTATGTAAAGCTTTGACTTGGACCAATAAAAGAAAAAAAGCAAGAGGTGATTTTAGTCTCTACAAAGTTCTTCTACATTAGACAGCCAAATAAACAGCATTTGAAAAGAAGGAGGCATTTATACAGGACAAATCTTAAAAAACAGATTGTAGGAACCCATTAAAAGAAGATAAAACTCTATCTTAGACAAGTCAACATTCAAAATATATACTGTACTCACTGGCAATATACTGACATTCTCTAAAACCAGTGTAACTTCTTCCAAGAGAAAAAAGGGAAATTCATGATCCGTTTTATGACAGATATTTTTAAATAAATATTTATTGCATAGAAAGTTTAAGAAAATAATGTTATTAATTTACAGATTAGTCATCTGCCCTATATTTGTACCTCTATTTTCTTATTTGAAAAATAAATAACATATGCACATGTTTAAAAAAAAAAAAACACAAATAGTGCAAAAGAGTATAATGGGAAAAGACATTCTCTCTTCCATTGTGGCCTCCCATTCTCTCACCTAGAGGGACTCCTAAATTGGTGTCTGGGTATTTATAAGCACATTCACATGATTATCACATGCATACACACACAACTTCTTGGTGTAGTATATTTTCCTGTGCCTTGCTGTTTTCACTTAATCAGATGTCTTCAAAATCATGTCAAAATAATGCATTTGGTTACAAAGTATTCTAACTTGTGTAATCAGTCTTTACTGATGGAAATTTAACTATCTCCCTTCTTTTGCTACTGAACAATATCCTGCAACTAGTATTGTTGTGCATTTATCTTTATGCACAAGTCAATATAAGTATGTATGATAAATTCCAAAAAGATAAATTCCAGTATCAACAGGTACGTGCACTTAAAATCCTGAAGGTTAAATTGCCTCCCGCTGATACTGCAACAATTTATATCTCCACCTTTACAACCCAGCTATAGCATAGCCACTCCCTGTGTGAACTCTAGAATCTCTGCATACACAAACTGGTGGGAGAATCCAGGGCAGGACGATCTTTGGTTCAGGAACCAAATTCACTCATATGGAACATAAGGAACAAAGAAAGTGAAATTTAGGACTGTAAACCTTCATAATAATAATAAAAAGAATATAATACAAAAATAAACTTAGGAATATCAAGTAAGATAAATAGAAAAAATCCACACACATATATTTCAGTGTGTTTTCATTTATTATTTCAGGTGATGCTTTCAAGTGCATGTGAACTAAGCTGGATAAATCTTATCATCTTTACTTCAATCAGGATAAACTGAGTCTTGGATAAGTTAAGAGATCAATCATTGTCACAGCCAAGAACCAAGACTTCTCATTTCTGAACACAAATGCCTTCTACTCCTGACTGATAAGAAGAGGAGAACAGAAAGAAGCTTTCTATTTGATTTGCTTTGATAACTTGCATCACAGAAATTGGATTGGGTGGATCCAAGTTGGAGAAATGAACAGATAGAAATGTGTTCACTAGAGTGATTTAATCCAGCCCAGTTGTCTTTTAAGATCGACCTGAGTTACAGGCAGCCCATTGAATTTCCCAGAAACATCTGAAGTTGGTTTTTAATAACTTAGATTCTTAGATCTTATTACAGAATGTTCTAGGCTTATCTTACTCCAGAGTTAAAATTTCAAATTTAATCTTATACTTCTTGATTTAATCGTGAAGTGGCCCAGCTGCTTCCTGGATGTCTCCAAAAATGTTTTTAAGAAAGGATTATATTATAAAATAAAAATATCTCAAATATCATTTGGAGGCAGTTTGCTAAGCAGTCTTGACTGTAAAAGATAAAAGAAACCTTAGAGTTCATCTAGTCCAACACTTCATTTTACAGATGAGAAAACTGAATCCCAGGGAGCTACTTGATTAAAAATATAACAAAAATAATGCATTCAATAAAGTGAATTTTCAGCATGCCATCAGAGCTAATTAATTACTTACCCCATATACAAGTTGCATAGAAAAGAGAATAAGTATAAGTGACCTACAAAAAAGCAAAAATTCAGATGAATTTAAACTGTCCCTTTTCATGCAAACCACAATAAATAAGTAAATAAATAGAGGAATTCATTCTAGAAAATTTCTCCTTATATTTAATAGGCTGTTGACACCAGCTGATTGTCATTGGTGACAAGATAAACGTTATCCTCTCTCTAGTGGTCTTCATTACCTTTTCCCTTATAATCAGTCCAGAAGTACTCACACCCTTAGTGAGGTCCTCATTGTGCTGGGTACTATGGAGACACTGAAGGTGAGGCCTGGATGGATAGATGAGTGAAGGAAAATGACTCTCGGAATGAAAACTAGAGAGGAGAGGCTTTGCTCAGGAACGGTGCAAAGACAGTGTATGCTGAACGACATTAAGGAAAGCCAGCTAGAAGGAAGTAGGAGGGAAGGAAACCTAACTGGACAGGGAGATAGTTTGGAAGGCAGTGGAAATAATATGGACTAGTTAGGGAAGAGTTAGGTAGTTCGGGGTCTTATTATTGAGGCAGAAATCTAACTGGAGTAACTTCATTATTATAAACAAATTTTAACAGAGGAGAGATGAACCAAAAGGGACCACTGTATGGACTGAATATTTGTGTCCCTCAAATACATATGTTGAAATCCTAACCCCAATATGATAGTATTATGAGATGTGGTCTTTGGGATGGCATTCGGTCAAAAGGGTGGAATTCTCATGAATGTGATTAGTGTCCTAATAAAAGGGTCCCAGAGAGCTCTCCCACCCTCTTTCCACCATGTGAAGATACAAGGAGAAGGCAGCAGTCCACAGCATGGAAGAGAGCCCTCCCCAGAATCCACCTTGCTGACACCCTGATCTTGGACTTCCAGCCTGCAGACCTGTGAAAAATAAATTCCTGTTGCCATGCAGTCTATGGTGTTTGTCAGAGCAGCTGGGACTGACCAAGGTGACCACTAAACATTCACAATCATTGGCTTTGGTCTTATATTTGTCCAAGAGCTTCTATATTTACCCTTAAAACAGCTATGATGGAGTTGGGGCTTCCAGTCACATCATCCCCAAGGCTGGGAGAAGGGCCCCAGCCTGGGCCATGAGTTCTCTGCCAGCCTATCCTTTGTTCTGTGTAGTCATCTCCTCACTGAACCTCCTGTCCTGAGTGAGCCTTCATTCTCCACCCTCTACTCTTTTGTCCTGTGCTGAGATGCTGGTAAACACCACGGCCACCCACAGAGCCATGCCCCTGGAGGAGGCCCTGGCTGGACCACGGGAGACAGGGGTGGGTCTAGCCACACTTACTGATTTCCACACTGAAGTTCCCCTTTTCCTGACCCTTCTATTTGAATTCATGAAAATCCCCCAAAAGGTCAGGTGGGCATTTCAGTGAAGCAACTAAGTGAATTAAGAGAATAAAAAAGTGAAAGAGGTATTAAACACAGTAATAAACTGTTTTCAATCAAGTTAAAGTATTTACAATCATTGTTTGTTAAGTGGCTCTGTACCACGTTGGACATTTGTAAATAAGGACAGGTTCCATCTTATAGCAATTCAGGCCTCCATCTATATATAAAGTCTCCTTAAAACTGTAGCCAGGATATGTTTTTTCACATTTTACTCAATGCAAAGGGACTCAGAAATGTTGAATAATGTGCTCAAAAAGTCACAGGCAGAGTGGTACCAAGTTGGGATGGGGGTGGTCAGGTCAGGTCTGAGTCTCTCCTTCCTCCTCCTCCTGCGGTTTATGTTTAAAAATAATGAGTTCTTTAAAGAACCATTCAAAATTAAGATTACTTTGCAGTTTCCCCCACATCCTCTCCAAACAAGTAACTCTTGACTGCACTTCTGATAAGTACATGCTCCTTTCCACCACCCTCTCCTCTTTCATTGCCCATAATATGTGTTCATCAGCTTGAAAACTTTTCATATTTTTCATTATTTAATGTTCCTCTGCCTTAACTCCCAATGTCTCTTTTAGTCACTTGTAACAATATCATATTAGCTTCCTACTGCTGCTGTAACACATTACCCAACCTCAGAGGCTTAACACATAACACACATTCATTATCTTATGGTCTGGGGGTCAGAAGTCCGAGATGGGTCTCACTGGCAAAAATCAAGGTGTTGGCAGGGCTGTGTTCCTTCTGGAGGTGCCAGGGGAGACCCGGTTTCCCTGCCTTGGATTCTAGAGGCTGCCCGCATTCCTTGGCTCGTGCTCACTTCCATCTTCAACACCAGCAGGGCCAGGTCCAGTCTCTCTCTTGCTGTATCCCTCTGACCTCCTCCTCTTCTACCACATCTCTTCTTGGACTCTCACTCTCCTGCCTCCTTCTCCTACTTCGAAGGGCCCTTCTGATTATACTGGAGCAACTCTGATAATCCAAGATAATCTCCCCCTGGAAAGTTTAGCTGATTAGTAATCTTAATTCCATGTGCAACTGTAAGTCTCCCTTGCCACAAAACAAAACATAGTCATGGGATTAGGATGTACACTTCTTTGGGGATATGTATCCTGCTTACCACACTCGTGAAATGTGTTGAACTAACTCTGCTAATTATAGGGACTCTGTTGCTCTGGACATACAGGAACTTTTTGCTCTTCAAACTCAGTGTGTAAGAGCCAGAACCTGCAGCCTTTAAATGAGCACCTTCCCATTCAGTAAGAGAATGTGGGTGCAATTCAGGGAGAATAGAAAGGATTTGTGTTTAATAATAAAAATGAGATGCAAAATGGCAGGCATAACCCATAGATTTCTGGAATGACTGGCTTTTTGACACATGAAGCATTCATATAATTCATACCTATAAAATCAACATTGAGCCCTAGCCAGTTTGGCTCAGTGGATAGAGTGTTGGCCTGTGGACTGAAGGGTCCCAGGTTCAATTCTGGTCAAGGGCACATGCCCGGATTGTGGGCTCGATCCCCAGTAGGTGGTGTGCAGGAGGCAGCCGATCAATGATTCTCTCTCATCATTGATGTTTCTATCTCTCTCTCCCTCTCCCTTCCTCTCTGAAATAAATAAAAATATTTTAAAAAACAACAACATTGGGTAAGCATTATTATTGAATAGAAACACTGAGGATACTCACCAGGGCTTTGTGGCTAAGAGCTTGAACCACCTGAAAGAGCACCTTACTAACTCCATGTGCATGGCTTACAGCACAGCCAGTCTGAGTCCTTAGTCTTCTCTTCTGGAGGATTCCCGTTCATAAGTGAGGTTTAAAGTCTGTACATGGTAAATATAAACATATCCCTTAAAACACAGTATGGATTATAAGGTTGAAATAATTACTTTCCTTGTCCATAGTTAGTGATAAAAATATTTTTTGAAACAAAACTTCAAAAAAAATTATATAATCTTTCCTTAGTGGTGGTTAAACTAAATAAATATCAATTTTTATTCTTAAAAATAAAAATATTCTCAAATTCTTTATATGTCAAATATATTTTTGAGATGTAAAAAGATGTATCTATATACACATATATACATAAAATGCTTGCATAGAAAGTATTGCTTCATTTCTCTAAGTGGGATTTTCTTCTATTTAATTGTTTTTCTTGAAAATCCAATTTAAATTCACTTGAGTGCTTGAAAGTAGGAAAGGAACCATGTAGTGTAGAAATACATATTTTGCACACATACAACAAATATATGTAATATATTTTTATGTAAAATGATACAACTAATGTGGAAACGTTTTGATAGTGCCTCAAAAAGTGTAACATAAGAGTTACCATCTGACCCAGCTATTCCATTTCTAACTATATAACCAAGAGAATTGGCAATATATGTTCACACAAAAACTTGCACATGAATATTCATAGTAGAATTATTCATAATAGCCCAAAAGCAGAAACAAGCCAAGTGTCCATCAACTGATGACTGGATAAGCAAAATGTGCTATAACCATACATTGCCTTTGGCCATACAATAAAATGAAAGATTGATACATGCTACAACATGGGTGAACCTTAAAAATACCATGCTAAGTGAAAGGAGTCACATACTTTATGATTCCATGTAGGTGAAATATCCAAAACAGGCAAATCCATAGAGACAGAAAATCGAGTAGTAATTACGAGAGGTTGGCAAAGAGGAGAATTGGGTCATACAGAGTTTCTTTTGGGGTGATGGAAATGTTCTGGAATTATATAGTGGTGATGGTTGCACAACATTCTGAATATACTAAAAAACACTGAATTATAAACTCTAAAGAAGTCAAAAAGATGAATTTTATTTTGTGAACTTTATCTCAATAAAATAAGAAAGACTGTTTTGACTCAAAGAACTTAAGACTTTGATAAAAGATAATTTTGGCTCAAAGAATTGAAATGTCTCATCTTAAAAACTGGCTTCTCTGAACACCAGAATTGGGTAGAGAGAAGAAAATTAGGAGTGTTGAATATTACAAGCTATTTTTAAATTTCTGGGTAAAATCTGGATAAGCTAACTCAATGCTGTATTTATGAGAGACTAGTTTTCTAAGTAAGTTTTCTAAGTAAGTGGTAGAACAACATTCCATGATACAGTTTCAAAATCAATAGAAACAGAATCTCTTTGAGTGCCCAGATCTTTTCCCATCCCTAAATTTATCCTTTTAAATAAAGG